>NC_092568.1:41691963-42350296 GCF_037975245.1 Apostichopus japonicus
TTTAGAGATCAAGTTACGTTTGAATAGGTAAATGTTGTGATGTGTAACTTATAGATCCACAAATGCTAGAGCAGAATGGATCAACATTCTTCATAACATGCTTACTACACCATATAATACCTGCCAAGATACTGTTGTCATAGGAGACTTAATTTTAACATCTTAAATGAAAGTAACAATAAGACATGGGCACAAACTTAATGTCCATTTAACATAGAACAAATGGTAAAATACCCCAACAGAGTTACAGAAAACACCAGCTCCCTGATCGATCATGTGTATACTACAAATAGTGAAATGATGAAAAATCTTCAAGTACCACATATTATGGTCATTTTACAGTATATTTTTCTGTGTCACAAAGAGAAGCAAGTAAAGATAAGAATGCATACTTCGATAAAGTATAGGGCAGTAAAATGGAAGACAATGCATTCATGCTATTATACAGTTGGAATGATATAATCTCTGGAATGAACTTAGTAAAAGCACTTCAAACTTGGGATAATACGTTGATTGGTATCGTCAACACTTAGGCCTGCCCGCAGAAAATAATATGGGTCAAAAGAAAGTATCAATCTGCTTGGATAAACGAAGAAATAACATATGCAATGAAAATTAGGGACATAAGCAAAATCTAATAAACCCATCATGACGGTCAAGCCTGCATATACAGTAGAAAAATCTGTCTTCCTTAATTAACTCAAGCATTAATAATTTGTTACTTGATAGAATAAACAACCCCAAATACTGCAATTTGGATTCATCCTTGAGCGCACCTAATATATCACCAGTCACCAGTATAATTGTAAACACAAGTGCTCTAATGGCCAGCACCAGTTTCCTGTGTGTGAAGACAAGTTTGGCTTGAACACTGAAATAATACACTGTGTGTTTAATCATGAATTTGTGCAGAGGAGCATTCAGTATGGCTAGCATTACCAACTGGGGGAGATATTCAATCTCCTGTTTTTGGCCCAAAACAGGGCACTCTGGTGGTATTTGCTATAGGCAGGGAAGATTGTAATGATGCTATATCGTCGCTGGAGGAACAAAAGAACATCCCTCATTTGACTATCTAAACAGGATTACTTTAAAAGTGCTATTGCCAAAAACTGTGGAAATACAAAAGAACTGCAGCAGATCTTAAGAAACATTCAATCACCGTTAAAATGTTCAAACTTAATCAGGTCAGTTTGCATCCACTTAACTACCTACAGACACTAGCTTTGATATACCGGAAATTACGAGTTAAGTGCTTACATTTTAAAGAAAATTGCACCCTATTTTACATCAAGCCTTACACATATATTGAATCTTAGTACGCAAGTAAAACTATTTCCACCAACATGGAAGTCGGCTAAAGTTAACGCAAAGGGCCCCCTCAAGTACAAAGTTTTATTTAAGTTATGCCATGTTTTAGTTACGCTTTACGTCATTTGAAAGTCTCACATCATTTATTACTCATGTACATTGTACATGATCATTGTTTTCATGGTTTTATATTGAATCACTCTCAAAGCATTTCCGAACGTTCTTACACGTCTATAATTCAGTTGAATTGCAGTTTTCAATGTACAACTTATTAGTTTTACACTTACATGTATTTCACATCACCATTACTTTATTGAATCAGGATTAACCTGTTAGCATAATTAACAAGAAGAGCTAATTGCATCTTTCTGAGTGATAGGAAATACTTAATATTTGTGTGAAACAATGCACATGCTCATTGTGTATGTAGTAACAATTGTAACATAATCAGATGCTTGTAATAAGAACACACCATTATTGTACTTGGAAACCTTCTTTCATTCCATAATGAGGGAATGGAAGTAATTTTTTGTATTACCTGTATTAACACTGTTTGCTGTAAAATTTTCAACTGTGTCTTTTCCAAAGGTGTCATCACCAACCTGCAATAAGAAGACCCAAAGAAGAAATTCATTACACTTACTGCGAAGTGTCACATCTTTCTTTGACATGGGATTGTGATATATGCAAGTGGTACAAAACTGACCTTTACTTAAAACTTGCAATATGATCTTTAGACTTTAAATGCTGAGTATTAGTCAGTCTATAACTTCAAACTTCTTGGCATGCTTTAATGATAGAGAACTTGAATATAGAAGCAAAGATATAACATAGCTGATTGAACTGGCACATAACTGCCATTGTTGAAGCAGGACACCCCACTGCAGTGACCAGCTCAGAAAGGTAAATTTCTTGAAACCAGCTAGAATGCCAAGTTAAACTTTTTCAGTTACCTTTGCAACCATGGAAACCTTTGCACCTAACCTCGCAGCCATGATACTCTGGTTGGCACCTTTTCCACCAAATGAAGTAACAAATTTATGTCCATGGATGGTTTCACCAGGCTTTGGAAACTGTGGAACATAACTATTAGAGAAGAAGTTATAATCAGAAGGATGTGGTCTGTTTAAGTTGTGCAGCCATACTATAGAACATCACTAACATGTGAACATAGAATAAATTGTTAACAAAACACATGTTCTTTCAATGGAATAAATAATCCATAAAAATAAGCCAATTTTTTTGACATTCCTCTCCCTGGAGGGCACTTTTGGAAGAAAGCTATTTTACAAGTGAATGATAAGCAGAGCACCTGCCAAATAGTTTACAGTACTTTTAATGAATCATCTCTTTTCATGAACATGTTTTCATGCATCAGTATAATGAACAACACTATCTGCACAACATGCTCAAAGGTAGACATGTACTTTTAAAAGATTTAAGGTAAACAAACCATTGTGACTGTCTATGCTTGTTTCTCAAGGCAAAATGTGGGAACTCTTACCAGCGATACTGAGGTATCAACCTTTGCATGATCTACAAACATAAATTAATGTATTCCCTAGAGCTATCCAAAATCATGTACAGGTAGATGTCAGATGACTGAATGACAGCCACACACTTTATCAGATACAATAAAAAAAAAAACAACAACAAAGAGAGGCACATAGTACATACAAAACAACACAGAGAATGATTAGGCCTATACACTGATATTTGGAACATCTTTCGTCACATTGACTAGTCACAATGCATGAGTGGTTGCCCTGAACCAGTGATTTGGTAGAATACAAACATGTGAAGGCTACGCTATCTTGACTTTCTGAAAATGATACATTAAGATAACATCATTCATGGGTAAAAATTCAACAAAATCTCATTCAAATATGAAGATATACACAGATCCTTGGAACAGGAAAAGTGTGCTGGTAGCAGTTTCTCAATTTTCGATCAATATTTGACGGGAAGAAGAAAAAAAACCCCACCGAATTGGGTGGTATCTTTTTCTTCTTCCTGTCAAATGTTCATATGTATAATGTAGTATGCCAAGGGCTTAAAGGGTGTGAAAACTTGCGCGAAAAGAAATGTCTAATGCCGGTAATCTGACCTAGTTTCGAAAGAGGTGTAACAGAAGTGTAAGACACCACCATCGATCCCAGAAAATACACATACACAGCTTGCTACCATCAGTAATTAGACACTAGTGTACAGTCAGTACATACAGCTGCGGTCAATACCCACAGCACAGAGTACAAACAATACAGCGATGGTCATCTCAGGCCCAGCTAAAGATAACAAGGTATGACGTTTCATTACTGTACTGTCTGCATTTTGTAGCGACACAAACAAAACATCACTTGCAAGCAACGTAAAGTTAACTTTTTTCAGATGGCCGCACACGGTTTGGGGCGAGTCTTCAATGCCTTTAAGCCCTTGGCATACTAAGTTATACATATGTACAGTAGTTGCTTGTTAATCAAATAGTAACCTCTTTTTAAGTGCAACTTTAGTCTACATAGCCTTAAGGTTAACAGCCAAAATTGACGCAATAAAGCAATTTTGATTTTGAGACACTTTCATAGATTATTCCACTTACTGTTCTTAGCAGAAATGAACACCCCTATAAGGGACCCCTATAAGGTCTCAGACCAAGATAAAATATAAAAAAATTCAAAGGAAGGCAGCACGCTTTGTAACTCAAGATTTCCGTAGGCAATCCAGCCTCACTGAGATCTTGAAGACTTTGAAGTGGGAACCCCTCACAGAAAGAAGGAAAAGGGCCAGACTTATGCTCTTTTACCAAATTATTAATGGCCTAATTACAGTCCCAAACGAGACTAATCCCTTCTTGAAACCAGGGAGGCATGGTCGCAATACTCAAATTCCACATAATCATCGTGCTTTTCATTATAGCTTCTATCCTAGGACCATAAAAGACTGGAATACATTATCCTTGGCCGTTAAAGAGAGCCCTAGTCTTGAGGTGTTTAAGACAAGATTGCCCACGCATTATTATTAGCTCTGCTGCGCTGCACACCAACATCCTCGTTGTGATTCCCGAGAGGGGTTTTTAACGAGTATCTTACAGAAGCAGAAACACCAAACTTCAACAAATGCTCAGTTAGGCCCTTACTGTTTGGGAACTCTTTCCTTGCTTCAGGCATTCTGACCTGAATCTGAAATTGCATATTTGGAAGATAGAACTAAACCAATGGGTAAAATAGCAGCGAGAACATCATCACCACTTTCCTTTAAAGAACATTATTGCCCCTCTAGACCTACTATCCCGAATTTACCGTATAGTGTATACCCTCCAGAAGTATAGGCCTAACAATGGCTACGGTAGGGTATGCTAGGATAAACTTACATTACACTAGCCTTCAGATGTATTAATTTCGTTATTTCTTCGGCATACAAGTATGAGAATGGACTGCCTATCATACCTTATAAAATCTATGCAACAAGAGCCTACAATTAACACGTCGAACTGCATAATTTCTGACAAACAGTTTAATTAGTTGTCACTGTTAAGTTAGATTGCCCTGGTTATAGTCGCATGCGAAAAACTAGTTTGATACAACTACAATGAATGCAGACGATTGTTATGTGTCGTCTGCGCTGTCATTTAGCTCGACTTTAGTCAAAGTTCGAACAGCTGATCACCATTGTATATAGTTAACAGTACTGTGTTACTGTAACTGTTAGTGCAGAAACTTTAGAACTTACTGTATTTACCAGTCAAAATTTCGCTGAAAGCCAATTCCTCCTTTAGTGAATTAATCTTCATCGAATCTAAGATGGAGCTGGATGTTCTGGTAGTGGGGTCATGCAACACAGATTTAATTAGGTAAATAATGAAGACGAAGAATGGAAATAGTATTCAAAACTGCTGTAACTTTAACGTTAGACTTTACTGTTACTAGTGTTAGGATTTCTACAAAACCGCCCTGTACAAGACGTAGCCTAACTTACTGTTGGCCTAGGACTAAGTTAAGCAAATTAACATGGAAGTAAGAAGAGGTTCTGCAAATATGGAATGCAACAAGCTAACAAACATTAGAACTTAAGAGATTGCAAAATTACATTATGTTGAAAGACATGGCCTCTACCAGGGGTGAAACCAACATTTTAGTCCTAGGGAAGGGGGAGGAGCTAAGATGATTTGTTGTCCAGTGGAGAGTTCTAAAGGAATGGGGCCCCTTCCAGTTTGAGAAATATTACGGAGTATTCATGATTAGCTAGGCCTAATGCAGAATGGTGCTATAGGCTATGTTGCAGCTTGAAATAATGTTGAAGAATTTCCAACTGTTTACTGTAGGTTGTATAGCATTGACTTGCATTCATGTATCTGATATTTTTTTGATTTATACTGGATTGTTGTAATATTTTGTCTGTCAGTGGGATTGTTAATGTTGGGGGAGGGGGATTGGCTGAGACCCCTTGATTTTATTGGTGGTAGCTGCACCCCAGACATATGTGGTTGTACCCCTGGCCTCTTCATGACAATCAGTGTAACATGTTTGCAGATGACAATTAAGTTCTGCCTGCTGACAGTACAGCTAGAGCAGACTATTGCAATATAATCTGTCATATGAAGTGGAACAACAAAAGCCAAATTTGCATAGGGTAGCCAGTGGAATTCAGCCTTGATGAGTCTCTAGCAAGTAGCATGTACACAAAACCTGCTGTCACAACAAAATTCTTCACATAGATGTCCAATGATTGTAACTCTGCATGTACAGGCTTCACAAGTTTATCTATTCATGGTTTTTCGTATTGACTATTGCAACAGTTATGTGCCAAGGCTTCCAAAACCTGGAGAGACCATCCATGGACATAAGTTTAGTGTTGGCTTTGGAGGCAAGGGGGCTAATCAGTGTGTAATGGCAGCAAGATTGGGTGCAAAAGTTGCAATGGTTGCTAAGGTAAGACCTTCAATGCAGAGTCCATAGTTCAATATTCTTGTATTCCATACATTAAAGAGGTTATGAAATGAAAAAAAAAGTCTTCATCATCGTATTCTGTACACTCGTAGCTTTCCAATGATACCCAATTTGTGTCAAACGAAGCTTACACCCTCGAGGAATAAACGATCAAAAATTCGAGGGTAATAAAAACTTTCTAAAAATTGTTGTATTTACGGTAACGCGGCGTGACGTCAGTCGAGGAACTCAGCTCACTTCCGAGACACTATGTTTACATTCCTAAACGTCTGAGAACACACATGACACTGTTGCAGTGCTCCGTAGTAATTGAGATTTGGTGTTTGGTTTTACGTAAATTTAACTCGTAACTGTTAAATAGCCTATGCCGAGCCGATATGTGGTATCAGGTTGCACCACCACCACCACAAGTAAAGACGGATTTCTACTGCAAGCTTTTCCAAAAGATGACAAAAATCGAAGAATTTAAACACGACTCGTTCAAAACACTACAACATACACAACGTTAGGAGTGCCTGTAGGCCTACTGTATATACTGTTGCCAAATTACTTGTTATGACCATAGCCTAGGCCTCCTTGATACAGCAATTGACGATTTTTTTTTTTATGGTTACCTAATATTTTGCACACATTTTAAAGCCAGTTGGTTTTAGAACAATCAATACTAGATCTGCAAGTTTTCTTTTGTGGTACAACTGTTGTGTTGTGATTTTACGTAACAGTTGGATGATACAATTTCACGGGCTAGCCTGTTATACAACGTCTATTAGTTAGGTCTAGACCCCATGTTACCACTACTCGTACTATAGGGTTACACTGTACAGAATGTCACATTTTCCTTGCACTGTAAGACACAAAATTCTAGAAGCTTCGCTATGAAGTTAAGTAGCAGGATCATCGACATTCGAGATAATTTAAATCATATGATGGTCTTAATAACGGTGGTTTTGTTTATGCTCAACCGACCAGTTTCGGTTCAGGGTCGTCCAACCGTTCTGCTCGGGGACTTCGATCGGCAGCGACGCGTCTCGGCCATCGGGATGGTTTTACAATTCTTCTGCAAGGGGCTCAATTGATAGAGAAAAACACCGATAGTATCTTCATTACCCTCGAAAACTATTTCCTCCTCTTCTTCCTCAAGAAAATAATTTTCGTCAATGCTTACCAATGTCCTGAGAGGTGAAGTCCTATTTCCTCGGAATCGGAAGATTCCGGAGAAGAAATTTTCAATTGATGAGAAGAATTGTGGTTACATGTACTAAAGTGTATAACGCCGTATCGGTAAACAGCGGGGAGTCGGCTTTGGCTGAAATGGTTCCTTTGATGACGTTAGATGAACTGCGGTGGGCAGCTTTGCTTTTTTTTACGAGTGGCAGCTCGAGAGGTCTCTAGGGAATACTTTGACAGCGAATTTCTGGCGTTTGAAGCCGTATTTACTGAAAATTGTGCAAGGGTGGTGTTGTAGTAATGTAGATAAACCATTCCAAGACATGAAAATTTTTCATTTCATAACCTCTTTAAAGTTTGAATGGAAAGATTATTTGTCTTTTGATGTTGCAGAAACTTCATATCAAACTAACCGCTGTAGCAATTAAGGCAGATGATTGCACTGAACTAATAAAATTACAGTCACATTCACTTCCTGAAAGATTCACACTCAGAAACTAGCTAGGATAATTCCAAAGAATAAACTTAGCTAATGAAAAATATTAAATATTTCCCCAAAATTTGGAATTAGCTGATGAGTTAGTAGCACTATTTATTAGCAATAATAACTTCCTACCTGACTCTTCTATCTAACATAGACTATATATAGACTATATATAGTCTAATATAATTAATTTTTATCTCTTGTGAAGTGTCATGTTTCAATGTGAAAATTAAAAGGCTTTGGATTTGTATAATTTATTGAAAAGAAATTTACAGTGTAGTTGCATGGCAGTAATCATTTTCTTGCAATCACAGCATAAATCATTGAATTTGAAGATTTCAAATGTTCTTAACAGGTTGGAGAAGATTCATTTGGGAAGGACACAATTCAGAATTTTGCAGAAAACAATATTAAAACTGGTAAGTGCTCGAAAGCTTTCTGCTTGATGTACTCTTAGTATTTGCCTTTAAAGTGTTATTCAGTGCAGGTGTTTAAAACTATGGACAACCTTAAGTACATTCTAGTATGGATACTTGTTTAACATGGAAACAGTTAGGCAATAAATGAATGTACCTCTGATGTTGAACTGCAGAAAATGTCATCACCCAAGAACGACTCGCATGTACAGTACTTCATCTTTACTTTGTGTAATGTGTTGTTCATTAGGCCTCTTGATATTTTCTAACCTACATTATTCTTGATACAAATTAACTATTGTTTATCTGCAGAATTTGTTGGAATCACTAATGCAGCAGCCACTGGTGTAGCTCCAATTGCTGTCAACACTGAAGGTATGGTAGCCATATTATGTACATGGATTGACATGACTTATGTGGATGTGTATGTCCTTCATATGCTTTTAATCCTTAGGCATTAGACTTATTTCCAAACTGAAAATGTCTACATTGTGAAAGAACTTGCAAACTTTTGGCAATTGCATTCCTTGTTGCTTTGATCTGTTTGGTGCTGTGATCTTCTGCATAGTGTCTGTGTTAAAGAACAACTTTAGTAACATTTATAAAACTTTAGGTAAATCAAAGCTCTGAGGACAAAGTCCAATGTATCTATTCTTTGTAGATTTGATTGAAGTCAAAGAAATACATGCATGTTGCCACAAGATTGAAGTGTGTGTGAATAGTGGATTTGGGGTACAAGTACATGTTTGAGTTTGATGTCATCATTTTGTTACCATTATAAGTAGATGTATAAGAGTCATGCAAAATTTAGTTCAAATGCCTCTAAAGTTATGTCTTAGCAATTCAGAAGACCTTTTGACTATCAACAGGGTATTCTTCCAGATTGGGCACCACATATAGACAAAATTTGCTACAATACGAATCAATAATGGTTGAAACTACTTCCCAATAATGAATTTTTAGAGCCGGGGTGAATATAACTTCCCAGAAAATAAGCATGTTGGCGAATAAAACTCTATGTTTCTAGAACACACTGGCTTCATGAGAAAACACAAAAAACAGCAATATTAGGTGTGATCTCTGACCACTGTATAAGACACAAAAAATACTCACAACACAAACTGCAGCAGTGATATGTGATGCATGTACAGCGGTAATGACAGTATGTAATTATATATAGCAATGTTGATGTGATAACTATGTCACATGTAGCGATATCCTAATGGTATAGTGGTAATGGTGATGATGATGATGGTTCAATCCACATAAAACAAATAGAATGATATTCTTTCCAATGTCTTAACAATTGGTAGGGGCTGCCAAACATTTGTTGTCATCCTGATTATCTTATAATAATTCATTAAAATGAGCAGAATAAATGAAAATTTATAATCAAATTGAGGCTATATATCCTAATCTCCCTGTTAACCTGGACACTGATCTAACAATGTATGGATGGTAGTTTAAGACAACAAATTATAATCAACAATAATCTTGGCGATAGCAGTTTATCAACATTTAAATCTGAAGGAATGCCATATCGTAGTCAATTATGCAACTGATCTAAGTATAAGAACAACTAATAGTGTGAATTTAAAGGGTAAATTTTACGACATTGGTCCTCCAAAGTGTGACTCTGAAACAACGATATAGTGATGTGTCACAAGAAAACTGGAAGTAGCTAGTGCCTGTTGGCTATAATGGGAAAGATGCCCTGGCTGCAATGTGAAGTTGTGTATCTGTATTTCGACCTAACTGTAAATCAATATAGATTTCTTTATTCCGTATTCCTGTAATCCAAAGATTATTCAACGCAGAAGAAATGTTGAGTCGATTCGTGGTTTATTAGCTCTGATATCTGGTAACTATCTGGTAATCTGTTAATCTGCTAAACTGTTAATCTGTCAGTCTGGTAACTAAATAAATAAAAACGAAACATACGTTTGTAATTAAACAATCAGGAAATCGATTAATGAATAAGTCAATTATTGAAGAATAAATACATAAATCCAAATCATACAGAATAAATAATCATGTATGCAACAAATATACAACGTTATATCAATAAAAACACAACTTACATAAAATCTTTGGTTTAACACTGGAAAATACATCTTGCTTCAATGCGTTCTTGATATCGACTGAACTCAAATTACGGTAAATGAACGTAAAGACAGAACCAACGAAAACAACAAATTTCAAACACATACTCACGCACGCACGCACACTCGCACAAACACGCACACGCGCAGTAGCACTGCAACTTTACATGACGCACACTTCGTAACAATACACAAACAACATATCGTGTGAGCGCGTTTACACTCCCCCCTGTTAAATCATATGGATTTTACACACATTTACAACCAATCAAACAATTTAGTACACTGAGACAAAGTAATATATATATTCAAAGAAAAATCAACAATGAGACTAATCAGACATTCTCTTTACAATACACAATTTCGTAATCGGTCTTTTGAGTATTTTATTACGAACCTTAACCTCAACGCTTCTTACTTTCCCATCGCTACTCTTGAAAACTGTAATGACTCTAGCTAAATGCCATTTTCCCCGTGGAATTGTTTCGTCGGTGAGGAGAACTATGTCCCCAATGACAACATTTTCTTTCGGAAAATTCCACTTATGGCGTTTTTGGAGGAGAGGCAGATATTCTTTCCGCCATCTACTCCAAAACAAAGAAGCAAGGTACTGTACTTGAAGCCACCTTTTACGGCCGTAAGAGACTCCTGCGTCAACTGGGTTGTCAGGCCCATGTCTCATCAAAAGTAGGTGGTTCGGAGTAAGAGGCTCCTCATCTTTTGGATCTGAGGAGAAGTCAGTGAGAGGTCTTGAGTTGAGAATAGATTCAACCTCAGCAAGTACAGTAGTAAGAACCTCATCAGTGACCGTTTGCTGCCTCAGGACGCCTCTTAGAATCCTTCTAACCGACCTGATAAGCCTTTCCCATGCTCCTCCGAAATGGCTGGCTGTAGGAGGGTTAAAGTGCCACTCACAACCTTTACTATGAAAAAAGGCTTCTACATCATCTTTATTCATAGCTTTCAAGGCATTTCTCAACTCTTTCTCGCCAGCTTGGAAATTAGAGCCGTTGTCGCTAAAAATCTTAACTGGCTGACCTCTTCTTGCTACAAAACGTCTGAAAGCATTAAGGAAGGAATCAGCATCCAGAGATTCACAAACTTCCAAATGAACAGCTCTGGAGGACAAGCAAGTAAAAATGCAACCGAACCTCTTTACGGTCGAGCGACCTCTTTTCGCTTTGAATGGCCCAAAATAGTCCACGCTGACAAAACTAAAAAGAGGTTTGTCAGAGGAGACTCTCTCCGAAGGCAATGCGGCCATTATCTGACAAGAAGGCCGTGCAAGGATCTTACGACAAATAACGCACTTACTTACTACACTCTTCACTGCTGTTCGACCATTCAGAAGCCAAAACTTTTGCCGAATGGCACTTAACGTCATGGCCAAACCACCATGACCTACCGACTCATGATAATATCTAATAATGAGTGTGACTACTGCTCCCCTAGGGGGCAAGATAATTGGGTGCTTAACGTCATTTCCCAAATCAGCATTGTCGAGACGACCCCCCGCTTTAAGTACATTTCCAAGAAGAATGGGTTTGAGTTTAAATAATCGCTGGTCACGCTGCCAGGATTTAAACGCCGATTTTTGGACCCACGAAATTATGGTAGTTTCACTCGCTTCGATTTCTGATACAGACAGATTTATGCCACTTGCTGCCAATGAACCTCTACACTTATTAACAAAGCGAAAGACCCAAGCTAACACCTTGACTAACTTGGTCCACGATGAAAACCTGGAGATTAACTGCTCAGAAAAATTATCATTAACTAAAGTAGTTACATTAAGAAAAACAGACTTTCCTATTTCTGTGTCTCCAGACAAATCAATATCATCATGTTTCAGTGAAGGCCATGCGCTTTCTTTCTTCGAAAGGAAACTTGGGCCGGAGAGCCACGTTTCTAAATCATACGTACCCCTCGAGCCATCATCGGCTGGGTTTTCTTTGGAGCCTACATGTCTCCATTGATTTGGAGAGGACAAATCATGAATCTTGGACACTCGGTTCGCAACGAAGGTTTTAAACCGCTTATCCTCGTTGCGAATGTACCCAAGGACAATCATTGAGTCCGTCCAAAATATTACTTCGTCGAGATCAAACCTAATCTCTTGTAAATTTGGAGCTCTTTCGGACTCTGGGATGCTTTGGAGAACGGCACGATCGTTACTAACCCACTTCGTGAGTCTAAAGCCGCCCTTACTTAAAATACTTCTAATGCGTTCCACAACTTCTATTGCAACAGTTGGATCATCGACTGAAGCCAGAAGATCGTCTACATAAAAGTTGTTCCTTATGAACTGAATGGCTTTCTTACCTACAATGTCCTGATTATGTAACTCGTTGTCCCTGGCCGTGCGCTGTAACGCATAGCCGGCGCAAGCTGGACTTGACGTGGCACGAAAGAGATGCACCGTCATTCTATATTCAAGCGGTTCACTTTCTAGATTACCGCCAGGCCACCACAAGAACCTGAAGACATCGCGGTCTTCGCTTATCACCTGCACTTGGTGAAACATTGCCTCTACGTCAGCAACTAGTGCAATTCGCTGCTGCCTAAATCTGTGGAGAACACCCACGAGACTGTTTATCGTGTCTGGGCCTTTCAATAAACACGAGTTTAATGAAGTATCCCTCCACTTCGCTGCACAATCATAGACTACTCTGACCTTGTCTTTGTGGGGATGAACAACTAGATGGTGAGGCAGATACCAAACATTACCAGCCTTACCTTCACCTTGAACCCGTTCGGCATAACCTTTCGCAATGTAACCTTCTACGGTTTCTGTATACTTTTGACGCATTACATTGTCTCTTAATAGCTTACGTTTTATGTTTCTTAGACGTGATTCAGCTAACGGTTTATTGGAAGGCAAGAAATGGTAATCGTCCTTCCACAGAAGTCCTATCTGGTAGTGACCTTCACTAGTAAGTGAGGCAGTAGATTCTAATATACCTTTGGCTCTCTTGTCTTGGACAGAATCACCTTCACCAATACTCGCGTCGTCTACAGACCAAGAACTTTTAAGTAAACTTAAGATCTCTCCATTCGAGCAACAAGATATACGATGGATGTTCTTTCTCTCGCTACGACCACTGAAACCTGTAGGACCCATAACAGACCAACCAAGGGGTGTCTTTACTCCATACGGATCCCCCGTTCCACCACGCCTCTCATCCATAACCCAAAATGCTTCGGGAACATCCGCCCCTATTAGTAGCTCAAGGTTGTATCTTGAGATATCCCCCCAGGGAATAAGTTTCAAATGTTGCCACCGGTTGAGGTCACGAGCAGAGGGGACACTATCATCACTATTGGGTAGTTTTGGAACAGAAAGAGCAGTTATTGACAAATCATTACTTTCATTCTCCCCTTTAACGCTAATATCAAATGTTGAACCGAGCTTAGGTTCGACTCCGTTAACCGTCGAAGACGTGTAAGACGTCGGTTTTCCCTTAACACCCAACTTCTTCCTAAGGGATTCTGAACACAGAGTAGTGTCTGACCCACTGTCCAAAATAGCCAGGGTGTGCACCCGATTACCATTGTTACCGGTCACTGTAACCGGCAGAATTCTCAAGAAAACGTTACTACCACAAACAGCAGTGTTTGACATAACAGAGATATTCTCTTGATTGGGTGGAGGATGAAGTAGATCATTGTGTTTGTTAGACTGACAAAAAGTGCAAACGGTATCCCTTCTACATTTAGCCACTGAATGACCAGGAAATAGACACCTAAAACACAACCTCTTTGTCCTAACAATGTCTAGCCTCTGGTTGTAACTCATGTTGCAGAACGACTCACAGTCAAAAATCCTATGATCATCATCACAGGCAAAACACTTAAGAGATCTACCTTTCATAAAATTAGATTTCACGCGAGGTTTCTCGTCACTCACTACGCTACTCGACTTGCCTATATTCCTACCAAACATGTTAGACGAAATTTCAGCTTGACCTGTCAGATACGATAGAAGGTCATTAAATTCTGGTTCTCTACTCTCATGTATCTTTTGGGCGACCTTTGCCCACCCAGTTTGAAGATAAACAGGTAACAAACTGTGAATCTTAAGAAGGTTACTTGTTGAATTTAGGTCATTTACATACCCCATCTGAGTTAAGGTAACGTAACACCTCTGCATTTCGGATATGAGCTTCCACAAGCTTTCTCCGTCATTAGCCTTAATCGATTTGCGACTAACCAATTTACTCATCAAAGAATTCAGAATCAGATGCGGTTGACCAAATTGACGTTTCAAAATTGCCTTCGCGCTTTCGTAACCTTCGTCACCTAGAAGCGCGCAACTTTCGATGCAGAAACGCGCTTTACCCTCACATAGCTGCAGCAAATACTGCAAACGCGCGGCATCACCGCTCAATTTACTTGCCACGTTAACTTCGAAATTGGTTATGAAGTACCAATAATCTGTGGGGTCTCCATTAAACTCAAATACCTCAGCCTTCGGTAACTCTAATGCCAATTTGAGTTCGTTAAACCCGAATACATAGTGGAATCACAACTAGAACTATACCTATTTGAACTTAAATGTGGAAGACCTTCACCATTCTTCATGTCTACGTTACTATTACTACCATCGGTAATATCATTAACTTCCTTAGAGCTAACACAATGACTAACGTTACTATTCTTAGTAAAAATACCGTTATCATCATTGTCGGTTAACCTCTTTTCCTCGTCGCCTTCGGGAGCTTCTGAGATCCTCTCGGGCCCTTTTCTGCTGAGGTCTACATACCTCTCGACTTCGATCTTTATGGTGATGAACTTGCTGACTACGTCCGCCATCCATTCTTCTTCCAAAATAAACTTATCTTCTTCCAAAAGCTTTTCAATCACAGCTTGATGGGCCTCTTCTATTGCTTCTAAATTTTTATTCGCTTTCTCTAAGAGTTCCTTCACAGAGTCTATTCCTGCGTCCTCTCTAATGAGAGTAGAAATAGAATTAATCGCTCTAGTCAAGGTCCCCTTCTTATTCCTGCGCCGTATTAACAGCGTCTTCATCGTAAGGGCCTCGTCCGTTGACATCTTCAATTATAGATTTTATTTACTGTAAATCAATATAGATTTCTTTATTCCGTATTCCTGTAATCCAAAGATTATTCAACGCAGAAGAAATGTTGAGTCGATTCGTGGTTTATTAGCTCTGATATCTGGTAACTATCTGGTAATCTGTTAATCTGCTAAACTGTTAATCTGTCAGTCTGGTAACTAAATAAATAAAAACGAAACATACGTTTGTAATTAAACAATCAGGAAATCGATTAATGAATAAGTCAATTATTGAAGAATAAATACATAAATCCAAATCATACAGAATAAATAATCATGTATGCAACAAATATACAACGTTATATCAATAAAAACACAACTTACATAAAATCTTTGGTTCAACACTGGAAAATACATCTTGCTTCAATGCGTTCTTGATATCGACTGAACTCAAATTACGGTAAATGAACGTAAAGACAGAACCAACGAAAACAACAAATTTCAAACACATACTCACGCACGCACGCACACTCGCACAAACACGCACACGCGCAGTAGCACTGCAACTTTACATGACCCACACTTCGTAACAATACACAAACAACATATCGTGTGAGCGCGTTTACACTAACAAAGCGTCTCTTTATATCCAGTAGATTATATTTTAAAGAGGACAGGCAACTTTTAGGGCCTCATTAATGATCTTGCTGTGCCATATGGAAATATGGTCATGGATTGTCTCTCTCTGAAATTATAAAATGAAGGCCGAATAAGTCATATGATTTGTATTGTTCAAGCTTGTCATCTTTACCTTTGCAGGTCAAAATTCCATCATTGTGGTTGGAGGGGCAAATGAACTACTTACTTCTGACGATGTTGATGCAGCATTTGGTAAAATTAAATCAGTAAAAGTTGTGGTTTGTCAATTGGAGGTGAAGCCTGCTACAACCTTATCAGCATTGAAAACAGCCAAAAAACACAGATGTAAGTAAAACATTTTTTATGTTAGTTACTAAGTAGGGTTCAGGCCATAGGCATTTAAAACAGCTATTAAAATGGTATGCGTAAGGAAACCATATTTCATGTACAAGACACAAGTCGTTGTGCACCAGACACATGAACAACAAGACATATAATACCTATTCCTTGTAGACCAAAATGTTACCCTACAGATTACAGCAAGTTATAGCACATCTGGGCTCATCTGTGAGTCATTAGTACTTCAAAGTACCTTGTTTGTATCAATGAGAATGATAATAGACTGCCATATGGGAGAAGGAAAAATAAAGTTATGCATTCTTTGTTTGCATGAAAATAGAACTTCAATCTGGTCCTACCTAATACAAAAGTTTATTTTTCTTGTGTAATAGTTTACCAGGGTGACTTCTTGGTGTTTGCTAAAGTATTCTGAAAACATCTGAAAGCATAAATGACCTGGGTTCATGACATTCATTTTCTACAAGGTTTTTGCCAATATTTATATTATTTTCTGTACTTCCAGTCATTTTGTAAGTTATTGGTTAATGTGTAAACTTTCTTGGAGATTTTATTCCAATCTTCAAGTTTCTTTGTGGTTTTATTTACAGGTATATCCATCTTCAACCCTGCCCCTGCTGTTAGTGATCTTAGTCCAGAGTTTTACAAGTACACAGACATCTTCTGTCCAAATGAAACAGAGGTGAGCCTAGAAGGTTGATCTTGCTAACTACTTAGAAACTATAGCCGAGTAAATGTTGCAACTTTCCAACAAAGTGCAACTGTATTTCTATTTCACTTTTGTCTTTTCAACCACACTGCATCACTTTGTTTTATTTTGGTAGCATAATCCATGTTTTTTGTTTTGTGTATTCTGCATCAACCAAAGAGCTTTTATACTGTCATAATTTTTGTAATGTCACTCTCAAGCTAAGTGTTTCACTTGCATTGTTTTTGATGAAGTCTTCTTCATTCAGACTAGAGTACTTGGATGGTAGATAATTGTTATATGGAAAACTAGACAAATCTCCACTTACAAGTTACAACAAGTGATATGAATAGGATACTGTAAACATGGATCTGCATCCTTGAGAACCGACCAGTTTTAAAGCTGTCTCTCATGTAAGGAATATTAATTGGTCTATTCCCAGCCAGTTTGTTTCCTTTTGCATATCTACGATCTCCTGCTAATAAAAGTGGCTTGAAAGTATTTGGAGAGGTTCAATTATTATTATTTGTGTGCTCATCTGTTACATTGTCCATAGGTAACAGTAACTCTTTCGTTTAAAGTAGTTTGTCTCAGTTACTTCTAGTCTGGTTATTTGACGAAAGTAAACTTTAATGGTTCTTTTCTCTCTGTGGTAATAGACAGAACTCCTAACAGGATTACCTGTGACCAATGTAGATGAAGCCAAGAAGGCAGCTCTGGTCTTACTGGAGAGAGGATGTCAGAAAGTTATTATTACTCTAGGCAAAGATGGTGCTGTCCTTGTTACAACAGAAACAAAGACTCCAGAACATATTCCTGTGGATCCTGTCACACCGGTAGATACTACGGTAAGATAAACCGGTTAATTGCCACATTACTTACTATTTATCTGTAGAGCATTTCAAGACACGAGAAACGTTTTCTTGCAACTAAAGTCAACAGCTTTTTGATTTACTATTGTTAGTAATTTAAAAAACTACTGAGTATTCCTGAAACCTAGATAACATTTGATAACATTCAGACCTTTTCTCAAGGTTTCTGAACAAAAAGAATGTTAAGTAGTAAGTATACCAACATTCTGAAAAGTTTGTCGCCCAGACACATGTCTTGAAGTTAGTAGGCGTATAAATCACATCCAAAATACAAAGTGGATATATTAAAAGTTATAAACTGGTACATTATGAGAAATGAAAGTTACATACTTGTACCAAGAATGACAGATTTATGATATTTTAGTGCTTTATAATACTGATCAAAGTGGAATTTAATAAATGGCTGCTTTAAATTACTATCACTACATTTTTATCTATAAGTAGAGAAAAGCTCATACTAATGTTTTCATTGACCTAGAAGTTATAATGACCCATTTTACAGAATTGTTACATGGTTTTTTGCCACTAATAACAATCAAAAGTAACCATTAGTATTCTCAATTCACTTACATTATCATTTAAAAAATCGGAAGCTGTGCTCTTGCTGTTACATGTAAACCTTAAAGACTGAAACTTGTAACTTTGAACAATATTTGAAAATGAGGAGATAATGATATTGGAATGTTTTGAGATGACATAACTGCTGTTTATAGAAGATTGGTCAAGTGCTTCAGAGTGTATGATTATGTGTTGCTGAAATAGTTAGTTGTGGATTTCACATCTCGGATCCTTATGCAATGTTTATAAGTAGAAAATTACATTCTGTTACCTTTGTACTATGAGTTAATTTGTAATCAATGCTTCTTTCACTGGTTTTCCTCTTCAGGGTGCCGGGGACTCCTTTGTTGGTTCACTTGCATTTTATTTGGCAAAGTTTCCTCATCTTACACTCACAGAACTGATTCGTCGATCAAATAATATTGCTGCTGTTAGTGTCCAGTCCAATGGCACACAGTTGAGCTACCCTTGGCAGAAAGATCTTCCAAATGATCTATTTATTTGAAGTAACAGAACAAAGTCATAATCATAGTTGAAGTAAATCTGCATATATATTATAAATAGTAAAAACAGTTGTGAGGAATTATCAAAATTTGTTAATTTAACTATAACATGCTATGTTGATATTATTTAGTTAGTGTTTACATTGTATTACACATTTATAAGTAATCTTATGTGTTACAGAGCTGTCGTTGCTAGATGCAAGCAATGTAAGGCTAGTTTTTTGCCAAGATTCAGCATGTTTACTGCTTTGTTTAACACAGACATGTGTAACAGTCTCTGTTAACAATATGAAGGTAAACAGTTTGTTCAGCAACAGAAATGTTAGATCAATCTACTATGTCAGCATATTTTTGTTTCTCTATTTTTCGCTTTTCTTCTCTGAGAAAGGGAGTGACAAAAAGGAGGGAATGGTTTGAAACCCTAAAGATGTAACCATTAGTGTCAAGAGTTCCCATATTCTATAGTTTTGAGCATGTTTAACTCAGGTGCACAATCGCTTACTTTTTAAAATTAACTGTTAATTTGTTGCATCAACATGTATACAGGGTTATGGTCTAAAAGACCACATCTTGCAAGTTGCAAATGCTTAATGCTGAATGTATCTGATGGAATGACATTATATCATGAAAGATAAATTGTGATAAACTTTTTTCTTTTTATATTATATGATATATAAAAGTGATGACATGTTTCATTTAAATATTAGAGCAATCATTCCAAATATGCATATTCCAGTGGTATTAGAAAACTTAAAAATGAATTGACCATTGAGTAGCCAATATTTGCATTTCGGCAGACAAAATTGTTTTGAGTCAATCAATATGATATTTTTTGTTTATACATAAATCACAGACTTTGTCTTCCATATTAATTCAAATATTTGTGTCAGAGGCCATAACTTTTCATGGGTCTTTTCAATTATTAAGCTCATTCATTAAGTTTGCTTATAAAGTTGTATAATATATATCATGTTACTTTAACTAATTATCACTCATTGAAGCTTGTTTAATGAATCTGCTTTTTAAAATTTTCCCCCTTCTGTGGTTATGGGGGAGGGTGGGGCATATGAGTATTTGGGTCATGCCATTGACTAAGTTATTTTTAAATTTGATGAGAAGATTTTATTATGAAGTAAATGATTGTCAAATGAAGAACAATTCTTGCCATTATCATTGATATAAATACATCAAAATATCCATAGTCAATGGTAATATGTTTTTGCTGAAGACAAATTATATGGCTATTGTTCGTACCTGGACAGTATGGTACTGCTGTTTCTGTTTAGTAACAGTTTTGTGAGCAGGAAGTGTCGTTTTTATGCATTAGTATGTTTCCATACATGTGTTAAATGCAAGCCTTTCCAATCCCGTCACTGCACTAGTACACATGAACACAAACTGGTTGACTTTGGCATAATTTACAAATGTACATGATATTATGATAGAGTGAAATGCCTTGATTTGAATTAAATTCAACAACCGAAATATTTGCTGCTTTTGTGTAGTTTCTTTAAATTTCATCAGAGTATTTATTTTGACCCATGAATGTTATATTTATATATTGTAGTAATACGTATACAAATAAAGATATCATATACATTGCAAGATCCAGAATTTCTTAGAAGAGAGTGTCCATGCAGGAGACACACATATGCCTAGGCACATACCCAACAAGTTTGGCGTTCATTGGGATTATGATTAAGTAATAGGTTGCAACCATCTACCTCCTTTAAACACAAACTTTTGTATTTACCTTAATGCACTATAGACATGTGAGTCTGACATCCTAATTGGTTATGAGGGTTTTCATTTTCGAACACTTCTAATAGTCAAATGTTGTATTTTGGTTAGTGCACATGTGACCTCAACTGTTGGATCCTACAACGCCGACTCGCTCCAAAAAAAGAAAAGAAAAGAATAACATGCTATGTGGGAAGAAAATTTCAACTACCGCTTCAAACTAAAGCGAGAGTGAAGAGAAAAACATCCTAGGCCACCATCCTGGTTTCATTACTGCAAGGATTACTGTCATATTGAGATGCCCTACATAACATACTTTACACGGAGTGAGTAGATACTACGAATATGTTACATACTATTGTAATACCTAATGAATATGCATTATAAGTGATGCCATCTATTTGCTTGAATACTTCTCTATAGTCTTACTGTTTGTATACCTCGATACATCCTTTAGTGAAATCCACTACACTACTCTGCTTATCTCTACTCTCGTTTGTATAAACAGCAAACATTCATCTTTTGCAAGAAACCACCTACTCTGTCTATCGCTTGCTAACGAGTTTATCACAGATACACATTTTCAGCTCTAGTTTGAATCAATTTAAAAAAGTCGACCTACTTATAGTATCTATATCATCAAGAAAATTCACCAAAGATTAAGTGAAGACGACATTGTCCATCTTTCTTTGGCGCAAAGCGATCGATAAACACTAGCTTATATAGAAAGCATAATGGTTATGGTAAATTGGGCGTCTGTAAGTCGCATTATGAACTTTAGGAAAAAATCACTTAAATTACTGTTAACAATTTCGATATTTAACGCTAACATGAAATTTTTCAGATATTTAACGTTAACTTGAAATTTTTCAGATATCAATTTTTTTGTAATGCAAATCATTGGATTTAAGTGTTTTTATTTTCAGCTAGAATTTCAGTCTTCTAGTATCTAAGCAGAAGTGAGTATAATATATTTACAGAAATCTATTGATTTATCCACATGTGAACATAAATATAGTGAAGCCAAAAGAAGAAGAGAAGAAAAAAATATGTCAGGAACTACCGACATTTTTATCTTATTAAGATTACAAACTGAGGATATTAAATAACTTTTCTTCTCTTAAATGTCATCTTCTCTACGTCAGATTTATTCATACTGGCCTTTTTCATTGTCATTTCTTATTGATCTAATATTGTTTTGTATGGCAATGATGATCTTATTCTATCCGAGATCAGTGTCGAAAGGTTAAGGCGACTCTCTTGATATAATATAGCAGCAAAGTGCAATAGTTATGAAGCAGCAGGTAAGTGAGAATGCGAGGAATAATTGAAAATATTTCTTCATCTCATGCTGTAAACTTCATTGAATTATGCCTTGCAGTTTATACCGTGCATAGAATTATAATACCGTAACCAGTTATTGATATCCAGAAGTTAAAGTCATGAATATTTTATACATATCCTCACATTACGATTCCTTGTCTCAATGTTTAACTCTCTACATCATGGTCTTTTAAGACACTAACGGGGGGGGGGGGGGGCAGGGGTGGGGGGCTTTGGCCTCAGCCGAATGTGCAGCTCCTCCAGTGGACCAGTTCCCCCAGTCTGGTCTCCCGCAGTGAAGATGTTTAGTTTACAAATATGAATAATTATGACTTTTAGCAAAACGTGGCCAAATTGTTTTTTTTTGATAGTTACTTATTAACACAATAGTGCGTTTTAACCATGTAAATTGAAGTAGGGAGAATGACGTCATGCGACATACACTGAAGCCGCTCATCCAACTGGTGGCGCTTTGCTTGTACGGCAAGAACGTACCGGCGCGTAATGTAAAAACACTACGTATTCGACATAACTAAAGTGATAAAGTTGACATAAATCCCTCGAAATGGTGACATCGTATGCCACATTTGGGTGCCAAAATCGTCAAAAATGTGACAGTGGACTGCAGTCTCACATGTAATTCTTATGAAGCGATAGTACAAGTAATTACTTAGGAATCTAATTACTTTACTAGTGTTATCTGCTCAGCTGCTGTATTGTCATTCACTGGACCCTGGATATCGTTAGCCTATAGGCCAATAGACCGGCTACGGCTGTCCTTTTGAATGCGATATGACTAAGACCTAATGACAAAACTTATCACCACCTCCTCTTACTTAAAACTGTATCCCTAACGATAGATACACACAGTGGCGGAGCTAGGGGTATTGGTCAGAGGGGGCGAGAATGGTCTGTAGGGGCGCTTGCGACACTATCTAAGCGAAGCGCCACCACAGGTTGGCGCGGAGCGACAGAATTTTTTGAGTAAAGATACTCCCTAGATCGCCGGAAATGACCCTTTCCAGGCCTTTCTAATTTGCAGATAAACGAAGAATAAATAGCCGTTAGAGCATTTTGACAGAAAATTACACCAACAAAATGTAACAAATGTCAATAGGTAGATGAGAGCGCAATAAAAAAGTCATAATCGCGAATAAGTAAAAAGTGGTAAAAAAACTGAAAAGGGCGCCAGCAGTCCATTTGAGTCCGTCAGGGTGGGGGGGGGGGCATTCGCCCCTGACTATATGGACGCTCTGTCATTGGATACACAGGTCAGAATAACTTTGGATGATGGTAATGATGTTCTGGGCTTTAACTAACAATTAAATACTTGGAAAATAGACTTAGCCTTTCTTTGGCCTGTGCGCTTAGCATTCCCCTTGGTCTAACTTAAGTTAGCCTAGGTCTATAATATTTCAGGCTATTAACGGATCTAGAATTTAAAAATATTCAAACATATCCTCCTTTTTACAACCGTTACAACACTGTAAATTTGACAAAAGGTCATAAGCAGTATGGGCCTAGGAAGTAATCTGAGTTTTGAAGTAAGCCAAGGCCTACTCAGCCTAGCTATAGGTATGTTCTGAACAGTAAATTTATAGCTATTTGCCTATAAATTAACTCAAATATGATGTTAAGGCCTAATGATATTCACTAACCATGTTTCGGACAAAGCTTTTGCTAACATCTCATCCTTTGATGACTGTGACTGAATGTAAATATGCATCAACCTTTTTGAACTCTCACTTCATAAGGTGTGATCTGTTTTCCTGCTTAACTACTACCCACTTTGCAACATTAACATTAAACTGAGAACTGCATACACATACTAATATGGAAGTATTACACAAAAGTAGGTTAGTGTGGGGAGGGGACGGGTGGGAGGATTGCCTTTTTTCACGGCTTTTTGCCGTACAACGCAAATCGCCCTCACTTTTTTCAAGGCTCCATTGCACACGGCGATACACTGTGTCAGCAATTTTCCTACTTCAATTCCTATGGTCTTAACCTAATTATTGTCCTAATTTAGTATCTAAAGATGCCTCGTAATGCACTATATGACGCCTAAAAGTTTCTGGCGAACACCCCACAACCCCTACATGCCAGCCACCTTCAACGATTCCAGGCCACACCCACTCGTTTCTAAAATTTCGGACTCGCACCAGCAAATGGGGTAAAAGTTATAAAGCAGTGGTGTAAGTAGAGAGGTTGGGTCGTTGAGAAAGCCGGTGAGGTTTGGGGATATTCCCCAGAAGAATTTCAGTTTTGAAAAAAAGTTATACGAAATTGCTCGGATGGGACGTTGGAGAACTCCTTATCCATAATTTCAATTTTTTATCATTATTTTCCGAGAATATAGTCTAATTTTCGCAAAATGAAATATTTTGTGTCATTTATCGATCATTTGTAAAAAATATTTCAACCTTTATCTAAAGATTTTTTATTTCTTTATTCGAACTTCTTTGATATGAAAGGTCGAATCAGTAGGAACAAGTCAAAATATCGACAGTTCTTTTCGAACTTTTGACTGTTCTATCTGAAAATTGTTTAATATTTTATTTAACAATTTTCCCTATATTTGCAACATATACGACAAGCCCCTTTTTCCATCCCACGGGCGTGAATTTGAAAACCACACGAAACTTCTCCTATAGAAATGGGTGTAAGTCCTTTTCATGAAATTCCCCCCTCTACTCCAAGTTTTAACAAAGACCTTGCTTTAAATGTGTTTTCGACATGAGAGGTAAATGATCCACATTGCTCAAAATATTTGATTTTGAGCAAACCCTCAAACATTATGAAATATTAGGTCAAGTTAGATCAATATCTCCATGACACCTTAAAAGCTTCGATAACAAAAAATTGTGCGATACACAATAATTTTATGACTTTGTGTCATAAGTAGATTGCTAAAAGCATCATGGTACATACTCAATCAATACACTCTTAAATCACAGAAAACCTAACAGAAGAATCAGAACAAGGCGTTCATTTTCTTTGTATATTATCAGCCATTACTAATTTAATTGGGGTATATGACGTTGTAAACGTAATGTAGGGCAAATGCAGCAATGTAACGGAGATATGGATTTTTAAATGATCACGTGACTTATGACGTCCATCTATAAAAAGCGTTTTCACGTATGTCATGAACAAAAGTTATTATATTTTGCGTTATTACATTTTCTCGTTAATCAAGCTAACCGAAGTCAGTCTTTTACATTCATAGTTAACGTCCATGATTATGAATTGTGCAGCATAGTTGTTTAACAGTTTTGCGTTATTCCTATATATATATATGTATATATATATATTTATATATATATAAATGAAAATCGTAATGAGTTGGAAAATCAAGAACAGTGAAAAAACTTTCAGCCTCCACCGGGATTCGAACAACGGGCCTCCCCGCTCTGTACGCGGACACCCTAACCACTAGGCTATGGACGCTGATTGTATGTCCAGAGGTTCGAAACCGGTAAGGAAGGTCGTAATTCCACTGTAGGCGTTTGTCACCTGTATCGAACAATACTAGTTCTGTTTTTGGTGACATATTTTTCCTTACTCTAGAGATCAAACATGATGCTAACCAACTCGAAATCATTTGTGATTCCTAAAGCCGGATCTCAAAAGAGATACTTTGAACAGACTTTATGTTAATGCAATGGAGGTGAACGACAAAGGCAAATGAATATATATAAATGAAAATCGTAATGAGTTGGAAAATCAAGAAAAGTGAAAAACTTTCAGCCTCCACCGGGATTCGAACCACGGGCCTCCCGCTCTGTACGCGGACACCCTAACCACTAGGCTATGGACGCTGATTGTATGTCCAGAGGTTCGAAACCGGTAAGGAAGGTCGTAATTCCACTGTAGGCGTTTGTCACCTGTATCGAACAATACTAGTTCTGTTTTTGGTGACATATTTTGCCTTACTCTAGAGATCAAACATGATGCTAACCAACTCGAAATCATTTGTGATTCCTAAAGCCGGATCTCGAAAGAGATACTTTGAACAGATATATATATATATATATATATATACATATATATATACATATATATATATATATATATATATATATATATATATATATATATATATATATATATATATATATATATATATATATATATATATATATATATATATATAGGAATAATGGAAAAACTGTTAAACAACTGTGCTGCATTTAGAGGAAGGGTGGATCTCGAGTGAGATTCAATAATTAAATTAGGTGTGTGATTGGAGGTAAAACAGCCAATGTTTGGTTTTAGCAGAGCTTTCGAGCAAAACTAGTTCTTATTCAGTGCATGATCACTGAAAGTGACAAGGAGTAGCAGGAATTGAAACTATTTTATAGAGAAGAGTGTCGGCATGGCAGTGAAGTCAATGCGACTTACTGATTTCTGCTGGATGTAGCAGAAATTTTGGAAAATCGGATTATTTTAATCCGATTCCCTTGCAATTTCAAAGGAATTGTTTTGGTTTATCTGGGAGGGCAGATCATTTCTGATGTTTATACCGAATTGTGCTGTGGTCCTTAGGTTCGGTTCCCAGAAATGATCTTGACCTTTTCTAGATTTATCTGTCCAAGAATCGTTTTGGTCAATGGCAATAACAAGCAAATTCTCAATCGAATGATTTTGAGAAATTGAAATGATTTGCAACAGATTGGTTGATTTTTTGTAACACCCCTCTCCCCGGACCCTCTTCTCGATATCAATTTCTTTAGCCATTTTACAACCTATAAACAAGCTTTTAAATAAAGATATGAAAAGTAAGAGTTGAGTTTGATATATAAAGTGTATGTTACCATGCTCGATCGTTAAAAAAACATAAGTTTAACCTGTTAGCTTACTCCACATCATTTACACCTTATCACCCTCTCTACCCCCACCTCACCATGAATAATATAGCGAAAACTTCTACCATACGTAAAATTTAAAGCATCACATCATTACAAAATATGATGTTGTATTTTATCATCATTATATAACTGTTAATAATGCGATATATTTAAGAGCAGCCAATGTTTAGTGTAATCGAACAACTGCGTTACGTGTGGCTAAATTCAGCGACCTTAAAAATGTCACGATTTGGTCAAAATGATGCGATGTTACACCCAACGCAAAGCTTCACCTGTGACACACATTTATATACAGAGGTACAGGGCAATTTACTACCGTCACATACAATTTCGTTTCCTTGACTCTCATCATTGAGCACACTTACCCTGACAATCATCAGAATTCGACTCGTGCCACTGTTTTGAAAAGCAAAACAAACGCACGGTCATAGCATCTGCGATCGTACATATAAGAAATGAGCGGTTAAAATGAACTATGTGTTCTTTTTTATCTCCATTCCTACAGTACGTGCCGAAAATCTTGAGGTTGCACACTACTGACTAATGAAATCAAAGAAATGGTATGAACATTTAGCTAAAACTAACTGAAATACTGTCCAGGTGTTCACATTATCTTTCCTTTTTATTTAGGAAGTTGAAATCTCAGCTAGGGGGCAGCTGCCCCGCTCCCCGCAGGCTACGGTCCTGTACTTGGCATCAGTTAACTTAATCACAAATAGAAAAAAAATTGTGAACATAATTATGTAAATAACTACTAAAGTATACAACTTGAGGTATAATAAGTAACATGGTTATAACAACAACATGACTACCAGCCTAGCACACAGGCTTAGCACCATATAGGTAGCTGTCTCAAAACTCCTATATGATTGGCTTTTCCAACCAAACTGAATGCACAATATAATTTCACATAGTGTTATAGTGCATGTACGTGCAACATACAACACACTATAAATTTAAAAATAAAACCCAAATGTAGTGGAAAGGAGTTAGGGAATGCTGCTGGCTTTCATATCTGTTGGCTTGTCATATAGCCCCAGCGGTCTATATAGGCGCGGTTCCTCAGATAAATTACGCTATAAAGGAAATTCTTATTTCAAATCAGTTGGAAAGTTATATTTTTCTTCGAGGGGGGGGGGGGTGCAAGGTTGAGAAGATGAGAATAAAATGATAAAAACTACTAATTACATAGCACAAATTTTGAGCTCCCTTTTTGAGATCCACGAGGTATTGTGAGCTTTCCCCCTCCCCCCCCCCCCCTCACCCTCTGATGTGTGTATGGAAATCGACCGGTTCTAGCTGCATGCACGCCGTGAAACACCTTCGGGAGGAGTAAAATTGTGGATTCTGAATTCATAAACATGACTTTGATTGTAGTATAGGCGAAGAGTGCTTTACATATCGACATACTGTTTGTTACATATGGAAGCAGGAAAAAAGCGGGAAAAACAACAACAAAAGAACAGGATACCGAGCGGGAGAGGAGCGATTGACTTCAGCCGTTGGGACCCTCAGACTTGGCATCAACCATCACTAATTTCCATTCTATACTAATACCAACCCCCACCCCAACCCAAAACCCAACCCCCTCGGTGGCTTTGCCGTCCACCTTCGACGGGTTTAGCTTGTTAGCACTCACTGGATGTCCTAGACCAGGGGGTCCCCTTTCCTTCCTCTTTGCCAGAACTGAGGCCTTCTCCCAGCCAGTGAAGTCAGGCGAGTCTAAATAGGCATTACTTTTAACTTTGCGGAGTAGATTAGTAACCATGCAGAATAGAAGAAGATTCAAAGAAGGGTTCAAAAATAAAGTTATATTAATATTTTAGTATCATTAAAATTAACGCGGGGATAAGTAAAAGTGGCCGAAGTGGCAGCAAATAATGTTATACTCTTTTATTATATATAGTCCACACGGAAACTATCTTGTATTCTGACTGTAAGTAGTAGTACATTTTTATTCTCTTTTGGAGAAAACTTAATAGCATACATGTACATACATGTGTCCAAAGCTGCAGTATTTTGGACACATTTCTAGGAGAGAAGGTGACAACTTGGAGAAGATCATTACCCAAGGTCATTTTGAGGGTCAACGAAAACGTGGTAGGCCAAAAGTTCGATGGGCTGACGGGATAAAAGAGATCACCGGCATGAACATCTGCGCAGCTCACCGATATGCCCAGGATAGAAGTGGTTGGAACGTCATCATCAATAGGGTCACAAAGGGTCAGTCATGACTCATAGGACGACGACGACGACGACGACATACCACTACATATAGAAAGTTTCATTCACTCGTGCATACATAATTCAGCAAAAGGCTCTTGTCTCTGCACCACTGCGGTTGAAGTGTATATTTGGCAGCTGTTAAATGATACACTTGAACCGCAGCGTTGCAGAGCCTTTAGTTGATCATGTATGCATGTATGCATTTATGTATGTATACATGAGTGAATGAAATTCACTATATTTACTGGCATGTACATGTATGCTATTAGCTTTCGCCCAAAAGAAGAAAACAAGTTTTACTACTGTTCCAGGCAGAATACCATAACACGATAACACATTTCCTGCTTCAATCTGTAACAAACAATATGTCGATATGTAACGCACTCTTCGTCAATACTACAATCAAAGCCATGTTTATGAATTCAGAATCCAAACTTGTACTCCTCCCGAAGGTGTTTCACGGAGTGCATGCAGCTAGAGCCGGTCGATTCCATATACACATCAGCGAGAAAGAGAGAGAGAGAGAGAGGTGGAGGTGGAGGTGGAGGTGGAGAAGGGGGAGGAGGGGGAATATACGTAACCCAAGGGTGAAAATTCCCGATAAGTGAATTTCTCTCCACGAAAATGTCAAGTCGACACAACAGGATAAAGAGAGAAGACTAGAAATCCGTGCAACACCACCTGTTTGTATTTTGTGGATCACCACAATTATAATCATTATAATTCCATAACCAAAGGCCACGCAGACTTACCATCTATGGATCAGTGGTGGGCACGAAATTAATCTTGCGGACTACCATGAAGTTTTTGACTTATCTGCTTTTTTCTTATTTTAACCTTACAAGAAATAGTCCACATGAATTTGTTTCTGATTAATGAAAGAATAGCAAATAAATACTAAACATCTTAGTGAAATATGAATGAAAATCCTACATTGCGTTTTCGAAATATTGATACTTAAAATTGTCACAGTTTGTACTGCAATGTGAACTTGAAGCAAACAGGTGTTATGTGATTGTTGCACACTGAAAGCTGTTCTGTTTATTTTTTAGATTTGACTTTATTGTCTCGACATTGGATTGGGTAGAGCACAAACGTTGCTTTAAATTACTATTCTGTGTATTCATATGTTAATGCATCCCAATTTTGACGAAGCAACTTGTATATACATGTTAAAGGAAACATTACACAAATGTTTCGGTGCGCAGCTATGACATCACACATGTTTGCTTCAAGTTCATTTTTGGTACTTATCACGTCAATTTCAAATGTTGTTATCTCGTCAACGATACATAAGAATTGAATGCAAATTTTACCAGGATGCACGTAATATATTTTCCATTAGTCAAAACTAAATTTACCCTGCACTACCCATTTGAACGGGACAGAAGGAGAAGCAACCGCCAACATCTCCACTTGATTTTGTTTTTTGAGGATCAACATAGTAATTACGGTGTTCCTTTAATTTTGCAGGCCATGAAATGCACACTGATATGTTGTACCCCTTCAACCGCTCTTTTTAAACATTTAACTTAAGAACCCCGTCACTGAACTCGATTTACTATCCACCGACACCAATAATAATAACGGAATTACTAACCATTACTTTAATTAACGGAAAGAACCACTCAAGGCTCAATCCCGACCTCTGATGGGTCAATACCCGTTTATACGTCACTAAAACCGTTTCCTCTATTCACATAACAATATGGTACCAAATGATAGCATACCTGGGTTCCCATGAAGTCAGTTATTCCTTTAACTCAATCAGAACTTTTCATTCCTTCTCATGTAAATTCATATCGAGACACTCCTCAACGATGCAAGGGTACATAAAACCAGTCGAAAAGTTACCAAAGAATGCTTCTGAAGGAACGATGTTGATCGGACCGTTACCGCAGCGCATAACATCGCAGGGAAACAATGTCACTGTTTGAAATTCAACTATGGGAACGCAAGGATTTATGTCAACCACCCACAAAAACTGACTGGCAGAAATTTGGTGCATAACGGCTTCCTGCACATTTCAACTTCTCTGCGACTTCACAGAACTTGTTGTCGGAATGATGACGATAGACATATACATATTGTGGTTCGGGAGATCCAAGATGCCAATCCACGGGTACAAACTTTTCAAATTCATGCCCAACGGCATCTGGGGTGGAGTACAGGGATAATTTTGTCTCTGAAAAGTGACTCTTACTTCGTCCTCGTCTATCTGAATACTGATTCACTGCAAGAAGGCACAGTACAGCAGGGGCGTCAAACATTTGGGGACAGGGGGACACGCCCACCATTTTTTTGAAGGGTGGGGTCACAATATCAAATGTCCCCACCCCGGGTTTAGTAACTGAATCGTGAAGGCGCTCAGGCTCACAATGACTCGTGTTTCTCATAAAGGGAGCTCAAACATTGTGCTATAAGATTAGTAGTTAGTAATGTTTTATTCTCATCTGCTCAACCACCCGACCTCCTCCCACCCCTCCCCAATGAAAAATGAAACTTTTCAACTGGGTTGAAGTAAGAATTACGGTTTTCTTTTATACCATAAATTAAATGAGGAACCGGGCCCATACACCGCTGAGGCTATCTGCCAAGCCAGCAGATAATGAAAGTCCGCAGCATCGCTAATCTCCTTTCCAGTATATTCGTTTCTTTCCATTTATTTATAATTTGTTTTATTTCACGTACAAGCAATATAACACTATATGTAAATTATATTGTGCATCATGATAGGATGTAAAACTACGGTTAGTAAATATATTATTTACGTCAAAATGTTTTATAGTAGGCCTACCAGTTTCATTGTTTGCCTCTATATCAGTGCTCAAATGTTTTAACTAAGAATATGGACGCGCAGTCCACTACACGGCCCATCCAATCAGTTCATTCTCCGCCCCCCCCCCCGTAGGTCCCTTTTTGTCATGTGAAACAAATAATAATAATACAAACCTCACAATTAATTTACACCTAAATTCCCTATATGGCTTCCCCTCAGCATATATAGGCTACGGCTACCACCAGAATGCACTAGCTTGCTTTTAATTCAATTCAATTCAATTACCTGGGTAAAACAATGAATAATGCAGAGCCTATAAGGTAATGTAATGTCCTATTTTTCTACAAAGGGATTTTACCGAATTCCATTTTTTCTAATTTACCTTTTATGGGGGGAGGGGGGGGGGGAGTGTATATTTCTAAAACATGAGATCTCAATATAATGAATGTTGAGGCCTAGATGTAACTTTTACAAGGCCTGTGAAGTGCAATTTCCGGCAATTTGTGAGACATTATTTGCAACAACAACAACAAATAGCCACGCTACGCGCTCACAGATGGTGGCGCTTCGCGTATCGTGTCATGATAGTCCCTTTAGGGAAATAGCCCACCGTCTAAAACTTTCTGAAAATGGCCCTGGCATAAACACACATAAAAACATTATTATGTGACATTTGGGAGATACATAATGTTCCCCAGATTCCCCCTAGAGAATCTACTCATGCTACTGCCCCGAAGTATCTTTATCGTATAGGCTTTTATATTTCCGATAAAGTGAATTTGCCCGGATACCCAACAGTTCTTTTTAAATATACTTATGATACCATATGTGTGCATGCATGATGTAGACCTGTAATTGTGTGCAAAGTTTCAGATTGTATCCGTTTTTGGCTAAGTCTCAGTTTTATAATTCATGGTTAAGGCCCTTAGTCTTTCTTAATTTAAGTCTAATCACTTGTCACATGTGATATTAAACATATTTATGACTGATATATCCATTTAGGGACCAAACAGAAGCAACTTAAAGATTTCTATGAGCAATCTGGGGCCCCAAGGAGGGCCAATGGAACCTACCCGACTTGGCATCAAGGCGCTCATTTCAGTTTTATCAATGCTCAGTCATTTACCCCCCCCCCTTGATTGCCCCTACAGTACAGCAAAACAAGTGTGTGCATATTTATTATTATCCATGGTATAGTACCCATGGTATATGCTGAGGTCACATATTTCGAATGAAAATAACTGGTTTGAGCTTTCACATGAGCATTTATATATGAAGTATAGCGTTAACAATTCCACCGTAGCAATATAAATATATTGCTGCATTTTACGGCTGGTATTTTACCTACTGATGCAAAGAATATACTTCGTTATGCTTGAACAGGCGTAACTGTTACACATGGCATAACTTCTTGAGCTAGTTGCATCACTACCCCACCCTCACAATTATTGCCAGCCGCCAAGAAACGACTGAAGGATGATTTTGTATACGTCAGTGTTTTGTTCATTATGTGTATTAATCATTTATATTTCGACGCAATGTCACACGAAAACTTGTAACTGTTGTTGAGATGATATATTGTACTTCTTGGTGAGTCAGTGTACATTAGTAGGCGGTACCATAAGTGTACCACGATGACATGCATGGTGTTGGGCTGGTCTAGGGTCCAAAGATAATGTGAGTGTGTGTGTGTCATGGTGTAGGGTCCAAACGTAATGTGTGTGTGTGTGTCATTACCATGTGACATGAGACACATAGTGTGTTTCTTGATTAGGTTACATGTTCTAAAAAATAACCCTACTTAATTTTAACGGTTAACCAATGGATAACCAACATGAGATAATATAGTCTCACAGACACATTGCTGATTTGTGGTGATAGAGAAGTGTTATCATCTTCTAAGTTAAACCTAATAGGACCTAATTAAGAGTCTAAATATACCATATTAGAATACATAATTTGACCTCTAAACTCTTTTCTGGGTGAGGAAACCCGAAATCCCCATCCTACACGGGGGGGGGGGGGGCGTATTCAACGACCCCACAGCCGCACTCTCATTCGTAAGAACCTCAATCATTTGGGGTGAATTTGGAATTTGTCTCCCCTCTCCCCCCGCCTCCCACGTTTGAGTCAGGTGTTAGATGACATGTTTGCTGAATCACTTCGAACAAACAGAATATCAAGAGGAAGAAGGAAACACCCATTTAGCTGATATTTATTTATCTTATGATGATTCCTAGAGTTTTGGTGCATGCTTTTTGTGACCAATCTTCTTCTTTTTTTACCATCGTTATTTTTCTTTATTATTGTGTTTGTTAGAGAGGTGGGGCAGAGGTGTTTGTCAGAAGCGTTCTTAACATATACTAACATAGTACTGTTGATGACTGGGTATGTGTTTCCTCTGACTTTTTAACTCGCTAATGGATATTTCAAGTATATAAAACAAATATAGCATGGATAAATTCATCTGATACTTCAACCACTATAACTTTTGCTACATTTAGATCAGGTTTTTAGTTGTGGAGTATGAATTTCGCAGGTTACTTTACCTAATTTAATGAAATGATTAAACTTTCCTGGCAGAAATAGCTTCAGACAAGGTATAAGAAACACTATACGTGACAGATCGAGATTGTAGCCTTCTACTCCCCACCCCCCTCCGTATCCTCCCTCCCATCCCCTTCCCCTCAAAGTACTATTCTGTACAATAACAACACTAGTAGAAATAGTTAAGTCTGTAAACTGATCTTACTGGCGAGGGTATAAAGATGAATGTGTTGCTCTCGTAGGCTCAACATCTCTACAACCTATCTCCCCGCGCAACAAATGTTACGCCAGAAATTTGAGTAAAGTAATTGGACAGGGGAACTATTCATAACCAAAGGGTCTATTCCCGATCCGTATATCTCATGCCACAAAATGTATAGACAAAAGACTAATCAAAACTACTGTATGAATGTTTCCCGAAAGGAATGTAAACGTAAGGTTGTTGTATAATAACTATACTTTTATTGTTTAATTGTGAGTTGAGAAGGTGATGTACCACCTCTCCCATCCACTAATAACATACGCTCCTGGATCAGCACCTGTTTATTTCCTTTGTCGGCAGAGAACTGTCTCAAGAGATTGGAGCAATTGTAACGGCGTAATATACAGCTTTAAGAACACATTTATGCTATCTTCGGCATATCTTAGTCCGATCCGAGTTGCTAACGTAATCCGTTCCTTTACAAATGTCAAATTTCATATTGATTTTGTCTTTTAATATATTTTTTAGAACAGAGCATCGACATCCAACATCACGTGCTCTCGAATAGGTTAACAAGTTAAAAGTCTGTGTTTTCGTTTTTTTTTAAAGTATAGTTCGTGTGCTATACTGTAAGCATAGTTAAGCCATTTTCATTAAGAGCCTCTATAATGTTTAAAGTTTCATTTCTAAAAAAGAGAGAGAGAAAAATAGAAAGAATATAAGTGGTACCGAAATACAACCTGTATTTATCACAGTGGCTTTAAATTAACTGTCTGGAAAATTTTCGAATTAATTGAGATCCCAAGGCTTGCTATCCGTCAGTAAATATGATGATATGAGAGGGAGCACCCCTCCCTTATAAAATCCTTGATTCGTCTCTGGTCCTTCCATAAGGGTTAAAGCCCATACCTAAATCAGTTGAGAAAGTTTGATTTAAGTCCCCCCCCCCCCTCCTCCTCCTCCTCGCCTTTGAAATATTGCGTACATCACTGACTGTATCCAGCGACGTAGCCATGCAGGTTTTGAAAGGGGGCAGCACATTTTTCTATTGATATGGGGGAGGGTTCTAAAGGGAGGGGTGTGCCCCTCCCCTTTGAGATTTTTTGAACAATTGAAGGTCCTTAGATGCGATCTGGTACAATGTTTTGCCAATTTCATCATTATCATATGATATCATATTATCAGCAGATTTTGTTTCCTGTTTGAATTCTTTCACATATTCTTTTACATAATCAGAAAGACAAACATAGTGCCCATTTACAATTTCTTCCAGTAGGATGTTTCTTGTTTATTGTCCAATGTCTGGACTTTAATATATATGACGAACTTAACTGATGGACAATATAAACTTTCATATTTTGTAAGACAGCCAGATGTGCAGTGGCCTAAAAACAAATATCGTTATCGCAGTGTATTAGCAGTGTAATAATTATTTATAGGAAGCGCGTATCACGTACGAATGCTAGCTTAGCTTCATAACATATGCTGTTCGTGGAACAACTTTGGACGAATCATAGAAAGGATGAGAACGAACGTTGTAGACGTCGTTGTGCATACGGTTCGTGACACTCCAATGAGTGCGGTTAGGTAGGCAATATGTATTTTATTACGCAGTGGCCAACTGTAGGCTTGTAATAGGCTATAGATTAAATTTAGCTAATTGCATCTGCCAAACTAAGTAAGTAGCTGAATCAGTAGGCCTAAATGTTACTACGATTATATTCGAGTTAACGGAGCTGACGAGTATTCAAGATCAAAAGAGCACTGACAAAATCCCATGCTAAAAAACAACAGTTTTTAATATTTTTTTCGACACTGAATGGGGGGGGGGAGCAGTCGCTCCCCTGCTCCTCCCTGGTTACTACCCTGACTGTAACCGTAACTTTATGGTAAGTGAACAGATACTGGAAATAAGAATGATATAAACAATTTAAAATGCTATACCTGTTTATTGTTCTGATGAGGGCGTTACATCATTGGAAAGTTTTGAAGCAGGAAATATGTAAGGTATTCTACGTTTGCCACATGCATTTAAGAAAACCCTCAAAAAATACAACGAGGGGAAACAAAACATTAATGAATAAAGTTGATATATGACACAAGTCTATAGCGGGGTGCATCTCTCATCTCTCGCCCTCTCTCTCTCCACCCACCTTTCTCCACCTGTCATTCCCTCTCTGCGAATCTCAAGCCCTGCAACATCTACTTTTAGAAATGCCACAATAAACTATACCTTCACCGAGTTTGATTTAAAATGCTAAGTATGATCGAATGAGAGCACTTAAACACTGCTGACAAAAGCCTGCTGACTTTCGACGCTAGTGATATCATTGGCTACATCATACAATGGACATACATGCAGGGATCTCAACCAACTCCTCCCGCCCCTATACTATACTTTAAACCATCATGCAAAGTTTACAGCAACAATTACTCGATACAAGGATACTTCAAACCAATCGTAAAGTTACCAATGAACGTCTCCGATGCGATAATATTAATCGGATTATCACCAAAGAGCATGAAATCCCGGAAGTAATCTGTAATAGTTCCAACTTGAACTGAGGTAGCGCAAGGAACGACGTCAATAGGCACCCAGGCTTGACAGAGATTAGGAGCATAACGGCTCACCGCGCATCCCAATTTCTCTTCAGCTGCGCAGAACTTGTTCTTAAAAGGATCACATTTGCTGTACCCGAAATGCGGTTCCGGGATTCCGAAGTGCAAATCCTCTTTCACAAATTCGTCAAACTCGTGACGGACAACATCTGCTGGCGGAATACAGGGATGATTTTGTCTTTGAAAGGTAACGGTCATTCTTTCCTCACCTATCCGAATAGAAGCGCCTTCGTCATCCAGTGTAAGTTCATCAGCAGGAATGTATGGGTAGAGAATATTCGGCATTGGAAAATCAACCCGACTTCGATCGTAGAATTTAGCAAGGGCCAGCGAGTATTTAGGCGGTCCATCCGGTTGGTCAGTCAATAAAGGAATGGTAACAGCGACTTCAATTCCGTAAAAGAGAGGGTTGTGAGGGTCGCTACCATCCTCAAAGTCAGAGAACGTCATGTACCCAAAGTCGACGTATATTGGGTGTTGGGTTTCGTCCATTAACTCTGGAAACACACGGAAGTTCGGTAAGAATAATCTGGGACCTGGAAAACAGTAAAAAGAAAGAAAGAATGCAGTTATAATGTATACTCATAAATATATGTGCATAATTTGGACCAGTTAAGACCCTCAGTAATTACTATGGAACATTTGCGACGTTTAGAATGCTGTAAAACCTAGGTCACCTACGAATGACCTTCAGTAACAGATGGTGGATACTTCTAGCAAAGTCCGTGACTTTTTTAAAACATATAATATTAAAGTATACCATTCACCTGATATCTACCAGTCACATAACATAGGTCTATACCAGTCACATAACCCATTTTTGGACACAAAATAAATCAAATTAAAAACAAAATCAGCCTGATAGCCATGATGAAATATAAAATAAGGAAATTAGCCCGGTGAGGGGGGTATCATTATTTTCGTATGCTCTTAATGCTGTATGAATTTGGTAGCGAGAGGATGTCGCGTTTTCCCGTGGGGGCGGAAACTTTGTCAACCTCTCAGTGATAGGGGCAAGGGGCTCGTCAAGCAAGTAATTGTTGCCATTTTTACACCCATTGACTTTGCACGTGAAACGATTTAAAAAAAAAAAAAAAAGTCCGTGATCACTGAGTGGTTGACAAAGTTGAAGAGGGTATATACGAAAATTATACAAAAGTCAACTTGCCAATTTTACACCCATTTTTGATGGCATTTTCAACAGTACCCCCAAAATATGGTCTGTTTAGGAGGTGTTGTGACAGTTCTTTGATGCGGGAATCAAAATTGACTTCAGAGGAGCAAATGCGTCGAATGCGTACGGTAACGCTTGACTGTACGGAATATTTCTGGTACAGTGACATGGATGGCAACTGCTTGGTAAAAGGTAGTTGTGCTTTTCCGTGAGTTTATTGAACAAGTCTATTTTGAGTGAACCATTTTGTAGGGTTACAGTGGTGTTCAGGAAGTGAACTTCATGCCCAGAAAATTCTGCCAAATTTTGAACAGATTGGAGTTGATCATATAAATGTTGGTTGATACCAAAATAAAGTGAGTTACAATAATCAATATGCGAAATAACCATGGATTGGACAATAGTGCTTAACTCGGACTTAGTTAGATAGAACCGCATTTTAGAAATATTTCTTAGATTCTGAAAGCACCTGGATTTAAGTGAACAGATTTGATGCCGAAAAGACATGGTATCTTCAAAATAAACACCAAGGTTACGAACAATTTGGTCAAATCGTACACAATCAACAGTGTAAAAATTAACACCGTTGATATGAATCAATTTAGTATAGGAGGGGGACCAAACACAATTATTTGGGTCTTGCCAGGGTTGAGTTGCAAATAATATTTGCGCATCCAACGTTGAATACAACCAAAGGAGGATTGCAGAGAGTAAACCAGAACTGATCCTTGATTATGGTGCCTGAAGTGTTTATAAACCTTGTGATCATCTGCGAAACCATGAATATTTAAACCCATTCTAGAAACTTCAGCGTAAAGTGAACGAATATAGATGTTAAATAAGACCGGACCCAAAACAGATCCCTGTGGCACACCAAACTTAATTGAAATCTGATCAGAAGTAAAGCCCCCTATTCTAACTCTTTGAGATCTGCCCACAATAAAACTTTTAAACCAGTTTAGGACAATACTAGCAATACCAATTTCATTACATAATACGGACAAAAGTACATTATGGTCAATGGTGTCAAAAGCCGAGCTTAAGTCAAGGAGTACCAGCACAGTGGCATGTCCACTGTCACTGGCAACTAATATGTCATTTGTTACTCTCAAAAGGAGGGTTTCAGAACTATGGTATTTTTTGTAAGCAGATTGCCTGGAAATATTGAGGCTATTAGAATGCACGTGAGTATTCAATCGTTTAAGCACAACTCTTTTAATCAATTTACCCAACAAAGATAGATTGGAGATCGGTCTATATTTTTTTAAATTGTTATGATCTAAGCCATTCCCTTTGATGACAGGAGAAATATCTGCAAGTTTAAGACCATCCATACTGCCAGTAATGAGAGACAAATTAACAAGATGACACATGCAAGGAAGAAGAAGATCAATATTAGCTCTCGGAAGTATTCACTAGGGGAGCATTTAATTCCAGTATCATTAATTATCTCCGTTAACTCATCAATAGTGGTACGTTCAAACTGAGATAAGACAACTCCACGATAAGAAGTAGCAAGCTGCTCAGAATCTTTATCAATGTCCTGAAAGTTAGAACGTTTTTGTGCTATTTTGTCGTTAAAATACTTATTAAAGTAATTTGTAAGAGTTTGTAGAGAAACATTTGGTGGAAGGATTTTGGTTTGATTTTTATCAAGGAATTTTTTAACAAATATGTAAAGTGCTTCTTTAAGATGATGCTAAATTTGCCGCATCTCCAATTTTCCCAGTTACCAAACCTTCTTTTCCCTTTATATCGATATTTCAGCTGCTTCTTTTTACGGGTTGCACCCCTCCCTTCCTTGGACCCTTTTCTTGATATCAATATCTTTAACCATTTTACAATACATCTTTAAACAAGGTTTTAAATGAAGATATGAATGTTAGAGTAGAGTTTGCTATATACAGTGTATGTATACAATGCTCGATCGTTGAAAAACATAAGTAAAACCTTTAGCTTACTCCACAGCAATTACACCTTATCACCCCCTCCCCTCCCCCAAATTACCATGAATAATATAGCAAAAACTTCCACCATCTGTTAAATTAGCCAATGTTTAGTGTAATCGAATAACTGCGTTACGTGGCTAAATTTAGCGACCTTCAAAATGTCACGGTTTGGTGAAAATGTGGCGACGTTACACCCAACGCAAAGCTTCACCTGTGACACACATTTATTTACAGAGGTTTATGGCAATTTAAATACTACCGTCACATACATGTTCGTTTCCTTAGACTCTTACAATTGAGCACACTTACCCTGACAAACATCAGAATTCGACTCGTGCCACTCGTCTAACCTCTTCTGAATAACATCTCTGCTGACAGGGACGTAGAAAGCCACTCCATCCCAGTAAACTCGCGAAACATCTTCCTCTATCAATGCTCCACTGTACTGCGTTACCACAAGAAGACACAATACACAGAATAAATAGTTTTCGTACTTCATGATGAAAAAGAGTTGAAACCGTGTTGGAGTAGATAAGACTCGAACTTCGACAAGTAAACTATAGTTTGCTAAACGGTTTGTAGTGAGAATTTATATGGAATGTTCATCATGCATGGGTACTGCCCTGCAATGTAGACCTCGTAAAAAATGCCGGTATTAAGAATATATAATTAGAAATAGGATATTCGAATAACATTTTGTATGGTACGCGTGTATAAAATAATATATATATCCAGGGGCGACGATTTGTTTCAAATGTTGGGGGGGGGGGCAATTTGCTTTGGTGCAGGCGCGTAGCAACTGTCACCTCCAAATTGTTAGCGCGCTTCGTGATATTTTGTTTATGTATGTATGTATGTATATATATATATTAATATATATATATATATATATATATATATATATATATTCAAGGAGTGTCGATCTTAGATATAATATATATATATATATTAATATATATATATATATATATATCTATATCTATATATCTATATATATTAATATATATATATATCTATATATAATATATATATATATATATATATATATAATACATATATATATATATTTATATATATATAAAAACTGTTAAACAACTATGCTGCATTTATATATATCTATATCTATATATCTATATCTATATCTATATATATATATATATATATATATATATATATATATATATATATATATATATATTTATATATATATATATATTTATATATTTATATATATATATATATATATATATATATATATATATATATATATATATATATATATATATATATATATATATATATATATATATATATATATTTATGTGTTCTCTCCTTTGACGTTGTTCAGTTGGGAGGGTTTTCTGTTGTGTCCCTTTTCGGTGTTTGGTGGTTGGGCTGGAGTTGTTTATGTAGAACTTGTTTTCGTGGCTTCACTTCGATATGAGTTCCCGGCGTTTGTTCAGGAGGGTCTGTTTGTCTGCGTTGATGATGGTGAGTTTATCTGTGAGACAGAGGTTGCATCGCTTCAGCTCGTTGCTGTAGGCTTTTGCTCTGCTGGCGATCGACCAATTGGTGGTGAATGACTTGTTGTTCTGCTTCAGCTGCCAGATGTGCTTCGAGAGTTCCGTTGCGTTAGACCTATGTAAGTCTTGCAGTTGCCGGTGGTTTTCACTTCGGCCTTGTATATGATGTTTGATGCCTGGCAGTTTCCATTTAGTGTGCATGTGTCCTTTTGTCGGCAGTTGCAAGCTTCCTTTTCTTTCGTTGTGTGGGTAGTTGATATGCGTTTGTTGTGTCCTTTGATGGTGCTGGCGATGTTGGGCATGCAGCTCTAACTGACTTTCACGGTGTTTCTGTTGAATATCTTGTGTAGTTTCGATGTCTTCGGGAATTGTTTTTTTCCTTTTGATGAGTTTCAGGTATGTGCCTCCTATGTTCGTGGCTATGTTGCTGCTGAAAGGGGGGTTGAACCAGATGATGTTGCGCCTTCTGTTACGGTTGTCCTTGGTTGGTTGGTTAGCGATGTATGAGAGGCCCTCGGTGTAGTTGCTTGATTTGAGTGCTTCCTTGTAGGCTGGTGCGGCTTTCTTGAAGATCTAATCGTCGTGGGAGATGGCGGAGATGCGTCTGCTGATCGAGGCTGGTAGGGACCTGGTGATGCTGGGTAGGTGGTTGGATTGTCTGTTGGTGTACACTGGGCGGTCGTTTGGGCTTCTTGTAAGGGTAGTGTTTCCGGTGTTGAGGTTGAAGGTTACGTCGAGGAAGTTGGTAATCTTTAGGTTGCAGTCGATGGTGATGTTGAGCCCCAGTTCTTTGAATAACTTGATCAGGTGTTTTCCTCGGCCCCATCGTAGCTACCCATGGTGTCATCAAAGAGGTCGTTGTGTCCTTTATTCATCCAAAGTGTGCCATTATCGAATAGGAGTGACTTCCTGGAGTGCATGATGATCTGGATGTCTTGGTTGGAGATGTGGGTGTGCTCTTTAGCCATAGCTATGGCTTTTTCCAGTAGGCTTCTTCTTTTGGAAGGGTAGAACTCAACAATGTCAAAGCTGATGAAGGTATGTTTGTCTTTGTTTTGTATGTTCCTGAACCATTCTATGACGGATGACGTGCTCCTTCATTGGTTGACCTTCGTGGCGGTCCTTACGGTTCGATTCGGTTGACAGATGCCATGGTAGTTGTCTGGTAATTCTTTGTGATGTGTTGCCTGAGGAGTTTTTCGTGTAGTTGGGTGTCTGTCTCGTATAGGTTTCTGGTTTTGTCGGCCGGGATGAGCAGTTCGGTAGATTGTTTAATCCTGCTGACGTCTTTTCTGAGTGTGTCCTGGAATTGGTTGTTGACTTTTTTTAATTTAACGGTCTCGATCATTCGGAGCAAGTCGTCCTCGAACGGCTTCAGTTCTTCGATAAGCGGCGGGCACTTCTTGCTTCTGAATCCGAAATTCTACGTGGGAGCTGGGTGGTGCTCGTCACCCTCCTCGTCATCCTCCTCATTATCATCGCATGTTTTTAGGAAGAAGGAAGCTTTCCATCTCATACGTTTGATGAATTTTTCGATGAGTTTCTTCTTGTACGTGTTGGCAGTTGGTATAGGGATGTTTTTCATGGAGGAGTTGAAGCTAACTTGGTTCGGCTGTTCCATTGTTCCATCTAATTGCAGATAGGTCTGGAGCTGGTCAGGAGCGTAGGTAAAGTTGGTTGGTTGGCGTCTATCTTGGCGCAGAGTGCTCTATGTCCGGTGGACAGAGCGAAATATATGTTGAGACTAGTTGAGACTAGTGGAACACTAGTACTTGTTACTCAGAGTTTCACGCGTTGAGCGATCATGAGCCTATATATTCCTGGAGCATAACTTGAAGCTATCAGTTGTCTGATGATCGCTCAACGCGTGAAACTCTGAGTAACAACTACTAGTGTTACACTAGTAGCAACTAGTCTCAACATATATATATATATATATATATATATATATATATATATATATATATATATATATATATATATATATATATGAATGATGTAATTGTGAAATATTGGGATTTGCAACAATTGATATCAACAAAGAGCCATCTTGTTTATTCCCAATAACCTGTCCTGTTCCTATTTAGGTGGTAATGTTCATCTTGGTGGTCCAGTGCCCGTACCCATCACAACCGACTACGTAGAGAGACTTATTCCTGGCTACCTGAACATGTTGATGACGTCATTTGCTGCGCCAGGGATAATTCTGGTCCACACTATTGTAATGTGTTTCATTGTTTATGCAGGGAAGAGGTAACCGTTTATCTGCCAACATACTTTCAATTTGTAATAGTTCAAGAAAGGATATTCATATTTTGATTATATTGCCGCAAATGTAACTTTGAAAAGCAAGAGATATCAGAAATGTTAACTTGTTTTTGAGGGGAAGAACTTGCTCTGAACCATTCGCTAAACGCTTATAAAACTACACGCTAATAGAGCAGAGATATCCACATTAAATAACTGCAACGAGGCTAAACATGGTGCAACTTTTGCTTGTATCTAACAAGTATTTAGAGTGTTGTACTTTTACATCATTTGAAAGATATACTGGCATCCCAAGAAATCGTTACATGAATATTGTAGTTAAGACCTATTGACAAAATTATTGTACATTGAACAAGGTTTCTAAACAAATGTATCGTTATTATTGTGAGGATTAGATTTAAGTAAATATAACTTCTCAAGTAAAATATATGATTTGCAAGTGTATGGGTTACGGGTACTGGATTAATTGAGTATGAGTTTAATCGTTGCATATTTTAACCATATATGCATCAAAAAGCAAATATTAATCATCTTTGTTTTACAGAGGGTCGAAGATGATTGTTCCAGTTTTGGATTACGTAATACTTATGTCAGCTGTGTTCTAAAGTACCTGTCAGTGATCGTCAGAAAGTCAGAGCTCCTCCCTGCTCTTACAGATCAACAGCATCTCATAATGTGTGAGGTACATCGAACAGAAATAAAGAGCAAAATATATCATTTCATAAACTTGTGTAGTATCTACATATGAAGATATGTTAGCGTATATGCATTATTAGATATGAGAAGAATCAAATCTGTCTGTGCAAGGATTAATATCAAATATAAATGTCAAGTAATGATCAACATTTGGGAGAATAACTGTATTGAATATCATATTTAGGCATCAATATTTAATCTCGCTGATATTAATAATTAATATTTACACTCGAAATGACAAAGTTTAGTCACGAATTACATGCTAGCCACACTGTCATGGCACGATTAACAACAACACTTATTAATAACGTCTTATCTTATGCTGGAATTGTAAAAGATAAAGAATAAGTTTCATAATACAATTCCACAAAAAAAAATCTACATTCGTCCCTCGTTATAGATTCATGATATCGTAGCGTCCGTTGGATTTATCGTGGGAGGGTCTACTCTGGTAGGAAATATCTGGTTCATTTACAGAGCTACGTCCTTTGATAATGTGGTAAGCCTACATTATTTGATTCATTGTTGTTATAGAAAGATGACCAGACCAGACTAACGCACAGTAGCATTAACGTTACAGAAGGGTTGTCCAAATCAGGTGTTAATATAATAAGCGTATAGCTGCTACAACTTTCACTGCACAAATCTATAGTACATCCAAAGAAAACATATATATCGCTCCCGTAACTGCATTTTACATTACTTAAACAAAAGTCAAGAAAGAACTTTAGTACGAGAACCAACGATACAGCATCATATGAAAGTAACTACCCCACCCCTCCATCCCCTCACCCTCTCCCCCCTTCACTGGTTGCAATATCAGGTCGTTATTTATTGGTTGCCTTGAAAATATACATTATTTTCAACCATGGCAAATTACGTTGATACCGGGTGAAATTGCTTCAGCAGAAATTGAAAGGTTCAAGTGGTGAAAAAGGGTAATGATTTCTCACTATGAACTGTCTGTTGAAACCATTGTCGTAGTAGGTAATTCCACTCAATCTAACAAGTAACTATTGTAGTTGTTTATATCCTTAAGTAGAGTGATACAGTAACCTGCAGAATCTCTTCATCTCCCGATCTCTCTCTCCTCTCTCTTGCTCTCTGCCTCTCACAGGATGCCAACATGTGGGGAATATGACGTCATTAGTAACCGAGGTAACTTATACATCACTCAACAAATATGACGCCATCTAAATTCAGATATAGTTAATTAAATATCATTTAATATATAATGACAGAAAACAAGGTAATCCACTTAACATGTTTCCCGTTATACTTTCATTACAAGCCGATTGCTTTAATATAGTCTGTTAGTATTACTGTTCTATTGCTCTATTATTTTGACGTCTTTATTAGATAATGAATGATAATGTAAAAAACAAACCCTAATTAAGGTAAAATTTAAACACCTGTAATAAGCTTACTGCTACCCCCACCAACTCCCACCACCCCGCCCCATATCACATATCATATCACCTCCTTAATATCATGCACTTTTTAATCACCATAATTATAGAGGAGCAAATGCTGATACGAATTAGGCACTTCATCTGCAAAGGGAAAATTACCTTAAATATTCATCGATGTCGTTGTGTTACTTAACAGGTCGACACCGTGGACCCTCATCGTATGATACAATACTATGTTGCAATGTGTTTCTCCGGTAATGACGTCATACCCCTCCTTTTAGCTTTTGCAGACAAGGATATGCTAGTGTTGATTGGCTTATTTCTCTCATATGAAATAATTCAGGCAAGTTTTATTTTTAAGAAACTTTTCATGCACCTTCATGACTAGAACGGGTTTATTCCTCCCCAGGTCTATTCAGCAATCAAGAATTCAGGCTGGGATCTTAATCACGAACGAAGTGATGGGCCAATCTCACTTCAACACCCTTCGGTGAGTTTTCTATTACATTATCAAGAAAAATTATTATAGCTAATCCACTCTCTTCAAGTAAATCGCGCCGATGTTATTTTACAACATCTCGTCACTTGTTAAAGTTTCATGATTTCAAGCAAACTTTCAAGTGCAACTCATCTTAAAACAATTAACTGTCACCCCAACTAGTAAAATTAGCCAATCTCTGAAAGTTTGAGTGACTTATGGCAACAAGTTGACTTTAGATTAATTTTCCAAACACATCGCTCCATATTTCAAAGGAAAGTCGGGAAGAATTGTTGTTTTTGTGTCTTTTAACATATTTCCCTTATAGTTTTTTGTTTTGTACGTATGACGTATAATTTTCAAAGTATTTGAAGGAAACAAATCTTGGGTGTTATTGTTACAGATTTCAAAGGGAGAGAGCACGAGTACTCTTAATTTACGTCTCCGTGGTAATGTAACAAAAGCATTACTGGAAGAAAATAATAGGCTGAAAAGAGAATACGAATATGTAAGTAACGTAATGAAATGAGATATTCTGATATTGTGTTAAAACAAAGGTACCTTTTAATTAACTCTTTTAGCTTCAGTCTTTTTCATCGATAAATTATACATTGGTCATTAGCAATAGTATAATATTACTTAAATATCATATATTTTATACCTAATTGAAAACAGTAATTTTCTAACGAACTACATTTTTTAGTGATTTAAGTTATAGACAGTTGAAGGAGGAAAAACCGTGAATGTTTAATATCAATTTCAAATAATGTATTATAGATGCTAATCTATTATTTTTTTATTGCTTCCTCAATGCACCTCTTTGTCTTATCCATACAGTTAAAGAAACTGGTAGAGGGGCCTAATACAGCGCTGGTCATCAATATCATTTATAACCTAGCAACTTGTTCATCTGGAACCCAACCGGAAAGGCCATGAGAAAGCTTTCGAGAAAAAGAATTACATATTAACAGCCGTTTTTGTCGGTCAAAGAGCCCTTTTATCAAGGGCCGCTTTTCACAAAAGCCATTTTGTATATTGAATAGCTGATGACTCGTCAATGTTCGTCACAGGCACAGATTATACCAGATGCCTTTTAATCTTATGATCACGAGTTGCCCCAATATCCTTTCCTTTTCCCTTTATTGATATTGATGAGTAGATATATACACCTCCCCGGGAAACGACATTACCGTTCAATGTATTCCTTGGTGTTAAAATTAATTGAACACTCATACATTCCATTGTCTTGTCTGTTAACTTCAACAATAAGTCGCATTAACACCGATTCGCTAAGAATAACAACAATTGAATTGAACTCACATATTTCGTATAAGTTCATTTTCTTTATTTGGGATTCATTGGTCAGATTGATCTGCCCAAGTTGTTTAGAGTATACATATTTTTATTTCTTAAGTATTGGGGATATTGTTATGAATCAATATGACTTCGAAATAACTCTTGCCGCTGCATGCTTTGCGGATCCTCTGTATAGTCTGGAAAGTTGAGTTGAGCTCGCACCACAAGGAAAATAGTTTGCATATTCAAGCCGGGTCAAATCGTGTCTTAAACAATATATTTTCAAAGTTGTGTGAATATTGCGTTGGTTATAATAATTTTCTATTGTAAAATAGATCTTAATCTTCTAGAAAGATATAGGATAAAATATGTATAGGATATTGTGAACATTAATTTTAAAATAACTATCGTTAAGGAAATTGTTCAACTGCAAACTTGAATTTGTAAATGAAGTCAGATTAATATAACAAACTGAACATATATTGTGCACCAAGATATATTTTCCTTCTCATCGCCTTATGCAAGGAAAGTGTAAAGTACAATGAATCCAGTTTTCATACGTAGAGTCTTCAGACCGAAGCCTTTTACACAATACAGAGTCCATATTTTCTCTTGTGTCTTAAAAAAAAATATGTCATTGATTTTACAATACTGTCATATAATATTAACAAGGTAAATTGTTACTAGTTATTTGAGATTGGTTTTCATGAGGTTTTAAACATGCCCGATATTAATATGTTCAAACTACGATTCAGCTGTTACAGAAATGCTTAAACTTGACAAGTCGTTAGTTCATAGTAAGTAATAGTTATTAAGAAGTAGTTTTTGTAATAACTAAAAGTGTTTAAGATGTAGTTTTTATAATAACTAATTGTGATTAAGAGGTTGTAATAGTTAATCAGATGTAGTTTTAATAGTAAGTAATAGTTATTAGTATGTAATTTTTATAGTAACTAATAGATAGAAGATGTAGCTGTTAGTTAGTTAATAGTTATTAAGATGTAGTATTCATAGTTATTAAACGTTTGATAGATTTAATTTTTATAGTAAGTTAAAGTCATTAAGATGTACTTTATGGTAATCATAGTTATTAAGATGCTATTATTATTGTCAGTAATAGTTATTGTACATGTAATTGTTATATTCAATAATAGTTATTTATATTTGATGGAATTCAATAAATGAGATGGTAAGAATCTTTGTTCTTGAATCATCTTCCTTCGCTAGTCAAGATAATCCGGCAAAGAAATTCAAAGGCGCAACCACGCATATCCCTAAAGCTCCCGCGGAATAATAAAAAACAAAAACAAAAAACAGAAAGGGGGATCAAAACACATAAGCCTCAATACCATGTCATTCCATTTCTAGGACGAAGCTACCTATAGCCGAGCCTATGCTTAGCAAAAACGATACAGTATTTTCCTGCATAGAAGAAAATGTTAATTTACCATACCCGAAAGCACCTTTTGTAGGGCGGAAACTATCCGTAACTGCCTAGGCTCGGCCTAACCTAACTATTAACACATATAACACATCTAACACAAAGTTCAGTAACAAGAAATGTTGAACATTTACCAAGGCCACTTACCATTGCAAAGATGTATATTAATTCCTGATTCACTGAGACTATTGTTCTTCAAAGAGATCAAAGGTCCTTTGAGGTCAACACAGGAATGGAAACCTTGTATATAACTTAAAACGAACTGCATACTTAGTGTGGATCCACCTAAGTGAGTATTGAACCCTATTTATATTGGTTTGTTCAAAGGTCAAAATCTGAAAACGAAGTAAAGAGGGAATATTGGTCCATTTAACAGTATCAGTATTTAACGTCCACAGAGGCATCCAACTCATTGTCATGGTGCTGGGAGAGTTTCCAGCTTTTACATTGCGGAATCTAGGTCAAACTGTGGTGGAAACTAACTGTACAGTAACTTCCTAGGCCTCTCCTACAGGTAGCCTAACTGTTACAGTTGAGGAAAAGACATAACAAAAAGACCATGCTTTGGATGATTTCATTAGCTTTACAGTTAGCAATGTACTTTTGTTCAAAGTATTACAAACTTCAACATTCACTGAATACAAAGCTCACTGTCAAATTTGCTTTCCTCGTAAGTCGTCGTCGTCGTCGTCGTCGTCGTCGTCATCATCATCATCATTATCATCATTATCATTATCATCACAACGTTAATGGGAAACTATTTGACGAATTCCTAGCATTGTAAATAACACTTTACCGAAGATGAAACCTGAGTGCTCTTCAAATACGTATATCATTAGTATCCGCACATCGTCACGCTGTACAAATCACATAATTAATTCTCTTTCAAACAAGATAACCTTGGGCATCTATCTCGCTCCATATTTTGTGACATTGCACGTTACCTTTATATAAAAGGAAACCTTCTGAAAGGAGCCAATAGTATTTTGTTTTCATTCGTGAAAAGTACGGCATCGAGTGACGGTGATTCGTAAACAGTCTCTTATGATGGAGCTTCGAGTATTGATTTTGTTCCAACTTATAATATTCTTTGGGAGCGGTGCATGTGGTTTTCATGAAAGGATTCCCATCCATATAGGAGGGATGTTCTCAATCTCTGACAGAGTATGGGATGGATCTGGATGTCTGGTGGCAGCTGAACTAGCCCTGGAACAGATCAACAACAGATCAGATATTCTACCAGATTACGAGCTTAGGATGGTTTGGAATGATACAGAGGTAAGTTATTGTTGCATGCAGCAGTATTAAATGCACCGTCTGTTCATTCTAACGAATATAAATTAGTTAATATTGGATGAAATATTTAAAAATGTCAGCAATGTAACAGACAGACAGATTTTGTTTTTTACACAGAACGCCATCTGTTTCACAATGTTTAGAACAATACAGTCAATCAGGAACAGCTTCAGCATTGTGCGAGGTTATATCAGCATTCTAAAACCAATAAGGTCTGTTTCAATGTCAGTATCTCAGAAATAGAATCAACATAGTGAAACAGATGGCGTTGGGTAGTTTCCTCTTCCGTTACCCGATTACCACATAAAAGTGGAATCATACCAGCACAGTCGTTACTAAGTCCCGACTGACGATAGGGGAGGTGAGGGTGGGGGGGGGGGGTTTATACCGAAAGTAAAAATCATGGGATTGTCCCGACAAACCGGGAGTTAAAAAAAAGTTAAAAGTTGAAGGTTTACAGTCTTGTATGAGGCTAATGCCTCCCCACACGACTTTACAACTTAACCCCTGGTCATTGGTAACTTGTCACACCCACACACCAAAGTGTGCACAATTCAATCAATCTCTCCTGGGGCACCACAGTGCACCACAACCACGTGTCCCCCGGGGGACTTCCCATAGGGTGCAGCCACAAACCGGCGCACGCAGCTATATTTACAAGTTACCTCGCAGGTCCCCATTTATACACCTGGGTGAAGAGAGGCAATGGAGATAAAGCGCCTTGCCCAAGGACACAACGCAATGATCTGGCCAGGGCTCGAACCTGTAATCCTTAGATCACAAGTCCACTGCCTTAACCACTTGACCACAACGCCCTCAAAGGAAATAAATCTGCCAAACAACCTGCAGAATGGATCATCGCCCTGAAATGGATAATTTTGCCGACACAAGGCATGTATGCTCTGAACCGACATCATCTTAAACCTACTAAAACAGAAAAGAAAATGTATCGATTATTTCCAGATGATTTTATTTAATATTATTTTTATTTTGAAAATTATTTTTGGGTAGCTACCTCTTTATAGCAACCTTTTAATGTCGCCCCTGCATATCGGACTAGACCATAAGGCTCACCAACGTCTTCACGTTATCAACGATTAATCATGCACTTATACTTGATTCAAACGAGTCAATGGATGTATACGTGACAGAAAATGAAATGTTGCATCAACATTGGTTGAGTAATGAACGAACTGGTTACCTCACCTAATATTTTAGATTTTTTTTTTTAAACTTTGGTTAATTGCATTAATTTTGGTTTAAGTTTGAATGCGTATATTTTACTTGCTATTTAATGACAGTTAATGTTATATATGCATATATCAATGAGTGAGTATATCTTTATTACAATAATGGCGGGGTCAACAGGGAGGGGTTCCTTTCCCATTTCAGATATTTATATTTCGATTAGGGGATTAAATGCAAAAATGGTGCTATTATTTCCATCATTTTAACTACATTTGTGTATATCTTGACAATGTAAAATATTTTTACGTGCATGCAATTGTTTTTGGCCGTCCTCGTTTCTATGAGGCTGCTTTGTACCACTACCCACCCCACCCTCTCCCCCTCCTCTGGTTACTCCGCTGTGCATGATGAATATAACGTCTGTCAAATTTTTCATGATTGTTCGTAGTTTTACAATTTTCTACCTTCTTGACAGTGCGAAAAGAGTAAAATGACAAGGATTTTATTTGACCAGATATTTAAGGAACCTCAGAAATTGCTTTTGATAGGACCAGGATGTTCCTTGGAAGCAGCATTATCCATACCTACTGCACAACAATGGAACTTGATGACGGTATGGTTTCTTTAATTCGTTTTTATTATTCACTGATGGCAAAAGTACTTTGGCTTACAAGAGAACTCAGATCAAAAGAACGGACACGTGGAAGGGACATCACATTGATTACTTACACACATTAAAAAAAAAATCCGGAAATTATCATTTTGCACACTTAGTATTTCTTGTCTAAAAGGAGATATATAGTAAATTAATAAAGATCAAACACGCCAGAAAATTTCCACTTCACGACTGGGTTCGTCTTTTTGGGACTCATCGGTAGGACTCGAAGGTGAAGTTTTAACTGGTGTGTTGATCTTTATTCATTTTGTATTATATATTATATTATGTTACTATATATATTTATATATACATATATAGTTTTATATATATAGTAATATATACAGTTAGTTACATAGTTATATATATATATATATATAACTATATATATGATATTATATTGATGTATATATCTTTATATCTATCTACACACACATAAATATATATCTACACACACACGTATATATATATATAGACATATATATAGATATATATATATAGATAAATATATATATATATATATATATATATATATATATGGGACCTTCGTCAGCAATACTTGGCAGTCGAATGAAAAGTACAAAATGTGACACAATGGAAGTATGACGCTAGATAAGTGTAAGTTGCAATGGTGGAATTAAAACCAAATAAACCATGACTATACAGGAAGCGGATTAAGGAGCAAAGAACGGATTACATATGCTTGTAGAACTGATAGTTGTTAAGGGGTCCCAAGTCTTTGTTGAGGCCGGTGATGTGAGACTTAATACGAAAGATCCAATCGATTTCTTTACGTTTACGTTCAGTAGTTGATTTGAAGTTCGAGGCAATTAAAATACATTTTAGGTTTTTTAAGAGAATGACTATGAAGATTGAAATGTTCGGAAACTGGGAATCCTGCAAATTTATCACGAATAGATTTTTTTGTGATTATTAAAACGTAAGCGGAATCGGGAGCCTGTTTCACCTACATAATTGCCCTCTTTGCAAAGTACACAATAGAAAATGTAAATAACATTAATAGAATCACAAGATAGGGAAGGGGGTCTTAGACTAAAGTCAACATTGGGAATCTTGACCACGGTGCCTGGGGTAATATGGGGGCATATTTGGCATCTAGGTTTACCGCAAGGAAAATTGCCTGCGGAGGTGGAAACTGAGCGGGGGAGTCTGGAGGAAGTGAGAAGAAATTTAAGGTTGGGGGGTTGGCGAAATGCTAGCATAGGGGGTACCTTAAACGATTCTCCTACAGACTGATCGTCTTGAAATACAGCAAATTCCTGTTTGATGGAGCTAATGAAAGATTTGATGAGGGGTTGTAACTGGTAACGAACGGAATGCGTGTGTTGGGACTTTTAGACTTGTATTTTAATAAGTCCTCACGGCTCAACTTGTCGGCCCTGGAAATACCCTGTCTAATTAAGTGAATAATGTGATGGCTTAAGAGGAGAAGTGGATACCATTTTCTGTTCTAATTCGTGCATAAATATGTTGGCGTAACAAGGTGCCATCTTAGTGCCCATAGCAGTACCATTGATTTGTAGATAATATTTCCCTTTAAAAGAGAGATAATTATTACTTAATATGAAACGTAAAATGGGACCAAGATCATCACCTAAAGTGGGGTTGGTGGCATGCTCACGAAGAAAATTTTGACAAGCGATAATTCCCTCATCATGAGGGATATTAGTGTACAAAGAGGATACGTCCATAGTAACGAGTAAGGAATTAATTGGTAACGCCTGAATAGTGTTGAGAATTCTCAAAAAATGCGTAGTGTCCTGTATATAAGAAGGAATATGGTTTAATAAAGGGTTGAGTATGGAGTCCATGTATCCTGAAAGATGCTCAGTTAGCGTGCCAATTCCTGAAATAATAGGTCGGCAAGGAGGGAATAGCTTGAGTTTCCTGGCTAGCTTACAAATGTCAGAACGGCGGATATTCTCAGGGTCAGAAGGGGTCACTCCGGGTAGTGCTTGTTGGGCCTCTGCTATTAATTTAGGTAGTTTGTGGACTTTAGGTAAAGTATAGAACGTACCCAACGATGGATGCCTAGGTGTAAGTTCTGCTATCTTGGTTGCTACGTGTTCTGGTCAACATTGGGAATCTTGACCACGGTGCCTGGGGTAATATTACCCCAGGCACCATATATATATATATATATATATATATATATATATATATATATATATATATTTATATATAAATGAAAATCGTAATGAGTTGGAAAATCAAGAACAGTGAAAAAACTTTCAGCCTCCACCGGGATTCGAACCACGGGCCTCCCGCTCTGTACGCGGACACCCTAACCACTAGGCTATGGACGCTGATTGTATGTCCAGAGGTTCGAAACCGGTAAGGAAGATCGTAATTCCACTGTAGGCGTTTGTCACCTATATCGAACAATACTAGTTCTGTTTTTGGTGACATATTTTGCCCTACTCTAGAGATCAAACATGATGCTATCCAACTCGAAAATCATTTGTGATTCCTAAAGCCGGATCTCGAAAGAGATACTTTGAACAGACTTTATGTTAATGCAATGGAGGTAAACGACAAAGGCAAATGAATATATATAAATGAAAATCGTAATGAGTTGGAAAATCAAGAACAGTGAAAAAACTTTCAGCCTCCACCGGGATTCGAACCACGGGCCTCCCGCTCTGTACGCGGACACCCTAACCACTAGGCTATGGACGCTGATTGTATGTCCAGAGGTTCGAAACCGGTAAGGAAGATCGTAATTCCACTGTAGGCGTTTGTCACCTATATCGAACAATACTAGTTCTGTTTTTGGTGACATATTTTGCCCTACTCTAGAGATCAAACATGATGCTATCCAACTCGAAAATCATTTGTGATTCCTAAAGCCGGATCTCGAAAGAGATACTTTGAACAGACGGGTGTCCGCGTACAGAGCGGGAGGCCCGTGGTTCGAATCCCGGTGGAGGCTGAAAGTTTTTTCACTGTTCTTGATTTTCCAACTCATTACGATTTTCATTTATATATATTCATTTGCCTTTGTCGTTTACCTCCATTGCATTAACATAAAATATATATATATATATATATATATATATATACATATGTATATATATATATGTGTGTGTATATATATATATATATATATATATATATAGATATAGGTAAAGTATAGAACGTACCCAACGATGGATGCCTAGGTGTAAGTTTTGCTATCTTGGTTGCTACGTGTTCTGGTCAACATTGGGAATCAGGCACCATATATATATATATATATATATATATATATATATATATATATATATATATATATATATATATATATATATATATATATATATATATATATATATATATATATATATATATATATATATATATATATATATATATATATATATATATGTATATATATATATATATATATATATATATATATATATATATATGTATATATATATATATATATATATATATGTATATATATATATATATATATATATATATGTATATATATGTATATATATATATATATATATATATATATATATATATATATATATATATATATACATATGTTTATATATGTGTATATATATATATATATATATATATATATATATATATATATATATATATATATATATATATATATATATACTTACACATATACTTATATATATATAAGTTGGTTGGTTGGCGTCTATCTTGGCGCAGAGTGCTCTATGTCGGGTGGACAGAGCGAAATATACGTTGAGACTAGTGGAACACTAGTAGTTGTACCTCAGAGTTTCACGCGTTGAGCGATCATCAGACAACTGATGTTGTCTGATGATCGCTCAACGCGTGAAACTCTGAGTCACAACTACTAGTGTTCCACTGGTCTCAACTATTTTCAACATATATATATATATATATATATATATATATATATATATATATATATATATATATATATATATATATATATATATATATATATAATAGATTGTACATTCCACAGGTTCTCAATTCTGCTACTTCAACATCTTTGTCTGATAGAGACAAATTCCCTTCATCATTCCGAACAACCCCTATTGATCTGAATACTATCAACGATCCTATTTTATACTTAATGAAAAACTATGGATGGATGCGAGTGGGCTCGGTGGGCGATGTCGGTGATACCTACATGCAGGTAGTCACTTATCTCATTCTTTGAATGTTTTGGCCGCTTTTACAATATATTGTCAGCTTGTCCCCTATACCCTTTCCACCACACGAAACTCACGCACTGAAATACAGATGCACTTTTACCTATTGCAAGAACTCGGTGTCTTGATTTCTTCAGTTGCCAGACGATAATGTGTGAGAAAGATATCTCGGCCAAATGCAAGGCCTTTCCATAGATTATAAAAAGCTAGAGCAGCAAGCGCCGCAGAAACTCAGCTAAGCCATTATTTGAGAAATTTGTTTTAATTGGCAATATTTCTGAGCAGTTTATTAATGTGCTGGTGAGGAAAAAGAAATTGGCGGGATAAAGGTGTCATTTACTTTCCTGCAATATCGTTCCCCCTTATGTTATGCTCCTTCTCCTTCCAGACATAGCTTGTTACAATGTTAGCAAGTTGTAAACATTTGTTTTAATAAGGAAGAGAGATAAAGGTAAAGGTACGGTAGTGTTGTTTTTAATTTTTATGGAAATAAACAATCAAGACAAAAGTTGGAACTAAATTTGAAAAGTGAAAAGGCTGTAATTACCGCTTTAAAGTTGTGTTCCTGAATACTTAAAATGCAGAGCTGACTTTTTAGTATATTTAAACCAGAATACAAAAGTATGTTGAGGTTTTATGAATGACTTCATTGTAGGAGATCATTAAAAAGTTTTGTAACTTTTTCCGGAAATAGACCGATTTCAACAGTTAATATTAGCCCTTATTACTGTACGGTGTATACAAACCGCCCGAACCGAACCGACCGAAAAATTCTCACAAAAATGGGACCCATAAGTAAAAAAACGAAATGCAATTGTTTACAATCGACGTACCACAAAGCAGATATCGGAAACGTATACTGGTCATTAGTGATGATAACGGACCAAAAATTTGCTCCCGGGTACCCGTTTGCTAAAGTTACGTTAAATCCCACCCCCCCCCCCCCGATGCGATTTTTTTTCCCAAACAGGTTTGCAATTACGGAGCTTTCAGCCAATCAGATTGCTCGTGACGTCAGCATAAATAATAGCCATCGCTTGGAAGTTCGAAGACATATAGGCCTACTGGGTTACACAATGACACTTCATTGAGTCTAGTTAAAAGGTTTCCCTTCAAACGCCATAACTTTTCTTTTAATGCTTAGATTACATGTTGACCTCACTAATGATATATACGCTACATTCTATTTGGTTCGTGTTTACGTTATCCACGATTCGTGAGCCGTTCTATTGAAATCAGAATTCGTTTCGTGGAATGGGTAGGCCTACACTAAAAGCAACTTCACGACGCGAGTTAACAAGTCTTGATTGAATATACGCAAAGCAGTATATAATGATATGTTTCCGTCACTGCACTGTGTACAGAGTTTAATGCTTGGATCAATGTTGATCTAATTTATGGTACATACGCTACCTTCTATTTGGTTCGTGTTTACGTTATCCACGATTCGTGAGCCGTTCTATTGAAATCAGAATTCGTTTCGTGGAATGGGTAGGCCTACACTAAAAGCAACTTCACGACGTGAGTCTTGAGTAAATAGACGCAAAACAGTATAGTGTATAGTATGATATATTTCTTATATATATTGATGATATATTGATCACACATGCAATGTTTTCCACCAATGATGTTTTTCAGTTGTTTTAAGTTTAAACCTACCTAGCCAACATGTCCTTTCATTACTGTACACTCATGGGCGTCAGCAGGTTTCAGAAAGTGAGGGGGACACTATACTATCTAAGCGGAGCGCCACCATTGGTTGGCGCGTAGCGTACCCGAAAATTTTGGGTACATAAGACCCCCCTAGATCGCAGGAGACGGCCTTCCTGAGTCGATTTTAGTTACATCAGAACCAGATCTGTGAGGAGAAATTTTGTCTCACAAAACTAAATTCCGACAGAAAGTACTGGTAGAAAGATGCCGTTCTGACACCAAGGGAGACGAATTACACAGCGTCCATCTCAAACGAAATATTGAAAAAGTGGCGCCGTCACCTCCGGGATGAGTGGAGTGGTATATATAATACATGCATGTAGGTGCGAGACGTCAGTTGTTATGTGCCCAGGTACTTTAATAATAATAATCAGAAAAAGGCACCGCGCGCAGAGCGTGTGTAGCGCCTAGCCGGCACTCAACAATAAAGATCTACCATATCCGGCGAATACATGTAGCCTTAATTACTTAACCCCTACACCCCTATTCGTCCGCCCAGTCCAAGGGACTGGAGGTAGTGATATGAACATAGTAACTCATCACCATCTACCTGTTTTTTTTTAATAACTGCTCTGAAAAGTGGGTGGGACAAATGATATGATATCCCCTCCACTTTTGAAAGTGGGGGGACATGTCCCCCCCGTCCCCCACCTGTTGACGCCCATGTGTACACTAATGCTAGCGCTCCAGGAAGTCCCGGCTATTTATACATTAGTTGGAAAGTCCGTAGAAACTACATCACTCAACCCTTATAGTTAACTGGTGATATTCGATGTGTAATTATGAACCAAATACATCATACATGATTCTTTAATCTCACGCAAACAACTGACGAAATTTCATTCAAATCGAATGAAAAATGACGAAATGGCAGTCATACAAACACGATGGCAAAAAGTGACAGAATTTCGGCAGAACCACACGTTCGCTATAGCTCAGCTGATAGCTTTAAGCTGGACTAATTATTACACTTCCAAAGGTTAAGCTTTACAATTTCTAATGTTTCAAAGTAACACATTTGAAGATCTCCAATTGTAGCCCTGCATATGTAGGTCTGATATTGTCACTTCAGGAAACTAAAAGGTTTTCTCGACAAGAGTTTAACGATTATTCTACATTTAACTTACACTGTCTTCCCTCTTTAAAACATTCTCTATAGAATTTGTTAATTGCGATGCATTTATAAGGCAGTAGACGTTTAGATGCTCTATTTTGATTGATCTTATTGTTCGTCTGTTGGCACAATTTTCTGATATCAATTCTGTTTTTTAGTAACTATTTTATTATTTTTTATAGAGTAATTCTGATCTCATGAGTCGTGCATCTGAATTCAATGGAACTGTTTTAAGTGAAGTTATTCAACATGAAGTCACCAATCAACTAGGTAATTTCATGGTAAGAAACACTTTAAAAGAAAACACATTACAGATTCAATCTTTAATCGGTTGCTTTGAGAAAAAACCCATTATTTCCACCTTTCATCGTAGTCCACATTGGTTACGATTTTTCAAGTTATAATCAATATTAAAGGTCAAAATATACTCAAATAAATAGTTTTAGTCATCAGAAGTAAAACTTTGATCGTGATTTCAGACAGTATTGTTCCGGAGGTCAAAAACAAGCATTGAGTTTTGGGAAATTGTTATAAAACTGATTTTTGTCGCTTTTAAAGATGTTGTTAAAATGTTTAAATGTGCAAAATGCTATTTTGTTTGTATAAACTTTGCTTATTGAAAGTTCTTAATAACCTCTTGAGCAAAAATAATGCAAGAAATTTAATCTTAGTCGTGAGCATAAAATAATGCAAGAAATTTATGCGAAAGAAAACTGTTTGTGTTTTCAATTGTTTTCAGTTGGATCATCAACTGAACATTATTGCTGTAATTTTTTGGAAAGAGAAACAAAAGCATTGTCAAATGCTGTTAGAAAATAACACTGTTAGTCATTGATCGTATAAATATAAAGATATGTGATAATTGAAATATTTTATACATGACCATGTATCTTTTTCTTCTTCTGGTGGTAATTAATTTAAGGATAGGGTCACAGCACGAATGTTAAATTTGTAAAATAAATATATGATATGCCCACCCAATACAAAGATTTTACTTTCATTTCACATTTAGCAAGAAAACATCAGAATCATCATCGTCATTGCCTTTGAAGAAACAACACGCAAGTTCTTTTGTGAGGTAAATGTTTATCTTTTAAACTTCATTTTCATCTAAAACAGTAAAGTTCATTCTAATAGTAAATATGCAGATATGCAGATACACGCACAAGCATACAAACAAAGAGTATTACATAGTTTGGTTCTAAAGTTTTCTTATTTTCTTGTCTATGTTTGATTTGCATTTTGATTCAAATCCTGTCGTCTTAAAATATCATGAGTGTGTTTATTGGGAGAAAAGAGCAAACTGAACCTGGTGAGGATTGAGACATACTTATTGACAGTCAGACGCACAAGTATAGCGACACAACTTTAAAGTGACAGTCTTGCTCAAACTTGAACAAAACGATTAATGTAAATTGACTTCAACAACTCAAAACCAAGAACTATGTATTTCTTGTTGAACATAAACAAATTATATGAACCAATCACTAACTTCGCTTTGTCCTCCAAGTTTGTCGAAACATACTCTATTGTTTCTTACGAATTGATTAGACTCTATATGTATCAAATAATCTAACAAATTAACATAATGTGTTATCATTTATGTTTTATAAGGCTTACAGAGAAGAATTCTATGGGCCTGATTTCTTCTGGATACTTCCAGGATTCTATCGCGAGAACTGGTGGTTGTTTCCCGATGATGAGGTTGATTGCACTACGGAGGAGCTGGCCGAGATTGTTGAAACTTCTCTTGCCCTAGTGATTGATGTTACAGGAATAAGCAAATTAAATTTTACAACAGTAGCCGGAATCGTGAGTTAAATATAAAGCAGTAGGCCGCGATTAGTTTGCAATCAGACTCCATTGTCAGCATTTAAACTAGGTCAATTGATTTTGAACTGCAGCCCCCGCACACTGAACCTCGTATCGACGGTCGTAATCCTGTTTTGATATACGTGAAAACCCATGCTCTGAGATGGTTGTGTGTTTTGTCCCCTCCCAATCAGAACAGATTTCCGACTGTCCTTCAACGCCCCCACCCCGATTGAAGCCTGTTCCACCCTCCGTCGTTTTGCTGGTACCCTGAGAAGGAAAGTGCTTACCTTAGTAGAAAAGATCGTCGCCAACTGTAAGGTCTAGCTATACCTCACTTGGTATAATGCATAATGCTGTAAAGTTATAATTGTTTGAATCCCATTCTGGTCAGTACTTGTAGTTTTGTAATTCGATAGATCAAAGAAAACGCTGCGTTTGGAGTGAAGAAGTAGGAAACTATCTATTTCATGGATTATTCTAACCAATTACGTTATAGTGTTTATCAAGTCAACTAATAATATGTAAATATAACCATTGTTTGTTAATTTCAGGCTCCCTCAGAGCTTTTGGAGGAGGTGAAGAGGAGATTGCTGTGGCCGAGGTACAGAGGATTTACTCTCAATGACTACTTGGCGTATACATTCGATGCAGTCTGGTCTATTGGCTTGATGCTGAACAGAACAGCAAATAAACTCAAACAAAGAAAATCATTGAAACGTTTGGAAGACTTCACTTACTCTGATGATGAGCTTTATAAACTATTCTTTAATGGGATGGCTGCCACCGACTTTGCGGGAGCCTCGGTAACTTGTCTTGGTTATCTCAATATAATTTATGATTTGTATGAAATTACGATGCACGAATAATTGAACTAGCTATAGAGGGAGAGTTATTGTAAAAAAAAGTTATGGTAATTTTGGAAGGCCGAGACCCTGAACAAAATAATCAAGATGGCGCTTAACACGATCTTCTTTGATCGTGCTTGGTCTCGGGCTTCCCAAGTTGGTGTTCAACTGACCTGTCACATATTGTACGTATTTTTGGTCTTTGTGATATGGCAACAGCTTACAGGGAATATTAGTAGCGTAGAAAGCTATCAAATATTGGGAGGGCAGAAGTGGAAGTGGGAAGAGGGAGTGGGGAGGGGGGGTAGGGGACGTGGCATTATGTTCCTTATTCCATTCTGAAACGTGTATGTGATGGCGGAATATAAGACTAACGTATCACAGAGAGTGTATACATAAGCTATAATACGCTACAGTAATGACTAACTCGCTTGATCTAACGACACAGGGTCACGTGGCCTTCCTGAACGGAGAACGGCTTGGTGGTAGCTCTGACATTTCTCAGCTACGAGGTAAGTGTACGTAGCTTTATGAATTATAGCTGATAATACATCCCATTACTGACATAGAAAATCAATTCTTTTCCACATCCCCATCCCCTCCCCACCCTTCGTCCTATTATCACAGATTACAAGTAAAATATTTCAAAATAACGCGATAGAATAAATTACAAAATTTATAATTGTTTTTTTCTCCCGAAAACGTACTATAAGTTATAAATAGAACGTAAGCAGTTCAGAAAAATAAGCTTGTAGCCGTGTTCTCATACATTCCTTGTGGTCATGGGATACTTACACATGCCATGTGTGAGACGTAGGCTGCATGATAGGAACACAAAGGAGTATATTATCCGCTCATGTTAATACTGCTCGGTTATTTAGAAGGGAAATGGAAGAGGGATTTAGAAGCGGTTACTTTATCATTCATGATTTCTTCAATCGCAGGACACTGCCAGGAGGGGTGGTTTCTTGAATCACGATTCTGTTATAAATTCTTCAATGATGTAACGGCGGATTGGAACCAGGCTGTGACGTCATGTGAAGAAAAAGGAGCTTATTTGACAAATTTAGCATCGGCAACTGACTTGAAACTATTGCGTGATTTGTGGATATCGGCTGGGTGGAATGAGACTTTGGAATGGTAGGCATCGTTTGAATTACGTATACACATAAACCAACATGTAATTAATACATTACGGAGTAGCATATGTTCCTCTACTATTGCGTGATGTGTGGATATCGGCTGGGTGGAATGAGACTTTGGAATGGTAGGCATCGTTTGAATTACGTATACACATTAAACAACATGTAATTAATACATTACGGAGTAGCATATGTTCCTCTACTATTGCGTGATTTGTGGATATCGGCTGGGTGGAATGAGACTTTGGAATGGTAGGCATCGTTTGAATTACGTATACACATTAAACAACATGTAATTAATACATTACGGAGTAGCATATGTTCCTATACTATTGCGTGATTTGTGAATATCGGCTGGGTGGAATGAGACTTTGGGATGGTAGGCATCGTTTGAATTACATATGCACATTAACCAACATGGATTTCATCGCATCAGAATGTGAAATGATTTACGTTCTACACCTTAAATCTTGTTCTTTGTTGTCCAAATTAATACCAAGAGAACCAAATAAACATGATACCATATTATATATAAATATAGCTAAAAATGAAAATAAGTTCAAGGTAGATTATTCTGTAGTTAAAACATTATGAAGTAGCATTTGTCTCTCTATACTATTGGTTGACTTGGTTAGTGACACGAGAGTTTAATGACCAGTCATTGGTACTCCTCTGTAATTAATACATTACGGAGTAGCATATGTTCCTCTATTGTTTGATGATTTGGTTGATTGATACGCAGAGTTTAATGAACAGTCATTGGTAGTCCTCTGTAATTAATACATTACGGAGTAGCATATGTTCCTTAACTATTGGTTGATTTGGCTTATTGATACGTAGAGTTTAAAAACCAGTCATTGGTACTCCTCTGTAAAAATACATTACGGAGTAGCATTTTTTCCTCTACTATTGACTGATTTGGCTAATTGATACGAAGAATTTAACAACCAGTCATTGGTACTCCTCTGTAATAATACATTACGGTGTAGCATGTGTTCCTCTACTTTTTGTTGAATTGATTTATTGATACGCGGAGTTTAATGATCAGTCGTTGGTACAGTTACATGTATACCGGTCATCCGGGTCGCCTCTCTCGTAATTTAAGCTAGATAAATAAGCATCACCCATCCTCGTCGGCCTCCAACAAGCATTTCTTGCCATTATCAATGCATTTTACTTATTCAAGCATCGTTTTGATTAATGTTTTACTTATCAATGTATTTTCAATAACCAATGCAAACGTTTAGTAAGTTTTACTATGGTAGCATCCCGGCGTATTCTGATGACATTTAATAATATTTTGATGACTTTATTTGTCGAATACTGTGTACATAATTAATTGATTGATTTATTGGTATTATTGTATTCCAGGAATATTGGTCTTCGTCTCGTCTTACATTCGGATGGGACACTAAATAAAACAACTATTCGTGATCTAGAAAACAGGACTGTAGACTGGCAACTGTCAGGTGATGCATCACGTGACTGTGTTTTCATTGACTTTGGTAGTAATACTATTCTCAACGCTGGAGAATGCTCAGAGAAAAGAGCTTTCATATGTAAATCCAAGGCAGGTAGGTGTGTCTTCATGACAAGAGTTCATTTAGCATATTGCTTTTTATACATAACAATAATGTCAAACACATGGCAGCAATGATGATTATTATCGCTTATCATACTTTGCATTCCATAAGTAACTCATATAAGTAATCCTAACCCAATATTTCGCTAATTAAAGTGATATACTCTAAAACGTATAATTAATCATAACACAATAATTCGGTAATTAAACTATTATACCCTGAACGTTACTTCTTTCCTTAAAGAGTATTCCTTGGTCCAGGTTGCGGTTTACTCATCTCTAGAAGATAACATGACATGGTTGGATGATATTATATGGCCAGGTATGTACGCATAAAAATACTTGTATACAAACTTCATATCATCAAGTGCAGATGTGGAAAGTGCCTCAATTGTAATCAGCGACTAACGAAGGGCTTAAATTTGATCGAATATTGAACATATAATCTTCCTTTGCGTCTGGCAGGTTTACGTTAATTACTTGATTGTCGAGAAATAGGAATGAAGAAGTACAATGAAAAGAAAAGTAGGTGAATGGGTAATTTTATGTAGATATGGGGGTCAAATCCCGCCTCCTTCATACCTAATTAATGTCCCATATACCTCTCCCAATTTGGACTAGTTTATTTACTGCAAGGTGTGTTATATAAGTCATCCTGTGTATTGACAAACTCGATTCTTAATCTCATGTAATATACATTCGGTATATACGTTAGGTGGTGACGTCCCTCTTGATGGTCCAGCTAAGATACCCGTCATTACTGAGAGAGTAGAGCTGTTAATACCAACTGATATATACATCATCATGACGTCATTGACTGGTACTGGGCTCGTCCTCGTCGTAGTTATTACTTTTGTCATTCTTTACATCAGTCGGAGGTGAGTGTACTTTGTACTCTGGAATTACACATAGACATAAAACAAAACATAACGCCCTCCTATTCATTAAAATCATGGCACATATAATCCGATGCCTGAAACGTTTGGGAACTGTCTTTTTAATCATTATGAATTTGAATTTTTTTCATGAAAGTTTGCTTAATTTAAGGTTTATGAAGGAATTTGGAAATAAAGATTTGAGGAAACCAAATTAAAATATCACTTTGAATCATCTTTCTTCTTTCTTTGACAGATCTCTATATGAGATCGATACAGTGTTATACTACGATGTCCTCTTCAGTTGTGTTATTATGTACAGCTCTGTACTAATCACAAAGTCACAAGTCTTACCTACGTTAACAGACAAACAACAATTGTTAATTTGCCAGGTAATTTAACTCGGATTAAATTGTTATATATATATATATATATATTAAAATTGTATATGTGTATATGTGACATTTCTGTTTTGATATGTTATTATGGTTTATGTGGTGTTCTTGCTTTGATATGTTATTATGGTTTATGTGGTGTTCTTGTTTTTATATGTTATTACAGTATATGTGACATTCTTGTGTTAAAATATTATTATGGTATATGTGACATTCTTGTGTTAATATATTATTATGGTATATGTGGCATTGTAATTTTGATATGTTAGTATGCTATATGTGGTAGCCTATTCACGGTTAAAAAGTCACTCTTGTACATCATAGGCTGGACAATCTAATCAAACATACAGACATATAAGTCCTATCCTCAATAGCAACATAAAAGTCAATATTTTCTAGACAAGTGTCAGACTATGAGTCGACGTCATCATCGATTTTGAAATAAAAGAACATCCCGGATATCTAATATTAATTACAGCGGAATATCGGACTAGCTGTGAAAAATTAATATGCTCTCAAAACATGGACTATCACCCTACATAAAGTTATTCTCTACAGCCAATGGCGGCGAAAGCGAAAGAGGCCCAACAGGGGAAGGGCAGGGGATTGTATGGGCGCAATCATCTTTGACACTGGAGTAATTATCTTTTGAGACAATAAATCACAACGGTAACATAAAGCTCTCCGCCAATACAAATTCTATGTTTCTTCTCTTTTCAAGTTTCTCACATAAACATGGGTCACGTGCCCATAAATATATCGTAGTCATTTAACTAATCAGGGACAACGTATACATATTATTACCAACTTTATTTCTGACTTGTTGCTATTTATGAAAATTACTTGAAATCAGACATTTAAAAAAAATAATACATTAATACTGAAGCAAACTTCACTAAATCATGTTTCATAGTAGAACATTTATTTGTTGCTCTCCGGGCCTGTTTCAGGTTTTAATGTTATGATCACATTCAATCTTCGTATTGTTCTCCTTTCAGTTTCGAAATGACTTGATATCTCACATAAACTTCTACTTACATGTTGTATTTGACGAATATATAGAAGTATTATTCCTTCATAGCTCAGCAGCATATAACAGTCACAAACAACTCAAAACTCAACTAATAACTAAAGTATTTGTCATTTATGTCCAACCTCAAGAAGGTTACTGCCGCCCTCGAATAATTTCTCTTATACTTGAACATGTGCTCCCCGCCCACCCCCCACTGCCCGCCCCCATTTTACCCGGTGTCTTTTGATAAAACTCGTCACAATAACTAAAGCATGCTATAGAATTGCTTTCCGATACCTATGACCTTTCATCTTCAAGATGATTACCATTAAAGAGGGAGTGTCTTTTTACATTTGAATTAATGATTACAAATAAGGACTTTTTTGCAGGTATACTCAAATCAATAAATGATTTACAGTTATGAATACTCCCCTCTCGCAGGTTCATGATATAGCAGCCTCTCTTGGTTTCACCTTAGGAGTGTCTGCTCTGGTAGGGAAGATATGGTTCATTTACCAGGCTGCTACCTCATCAGGAGTGGGTAGAGTGCAGGGTCATGTGGTAATGTTACATCTAGACCTATTTATTACATCTAATTTTGCAATAAAGAACTCAAAATTGCAGAGATTACAGGTATATTGATAAATGTTCTCATAGACATAAATATACATGAACTTCGCAGGGACTAAAACCCTTTCATGGGATATGTACATAATACTTAGGGATATGTACATAATACTTATGTGATACCAACATACGTGTCTTGAATCTAATATATAATAATATTCTCTATACATATATATGATTATAGTTCAGTACATTGGTCTGAATAGTATTAAGGAGTTGAAATCATTCTATTCTATCTAGCACTTGTAAGTGACTTTATTTCGGGCCAATGTAAAAGTAAGCAGTTAAATTGTCGAAAATTGCTAAGAAAAGATCAATTCAGAAAGTATATTTTGTTGGGTAAATGATATAAATGTGCAGAAAAGCAAATGACACTTATGTGTACTTGTATTCTTAAAATGTCACTGTGTATCAATATTTAATATTGACAGTTTCTATACTATAGAACCTTCGATATAATTATCTGTTGCATGTGTCAACACTTCGAATAACCGGTGTCTAGCAATCATGATAGGGCAGGTCTTAAATTGCAGCCGATTCACACAGAGATTACAGTAACTACTGTTAAAGTTTTGTACCACAGTAAATACTGGATTGTGCTGGCAAATCTGATAAATCAGTAGCATGCGCTATTAAGTTTACAGAAAGAACTGAGGATATGTGTAATCCCAATAAATCCCAACAACTGGATTTGTTGGAATTACACATATCCTCAGTTCTTACTGTAATCTTAATAGCACGTACTACCGATTTAAAGCACGACCCAGTTCTTACTGCAGTAGAACACTTGAAGAATTACAGTAGTAACTGTGTTCTCTGTGTGTAAAGGGTGTAAATTCAGTCAAAATATCTTCATCCAGATACTACGTCATGATCTACTTTGTACTTTCTGTCCATATCAGATATCTAACACGTGTGGAGTATACGTCATCATAGCCGGTTCTCTTGCGGTTGATATTCTGCTCGTTGCTGTCTACTGTATTTTGTATCCTCGGATATTGGAGAATGAATCTTTGGATAAAGTGGTGAGTATTTCAGAACAGAACACAATAGTAAAAGCATAGAAAAACAACAGTAACAATATCAAAAACAAATTCAACTACAGAAAAATTAACCACACATATTGACTGTCGAAATATGACATCGTCAGTGTAAGTTATATATTTTCCGCAAAAAGTGCAAAGTTGCATTATCCTATTAACTGAGCATAAGCTTTCAATGAGGGTGCTTGCTAACTTTGAGTAAGTCTTACCAAACTGGGTGTAGCATAGTAAACCACAAAAGTAAAGCCGCAACTGAGGATTAGCCTTAACAGAACTCTGTCCTTTAACTATAATATTAGCGTATAGGGCTTGTCTTAGCAGAACACTGTTCTTATATAGCACAGCATTAGTTTTACGAGAGCATGGTAGTCGTGCTGTACTTCCTATATTAACATAACACTGTTCTTATAGCAGAGTACAATAAATCTCGCATGGTGTTAGTCTATTCGCATAGCGTCGGACGTGGGACAACACTACTATCAGAGTAAGTCTGAACAGACATTGGTCTTATCATATTCTAATTTGTATAACTGTATTAGAAGTCTTAGCAGACTACTATAGGTATAATGGGATTTTTATATCATATCATATCAAAGGAGTGTTACCTCAGTGGTTAACGCCGATGCCTTTCAATCATAAGGTCCCGAGTTTGAGTCATTCCAGGATTAATGTATGTCGTCCAGTTACAGAGTTGTTGACAATTGACAATTCATAATCATGGACGTTAAATATGAATCTAAGAGACTGACTTCGGTCAGCTTGCGGCTGTGATAAGCCAATGATGGCTTCTTCGCGAGTTCCTGCTTGCAGAAGGATCTATATATATAATACATGCATTATGAAGCGTCAGTTATAATGTTGACTGAATTTACAATTGATTATTTGTCAGGTTGATCCAGTAGATTTCAATTACGTCACTGAATATTACGTCACCAAGTGCTCTTCAGCAGATGACGTCATCCCCTTCTTATTGCTTTTTGGCGATAAAGCATTGCTCCTGTTGGTTGGGATGTATCTATCATACGAAGTCAAACAGGTGCGATTTTCTTCTATAAAGTCATAATAACAGGGGTAAGCACGGGACTTGATATGACGTGCTAAGTTGAATTTAAGACATCTGCTAATACTGATTACAAAACAAAAACGAAAATCCTTCCAGCCACATTTTGCGTTTTGCTGCAAACGAAAGTCAAACTAGCTTAGTGTTTTGTATAGTTGCAAGAACGTCCATGGCAGATGGTAAGTGTTAGTCTCCATGCTACGTTTATTGCTTCTATATATTAACCTTCTTACTTCCATGTTGGATACCTTGCGTTGATGGCTTCTATGTTAGCCTTCTTACTTCCATGTTGGGTAACTTGCGTTGATGGTTTCTATCTTAGCCCTTTTACTTCCATGTTGGGTAACTTGCTTTTATGGTTTCTATCTTAGCCTTCTTACTTCCATGTTGGATACCTTGCGTTGATGGTTTCTATCTTAGCTTTCTTACTTCCATGTTGGGTACCATGTTGTTTCATCTAGAGCGTGCACTGAAATCATCTGCATTCCATACGTCTTCTCCTGTGCACGGTTTTGCGAATGGTATCGAATGCACGGAGATACTAACAAATGTTCTTTTCCTTTCTCGTAAATTGACAGACCAGCATTCGCGAGCTGCCTGAGAGAAAAGGAGTAGCCATCTGCTTCTATAACATCACTCTGTTTGGTGTCTGTGGTCTCATCTTGACATTTATTACAAAGACCACGCCCACTGAGAGTTTTATCATCTTCTCATCTCTTATCATTTGTTGTACCACAATCACCATCTTGGTACTATGTGTCCCTAAGGTAAACATTCAATAATAATAATAACATATAATACAATTATTGCTGGTGAGTTGTTTGACAGGTCCACTGATACATACCATGCAAACCTTCGAAAACTGCACTATATTTACAAAACTTCAAATTACACTATAGCGTTCAATTATAAAGTACAATGCTAGGCCGCAGCCAGGAGTTATTGATTTTGTTTTGATATGGTGAGATAAGGGAGGGGCAACAACAATTTAAAGGAGGGGCACACTATTTGTGAAGTGCATAACGTGTGATGTTTTGTGTACAAATGGTAATTTCACAACGGGGTGGGGTGGGGAGGTGGCGCCCATCAGTCTGCACACGACATTGTGCCCCACCCTGTACCACACAAAAGAAGGTGTGCGTTCAAACAATATTCACGATTAGTTTAGTGTTTGTAGTATGATTGGCTATGTACAGCTATGCGTTTGTGTTACAGCTTTCATCATCCACATTGTAGGGTTTGCATGATGGTTGAATTAGTATTTATGCAACTTCCGAAGTACATCATGAGGTTTGTATTACTACTTTAACTATGCACAAACTAATATGCGCGTATGTATTTAACCCCTGAAGTTCACAATGAGGTTTGTATTATTACTTTAACTTTACACAAATTAATATGTGTGAATGTATGCAATCTCCGGAGTACACCATGAGGTTTGTATTATTACATTAACTATACACAAACTAAAATGCGTGTATGAATGCAACTTCCGAAGAACACCATGAGGTTTGTATTATTTCATTAACTATACACAAACTAAAATGCGTGTATGTATGCAACTTCCGAAGAACACCATGAGGTTTGTATTATTACATGAACTATACACAAACTAATATGCGTGAATGTATGCACCTTCCGAAGTACAACATGAGGTTTGTGTTATTACATTAACTATACACAAATTAAGATGCGTGTATGCATGCAATCGCCGAAGTACACTATGGGTGTTTGTATGATTCCTCTGCATTAGACCACGCAAATTAGTCCAAGCACATTAGTCCAAACACGTTAGTCCCAGTACATTACGGAGATGGTACAATAATTGACTATGCACAGCTATATGCTATTTCCTGTCACATGTTTATCTCTCAGATAACAAGGTGGGCTTTTTAACATAAACTATATACACTAATAGGTATGTACCCACAGCTTCATGGTGCACTTTAGTTGGTTTGTGTTGACGTCATCATTTGACTCAGACCGGGTGAAGACGCAAAATTATCTGATAATTTACTCGGCAAAAAATAATTTTTAGCAATTAGCAGGTGTTTTTTTTCTGAATAGATTATACATGTGAACACTAAAGTATTCTTTTCCTGGAAGAAAGATGGTCATATATCTCTAATAATAGCATTATTACGTAAGATATTCGTTATGTTCCAGATATTTTGGATTATGAAACATACTACTGGCGGTGTTAACAAAAGAGTGAACGGCACCACTTCATCAAACTCACAAGGATCTTCAGTAAGCTGTACTTTTATTACAATTATATGATAGCAACCTAAATATTGTAACTGATATCACATAAATATTGCGCCCGATCTTCATTCAAGCATGTGAAATTTAGTTTATCTCTGCTTCATCTTGCCTACGTTAAGTTTGGCTATGTTAATGTGAATTCATATTTGATAAATATTTCTAGCATAAGCTGGTGTAAAATGCTCCATTGTAACCCTAAGAGATCACAGTATGTAATAAAGTAATTGATTGCTGTCTACTGTAAGTGATAGAACATGCACATGCTACATCATCTTAATGTCATTTTGTCCACTATACAACATTAAGTTACATCTATATAATTTAAATATGGAAATATGTTTTCCATTCTTATCATTCTTTTACATTAAATGTGAAGAAATTAATCCACTCATGGCATAAACAAGAATAAATTTCAGGGAAAATAGTTTCGATTCTAAAGAAGAATGGTATGATTAACCAAGAAACGTTTATTTCAGGTTGTTCAGGGAACGGTTTCTAATACGATGAACTTGCATCTCCATGGCAACGTACCAAAAGAATTGTTGGAGGAAAATGCAAGATTGAGGAAACAGTATGAAGAGGTATACAATGTTAATCAAAGCGTAAAATAATAATAGAGGTTGGATGTCAACACGAATAGTAATTATATCTGTATTAATCATCTTAATGACATTACTTTACATTTACGTTGGAATAATACAATTCTAAATATTTAAGAACGTTCTTATTGAACAGAAGACGATGGTGGAATGTACGGGTCAGGGGAGGGGGATGGGGAGGGGGTTGTTCTTGTATTTCCAATTAATTTTAATTCTATTGGAATAATCTTCAATTTCGTTCGTAGAAATAAATTAGATTTATTGTGTAATTTATGTTTGTGATGTTCATTCTATTTCCTTGCTTCTATTATTGTTCAGCTTCAAAGAATGGTTCATGAGCGTCATTCTCACCTTTCTGATCCGATTCACATCTGCGAAGATAAGGGGCCATCTTCGTCATAGAAACCAGTAACCTTAGCAACCACTTCACTATACTTAGCAACATATGACATGGAACCACCCGTAGATCATGATGTTTATATCTTGTGCATGACAAGCTGAGACCTGCTTAGAACGTGTTCCTGGAAGTCCTCCTTCGAGTATAACACAGTTTAGATCTCGAAATAAGAAACAATGTTGAGCACCGTTCAACGCAAATGTAAACAAAATTGTCATAGCTGGATGTTTTCAACACAAAGTAATGTATAGTGAATTAATTTGATAGTCAATACTTTGTCTTTTTCGATTACATCGTGTTAATAATTAGTGTAATAAAACAAGCAGGGCAACCCGTTTACTCCCTTACTGTGCAATATTCAGAATTGTAGTCATTTGTTAAACGTTGTTAAACGCCGTTCATTTCATGACATTGTGTAGAAGTGTTTCTTAATCTTTTCGGCTACTCGCACGCCTTAGCAATTGGAAAAGATATTTCGCACCTACTTTACCAGCAGCGGATAATAATTATAATAATAATGAACATTTTTATAGCACCGGTATCCTTTAAAGAGACGCTCACGGCACATTGCAGCAACAGTGAGAAACGGCAGAGCAAGTAACAGAAAAAGAATAAGATAGAAAAGGGTAATAAGTGAATTATACGTTTTGTGTTATATAGGACGAATGCTTTGCGATAAATTTGCTGTTTATGCTTATAGTTTCTCACCTCTTAAGTCCTATCTCACCCCCACCCCTCCAGTAGTTGTATGCACCAGGTTAAAAGAGCTGCCATATCAATTCTTAAACGTCGTTCATTTTTAAGACATATCAATTATTACGCACTGAAGTATTGTATATACATTGAGCATAGCCTATACCAACGTTATCTATAATTGCACAAGTTTGGGAATATCATTAATATCTTCAAAATATGTGTTAATGACTCTATATAAATGATATATATATATATACATATATATATATATATAGTAAATAAAGTTATATGTATTAATAATATCATATATAGTGTTATATATAAGTAATAAATAATAGTATATAAATAAAAAGTAATAAATATATTATACTATAATACGTTATATGTTATATGTCTCTCCGAAATGTTTTATTACGTCAAAATTAAGATAAGATTAGCTGCCCGTTAGTTTAATGAGCAAAATCGATATATGATAATTGATGTATCTATATATGTAGAGATAACACAAATTAATTTGAGAGAGGAAACAACAAAAGGACTGTTTGGATATGGGTGTCCTCAGTTGTTTAGCCTTCCAGTCTTACACGGAAAGGGATATATTGTCGTATTTCTATACTGAACATGCGACAAAACCAATACCATGGGTTAACACAGTAAATCTCGTAAAAAAAAATACAGTTTTGAAATATTAGTACTCGAAACAAAACTGTTTTTTGTTTATGTTTTGATCCTCTTTGGTCGTTTACTTACTCCTGTTAATTGCAAGAAATTTCCATATGTTCTTATGCACAAATGATGCCCTATTGAAAAAGCGAAGACCGCTATTCGTGACTTGGGTGTAAAATGTAAAAGTTGGCTGCGTGTTTTTAAAACCTTTTGCATCGTGTCAGTTGGTATATATTTCGAAAAGAAAGTGATCCACATATGTCTGTATTTAGTATTAAAATTGTATAGTTTTAACTTAAATCAAGATCCAGCTTGAGGCACTATCGAGTCTAGAGCACAGTGTGGCCGGACTGACTAGCGACCTGCAGGCCGTTCGGGAACCGGGTTTACCAGGGAGTTGTCATGGAACAACTCCCTGGTTTAACTGTGTTAAAGAGGCAACCATCGCCTTTACCAACAAACACCCTTAAAACATGGAACCCGTTTTCTCGTCAACTGGCAAGCAATACTTCAGAAAACATGCCAAAAAATAGCTGAGTCACGGTTCTGACACTGAGACGAAAATATAGCGTTTCTGGAGAAGGAACTCGACGAGCAAAGTGAGCAGGCCTTCGAGTTGCTAAACAAAAATCCATGACCGGAAAAAAATAGAAGGCATCTTCCCTAAACTCATCGACGGAGAGGCGGCAGAGATCAACCACAGGCCAAGAAACCATGAACGCTTTACAAAAAAAAAAAAAAAACACTCTCACACACAACCGTTCACCAAATATTTTTAGAAAGACAGACCATCCTTCTCCTTTACATGCTTTGGGTCTTTCATTTATACATCAATGTTACACATATCATCCCAAACTAATAATGCGTTTCACCTTCTTGCAACTATGCTAGAATACGAGTACGGACCGCATACAAGTCTTCTTCAAGGTAATCACTCACAAAATCACTCCTAGCCCCACAGGCAGGTCACATAAACAATAAACATACGCTCTATAACAGCAAGTAACGACTGAAATTCACTCTGGGATTGGATGTGGTTACTGAACTAGCCAAAATAAATACTCATTTCAAAACTGCAACCATTTGCTAATATTCTTTTCTAAAGTACATGATAATATATGAAGTTTAAGGCGAAGTTTAGCCTAGTAGATAGAAGAACTCAAAAGTCGAATAATGACATAGGCTACTAGCATATTATTCTTCACTTCACCTGGCCCGTCAGTTTAATCCTGGTTTGTTGCAACGTTGTAAACGTCCCAGGCCCGATGACTTGGATTTAACCGAGGTTACTAAAGACTTTTGTTCAAGGAATGAACACAGAAGGATTTTTTTTTTAATTTCTAAATTATGACGACTCCCTGGAAAAATCATTAATGGTGGGAATGGGTGATGGATCACGAAAGAGGGGCAGGCCACGAGCACGATGGATGGATGGTGTCAAGCAGGCGACTGGGTTGACTCTGGATAGACTTCAAGGGGCAACCAGGAGCCGGAAGGATTGGAGGATGAAAGTCATGGTCATCACCAGGGGTCGGACACGACTCGACGGCACAAGGTGACAAGGTGAAATTATGGATGGACAGAAGCACAGATGTAGATTGATAGAGTCATGTGCACCATTATAGTATTGATAGCATACTAACACCCAATATATATTTAAGTGATATGGCCGGTGTGTATCGGTTTATAGCAAAATGAGTGGTGGTTGTGGAATGAAAAAGTGCCCCCTCCGATGTTGTGCTCCCCCCACTTTTTGGAAGCTTCCTACTCCCTGGATACGAAAACAAAGTTTCAGTTTTAGTGTCCCTGCCCCTTTGCAACCCTATAGGCTACACACATGAAAACTATACACTAATGCTTTCTATATATCTTCATTTCAATTGTCATCATTTTCTGTTGATGACCGAACTCAGTTGCCTAGTATGCTGACTTTCAAATGTAACCTTTAAGACCTCAATATTTGTTGAATTAAAATGTGTGTTCTTTTAATACTTTTAATAAACTCCCTTAAAATTAAGTAAATAGTGATTATGATAGTTATATCACCAGGCTCCGTTTTTTGAACACTTATTGATTTTCTTTAAGTACATTAATGAGAATACGTCATTCTTTATCACATGCTTCCCTAGACCCTTTTATTGACTCTGGTCAGGGTTATTCCCACCCTGACACACCCTCTTCTCAGAACTGAATACAGACGTCTTTGTTTTGGTATTGTGAAATTGGATAAAATTGTATAATACGGATTCAGCCTCGGGACACCTTCATGCAAGCAACAAAACATTGCTTTCCATTTTCTCAAAACCTCGTATCCTTACATTATTAAAGATTCAAAATACATTCATTGAACAAGCCGCAGCCATTAACGCTACAGTAGTGTCTGAAGTAGTCCGTGATACAGCCAAGAACCAAATCGTAATTTTAAGAGTAAGACATTGCTAGTAAATTATTACTTATTTAAATTACTGCTAAGAGACGTGCTTTTCGCACTGCTCAATCGGGATGGTCATCCCCTGACACACACAGACGATATTACTTTTTGGTACGTGTTCTTTCATTCTATGTATATAAGTTGGATTGTATATTTGTGTATATTTTCTTATATCTCTTTACTGGAGCCCATGCATGGATGTAACACCAAAAGGCTTCAGTTCTGTCTTTATAACTTTAAATGTCAAGCAATAGATACTGCCAGTCAGTTGATGAATTGATAACTTGAAAGGAATCAACATCCTTATTTTGGATAGTTTTAACTTTAAATGTATTATTAATGTAATATATTATTATTAGTTTAACGTTATAATATCAAACTACTCTGCAACTGGATAAATATAAAGCTGAGATAATTCCTCGGGAACCCATGATGTCATTCAAATACCCTGCTGAAGGAATTTGATCAAACGTTATATTAGTCTTGTTAAAATCTATCAAACCTGATTCATTACGCTGCTTAAATCTTCCTTATTCAACTGCCACATGTTTTTTTTGTAATTTAAATGTAATTTAACACCGATACTAGGATACTAGTTAATCGGGTGTGTACAGTGTTTTGAAACATCGCCCTCTATTCACATATCTACAATACCAAATTTATAAAAAGAGATGATTAAGTGGAAACAACGGCAACATCGATACAAATTGTTCAAACGTATTGATCAAGACTATCAGATCAAGACTACATATCGAAAGATTTGACCATTGCAGTCGACCGCGGCAGCATGCAATGTATCTGGGCTTGTTGAACGTTTTCTGCATATACGCTAATGCGCGGTACTATATATAATGTAGCATAACATACCACTATTACGTAATCACTGTATTTATATGTAACATAAGATAATACACATTGGAAATTTGCAAAGAACTCCAATATTTTGTTTTCCTTTATTAACTACTGTACTCCAACGGCATTTGTCCAGGAAGTGAACCGAAGATTAAACTGGCCGCAGTACGACACGTTCACATTCAACACGTATGTAGGCTATGAATACGATGCGATGTATACTATCGGGCTTATGTTAAACCGTACGGTAGGAATGCTCAACGAAACAAACAACATTAAACGTCTTGATGATTTTACCTTTACCGACAATGAAATGTACCAACTCTTCTTTGATGGTTTAGCAGCCACAGATTTCTTCGGAGCAACGGTAAGTTGTGTTATTCCCCTCACCATTTCCTACAGTTTTACACTTGTTGGTGGTAACTTAAAACAATTTCGATGGATAGGGTTGAATTGTCTTTGATTATCCTCTCATACTAATATACAGGAGTTAAACTAATCATCACTGATAAAGAAAATATGTTAATACAGAAATAAAGTGGACAAAATATAATCAGGAAATGATCTCATGTGGAAAATCAGTCGATCAATCGGTCCACAAGTTGTTAACATTCTCTGTCATTATGAAAATTTTGTGAATATGCATATTTGTTTTTTCTCTTTCAAGGGACATGTTAACTTTCTAAAAGGTGAGAGACTGGGCGGTAGTGACATTTCCCAGTTACGAGGTAAGAACCACTATACCCCAAAATGACTATCCCTGTCCCTGATAAAGTTTACTTACATATGTTCGAGTTCATGTGTATCTCCTGTCAAACGGGATTTTTTTTCACCTCCAGCGGATTGTTCTCTTGGCTGGATTTTACACAATCGGCAATGTTTTATGTTGTCCGATAACGAAACGGCTGATTGGAATCAAGCTGTGACGTCATGTAGGATGAGTGGAGCATGTCTTTCGGATTTATCAACAGAGGGAGAGATTTCTTAGTTGTCAGAGACATGGAAATCAAATGAATCATCATCAAAGTGGTATAAAGCTCTTTTAATATTATTAATTAGATATTTATGGTATGACGTTCGACATAATTAATCAATTAACCGACATCACATAATACGTGACTTCTGTTGGCAGGCATGTTGGTCTTCGTTCAAACAGTACAAAGGCCGATAACCTAGTAGTTCTGGAAAACTCAACATCGCTCTGGACTGGTACAGAGGGCAGCACATCTCACTGTTTCTATGTGGACTTCCATGACAATTGTCTTATCAAGCCTGGGAACTGTCTGCAAGAAAGACCATTTATATGTAAAAGAGCGGCAGGTATACTTACGGAGAGGATATTTTTGATATCATAATTTTTGAAAGAAAAATAGACTGTGTCGGATTGTTCTATCTTTCTATCTTCTTGATCATAATCCTAGAATGAATGCTATTTATTCCATCATTCTAAATGTACGTAAAGTAAGAGTAACCAAGAAATGAAACTCAAGATGATGTTTCATTGAATCAAAAGAGAATACGGATGAGCTAGCTGAGTAATTTACTTTTTTAAAGGAAAAGTCGCCCAGGAAAGAATCTCGGCACGAAACCAAACTACCAAACGACTGATCCGCTCTCAGCCCCAGTCCCCTTGCATCGGGACTGTGACAGTGTGACTGTGTGATCATCGTCGGGTGTGCATCACCATTCCCCTCGAAAGGGAACAGATACCTACACATGATCTTAGCCAAAAGGCCGAGTAATTTACAGCCTGTGCACACAACTTGTTCTGTCTACAAGAGTATAACAGAGACTGAGGAACAACTGTGCAGTACATATATACAGAAAAACAAGAATAATTAAATTACTTTTTTAAAGGAAAAGTCGCCCAGGAAAGAACCTCGGCACGAAACCAAACTACCAAACGACTGATCCGCTCTCAGCCCCAGTCCCCTTGCATCGGGACTGTGACTGTGTGATCATCGTCGGGTGTGCATCACCATTCCCCTCGAAAGGGAACAGATACCTACACATGATCTTAGCCAAAAGGCCGAGTAATTTACAGCCTGTGCACACAACTTGTTCTGTCTACAAGAGTATAACAGAGACTGAGGAACAACTGTGCAGTACATATATACAGAAAAACAAGAATAATTAAAGGTACCACACTTACAATACAACACTGATTAACCTAACAATAGTCTGAAGCGGAGCTGTAACAAAAGACATTTGACTGATCCACAAACTGCATTCCTTCTGAATACATATAATAGAGCTAGGAACTTAACGGTATATATATATATATATATATATACAGTATTAAATAGAATGTGAGACTACACTTTCAACATGTATCACACAACTCTCTTTGTTAGTTAGTTATAACTGGGGTAGCCATAGCAACGCACAGCTCCGATACCGTCTTTTGGAAGAACGATATTATATGGGCAGGTAAGATGTATAGATCTCTAGCATCAAAGTCTAGAACACACCCCTAGCTGTATGGGTGAAGGAATCTATCATTCTACATCGTTAAGGGACGAACAGCTAGAAGTACTGTAGGTCTCAGTAGATCAATAGTTCATCCGAGATTTGTTCATGGTTGGTATCATACCACAATAAGTAATGTACATCCGCTTGAAGAAGAAAACAACCTAAAATGACGTTACGAAGTGCTCGTTTCGCATACTTGCAGTTCTCGTGATTGTTTGTATTTCATGTGAAAGAGTATAAATCAAAGTAGGCCTACAGATGGAGTAAAAAGAAGGAGGATTGAAGGTGATGTAAGAATTTTAGAAAGTGTTTGGTTAAATGTGGATACGACTACGAGCGAGCAGTCGGAAGGGTTTGGGTTCAGTAGGCTAACATTGCTCCTCTTCTATAGTTCAAATCTTAAGGGCCATGATATAACAAGTGCAATGATACGCATGATATAACAAGTGTCACGGTATAGGCCATGATATAGCAGGTCTCATTATAGACCAATCTATCAGCTAATTTAGATGGTGGTTATTATATACCAGTGGCAAACGGCTATTAATGCCTCGGCGGGCTGGTAAAGGGACGAACGATCAATTGTGGTACGACAAATAGATCGAGAATGCAGCTAATAGTCGTACTGTACACCCGCATACAGATCCGATGGCTTCTTGTCATTTAGGTTAACTGTGTACAGAGATAGCTAGAAAAGTTAAACACCAGAAACCATATGCATAGGTTTAGATAAGTACTATAATAATATGTCTGTACAATATTTCATATTTACAATACAATGGTGGTTATTTATTCATTTTCGTTTGTTTTATAGGAGGAATTGTTCCATTGGATCGTTCTGTGACAGCTCCAAAAACAACTGACAGATTGAGAAATCAATACCATACCTTCTACATATATATTACTGACGTCTTTTGCATCAGTTGGAATCCTCGGCATCCTAGTTATCATCATATTGATATTTATATTCTCTCTAAGGATAGGGTAGAGCAATACGTTTCTATTGTCGTTTGCAAACCAAATTCAAAATGCATTTCAAACGGTCGAGTTTCACTCAAATAAGGAGCGTTAAGGGTCACCCTCCCCACCCCCTCTCGTTTCTCCCTCCCCTTCCCCCTCCCCCAAAACAGTAATAATTTCTTCTCCCCCGAAAAGACGGTCACTTTCTGCTCTAGTTGATGAAATGACTAGTTATGACAACAAATTGGACCCGTTTTGTATAATCAAATTAGGCTAAACCTTTAGTTTAGCTTTTAAGTGCTGCATAGAGAAGTAGGTCAAGTATTTATCTTTTGAAAGGTACAGGGATTTTGTGAAGCCAAAAACCTTGTTTTTAAAGAAATTGCTCATGTTGCTACGTAACAAACGGATTTATTGACACAGATCATACCGATACCAATCGGATTGTTGATATTATTTATGTGTTTCTTGCCATTTGTTGTATATTTGTCGTTACATAATTCCTTTCCAATAACTGTTTGTGATCCTGGATGTAGGAAACAAATACATTTCTTCTTGTTCCAAAACTTTTCATTGCAGATCGTCGTTCCGTAAAGTCCATTCAAGCCTTTGATTTCGTCTTCCTGATCGTGCAGTTGTATCCTGATGTACTTATCAGTTATTTGTAACAAACTGCAACTGCGCCCTCACTTTCAGATCAACACCATCTTCTTTTCTGTCACGTATGAAAGGAACGCATTTCGTTTTAGGTGCATTTTAAACTAATTCGTTACACCAAATTGACTATTTTCCATTCTGACCTGTAGGTTCACGGCATTATTGCATCTTTTGGGTTCACCTTAGGAGTTTCTACACTGATAGCCCGGATGTGGCTCTTCTATAAATCCACGTTATGTGCATCGGTAAATCACTTGGTAAACTTTAATAACTTCAAAAACTTTGCGTGTGACACTAAATTACATAACCAGGTTTGTATTGAGTCCGTGCTCGTGTTGTAGCATATTTATCTATACTCGTTCTGTGTACACGAGGCATTTTCAATAATACGATAGGAATTGATACTAAATTACGTCTACGTTCTCGTGGTTAGAACCATTCGCTTTTACTCAGATCAAGGAAAGTCTACTTGTACTATATACTCATGATGTTATACTGGTTATACACTAGGGGTGTAGACGAATCCAGTAGATATGACTCAATGATTGAGTCCACAGATAGGAAAACTGAAGACTTCAGTCCAAATCTCATCTCGAGCACTACTGTCCTATTAAATACCATAGTAAGCCTATACTGTAATATTATACCATGGCACGCCCATTCATGTATTCCGAGTAAAAATTGTAAGTGACATAATAATTATTTCAGCAACGAAAACATTTACTTCTTGCATCTTCCGTGATTATTTTCATTCTTACTTCAATACAGTTTCCATGAAGATGATTTTTTTTTTTAAATTAGTCACCAACTCCACAATTACTCTAAAAAACCATGTGGACCTTGCAACTTGTTACATGTTTAAAATGGAGTGTTTGTGGTTGGTGAATTCTTTTGTATCTTGTTTTGTAACAGGTTGACAACACGTGGATCTTGTACGTCATCATTCTAGTGTTTACATCTGTCGATGTGATTTGTGTGGTCCTGAAAATATTCTCCACTCTGCGTACAAAGAATGATGAGGTTATTAAGATGTGCACGTTCGCTTTATTCACCCTCCAATATTAATGGGCTTACATGAATTCGAGACGCAATATCATACATCATTGGAACTTGGTAACGTAGGCTAAAGTTCAGAGTAATTATTTATGCTAAAGCAGTCTAAAACTTATATAACTTAACCTTCCCTATATACACTGAAAAAATAAACTAGTCAATATTGCCACGGACTAACGTTAAATTAGTCTGTAACGTTAGTTAATGCACACGGACTAGCAAAAATCTTCGTTTCATCGCTGCTTCTTAGTCAGTTTACACTGACTAAGGAAAATATAATCGCAGCTTAGTCGGTGGCGACGGACTAAGGTATTTTAACCCATGGACTAAGAACGATACGGACACCCGATTTACGCCATAATCGTAGCTTAGTCGGTATCGACGGACTAATGTATTTTAACCCAATTCGATTCACTTCAATTTGGAAACCGAGAGGCAACGGCAGCTTGCTGGACTTGGCATAGTTTCATACGATCACTCTAAGCAACTTTCAACCGTAAATCACCCAAGAAGGTCTTTAGAAGAATGTAGGTATTAACTGCCATCATCGGCCTACCTGTTATTCCTTTAACTTGAAGGTAAAATTAAAGTTAATTGTTAGGCCACTGGCACTAGTATTGTATCATGGTTAGTGTAACGCTACCGTTGCCACGCTGGCGTTTCGCAATACACAAGTGCAATGACAGTGAGTAGCCTATAGGCTACTACTGGGTACTGCAGTGCATTCTCAACACTAAAGTGTGCATTCTAAACACCAATTAACAATGTGTTATGTGTTTATTGGGCTAGATTGAACAGTGGCACATAATCTTCTAATTTATTCCCAAACAAATGCTGGAACTATAAGTCTGAATAGTTTATTTGAAGTCTACACTCATTTGGTAAAGATTTCCTGTAATTTCCCATGTGAATCTAAATGGGTAGGCTTGTGATATTGAATAAGCAAGGCTAGACCTTCAAACGTACAGTCACAGTAGGCTGAACAAATTATGTTGGCTAGTCAACGGTATTATATGTTGCGAGCAGTCAGGATGCACGCTTCAGTTCTATTTAACCTTTTCATTTATCATTTTTTAGTATTTAATTTCCGGTCACGCTCAGGAAACAATTGCGACATTCCTTCACGGTCGACTTGTTTACTGTAAGAAGTATTAACCGTTTTTTCTCAGGAAAGCTTGATAGTCTGAAGTTATTATAACATGTGCTTTTAGTATACTGCCAAAAGAGTAAGTTGTTGTATTTGTATTGATATTTTATGTAGAAGTAACGGAAAATTTAGTATGTTTAGTTTGGTCTAATTGCACGTTTTTTTCTGTCCAATGTAGTGCAGGGTTCACTTGCGCGAATTCAAATTATTCTGTTTATGTATATATATGCATCGATTCGTAGATTATGATGTTTTTTTTACATTTATTTGTAATTCAAGCATATCTGTTTAGTAGCAAAGTTTAAAGGTTAAGATTAATTAGTTTTTTCTTTTTCATCCTAGATTGAATGAAACTCATTGACGTAAATAATAGATCAGATGATACAGTTTAACGCAGTTGCTAAAACTCTGGGTATTCTCTAGTCTTCGTCGGTCCATTATATACTTTAGTACTACTAGTAAGACTAAATCAAACGACCGAAAGACAAACTTAGTGTAACAAAGTACTGATTCTCCTCTAGCCTAGGTCTAAACAGGCTTGTTATGTGAGCAAGCAAAATAACAACTAAAAACGATTAGGCCTATAAATAAGTTGGCTCAGTGCATTTCTGTTTCTAAAATTTTATATTTTTAAAGATCATAAAAACAAACAAAGATTTAGCCCATGTTTTTTTATCTCTGTATTATGGGCATTTGATTCTGGTTGCAATGGTGATGACACTCTCGTTCAAATTTTCAGCTTTATACAGTCTGCTTCAAACTTTGGGATTGTTTTTTGAGACTATAGTGGAAGCCAGGCCCGTCGCACCCGCTACGGTAGGTACGGTATTTACCGTACCACTTTTCAGCTAAAAAAAAAAGAGAGAGGGGGAGAAGAAAATAGGTGAGGGAGTTAGAAAATACAGTTCGAATCAATAAAATGCACGAGTCTTCATGACCAAAGCCGACCCTCTGTACCATCATTGTGTCCTATGATGCGATGAGCCCCGGATGAGCCGGCACGAATTATTCAACGAATCTCAAGTTGTAACTGGGGCGATAGGGGCCTACGATTCGAGTCGCACCGAATTTCCCCAAACCCCCGAATTCCCCCCATTCCCTAAGAAGGTGTCAAACCCGGAGATGTTTTACTTAGTTGAGCAGTGTAACAGTAAATACCGTCCGGATAATTAGGGCAACGTACAATGTATAGGGCGTGTCCCCGCGCTGCGCTACACCGGCAACTCAACGCAAAGGAAAGTGCCAGCCAGATTAGTTTCTGGTTCGGCCGCGGATATCATGCCTCCAGAATCAGTGGAGGACTACTTCAGGCGAATATACCTGGAGGAAGTTGACACCATTGTCAACTGCATCCGCGATAGATTTGATCAGGAGGGTTACAAAATCTACTCAAAACTACAGCAGCTACTTCTCAAAACGTGTAACCAACAACATGTTGACGAAGAACTGTTAAAATTCGTATGTGACTTTTACGGCGAGGAACTCCGTAAGGGCGAGCTCAGAGTCCAACTAGAAACCCTTGGGGAAACCATGGAAGCTACGGCCAAACAATCAGAGTGGACTTTGCCAGAGGTTGTTGACCACATGCGAGGGTTGAGTTTCGGTAATCGTGAGCTCCTCTCACAAGTGTGCACGCTTGTCAAACTAATTTTAGTGATGCCTGCGACAAATGCAGTAAGTGAACGCTCATTTAGTGCTATGAGTGTAAAGAGTTACTTAAGGTCTACAATGACCCAGCAACGACTCAACCACCTTATGATCTTACATGTACACAAAGATTATGCGGATCGATTGAATCTAGTTGATGCAGCCAACGAATTTACCAGTGCCAAAGACCATCGACGCTCGGTGTTTGGTACTTTCCATTGATTTGAGTTCGCAGTAGAACGCTGCACACTAACCGATAGCCGGCGCTCCTTTTAACAGCGCCCATGCCCAGGAGCCCATGCTCTTCAGTATAGTAGTCGTTGTGATACCGGGAGCTTATAGGAGCATTAATTCCAGGAAGAAAGAGGGCTAAATTATACGAAAAATGCTCACATTTGCTGACCCTACAACTCTAATCCTCAACCCTAACAAAGGATACAGTAGATCATCCTATACAACTGAATTGCTACAGGCAATCGGGTAATATCCTATATTCTGCGCCCCAACTGCAGAAAGAACAATGCTTGGAATTTGGAAATTGGAAAAAGTACTGCAGTATGGAGAGGATTCCACCCAGGTGTTGGTTGTCACCAACGCCGTAACGAAATAATCATTGTTAACGTTTATTGCATAATTTCAAAAGCCTCACAGAGACTAACCGCACTCGGCGAAATCTTTGCTCACCCACAAAACATTTTTGAGGCCCTAACCTCAAAGGAAGGTAGACTAATTGAGGAATCATTTTAGATAATCGTAACACTCATAAGAACTAGCAAAATTATCAAATTCGGATAAACTGTAACTATTACAGTACAGGCAGTTCTGAACCTTTCATTTATTTTTACTGGCGTAACGACGGTGCGGCCGTCCCGCCACTAAGTTGGAAAAGACCTCCAGCCCGTCGGAATTTCTACCATTCATACCCCTACTATAAGACCCTAGCTAGTAGCTATACCGCCCTGCCCACACTTTGTAAGTTTAAAGTGCTATATGCTCTTCCGGTGCAGCTGTGAAGGACATGGGCGCGAGAAGGTAGAACATCCATGACTAAAGATGGGATTCTTCAGTTCATGTAGTTATAAATGAAAAAATACTGAGTTCGCAGGAGGAAAGTGTACAACATCGTGGCCAAATTTTGCCCCGCAAGTGCCATTTCCAGCCATCTGGGCGGTTAGAAGATTCAAAAATTTTCTTGTACGCTCCGCGCCAACCGATGGTGGCACTCCGCTTAGATAGTAAATCGAACCGGTCAACAAAAATACCGTACCACTTTCAAATACCTTCCGACGGGCCTGGTGGAAGCAAATCTCACATAACTTTGTGGTGACAACTTTATTTAATTTTTTTTTTTCAAATGATGAATACTTTGCTGTTTCTTTTTTCCAGCAGGAATTGAAAAGCCAAATATCTAAGTCAAGGGTGAGGTTTCCTGTGATGTACGACACCAGTGTGGAGGCAACAACAGAAGAGGAGAACTGTGTTATATATGGCTTAAAGACATGTTTTAAGATGATATATTGGTACCCTTCACAGAACAAAAGAGTTTATCCAAGAGTCCAAAAAGCAAAGGAACAAGTACCATAGAGAAAAAAGATGGAAGAGTGAGTTTAACTATTGTACCCAACTGTTTGATGATATTAAAGATACTTTTCATAACCTGTTTTAAAAAAAAAAAACAGTCTAGTATATCATTTACGTGCAAGCTTCATAAGTTTGGTCAAATTTTCACTGATCTGTAGAGCGGGAGTCCAGAGGGTTTGGTTAGCTGGGAAGGTAACCAATTGCCTGGTACATCACAATGTTCACAATGCATTCCTGTATATGAAACCTGACGACTGGCAAACCGACTGTGGTGGGTGTGGCTGGGAGAGCAATTTTAAAGTCACCTAATAGCTAACCTAGATCAGCTTTCATGGTAACCACATCAAAGTAAGAACAATGTGTCAGGTATGGCCCCAAGAGCAACAAATGGCCATCGCCAGTAATTATTGGTGGTGGGGTACCCCTGCCAGTGATCAACAATTGACCCCTCACGGCTGACCTAGGTCAGCTCATGAGGTAACCACTTGAAACCTACTGGAAAATGTTGGTTAGGACTTCAGATACAAGGGATGGGCATTGCCAGTAATTTTTATTGGTGGGGTACCCCTGCCAGTAGACCCCCAATATGCCCATCCCCTCATTGACCTAGGTGAGCTCATGATTTGACCAGTTGAAACCTACAGGAAAATGATAAGTATCACTTCATATGTAAGGATGGGCATTTCCAGTATTTTATATTGGTGGGCCACCACTGCCAGAGTCCGCCCATCCCTTACATATAGAATCCTGTCAATCATTTTCCAGTAGTTTTCAACTGGTTAAATCATGAGCTGACCTAGATCAATGAGGGGATGGGCATTTTGGGGGTCTACTGGCAGGGTTACCCCACCAATATAAATTACTGGAAATGCCCATCCCTTACATATAGAGTCCTGCCAATCATTTTACAGTAGTCTTCAACTGGTTACCTCATGAGCTAATCTAGGTCAATGGGGATGGGCATTTTGGGGGTCTACTGGCAGGGGTACCCCACCAATAAAAATTACTGGCAATGCCCATCAGTTGTATCTGAAGTCCTAACCAACATTTTCCAGTAGGTTTCAAGTGGTTACCTCATGAGCTGACCTAGGTCAGCCTTGAGGGGTCAATTATAGATCACTGGCAGGGGTACCCCACCACCAATAATTACTGGCAATGGCCATTTGTTGCTCTTGGGGCCATACCTGACACATTGTACTTACTTTGATGTGTTACCATGAAAACTAATCTAGGTTAGCTATCAGGTGACTTTAAAATTGCTCTCCCAGCCACACCCACCACAGTCGGTTTGCCAGTCGTCTGGTTTCATATACAGGAATGCACTGTGAACATTGTGATGTACCAGGCAATTGGTTACCTTCCCAGCTAACCAAACCCTCTGGGCTCCCGGTCTATTGGGATCATTATTAACATGATTAACATAATTATTAAGCTTTGAAAAATAACTTGGTGTTATGCTGTGCAAAGCTAATAATTATTTGGTAAAGCTGCTATTCCTGGCTTATAATTTGAGGGACCTAGATTTAAATGTATACCTCCCAATATGTTATAAAATTTTAATGTAAATGTATGTTTATGATAATGTGAGTTATCATGTGCTATATCTGTATCTGTGCTTACACGTATATCATATTTTCTGTTCACAGGTCAATAATGGTGCAGATTTTGGCTTCCTGAAGACAAGTGGGAGGCCATTTGTAGTTAAGAGAAACACTCTTTGTTCGTGAAGACTTAACTGGTGTCGATTTGGGGTACCACTTTAAAACGAAAGTCATGAGGAACCCTTGCCCAAGATTCAACTTTGCATTATTGTGCAGTGCTATACTTTTGCGATTCATGTTTGATCCATTAACTTGTCTTAACTTTGTTGGAATAAAATCAGATTTTCAGATTTTTGTTTACAGTGATGTCTTCTCTATCTGTCCAAAGTCAGCCTTTGTAGACATCAGAAGTTTTATCAGAAATAAATACTGCCAACGTACACATTATTTGTGTTTCTTCTGCTCTCTTTTCTTTCAGTGATTCTAGTCAGTGAAACTAGTCGGGTTTAATTCTTTCAGTGATTCTAGTCAGTGCAACTAGTCAGTCGATACCGACTAAGAAAGGTTAGTCGGGAGAGGCACCATCCTGACTAATGTAAAACCTGCTATAAACTAGTCGGTGGCTCATATAAATTAGTCGGTAAAGACCGACTGATGTCACCAACTAATGTAACTGACTAATATACATTTACCGACTAAGAAATTGTTGATCGACAAAGCTGACGGACTAAGATGACAGACTAAGAAATCCAACTGACTAAGGAATAAATTAGTCGGTATAGCAACTGACTAAGGCTATGTTAGTCGGGAGAGGCACCAGATGGACTAACGTTATGTTAGTCGGTGAACCAATTTAAGTTTTGTGTGTACGAGACTATCGTACTTTTAATATTTGGCTACGTAACATCTCAATCATATTTTCGTTGTGCGTTTAATTTCATATTATTTTTGTAAAAATCCTATATATGGTATCACTTGGGTTTTCGTGTTTATAAAATTGATCAATAGAATCTGTGTTATTTTGTAACACTAGATAGATGGAGAGACCCCAAAACACGTGACCGAATATTACTTCAAGAGGTGCTTTTCGGGAGATTCCATCAACCGTTTGGCGATAAAACCATATTACTTCTTATTGGTTCTTTCTTATCATACGAAATAGGACAGGTGGAAACTATCTCTTTAATCTATAATAGTTAACTTCTGAAGAAAATGTAAATTATTATGAGAAAAAAATAGAAGACGAACGACAAGGCAGTGGTGAGGAAGGGAAAGAGGAAGGTGACGAAGAAGGGAGAGGAATGGGAAGAGGAAGGGCGATTTCATTGCGAGTTTAGAAGACACAAACACCAATATATTATATGTCATATTATATAAAATATTATATTTGCCTAAGAGAAAGAAAATAAAGATATTCGGCGAGATAGCATTCTTTATTCAACTGTAACATTATAAAGGACTCCGACCTACATCTCCCCATTTTCTGTTTACTTTTATCTGGTCTCTGAAGGTCCATGTGAACTCAACTGGAGAGAATAAGCAGATCGTCATCTGCGTATATCACATCATTTTATTTGGTGTGTGTGGTCTCATCTTGACATTCCGACTCAAGAACACTACCACTGAGACCTTTATATTCACATCCTCCCTGATCAGGCGCGGCGGAACGGAAAAAATTATTGGGGGGGCTAATGTGTGGAGACTATCTAAGCGGAGCGCCACCATTGGTTGGCGCGGAGCGTACAAGAAAATTTTGGGTTTTTCAAACCCCCAGATGGCCGGAAACGGCACTTTCCGAGTGTTTTATGCTGCGAATACCTAGCCCTAAAATATGGGTCTCAAGCCTGCAATTTCTCAGATTGCACGTAGAAGTCTCTAAAAACATTGTAATTTGTATATTCGATGGTTTTTTTTAAGAGAGTAGCTATTACTCGTAGTGTACTCGCAAAGATGTTTTTGAGTGTAGTAAGGGCAGTGGCGGAGCTAGAGTATTGGTCAGGGAGGGCAAGAATGGTCTGTAGGGGCGCTTTCGACACTATCTAAGCGGAGCGCCACCACAGGTTGGCGCGGAGCGTACAGAAAATTTTTGAGTAAAGATACTCCCTAGATTGCAGGAAATGACCCTTTCCGGGGCCTTGCTAATTTGCAGATAAACGGAGAATAAATAGGTGTCGTCGCCATTTTGTCGGAAAATTACACCAACAGAATATGACAAATGTCAATAGGTATATGAGAGCGCAATAAAATAGTCAAAAATCGCGAATAAGTAAAAAGTAGTGAAAAGCTGAAAAGGGCGCCAGCAGTCCATTTGAGTCCGTCAGGGGGGGGGGGGGGCATCCGCCCCTGACTGTATATATGGACGCTCCGCCACTAAGTAAGGGGATATTGGAGAACTGGCTGAAATGAGGCAAGTCATTGGCCTAAGACGAAGTTGTGTTACGCTTACCGGTACTCACACTCACTGCTTCCACTTTTCACGGGGCGTGAAGACGCGGTTGGGGTGACAATGTGGTCTATAGCCAGGGGACGGGCCGAGGGTGCCCCAGCAATTACTAAAATTATTACACCTATAGAGTATACGTGTGCATCGGACAGATCGACAAGTATGCATTGAAAAATGGGCAGATGCACGTTTCGGAGCCTTGGTAAATATTGGGGGGCTTATCATGCATTTGCCCCCTCAACTTTTTTATTGGGGGGGGGCTGAGCCCCCCAAGCCCCCCCGGTTCCGCCGCCACTGGCCCTGATTATCTCCTGCACCACATTTACCATCCTGATCCTGTATTTACCAAAGGTCAGTGACACCACTAAATGTATATTGATCTAGATTAGTAGGAACTTATTTACTGGTCTAATTATAATAATAGTAATAATTAACGCCAACGACACTGTACCATGTATGACTGACCCTTTACCTCATTCCAATGTTTACAGTAAGTAATGTAAAGAGATAACATAATATGGTTGTTTGGCAAACTACTCATGCTTTAGTCAAATGCACATAACTTTGTTAGGTTTTCCACATCCTTTCAATATGTTGAAGCTAATACACCACAGGATAGAATGCATGGATAACTATCATTACTTTTTGCAGATACTCCATCTCATAAAAGGGCAGATCAATGATGAATCCGAGTCAGACGAAAACAACGGCCGCCCTTAAGTTCACATATGACATTGGTAAGCCAGAGAAGGATTCAATAGTTCGGACGGGTATCTCTGAATCTTACATTAGCAACATATTTAGACAAAGGGAACTGATGGCAATTATGAAGTGGGTTTTTGGGGTAGGACGGGGGGGGGGGGGTCCCGATACACAGGAGGGTAAGGGGTTCAATACATACTCAATTAAACCGTCTGTTTAACTAAGACAAACATTATAGGAATCCATTACGGTTGCTTGATATTAAATTTTAATTAAGCTGTGCACAGTTTAATTAAGAGTTATCATCGATCAATTAAATCCCTCTCCATCATTGGTATGAGTACAAGGATTTACGACTCATCTTAAAAATTAGCATTAGGTTAGCTTTAAGAAACGTCTACATACAAATACTACATTATTTACGTCCTAAGTCTCGTTTTGTAAAACTCTTTTCATTCATACATGAATGTTATCACACGTTTGAATTTTTATTTCCAGAGCGTGCAAGTGGTCCTTAACAAATCGAAAGGCATAAACATCTTGTTACGTTGGAATGCGAGAGGTCTCGATAACTAATTTTAACGAGACACAAGCCTGGGTTCGTTTCCGTAAGGAACACAGACAAATTGATGAGTCTAGAGATTTTAAATGAAACGTAAACTATATTGAACAATGGATTTCGAACCAACAACAACAAGTGGTAATTACAAATATATAGAAAATTACTCACAAACTTAACAAGATAGGATACACTTTAAAACACGATGGTCTCTTCCAACGGCGATATCCCTCAGCGGCCACGACCTTGATGACGACGATTCTTGGTCCGTTGTACCGCGAAATTCACTGGTCCTCGACGAAGTTTCTCGCGATCCCAGAAACAGCAGTCACCTTCTTTCCGGCGATGCTCCAAAATAGAAGACGGACTTCCAGCCACAATAGAGTGAAGCACAAGTCGAACTTCTCGCCGACTAAATATTATTACCAGAGTCAGTCCAAAATCAGCTTTATAGCCACCAACTCCTGGCGTAACGAACTTCCTCAACGGAGACAGAAATTCTTCACCTTCTCCGAAATAAAGACTGGAAAACTGTATTTTCACAGCAAAGTCCTCTTCAAACTTCTGAATGGAAGTGTAGAATCAATCTTGGTATCGATATCTCAATCCTTCAGAAACTACTGGTAGTTGAGCACTGACGATATATAGTAGAATGGTATAATAAGTGTCGTCGCTTGTATTCGTTCAGAAACTGAGAAACTCTCCGATCTGGGCGGGCTTTTATACGATTCGCCATGTCAAGAATCATCTAGATCTTTCTCGATTCACCTGACCCAGTTTCTCTATTCTTGGAAGTCCTTTGCATATCTCGCGTACGTTCCAGAGAATCCACGAAAATGTGTGCACACCGCAACGGGACTTCACGTAAACCGACGTTAACCCGAGACCAGCGCGTCATCATAAGGAATATACCAGAACAATCGTGTATTATAACATTGTGACACGGTAAACCGACCTAATTTCTCAAATACTGATTTATCACGTAGGCAATTTCAATTACTCTCCACATTATAACATTAGGTTTCTCACTAGCAGTGACTAGCGTTAGGCTACAATGGGCCCTCGTAACACCCTCCCCTGTAATGAAAACTTTCTTATCTCTTACATTCTGCTATATCTTATCACATACTATACCAAAAAATATGAACTTTGTTACACTTGAACAAATTTTCGTTAAACATTCATCAAACAACTTTTAAGTTATGCATAATAAATAATTCTGAGTGTTCTTTATACACATGCATAGTGACATTATCTTTGTCTTGTCATATATACAATAAATTTATGTGAATCTGGACAAAGCATCTGCCATCACATTGTCTTTTCCTTTTATGTGTCTCACATCAAGATTGTACTCTTGTAAAGTTAAACTCCATCTCATTAATCTTTGATTCTTATTCTTCATTCTATGTATGAAAGTGAGAGGATTATGATCAGTGAACACAAGCACAGGGTAGACAGTAGTATGCAAATATACATCGAAAAGGTGCAGTGATAACAAGAGTGCAAGACATTCCTTTTCAATAGTTGAATAATTTCTCTGGTGCTTATCAAACTTCTTTGAATAATAGCATATTGGGTGGTCAACTTGATCTTCGCCCTCTTGCAATACAGCACTGCCACATTCTATGTCACTAGCATCGACAGCCAATTTGAATTGCTTATGAAAGTTGGGTGCGGCAAGTATTGGTGAACCCATGAGGATCGACTTAATCTTGTGGAAGGCACGTTCACATTCAGCCGTCCAACGGAATGTAACATTCTTCTTCAATAAGTCCGTTAGTGGACTAGCAATGTCCGAGAAGTTCGGACAGAACTTCCTATAATATCCGACCATACCCAAGAATCTCATACGAGCCTTCCCGTTTGTAGGTGCTGGATATTGCTCTATTGCCTCCACTTTGGCCTTCAGTGGTTTGACTTGACCTTGACCTACGACATGTCCTAAGTAAGTCACTGAGGCATGGCAAAACTCACTCTTAGTCAAATTAACAGTCAACTTCGCCTCAGACAGTTTCTGAAACAACTGTCGAAGTTGACTCATGTGTTGCTCCCATGTTTGACTGTATACAATCAAGTCATCGACATAGGCTTCACAACCATCTATTTCCATTACAATTTGATTAACCATCCTTTGAAATGTTGCAGGAGCATTCTTTAATCCGAAAGGCATAACTTTGCATTGATATAAGCCAAATGGCGTACAAAATGCAGTGATCTCTTTAGCATTCAGAAGGTCGAATTTACTCACAAATTTAGCGTTTCCAATTTTGTCAATGCAATCATCAATTCTAGGTATGGGATATGAGTCAGTCTTTGATTTTTCATTGACTGCTCTCATATCCGCCACAAGTCTATATGTACCATCTGGTTTCGGTATCAGAATACATGGTGAACTCCATTCACTACTACTTGGCTCTATTATATCATTATCTAACATATAATTTATCTCTTTCTTGAGATGTTTCATTTTCAATGGATTCACACGGTACGGATGTTGTTTGATGGGCGTGGTGTCACCAACATCAATGTCATGAAACGCAGCGTTTGTTCTCGATGGTGTGTCGGGAGAGATATTCTGATAATATTTTACCAATTCTGTCATTTCAATTTGCTGCGTGCCAGATAAGTGGGAAAACTTTTGCTCCAAATTTCCAAGCACATCAGAGTTTTGTAGTTTTATACTATACTCTTTGTTTTTAATTCCGGCATTTGTGTCACTCGTCACATCAGGTTCAACATCCGTACCTTGGGTGACATCGGCATGCGTGGAAGAGCAGATAGGCTTTGGCACACTATCATCGTTTCTCTCTATGTACTTCTTTAACATATTAATATGACACAACTGTCTACTCTTACGCCTACTTGGTGTCTTGACCACATAATCTACGTCACCCATCTTCGACTCAACTTCATATGGGCCAAAATATCTAGCTTGTAATGGTTGGCCTTGAATTGGAAATAATACCAAAACTTTATCTCCTGGTTGGAACACTCTATTCTTTGCATTTTTGTCATACCATTGTTTCATTTTGGCTTGACCTTGTTCCAAATTTTGTCTGGCTATTTCGTTTGCCCTATTAAGCCTATGCTTAAAGTTTGATACATAGTCCAACAAATTAGTGGTAGATGTTTCACTGAGCCACTTTTCCTTTAGGCGCTTTAACGGACCTCGAACTGTATGTCCGAACACTAGCTCAAATGGGCTAAATCCCAGCGTTTCTTGCACTGCTTCTCTAGCAGCAAACAACAACAAGTGCACACCCTCATCCCAGTCTTTCTGGAATTCAAGGCAGTACGTCCTGATCATATTTTTTAGGGTTTGGTGGAATCTCTCTAGAGCACCCTGTGATTCCGGATGATACGCACTTGAAAGGTGCTGGTCTATCCCTAATTGATACATAACCTGCTGAAACAATCCGGAGGTGAAATTAGATCCTTGATCAGACTGAATACTTTTTGGAAGGCCAACCAGAGTGAAGAACTTTGTCAAGGCCTTCACAACTGTAGTTGCCTTAATATTCCTCAGCGGTATAGCTTCAGGAAAGCGAGTCGATGTACACATGATGGTTAGGACATATTGATTGCCTGATTTCGTTTTAGGGAGAGGACCAACGCAATCTATAATGACTCTACTAAAAGGCTCATCAAAAGCAGGGATTGGTTTCAAAGGTGCAGGCGGTATTTTCTGGTTGGGCTTCCCAACCACCTGACATGTATGGCACGACCTACAGTAATCAGCCACATCACTCCTAATTTTGGGCCACCAAAAATGTTTTAGAATCCTATCACAGGTTTTCCTGACGCCTAAATGTCCTGCCATTGGACTGTCATGGGCCATGCTCATGACGTCACTGTGGTACACCTTGGGTACAACAATTTGGTGCACCACTTGCCATTCCTCATCTGCAGGTGCATCTAGAGGTCGCCATTTTCTCATCACCACGCCATTTTGTTTGTAGAAGCAGACAGGGTTATCCTCCGCTTCTTGTGGGGTCACTGCCCCTTTAACTAAATCTATCAGTTCAGGGTCACGACTTTGTTCTAAAATCAATTTGTTGCGGCTCAAAGGATCTTCTTTTTCTACCTTTTGATTTTCTCCCGAACTACTTTATGTGTCATTCAACACCTTAAAAAATGTGTCTTCCAAATTGAAGACATCACTCTGACAGCTCTCAGACTCCTCCACTTCCGAGGCTGCCTTTTTACTCATTGCCCTAGTCATTACACACGCAGGATATATTTCATCTTCCTCGTGGCTACTAACATTAGAGGGCGTATATGTAACAATGGGATTAGGGAGAACCTTATCCCCTGCCAGGTCATTTCCAAGCATCATGGAAACACCTATTTTCGGCAATTCCGACATAACACCAACCAGCACTTGGCCGGACACCAAACCACACTCTAGGTTTACTCTAAGGGAACACTGATAATCTCCATCTTTATCCCATGGATTAATTCACATGTTCCAGTCGAACTCTGTTCACCAAAGGGCAACGTTTCTTCTAAAATGAGCGACTGTGAACAACCTGTGTCCCTAAAAATCTTAATTTGTTGGGGCGAAAAATCATCACTAATTGATATGCTACCCTCCATAATAAATGGTTGGAATACCTTATTCACTTGGTTTTTAGCAAATTCCTTCTTTTGGGTTTCTTTGTCAATTCGATTCGAATTCCTCTGTGAATCAACATATCCAACTGTATTAGGAGGTGATTTTGAGGATCCCTCCTGTTTTCTTTGAGAATTTTGATTTTGCAGCAGATAACATTGTGACATGAGATGACCAGGTTTGTTACAATTATAGCAAGTAACTTGCTTTTTGAATCCACTCCCACTTGGTGGTTTCGTGTCCCCAGAATTCCATTTGCCGCTGTTTCCCTTTGAATCGGGTGTCCCTTTTACCTCTGTGTTTATTTTGGGTTTCTGGCTCCTAGCCTGGTAAAACTTATTTGGGCTCAGTTTGTGGGTCAGGGCATAGTCATCTGCTTTCCGTTGCCGCAGCATGCAAGGTGTCAATCATTCTCTCATCAATATGAGTTTTGATGTCGGGGTGGATACATCTTTTAAATTCCTCAATCAGGAACAATTGTCGTAAGTTGACAAAATTCTCCCCTACATCCTTAGAGTGGAGCCACCTATCAAACATTTGCTCCTTTATTCTGGCAAATTCTACATGTGTCTGATTATCATTTTTTCTAGCCCCCCTAAATTTCTGTCGGTATGCCTCTGGCACCAGCTCATAGGCTTTGAGGATCGCCTGCTTAACTTCATCGTAGTTTTCACTCTTTTCCATAGGGAGAGCCGAATACACTTCCCGTGCCTTCCCAACAAAACTACTCTGTAAAAGCAGCGTCCACACCTCTTTCGGCCACTTCATATTCGCAGCCACATTTTCAAAGTGTCGAAAATATTTATCTACCTCTATTTCGGTACATTTCGGCACCAATTTAATGTATCTCGAGGCATCAAAATATGGTTGTGATCGAGGAGCCAACGAGGAGGGTGATGAGTCAGATTCCGATTTATACTTTGCCTGAATTTCTAATTCCTTCAGGTGTGTTTCAGATTCGAGCCGTTTTAGTTCCAGTTCTTGTTCTTGCTTTTGCTGTTCTAATCTGATTTCTTGCTCTTGCTTTTGCTGTTCTAATCTGATTTCTTGCTCTAGTTTGATTTTTTCCATTTCGATTTCTAACTGTTTCAGCTGAACGGCGTCACCGCCGATTTCTGTCAGAATTTCCCCCTTTTCCCCCAAACATGACTCATCAAGAATTTCTTCGTCAACTAATACATCGATCAACCCATTCTTTACAACTTGTTTCCTCGTTGCTTGCTTTACGCCTAAGCTATAATATTTGGCTAATGCCATCAAATCTGGCTTCTTTAGGCCATCAAATTTCTCCCAAGTTACATCTTTGAGAAATTCCTCTGGCTCGAACTCCATGTTCTCTCACGTTTTCTCTCTAGACAATTTCAGAAACAATAATTCTCACAAATGAATTCCCTTCAAACGGATAGGTCACAAATGTTGTAAACCTTTCAAACGGATAGGTCACAAATGTTGTAAACCTTTCCCGGATAAGCCCCCAATTTTGTTACGTTGGAATGCGAGATGTCTCGATAATTAATTTTAACGAGACACAAGCCTGGGTTCGTTTCCGTAAGGAACACAGACAAATTGACGAGTCTAGAGATTTTAAATGAAACGTAAACTATATTGAACAATGGATTTCGAACCAACAACAACAAGTGGTAATTACAAATATATAGAAAATTACTCACAAACTTAACAAGATAGGATACACTTTAAAACACGATGGTCTCTTCCAACGGCGATATCCCTCAGCGGCCACGACCTTGATGACGACGATTCTTGGTCCGTTGTACCGCGAAATTCACTGGTCCTCGACGAAGTTTCTCGCGATCCCAGAAACAGCAGTCACCTTCTTTCCGGCGATGCTCCAAAATAGAAGACGGACTTCCAGCCACAATAGAGTGAAGCACAAGTCGAACTTCTCGCCGACTAAATATTATTACCAGAGTCAGTCCAAAATCAGCTTTATAGCCACCAACTCCTGGCGTAACGAACTTCCTCAACGGAGACAGAAATTCTTCACCTTCTCCGAAATAAAGACTGGAAAACTGTATTTTCACAGCAAAGTCCTCTTCAAACTTCTGAATGGAAGTGTAGAATCAATCTTGGTATCGATATCTCAATCCTTCAGAAACTACTGGTAGTTGAGCACTGACGATATATAGTAGAATGGTATAATAAGTGTCGTCGCTTGTATTCGTTCAGAAACTGAGAAACTCTCCGATCTGGGCGGGCTTTTATACGATTCGCCATGTCAAGAATCATCTAGATCTTTCTCGATGCACCTGACTCAGTTTCTCTATTCTTGGAAGTTCTTTGCATATCTCGCGTACGTTCCAGAGAATCCACGAAAATGTGTGCACACCGCAACGGGACTTCACGTAAACCGACGTTAACCCGAGACCAGCGCGTCATCATAAGGAATATACCAGAACAATCGTGTATTATAACATTGTGACACGGTAAACCGACCTAATTTCTCAAATACTGATTTATCACGTAGGCAATTTCAATTACTCTCCACATTATAACATTAGGTTTCTCACTAGCAGTGACTAGCGTTAGGCTACAATGGGCCCTCGTAACAATCTGAACAATATATAATAATATAATTTTCTTTTTGTATTGATCATTGCACTCGATGAACATTTAGCAACGTTTAAATAGTCAAAATAAATGATTAAAGCGTAAAGCTACTTCTGACGATTCGAAAGTAAGGTATCTATTAATTTCAACTTTTTAACTTTGAATTTCAACTTCAACTGTCTATTGTTTCAAATTAGTAGGAGTATTGGCGATATAGGAACCCGTGTAAATGTACCAAAAAACTTACTGGAAGAGAATCTTAGATTGAAGAAAGAGTATCAGCGGGAATTTTTTATCTCAATTTATTCAATTGCATGCCCCCCACTTTTCCTCAGGTTAAAAAGGTGCCCTTTTTTAAATAAAATTTGTACTCTTGATCACCTTATTAGGTCAGCGATATTTCAGTAAGAGATCTAATCCTAATTTAGAACTATTAATGAATTTCTCTCCTGTCTGACCACAATGACTTTCGCCCGGCATTTCCGAATGTTCTCTGCCTAATACACATGTACCTATATACTGGCACCAATGAGCGCAGCCTCCGGAAAGAGATCCTTCTCCGTACAACGCCGGATAAAGACATACTTACGGAGCACAATTGGTGAAAAACGGTATAATAATATGATAATGCTTCATATCCATAAAGCAAGAACAGACGGAGTAGTTATACGGGACGTCGCTAAAGAGTTTACAAAGCGAAACCCACGTCGAATGAAATATTTCGGGAAGGTTTAAATGTTTACTACCACAAGGTTTGTAACCGTTGGCGGAGCGTCCATACAGTCAGGGGCGGATGCTTCCCTGACGGACTTTAATGGGCTGCTTGTGCCCTTTTCAGCTTTTTACTACTTTTACTTATTCGCGATTATTGACTTTTTAATTGCGCTCTCATCTACCTATTGACATTTGTCACGTTTTGTTGGTGTAATTTTCTGACAAAATGGCGATGACACGTATTTATTATTCGTTTTTCTGCAAATTAGCAAGGCCCGGAAAGGGTCATTTCCTGCTATCTTGGGAGTATCTTTACTAAAAAAAAAATGTGTACTCTCCGCGCCAACCCGTGGTGGCGCTTCGCTTAGATAGTGTCGAAAGCGCCCCTACAGACCATTCTCGGCTCCCTGATCAATACCCCTAGCTTCGCAACTGCTTCTAACATATCTGGTGAGTGCCATTATGCATATTCAGTTTAACAGAAAAATTATAATGCATTAAAAAATGCATTGCTATATTACATTGTTACTTTTTAATAAGCAGAAGTCTTTTATAACCTACTATGAATAATGTGTATAGTTTTAATATCCCATAACCTACCCCATCCTTTCGTATTTTGACATATTTCATTTGCTTTCATGCATGTATCGATCGCGTGTGCAGGGACTTTATTATGGTTTCACCTCATTTGTCTCGAAAGAAAACTTGTTCCTTGTTTCCCAATTTGCACATTGGATATTGCAGTGCTAGTTGTATGCATTTTTACCTTGAGGGTGTTGGGGGGGGGGGAGGGGTACGTTCATGGAGTGATGTGTATACGCAAATAAGATAATACAATAAGTGTTATAAAGGGTACTAAATATCAGGCTGCATCAGTCCAATCAAATTTCTGCAAAGTGCCCTTCGACGTCTCTGCCCCCCCCTCCCCCAGATTAAAAGTGCTTCCGCCTCCCTTGTAGATTGGTAGCAAGTGCTATTATGATTACTGGAAGAACTGAGGATGTGTGTAATCCCAATAAACGCATCAAACTGGATCCGTTGGGGTTACACATATCCTCAGTTCTTACTGTAGTCCTAATAGCGCATACAACCGATCTATAGCACAATCTAGTGTGTGTCGTATATCAGTCATTGAGTTAATTAATTTAATGAAACTTCTTCCCAAATAATTGATCAAACGGGCTGCTTCATACTCCATCTTACTTACGAAAGTAGGCTTTTAAATGGATATTGACTCGACTGATTTTCGCAGTTTATAAAACGTATTTATTTTGTTGAATATTTGAGTTTAACGTTCAGATGTATTTAAGAATAATATAGTAACTAATTATTTCGATTTTTAATAGATTATTTTTTAATAGATTCAAGTTTACAGAATATCCCAGTTTTATTTAGACTTTCATCAAAGACTACGCTAGTAACGGTGATAGATACCGATTAGCCTAATAAGTTGCTTTTCAACATTGAAGTCTGTGTGATCACCAATTAGTACAATGTACTATCAGTGTACCAGTATCGACTATTATATTGTAAGTGTTATGCTCATTACGACGATACTTGTAATGTTTACTGGCAATTTAGTAGTTGTCATGAAAGCAAGTAACTATGTGGAAATATAGCACAATAAAATGTTATTGACATCTTTGCAATAATTCACTCTTTCATTTGTTCGAACGAATACACCGTTCGTCCTTTATCTCCGTGAGAACAATAAACAAAGAAAATGTAAATCTGGTGGTTTTGTAAAATAAAGGAATCGATCCTTATATAACAGTCAATTTTTAAGACTTAAATATTTTTCAGGTGTTAGAGCTACTAGAACACACGACTTTCTTTGCAATGTTATCTTGAACATTAAACCTCACTTATCATCAAAATTGTTGAAAAAGTCTGAGTGGTTTGTCAACAAACCAAAAACGTTTCATATTTTGACAATAGAATCTTTAATTACGATGCTACTCATTCGATATGTGTCTGAATCGTTTATATGACAAGCGATCTTATTATCAAAGTTTACGAAAGTGAGCAATCAAGAACTCATCAACTGGTAATAATTCGTCACTATTATATTATTATGTTGAATCGTCTTAGGAGTGCAAGAAATGAAACCAACATATTAATGTCATCAGTATTTGACCCAATAGTATCAAGCTAAAAATCGTTACGAGTTTTGAAAAGTACTTCACTAGAGGATCAGACCCGCCATTTTATTTCTAGACAAAGAGGAGGAATCAATAAGAAAATTGAATACCTCACTGAATAAGGCAAAATGCTTTGACTGTGTCTGTTATCTGTCTGCTAGCATATTAAGAGGCAACACTGATGACGTTTAAGATTTATATGGTTTGGAATAATATGTTTAAGTGAATCAACCTTGAGCCTGAGCCCGATGAGTTAAAAACAAGGCTAAGCATGATAAAAAAATAATAGATCTCCATACCATATCAGCTTCAAAAGAAACACTATCACTGGATTTGTTGATTATGCAATACCGAAATATAGTTTTAAAATGTATTTATCAATGTAAATTCATATCTGTGACACTACAGGGGGAATATTTTATGTGTAATAATACAAGAAAAACAGAACAAAAACCGTCGCCATCGTTCTCTTATGCTGGTGAATACTGCCTTAGATTCAATTAAGTGAGTCCTTGAGGTTCGTGAGTCGACATGTCTACAAGGACGTACTATCAGATATTGTTGAACACCAGAATTAATTGTACTACTACTTTTTTTTTTTTTAAACTTTTCCTACTCCTCGAAGTCCTTAGCAAAAAAGAGCTTCTGCACCCGTTACCATTTACTTGTAGACGAACGCTTTGCGTATTATTCGTTTGGTCCAAGGGACTACCTATGGCTTTGTGCATTATTCGTTTGGTCCAGGGGCCTACCTATGGCCCTTGACACGTCGGTGCAAGTATCGACAATGTAGCGGACAGAGAATTAAAAAGGCACACGTCAGTACCCGGTTTTAAATAACATACAAAGACTAAATTTGAACAATATTAATTTGGGATCGTTTGTCGCATTAGGGATGGAGTTCAGCAGCTACGGTCCATTTGATCCCCATTACAGAAACGAGGTTTCAGAAAGCCGCAGCACTTTGGTGATATGCAGGGGCCTTTCACTATTTTCAATGGCGCGCATCAGTAACCGATAATAAAATACAAACAGAAATTGAATTTTGAACATCATTTAACTTAATGGTAAATTATACCCACAATGTAGCTTTAAACGTTGGAACTGTGAGCGACGTTCTTCGACTATGTTATTACCATCTCTATACAACTGACCAGAAATGGCTTGTAATAACTCTGAGCTCTCATGTAAGTAAACATTAAATTGTTATGTTGAGGCACCTCGATATGAATAGGGACTGTATTCTTTTTCATTTTCTCCATTAATGTCATGAAATTATATTATACCTCCTTTAAGTTCCTATCAAACTCGTGCAAGGTCTTTAATACTTTGCACTATTGACCTTTTTCACCCCCCCCCCCCGCTTCGTTAATTCCCACGGTTCCCGCATAAAGAAATATTTTAAAAACTCAATGAATTGTGCGGTCCATTTTCAGACGTCTAGTTTAGAAGCCTGTATTTCAGACAAAGATAAACATAACCAAAATTAGGACCAGGTGTTGTTTTCTTTCTTACTCATGATTGGTTTCTGTAAGGTATATTTTTTTTTCATTTTGACATGTGCACAGTGCATATCCCCTGCCACAAAAAAGAAATCATTTTTATTGTCACCGGGATATCATTCGGAGATTCGGAACGTGCAAACAATGTAGCCAAGTGTGATCCGTTGATCTCCATTGACCAGGTGACCTTTGGTATTTTACATTAATTAATGCATGTTAACCTACTTTGTATTTTCCGGCATTTTATCATTTTGATATTCGCGTAATGGCTAAAATGTTGTGTTGGTTATGAATGTTGACATTTGATCATATGTTACGTCCCGAACCTTCGAGGAATTACCCCCCCCCCCAGTCCCATACCTACCAAGTTTGATGTCTATGGGTCTAACGGTTAATGATTACTATGCGAAACGCTTCGTCGCACACGTTTAGCCAAGCTTTTACCTTTGTATTGATCACGTGACATTTGGCGTCCTACATCTATGAATGCGTCTGATATCCCAAATATATTTTGAGGGTTTCGACCATTTTTGTCATTTTTCATCATTTTTATTTAAACCCAAAACTAATGTTACATCAGATAACCCAGTACAATACAAGTAAGATAAGAGAACAAAAATAAGAGATAAGAAAACAATGTCCAACTTAAACACAATCATATAGAATAAAACCCAATGGTAGCTTCAAATTCAATCGCTTCATCAAATCTTGTATGCAAAACATTCTTAGGCTCCTTAAACAAGCGCTGCATTTGGAAACCTTCTTTTCCCACCAGGACGAATAAGGATTATTTACATTAAATGAGCAGGATTTGTAACTTTCGATATCAACGTTAAATTACGTTCAGTTGTCAATGCTGCACTAAGTATCCGAGCAATTAGGCATGTGAGTGTCAATAGTTGTAAAGTGACGGTATTAAGAAACTGCTAACGTGACCATTACGGGAATGCTGCGTGCACGGAAGATACATGAATAGATGGAAGATAAGTTAGAGTGTCAGTTATACTCAAATATGATTTTTTTTTTAGAATATCGGGAGTGCGAACACTGCGCCATGCAGTGTTGCGTATAAAGTGAATATATTTCCACGTTCACATACTTACTATAGTCAGCTCGTCCATCAGTATGTTATATATGCTTTGTGACATTATACATATTGCATATAAAGTGTACTATCTACCTCAATCACTGACCTAAGCAGCAATGGGCTATAAAACACAAAGTATTAGACCCCTCAAAATTAATGATTTTCCAAAAATTTGACAACGATCAATGTAAATCTCAGGTACACTGCAGGCATACTACTTTTAGGCCACTTTTCAAAAGGTTATTTGGATCTTCCGTTACGCTTCTACTCTACCCTACGTACCTACTAAGTACACTACACCATAGTTCATACCAACCTTACCCTTAAGTTCAAGAAACTTTTGGAATTTTATGTTTGAGATATAATGTTGCAATTTGGAAGGAAAAGTCGGAATATCCATATCACAACATTGACCACCGAGAGTAGTATATATATATATATATATATATATATATATATATATATATATATATATATATATATATATTACGTCACGTCCATTTCTGTGGGTGAAGTTTCGTCGAAAAGAAAAACGCAAACATTTGTTTTTACATATCTGGAGATAAAACACACTTGAACCATCCAGGTCACGCTGACGACCTAAGATATGGCATCACGTAAAATTACGGAGATATGATAATATCCAATTGACGTTGAGTAAAACCGCTTACTCCATCCTGTGATATCATTTACTTTTGATGATATACAAATCCTTTCCATTTGAATTTGTAAATAATTTAACGTTTATCCCCTTAGCCCAAGGATAATTTAACTCCGATAGGTCTTCATCTGTATTTATAAGATAGTATTTGGTGTATTTGGTTTCATCATGACGTTCCTCCTCAAGATCACACCCTCTGCGACCTTTATATTTACATCCTCCCTGATTATCTGCTGCACTACCGTCACTATCTTGGTCTTGTACTTACCCAAGGTGACAAAAATATGATCAACTTCACAGAATCCTTCATTATATATACTAATTTTAAATCGATTCATATTGCTGATGGTTCTAATTATGCAAAGCTTTCGACTACATGATCAATCTTTACAAAATCTTTCCGTATTTTCATGATTTTCTCTTTTCCCCTTGTGGTTTTGGTCTGAAGTAAAGTTAGGATTATTTTCCTTGGAACTAAGTGCAGCCCTAAATTACTTACAGAGAAAGTCCTTGTATGAATTGTAAAATGCAAATTGAACGAATACAAGAATGGGTGAATTATCGAGGATAAATGAAGATTATCTCTTCGTCAGTGTTGCACTTTCTCCATGTATATGAACTTTCGATAACTACGTAAGTGAATTTAAGTATGCCATGCCGTCGTCATAAAAAGCCATTTGAAAATATATAATCCGAACACAAAACGGAGAAACACCTATTTTTCCAGCCATTAACTAATGACCTTTTCAACAACAAAAAGAGCGGAAAAACAAGAAAAAGGAAAGGACGATTATTTGATAATAGTGGACCATGCAGACAGCCGAACCATTTTTCATTCGCATCGCTAAGTAAAACTCCTAATCAAATGAATTTTGTGTGTGAATTAACACATAACGCATTAACTCAATCGCCAATATTATTATACACGAGTATTCAGCGCATTCCCATGGGCAATACACTCTGCAGGGTTTAGTAGATTACAAAACGAAAGACATTTCAGAAAATAAATCTTATGGTTGAAATATATGTTTTGACTTACGTATGCATTAATATGAACGAGCAATCACTTGATTTTGCTTAAGATTCATGTACATACGCTTACACATATGGCAGGGGCTTTTGTGCTCATAGCGCGACACTCCGGACTACTATGTGTGTTGATGCATTGGTATGTAGTTACTCCTGTTATTTGTGAGTCCCGTGCGCAGTCATGTTACCACGGCAACTGTTCATCAACGATTCCTCTCTACATCGGTGGTATGTTGTCCATGACGGTAGGGTGGGACGGAACTGGGTGTCTGGTGGCAGCTGAACTAGCCATGGAACAAATCAACAACAGATCTGATATTTTACAAGGATATGAACTTAGAATGGCTTCTAAAGACACACAGGTAAGATACATTAAATTATCATTTTATTGCTCGTTTTGTAGGTGATTTGTATGTAAACATAATAATCAATATGTAAACTTATGATTTAATAATTGCATGTTAAAATAATGTCAACTGAATCATCTTTTTCGTTCCATATTTTATAATGATTCCTACGTTAAGAAAACTTCACATATTTCATTATTGTGCACATGTGACGCCATTTGCAGTAAGCTAAGACATATCGTGTCGTGGCTGTCGTGATGTGTGAGAGTGGACAACTGCGTTTATCCATTTCAGCTTTCGTCCAACTTAAGTATGTAAAATAAAGAAAACACTTATCTACTGTAAATGTTGATAATTTGGCACAAAATCATTTCCCTGCGAGTTTGATCTCTGGCGGTTTCATTTTGCTAACGTTTTATTGTTTTTCAATGGTTTTCAATGTTTCTGAGTTCCACTATTAAACCTGAGCTGTATGTACCGTAAACCTTTCGTAAAATTCCGTTAAGTGCTTGGCCAATAATGCAATTATTATTTTGGATATCACAATGAAATGCATCAAACAAAACATGCGTATAGCATCGATATTAATACTCAATCAAAGTAGTATGCAAGATTTGATAGAACCCAAGTATGAAAGCTTCGCCTTTTGTACTGGCCAATTCAATTTCAAATTCCATGGGATACAGTTCGTTGGGAAGAAAAGTAATGATCTATTTTTTCTTATTATTCAACAAGAGTAATAATATACCTTGGCATAAAAGTACAGAGCCGTTGGATTATAAGTTTTTAATAAAATACTAATGCAGACATAAGACACACAGCGTGTAATTTTGAGAAGTTTTCATCTATAAAATGAATTCTCATCATGGCAACTAATTTGAACCCAAAATGCAACATTTGAGCTTTTAAGTAACACGAGATTCGTGTAATTTTTCCACGTCAATTGCACTTTATCTCAACAAACAAATGTGTTATCTAAGTCCTTGTTGAAATTTGTATTAGGTTAATGAATCCCCATCACTGGATCACTGGATCAGTCAAGACACCTTCAATTTCTGTTCCACGATCTTTGTTTTTTTTTTTTTTGGAACGAGAGGAGTCCAAGCCCCTTTACAAATCAGTAAACTCTCTGAAAGCATAAAGTGGGCTAAAATGGTCTACGTTGCCCGAAGTTTTGCATCACGCATTACTGAAATCCTAGTACCACATAACCAAAACCTATCTGTTGGGTACAAAATATTGAAATTTGATCTCGTGTTGGTGTTTTAGCACTTATCCCGAGATTGGACATTCGGGTGGACTGGTATCGAAACTATACGGAGCAACATGCCACTTGCATACTGGGCATGCGATAAACAGGCAATTTAACAAATTCAAACAAACTAGCAGTGACAATGGTTCATTAGATAGTCTGATCCACACAACGTTTCGGGACATGTCTAAAAGGGTATCGTATCCTTTATGAAGCCTGCACAGAAAATTGGTTAATTCAGGAATTCTGCCGCAAATGAATAAAGATGTAAATATTTCTTGTCTCTTTTCTATTGCTTATTTTCACTTTGCAAATAAAAAAACTAGAGACATGTATTCTTTTTTTGGTCGGTAGTATAGCCTTTTACATATTTCCAATCTAATTCGGTGTACTGGTACTTGTTTAATTTCTTATTATAATCATCACACTATGCGATTAGGTCTTTATAACCATTAATACCTCGTGTAATAACAGTTACAAACACACACATAAGACACACAACTAACAACATCAGTGTATCGATAAACTCTCGTCATCTGTTCATTAACAATGGAACTCTAAACCTGCTACTCGGTTACCCAGTTTAAATTTATTTCTAAGCCCATCAATTTCAGTTTCCCTGTACCATTTGTAACCAAGTTTTTTTTGTCTCAAACAGTGTGCAGCCAAATTAGGACCAAGAGTTCTTTTTCATCATATTTACAATGAACCACAGAAATATGTCATATTTGGCCCCCCTTGCTCTCCGAGTGCGTTGATTGTCGCATCAGCTTCAACTTATTGGAACCTAATCACCGTAAGTGAATTTTGTTCAACAAGTTAAAGGTTATTTCGAAAAATTGTTCGGTCTTTTACATATCTTATTGTATTTACATATCGTGATCACATAACCAATCTTTTTCAATCCTAATCAGATTTTAGTATGTACGATTTCTGATATTTCTGTTGAGGGGTGTTTTGTTCTTAATTTTACGAAATGAAAATCATTTGTGTTGAAAAATGGTTATTTACAAATAAGTAATAAACATGTATTATGTGTAAACCTCGACATAATATGAAAACTTCATTTGTCAATAAGCACTCCACTATCTTACTTACAGCAGTATGACTAACCTTTCTGATAATTTAAGGTACCGTAATCACTGTAATGGAAATCATTATCCCTGCAGTAAAAATTAAGTCCACAGACAAGAGTTTAACCCAGTACTTTGTATTAAAGTGAATATTTAATGAATGAACGTTTGAACTATCTATATTATTGTGGAGTTTTCCTTTTTAATAATGAAGGTGATTTACTCAGCTTTGTCGCCTGTCCTCTCTGACCGCGTCAAGTACCCTAATGTCTATCGAGTTAATCCCATTGCTACAGCGTTATTTAACGATGTGTTTATATGGATGATGCAGACATATGATTGGCGGAGGGTAGGATATGTCGCTTTCAGTGTAGAATCAATCCTGCAGGTATGTAATATAAGAGACATATACCTCATTTATTTAATACATTAATTAAGTTGACTTTCAAGTCCAAATATATCAATCTTACAGGTAAGTCAAGAACAAACACCTTTTTGATTTCCAGCTAAACTTTGCTAAAAGTATTCAATAGTATACTTCCCTGGAGTTTTTGACTCTCCACATTATTCATAGACAAATCAATTACACAATTTAATATCTAAGAGAGAATGAACTGCTCATTTGTGACCATCGTTTTATTTCCTATCATATTTTGGGACAATATTAATGACCTATGAGATCATTTTGTAACATAATTGAATTCATGAGATTACTTTACTTGTTAGTATAAATATGCTAAACAGATTTCAGAGTATCATGTCAAATACCGTAAGTACCGATATTATTTAATCAGGGGGTAGATATTGCATCGCGACAATTGTCCTTTTTTTCGAAAAGTTAAAAGCAAGACCGACGCTGAGGCTAAAATCTTTGAGACATTCAGATCCAATAAAACTTATACAGATTACATCGAACATCGTCAGTCCAATTTAAGAGTGATTACTATTATTCTGTGACAAAAAGACATGTTTTTTGTTGTTTCATTACTTTACTTAATGTCCAGTCTACATTGCCTAAGACCCTACCACTAAGCCTGGCGAGTGGGGAAGGGGTGGTATGTAAATGGTCTAAGCCCCGTGACCCAAGGAGTTAAGGGAAAATATGCAGTGCATGCCAAGAGGGTGATAAAGAAGAATGGTGTAATATCAAGTCATAATATATTGAGTGCAAAGAAGGCCGTCAGGTAATTGCCCCGGAATCTCTACGGATCCTTTAATTAACGTTTATTTACATGTTATAACCATTGTTTCACTTCTCGATGCAGATCATAGAAGTATTTCTTCATTACACATTTACAATTACAGGTTCAGAATACATTCATTGAACAAGCCGCAGCCATCAATGCTACAGTAGTGTCTGAAGTTGTTCGAGATACAGCCAAGAACCAAGTCGAAAATTTGAAAGTAATATATATCTATATTTTTATAGTTTTGTATTACCGCCATAACTTCTATTGCGATGCATCTCTGCTGGTAGTCAACGAATGACTGACAATTAAAGCTTATCTAATGTATCGTTGAAACTAGAAGTATAAATATGTATCAATCAATAACATTGTCAGCCAGGAGACAAATCTATATTCCCAATTCTTCAATGTTAGTATTTTCTCCTTTTATCTATTAGCACTTGTTACCCCGCGTCCCATGGGTCAGGGCTACTACCAGGGTGGGTGCCTCTAGGGCTGTGGAGAGGAGACAGAGAACATATGAGGCGAACAGCTTGACAGGCAGCTATAGCAAGCAACTTTTATTCTGTGACAAAATGGCAGTTATTCCCAGTGTTAAAACAACTAAAAACACAACATTAATCCTGGAATATAATGATATAGGAGAACCCCCAACTTGTGTGACATATTTAGTGGCGCCCTAGCAGAACGTTGATAATACAATATTCACGCTGTGACTGATTGCACGCTAGGTTTGGGCCTAGCTAAACAGTAAACAAACAGTGAGCCTAGCTAAAGAGTGTAAATTCACTGCCCGTACCCCCTTACGAGATCAACATTTTAGTAAACACACCAATTACTGTACTTGAATTACACAGCCTGCTTGAATATGTATATTACCACAAACCACAAGCCATGCAACATACGACTCGTTGGCGTATTTAACGACAAAAGTTATTTTCGCTGACCTATCATACAATAGTATACGTACAATCGTATACGTAATATATTGTGACATCGTCACACGAATTGTAACGTATGTTTAATCTCCTAGAATCCCGTCGTTTGCCTTAAAATCATCATCCAGATGTAATGATGTCATATATAGACATGCTGCAGTTGTAACACTGAACGTGATGGAATATTAAACCTGTGATATCTTCCATCTAGAATTCTAGATGTTTGTTAACTGTTCTTGAGGTCATTTTTTATCATATTAATCAGTAGTTATCGAAAAGTTTGTGTCTAATTTGAGTAATGTTGCCTGGATTTCACTTAATTAATTATAAACGCAAGTAGATGCTTACAGTTTGACTGTGTTTTTTTTTTTTTAATATGCGATGTGATTATTTTTCATACAGCGTGAAGACGTGCGGATAATAATGGCATACGTGTTTGAGGGGCAGGCAAGACTCATCTTCTGTGAGGTATTAAATAATGGAACGTGCTGAAAACAGTAGGCATATCAGTTTAATAACGTGGACGATTTATACAACAACTTGTGACGTCTTTGTCAATCTTTGGCTAGCATTAATCATTCCCAACATGACAGATATGTGATCCTCAAAGAGAAGGTACAGGTTTACTAATATGAGTGAATGCGAAATTTCACCTGAACTGAACAGGGAAACGTCTGAAGTAAACGTTACAACTTATAGTCATACTTGTATGTCCTGTTTATTCTGATTCCAAGTTACTTTAACTAATATCACCTTATATAAATTTTAGATTGATATTGAAATGTTATCTTTTTTTATGAATCATTAATAAATCTTAATTCTATCTAGGCTTTCAAGATCGGGTTTTACGGCCCTGAAATTCTATGGGTGTTTCCGGGTTGGTTTAAGGCAAATTGGTGGTTGATCGAGGACATACATGTGAACTGTACTGCAGATGAAATCAACGAGGTAGTCTACACAACCAACATTCTTGGAATGGATGTTCCTGTTATCAGTCCGCTAGAGAAATTAACTGTGGCCGGGATTGTAAGTGGATCTTTTTGTTATCATGAAACTGTCTTCACAGTCACTGAAAGGCAGGGAGGGCTACACTTATGTCTAATGTTCGTTAGTCATATAAGAACCCCGGTGTTACTAAGCTGAACACCCAACGATGAGACTCTATCATGCATGCAATTACCATAAATAATACCCAATTAAAGACTTCTTCTGGCCAGTTTTAAATGCATATACGCTCTATTTGTTCATGCAATATAATACAAACATTTATGAGCTAGAGTATAACCATGGCTGTAGTATCGAGTTGAAGCTCCATGGGTGTATTGCATGGACTTTTTACTATACATATAAAACAGGTTACTATACAGGTTAAACTATACAGGTTAAACAGCTACTGGCTACAGCGTCACTGAAGAATGAGATAAAATGAATTTTAAGAATCCCTTGAAAGAAATCGGTTGTAGCCTGAAACCACTTTATTCAATATATCCTATCATATAAATACATACAAACATACTATATTTTATTGGTTTTTTCTCATTTCGGCACTTACAAGGTTGTATTAATCCTGGTGTAAAAACTAAAAAAATTAACGAATAGTCATCATCACATGAGCGATGAATTCAAACATGTAGATTGATTATCTATGCAAAATGTCACGTTGATATTATGAAAGCAACGTCTATCATAAGTAATATGTTGAGATGCACACATTCCAATAAATCAAGAAAGACGAAAACCCAATTATAATTATTGGTCTAGTTTTTAGACATAACTGTTATCAAAAACTTTCCGAACATTTATTAAAAACTTTGTTCAATATAATAGGTCTTAAAGATTTAATGTCTCTTCTCACCAATACTGACGACTGGATCAAATCTTAACATAACATCGAGCCAAATCTTCTTCAATTGTTTATGTTTTTCTTTATTGATTACAAAGCTTGCTTTCTGTAAGGGGGAATGCGTTTTGCAAATGATGAATCTAAGGTATTCAACCCCCTAACATGGTCTAATATTTTCACTGGTTTTTGTTTCAACACTTTTAACAGTCTGCCTTGAAACTATGAAAAGAAAAAAGAAAAGAAAGTAAAACCTTTCAGATCCTACTGGTACTATGGCATCACAGGTTAACAAATGACAGCTCCGATATACCACTTTTAAACTAAGATGTCTCCCAAACGGAGCGAGACTTTTCTTAGCTATTTGTGGGGAGGTCTTTTTCACAAAGATCCCTGTCATATAAAGCAACTATGATTGTTGGAGTTGTGTTTCCTTTCATTCACACATTGTGGGTTTAGGTTTTCCCTTTCATTTGAATGAGATGTTGCAAGTTTATCAACTTTTATCAGACTCCAACAGAATTTGTTCGTGAGATGGAACGAAGATTAGAATGGCCGCGGTACGAAACGTTCACATTCAACAACTATGTAGGATATGCATACGATGCGATATGGACTATTGGGCTTATGTTAAACCGTACGGTAGGAAAACTCAAAGAAACAAACAACATTAAACGTCTTGAAGACTTTACCTATATCGACAACGAAATGTACCAACTGTTTTTTGATGGTTTAGCAGCAACGGATTTCTTTGGAGCAACGGTAAGTTGTATTCTCCTATAATTTTTGTAAGCATTAACAAGACTATAAGTACTATGTCAAATTTGTGGCGAATATTTAGCAGGGAGCTGTTGACATAGAGCAGCTTGCTGGTTTTCAAGCAATGTCATTTGTACAATACATACCGAGTCGACCAATTTAAATCCGTTGTCGTACAGAAACTCTTCTAAAATATCTATTTTCGTTCTTTTTAAAGGGACATGTAAAATTCCTAGAAGGTGAGAGACTGGGTGGAACTGGCATTTCTCAAGTACAAGGTAAGAAACCGCTCATATCAATTACCAATGAAAATGATAATATATCATCATTCCCCGACACCACTTGATAAGAATACGTACATTGCAGATGTGATCCAGTTTTTGTTTGTCACCAGCTGAATGCGACCTTGGCTGGATTTTACACAATCGAAACTGTTTTCTGATGTCTAATAACGAAACGGCTGATTGGAGTCAAGCTGTGACATCATGTGAAATGACAGGCGCAAATCTTGCAGATTTATCACAAGAGAACGAACTGTCATTCTTATCAGAGAAATCGATGTCAAGTGAATCATCATCAAAATGGTAAGTTCTAGTTAAACATATTTAAGTATTAAGAAGAGAAATTGCTGTATGCAATTAGTATTAACTCGAATATTTTTAAAGAATATAAAATGAGCAAATGCGTCAATAATCTAGATCATATAATATGTAGGAAATAAAGTAGTTCTTCCAACGTTGGTCCTTCAGCTAAAGGGTAAGCTTGTTTTGCAATATCACTTTTTATTTTTGAAACATGGACAGTTTGTATTTAAAAACTTTTTTCTTGACAGGCATGTTGGTCGTCAGTCAAATTCTGTAGTAGAAGATAATTTTGGGATTCAGAACAACTTAACATCTCTCTGGAATAGAACAGACGGCAACATTCTTCACTGCTTCTATGTAGATTTTGTTGACAATGGTCTTGTCAAGCCTGGAAACTGTCTTCAAGAGAGACCATTTATCTGTCAAAAAGCGGCAGGTATTTACAAAGAGAAAATTCTTCAAATCACAACTTGTTTATAATATATTGACTACTTTGATAAGAAGGAGAATTTATAACATCATATCTAGATTGCCCATTTTTTTTATATCAGAAACCTTAAAGTAGAAGGAATCCCATCCATCAACATCAACCTACATGTATAACATATGCTAATGACGAAAACTTATACCGCTGAGAGGCTTGTTACTCTGATTAAGAGATATCACATTCTATATAGGTCAGAAATCTACCCTGAATTTTAAAATTGACATTAAAGAACTGCGTTGCTTAACGTTAAAATATATGTGTTGATTATTACATTGATTCTGTTTTTGACAGGTTTTTGATAATTTATGGAGTTAAAGTGTCTAAATTTGCCTGCTATTGCTATCGATACCAGAAACAATTACTTTCATCATGGAAAAAAATAAGCAAGAAATGTAAATGCTTTAACCTCTGTGTGGCATTACGAGATCACAAACTGACAAAATTATTGCCCAGGAAAGTTTTTATTAGCAAAACAGGAAACCATAGCGACGTTTGTTACCAGTTAGCGGAAGTTGTAATGTAAAAATGACGGGGTAAATGTATCTCCAGAGTTTTCAAAACAAGGTAAAATCCTATCTGTAATAGTTGTAAATATTCTCACCTATCATTATTTTCCATGTCTTCTGTCTTTATTTTTAGTATGTTTTGATTTCATGGTGGGTATAGACTTTTTAAACAACGCAAGGTCTTTCTATCGACCATCTGGTAACCTTACTGTAATTTAGTATACCAAACGGCCTGTATTGACTTTTGCGTAAATGTAAATATATTAATTGGAATTTGATTTGTTTGCCTAATTTAAATAAATTTAAACCAACTCATCGGATAACCTGAAAACCGGATTTCCCTCTGGCGACGACAACGATTCAAACCAATTACAAGCGACTTCGGATAATCTGGAAAATGATGGTCCATTGTGATGTGTATACTTGCACATTTTATGCTGTAAGATGATGCAACGAACTATGAGTTATGTTTATTCTTACGAAATTGTTATGAGAATAACGTTACTTACTATAAAAGTTATTGGACATCCTGTGAAGACAAGATCTGGATTTGCAAGAGATCTCCTGTATATTGTCTATGAAATGTGTGTGTGTCCAAACATGCCTTGATAAATTGTCCTATATACATGCTTTCGGCTCGATAAGTATAAAGGTTACGTAGAAAGGTTCAGCTTATTATAACTGTGATACAATAAACATAGGCTAAAACAGCTGTTAACATAAGCAGTAACATATGAGGTTGTATATCTAAATGTGAGGTGTTTACGTCTATTTGCCTTTTCTATTCGTTCCTTTAGCATTAACTAGCGTACCCATAGCAACGTACACCTCAGATGCAGTCATTTGGAAGAATGATTTGAAATGGGCAGGTAAGATCATTGATATTTTGCGTCATATCCAGTTTTTCTTGTTTTGACCACGTTCCGCTTTGGATGATACATATAGCAATCTCTGTAGAAACACAGGTCATTTTCATATTGCCTCAACAAAGTTTCATTCATTCATTTTTCGTTATTTTACAGGAGGGAGAGTCCCAATGGATCGTCCTGCGTTCGTCTCCGTAACAACTGATTGGATTGAGATATTAATACCATCTTATCTACATATTTTAGTGACGTCACTCACAGCAACAGGAATACTCATCTCTCTAGTTGTCATTTTTCTAATGTCAATGTTCTCACTTAGACAAATGTAATTCATTTTGTGCCTAACTCCAGTAAAACTAATGATATTTTATTAGCAGTTTTACCTTGTGAATTTATTACAAGGCAAAACAATTTCCAAAACGCTTGTTCGTCACATGATTTCATCTCAAATATAGAGGCCAGTATTGTTAGCTGATTTTTACACTTACTAGGTATATTGGCAACATCAACCTATGTTATTATATGAAAAGTGGTTTCAATATATCTAAGTAGTATGGCTAGATCCGCTATGGAAATGATAACGTAAGTTTCTAAAGTTTCAAAAGTTATTGAATTTCTTTAAAATCAGTTTTCAGGTGTTCTTATGGCATTTATAAGGCGAAACATCTATATTGTGGTGAAGAACAAATTGTAGAAGTATTTTAGTTTATGCAACGATTGGTTTTGTTTACATATATGTGACTCTGATGTATTGTCCATAAATTTGGACACCTTAATATTTGTAGTATTCTTGGAAATAAATTAAAGCAAATATCGTCATTCTTTAATGAAATTCTAAATCTTTAATTGCAGATTCTCACCCAGTAAGACCATTCGAAGCTTTGATTTCATCATCCTGATTAGTTCTGTGCTAATGTACTTAACCGTAATTTGTACCAAATCGCATCTATTACCGTCACTTTCTGACCAACACCATCTTATTATGTGTCAGGTATCAAATGAACCTTTTCCCTTCTGTTTCATAATCCGCGAAATAAGATAAGAAAGGAGAGTACTTTTTAAGTAGTTATGTGTATTACGTAAATAGCGTTAATGCAGTATTGGTTATATGTATTTCGTTTCAGTGGTTAAGTTTACAAAAGTATACGTGTAATTTTAAACTCATTAAAGTTAACAAAGTCTTTGTAATTATACTACAATTTAAAGTTTGATATCTTTTTCAATTTATTCTAATATAACCAGCTAAACAGCTACAGGCGTAATCGAAACATAAATGATCATATAAAGGGATTCGACAAATACCATATCATCGTCATTAAGAATAGTTTGAATCTATTCTGACAAAGTATTAAAGTAAATGAATTACCCCTATCAGTGCTTCCACATATACTTCAATATTCTAACATTTGTTATGATTTTCAATACTTACTTCTTTGCGACGTTTCGACACCTTCTTGTTTATCACATCCGTGTCACTATATTTTCCTCTTCAATCTTTAGGTTCATGATATCATGGTGTCCTTGTCTTTTACAATGGGAGTTTCTACTCTGGTAGCCAAGATATGGGTCATATATAAATCTGCAGCGTATTCGTCAGCTAAGCACATGGTAAAAATTAATTATTTTGCTTTAACAGTACCACCTACTAACCGTATAGTTTATGGCTCAAACATGAACCATATCGAATACCGTCCATTATTTTAAAATGTTGGGTAATGTGTCGCTGGATAAATTGATCAACAATTTTATATATTTATAAGAAGGTCACAATGAATGCGTGAATGAACCAATGACTTAACAATTCAATGCTACAAAGACGACTTCTTTTTGACACAATGCCACGAACTTTTACTTATAAAATGCTTCAATAATAATGCTTATAATCTGATGGAACTGGATTTCACCTACTACTTACGTCACGGGGAATTCATGGGCGATGACATTATTGATCACCATTACTGGTATAACTTAAGTTTAAAATTCCTTCTTATAATTGCAGTCGTTATTCTTGGTTATTAAATGTATCATAACTAACATAATTTACTAAATTTACGTAATCTTTCCACTTTTCTTATTCTTTTGTAACAGGTGCACAAGACATGGATGTTAAACATCATCATTCTAGTGTTCACATCTGTTGATGTGATTTGTTTACTTCTTAAACATATTCTTTACTCTGCGTACATAGAGACTGTAGCGTTACATAATGAGGTATAACAAATAGTATCTGCTTCCTTCCCTCCTCCGAGTTATATAAACTCACACAACAATCCCTGAATGTATTATTTGGACTAGTTAACTTTTAAATGTCTAGCATTATTGCTAGATCTACTTAGCAATTTAGACTCACATATAACTTTTGAGCTTACTGCACACGATTATTGTCCATTTAATTTTACTTACCTTTTAAATTTCCGTATACGTTACATTGGATATTTGTTAAAGGGCTTTAACATCCCTCATTATTCAAAACAACTGATCAAAGTAGTCTGTGTAATTTACTCACACTAGGTAGATGAAGCAAACCCCAACCACGTGACCGAATATTACTTCAAGAGGTGTTCTTCTGGAGATGCCTTCACACCTCTTCTCCTTGCGTTTGGCGATAAAACCATCTTACTTCTTATTGGATCGTTCTTATCATACGAAATAGGACAGGTGGAAGCAATATTATCTTCGTTTTAATGTTTACCGTATGATGTTTACTCTTTAGTTATGAAGTAATTACTAAGGGAGCAAGTGTAAAGTGTGGGAGGGAGAAGGGAGGAGACAATCGTGTCGTGGAACTAGAACACTACTCTACATAAGCATATTCTATTGAGGTCTAATGATGTAACGTATCGTGGAACAGCACTTTACATAAGCATATTCTATTGAGGTCTCATGATGTAAACGTATCGTGGAACAGCACCATACATAAGCATATTCTATTAAGGTCTCATGATGTAAACGTATCGTGGAACTGGAAAAGCACTCTACATATGCACATTCTATTGAGGTTTTATGATGTAAAATGTTAATTTGTTCAAAGAATTTTTAAAAGGAAAAGCAGAGGCTAACATATGTTATTGCGAACTCGTTGACTCAAAGCAGCTATTGTCAAATTAAACTCTAAGGTAATACGTGTTACCTTCAAGGTGATATTACAGGTTACCTTCAATGTATTACCAAGAGTTCCTTGAGAGGATCGGAAAGTCAAAGAGAAGCAATGATTTCACGAATTTCGCTTAAACTCCTAGCCAAAGTTAGGCCGTCATTCTAGCAATAATTGCTAATAAAGTATCTCATGATGTCGGAAGAGTTTCTAATTTGTTAATTAAGTGCAACATTTAGTGTTTTTAACCTGCCTTATATTACCCTCTTTAGGCTAATTTGGCTTCTGCGGGAGAGAGTAAACAGGTCGCCATCTGCATCTATAACATCATTCTATTTGGCGTCTGTGGTCTAATCTTGACGTCCCTCCTCAAGAACACACCAACTGAGAGTTATATATTTACATCCTCCATGATTATCTGCTGCACCACATTTACCATCATTGTCTTATATTTACCAAAGGTTAGTAAATATCGTGGAAGTGCACTTTCAGGGTCTGTGAGAAAAGAAACGGTTTTTAGTCACATGGGAGGCAACCATACCTATATCGGTTTTGTGTTCAAGACGAACACTAGCTCTCTCGCCAACTTTGGAAAGAGCTGCGACCCAGATTTAACATAATATACTTGCTCGTTCCTGGCTGTTGCCATGAAATATTTTGGTTTAAGAACGTAGAGCGGGAAACTAAATATACTGTGATTTCATATATACAATTATATGCTGCCAATGATTTCATTTCTTCCGCGTAACAATTATTTTCTTTCTTTGGTATAGGTAATCCGCATCATAAAAAACCCAACAGATAATGAAACAGAGCAAGACCAAAGCCAACGACCGCCCTCAGTTTCAAATGCGTCGATGGTTAGTTAGAAAAGTTTCACAACAAGTCTGCATTGTATACCATTGCTTGTACACGTATGAAGACTTACCAACGTAACTTAAATGTGCTGAACATGCTGTAGAGCTGATACAGAAGGGTACAGGGAAGTTTCTAAACGTTACTTTTAATCGGAATAGGTCATTCAAATGTGAGATCATAGTTGAATCAGAAATAACCAATTATGGCAGCCCTTTATTTCGATACGAATAAAACTTACAAACAATGCATGGATGTTTAGGAAACGGAGATAAGTAATTATCTATTCCAAACTAAGTTTGTACAACAACTTTTCTATCCATTTCAGCTTTACAGGAATACAAATGATATGCATCTCCAGGCTCACGTACCAAATGAGCTTTGGGAAGAGAATCTTAGACTGAAGAAAGAATACCAGAGGGTATGCATATCCTAACTCAATCATTCAACTCAAAACGAATACCAGTCTTACAAGAGCACATGTTTATCCTAACTGACTAATTAAACTCGGAAGTGTATGTCGATCTCACTTTGACATTTACGAAATAATACGAGAGATGTTTCATGTACAGTGTTAATATACTTTCAATTGAATTTAAATGTTCATTCGAGTATCAATTAATGACAGAATTAACAATTGGTGAAGTGTTATCTGTATATGATTTAATTTCTGTTAGACGAGGTGCACGGGGCTTTTATATGCTCCAGGCACTTATATCGTGATATGAAGACCGACCATATTTAGTCACTGTGAAATGTCTCATAATTATTTTAGAATCACTCAATTCATCTGGTTGTTGAGTTTTATTTTTCACCAAACCATCATCACTAAGTGTATGTTGTACGGATGCTGTAAAGAGCATGTCACCGTAATAGTTGTTGGTAAGTATAAACATTTCATCACAGAGTACCACTTTTTAAAATGTGAAATGTCCTTTGCTTTTTTATTTTAATGCGCTTCCGCGCTACAATATTTATACCAGCCCTGTTCAATCATCACCTTGACTGATCGGTGAATGTTTTTCATTGGAGCTTGTAAACACTCAGTCGGTATTTCAATTTCACAAGTTCGCTACGCACTAAAACATGTGGCGGATAACTGTGGGCTCTATGCAAGTAAAGAAAAAAAGATCTCTTTGAGAAACATACTACTCCGAAGCATTGCGAATAATTCACCACTATGGTTCAACATTCTCGAATTCAGCAAAATAGATAACATTGAACAAACTCGAGGTAGCAACCCTAATCAACAAAGCCAACTGTTAATAAATATTAATCAACAACGCATCGGTGTTATTTGGTTATTTGGTGGATGATGAGAAACCAGGGACAGGAAATCGACCCGGGAAATTGTTAATAGACCGGATGGTGTTACATTTGTAAAATGATTGACTAGACCTACACTGTATTCGTTAGAAAGATGAATCGGCATTAGGCCTTCGGTATAATCCACCGTATATTCGTAAACTTTCGCTAACTACGCCAGGATACAGTAACGTTAACTTGTTGTTCAATGTGACCAATCTTTGACCAGTACTATGGGTATTCTCTATCACCTCCGAGACAGATGTGATTCGTGATAGACAACCGTTAAAGAGCTTCGTTAATACTGCATTCACATGCTATCTAGAGTACTGTTTATATAGGTTACAAAATATAGCCTAGCCTTGGTCTACGTTAAAGGACCTAACGCAGGACTTTCTTATTCGTAACCGAAATAACTTCAAATTGGCTGCAGTAACAAACACCCTCCAATGAGTATCGACAGCTAACCTTCACCTTCACCGCGCACTACAATGGCGTGTATTGGTATGCAACCACAGTTGTTTTGAGCTATACTGTTTGTATTCCGTCGCGAAGGTGATAAACACGGATGTGGTTGTAACACTGATGAAGTTGTACAAATACTTAGTACGGGGCGTTATTCGCGATAGAAATGACCTTCAACAGGTAAATATGACAGCAAAGCAACTGAACTCTAAGAAGATTTCATATTCTTACAAGAGTTACAAGAGTTACACATGGATATAACACATTGACAAAGTTCCGTTCATGGCAGGACTTAAATCATGATGCTCCAAAGCGGAACAATTTTTTCTTCAAAACTGTTTAACGGTATTGTTATTCATGGGCATCATCGTCACATGCTATAACCAATATCTTGTAGGTTGCTTCTCCCTTAAGGAGCTAGCTTTTGCATATTTTTGTATGATCATTGTGTATTCGTTAGTTCAATCTTCTTCTTCTTTTTGTTATGTTCCTTTTCATGCAGTTACAGCAACTGGTTTTGGAGAGAACGGGTCGCCGACCTCCTGATTTTCCAGCAACCAAGAAAACTTGAAGGATTATTTGTAGAAATATATAGTTAAGAGGTTAATCGAATACAATATGTAGTAAATATTCTATTTGATTGTCATTCTTGTTCTGTCTTAAATCTTAATTGAATAATTGATTAATTGAATGTATTAGGCAGATCGCCCTGTTGCTTTCAGTGCATTTAGTTAACGTGCATCCGTTTATATGATGTACCCGTTTATTGAAGTATCATATGTTAATATGAACTCGTACTTATTCCTGTTATCAAGTATAGCTTAATAGATAGCGGTTATCATTAATTAATGTATCATATGTATCATATGTTAATATGAACTCGTACTTATTCCTGTTATCAAGTATAGCTTAATAGATAGCGGTTATCATTAATTAATGTATCATATGTATCATATGTTAATATGAACTCGTACTTATTCCTGTTATCAAGTATAGCGTAATAGATAGCGGTTATCATTAATTAATGTATCATATGTATCATATGTTAATATGAACTCGTACTTATTCCTGTTATCAAGTATAGCGTAATAGATAGCGGTTATCATTAATTAATGTATCATATGTATCATATGTTAATATGAACTCGTACATATTCCTGTTATCAAGTATATTTTAATAGATAGCGGTTATCATTAATTAATGTATCATATGTATCATATGTTAATATGAACTCGTACTTATTCCTGTTATCAAGTATAGCGTAATAGATAGCGGTTATCATTAATTAATGTATCATATGTATCATATGTTAATATGAACTCGTACTTATTCCTGTTATCAAGTATAGCTTAATAGATAGCGGTTATCATTAATTAATGTATCATATGTATCATATGTTAATATGAACTCGTACTTATTCCTGTTATCAAGTATAGCTTAATAGATAGCGGTTATCATTAATTAATGTATCATATGTATCATATGTTAATATGAACTCGTACTTATTCCTGTTATCAAGTATAGCTTAATAGATAGCGGTTATCATTAATTAATGTATCATATGTATCATATGTTAATATGAACTCGTACTTATTCCTGTTATCAAGTATAGCTTAATAGATAGCGGTTATCATTAATTAAAACGATTAGGTAGACTAAAGTTTAAATAAACGTTTATTCAAGCAAAAGCTAGCAACTGAAATCATAGCTAAATATTTTGAAAAAAATATTTCATTTCAATTAGTCAAAGATGATCTAATTAGCACAAATAAATAATAAATTAGCTAAAATCTACTGTATTGATTAATCATTACTATTAAACGTTATCTGTGTTTTGTTTAGTTTATGGTTTAAGTTTAGCTTAAATATTTGTAATTTATGGACAGGATGTGTTGGTGTATAAGTGAATTATATTATTACGGATTGTAATTGTTATTGGAGTGAAATTATATGTTTATGACTAATTACTCGTGAGTGACAAACAGTAAACCGATCTTTGCCACTGATACTTATATCACTACCCTTTTATGCTGATTAAAAGCAGCATTCCTTAATCAAAATTTAAACTATGATGACTGGGTCAACTGAATGCCAAGAAAATATTCACGTCCTTTATTATGGTGAATAAAATATTGCACAGTTGTTTGGATATCTAACTTCCGAAAAAACAAAAATAAATCTCAAAAAAAAAGAAAAACGTTACTTGCTGTTGTGAGGAGAGTTCAACACTTCACAACAGTTCAGTCACAGGTAAACGCCCTCGCTCATGTTTTGAAATATATCACGTTATTCCTTATGAACTCGACTATCTAGATACATTAATTATCGCCAGATGGTAGTTTTCCGCGAATGTGTGTTATACTCGAACCTTCATCAGATATATGCTAGTTAAAATATCGCGATATTCTAACGTCATTAGTTCGACTCATCTATTTAATATCATCACATATCAAGTTATTGTGTATTTAGAATTTACACTAGTTTACTATGCTAACAATACCAAACTTTTGTTATTGCTTTAAAAGTAGAAAAAAAGGTTAATGTTCTCGGGAAGTTGTATTGCATCTTTACTAGACGATTTATGATATTTATATCATGTTATCAGTATGTGGAAAAATAGACGTTTTAAACAAATGCATTTTGGAAGCTTACCGCTTTTTTCTTTCTTCTGTCAATATGTTACACTTCAATAGTTAATGGACTCTCTTGAACATCTATTGTTCTCAGGACATCTTAATTAACGAAGACAATACTCTATATCTACTGCTGGATTATAAGCTCTCGATTATGAGTGTTCGTGAGCGTTCGTGAGTGTTCGTGAGCCGCGAACATGTCACAATTTATGTCTCTCAAATTTATACGATTTTTTCCGCCATTTGATAGCTGAAATTATCGAAATTGGAGATTTGCTAGTTACCGGATTGCACAAACGATTCACTTTATTTAATTGGTTGGTAAATTGAATTTGGAACACTTTTGAAAGAAAACCAGTTTACAGAATTTGAGGCGGCTGCGTCTTTCGGCGCAAGTCAGTCCTTTGCTACAGATATGAGTTCTGCGAATTCTAGCCACCGCCCACCTGTTAGTATGGAGCAACGGCAGAAAATCAACAACCTAAAGGAGAATAGCATAAAAATAATTGATTGCTCGTTTAACGCTATTGATGTGATAAATGCTATCTCAAGTGACGTCGGAAGGAAGAACATCGGATGTGTTAAAGTTTCTGGGCAATGGATTGTCACACTTAAAAACGTGAAGGATGCCGAATTGTTACAGGAGTCGGGTATACAAATTGGGAAAGAAGATTGCGTCGTGATGGGTGTAACGAAACATATATTGACTGTAAGTTTATTCAACGTCCCTGTCTTTATTGATGATTCTGAACTAACCGACAAATTAACAGAACTTGGCTGCAAAATTCGATCTGAATGGACTCATAAATTCTACAATGATTTTCCCAACATACAAAACAAACACGATTTGTAACGGCTTGAATTACCAAGCAAGGTAAAAAGTCTACCACATGCTGTTGTTATTGGAGGCATTCATATAAGACTCAAACACAATGGCCAAAGTAGGGTTTGCAACAATTGCTTGGGAGAGGATCATATAATGAGAAACTGCCCAAACTATAGATGTAAACAATGTGATGAGCTGGGACACTCCGAATCAAGATGCCCAACAATAGAGTGCTTTAACTGTCATCGCTTTGGCCACAAAAGCTTCAACTGCACTGAATACGAAGAAGATTACGAGCAAGAGACCATGGAGGATCAGCAAGACAATGAAACAACAAGAGAATCCGATCAAGGGAACAATGATGAAGTTCAAAATCAACCTGACCTTAAAGTAGGCACCGGAAAAGACAGTCAAGTGACAGATCAGGCCACTGGATCGAACTTAGACACAGGCGAAAGTGAAACTTCGATCGTCCCGGGCATAGAAAGCGAAGATTCACCAAAGCAAAGACATGGTGAAAATAGCAATAACAAACAGACCAAACCGGCAGATAAATATAATAAAACGCAGAAGGAAAACCTACTTACAACATCAAGTTCCCAACCCGCGAGAACTTGATCCTCGGCAACAGAAAACACAAGAATGAAGAGAGCACACTCAAAAAAATGAAGTGTTAAATTTGAATCGTAAAGTGTTAAATTTAACACCCCACCCTGTTTGGATTAGGGACAACACCCACCGGGTTAAATTAACACTTCAGAAGTGTAACATAATATAACACTTTGCGAGTGTTACCTTAACAACACCCATACAAGTGTCAAAATAACACTTCCTGGTGTTGAAGGTACACTACAGGGAGTAAAATTAACACAATAAAGTGTTCATTTGTTAAAACTTCTGGGTGTCAACATGACACTTCAGGAAGTAAAATTAACACCATAAAGTGTTCATTTGTTAGCACTTCTGGGTGTCAAAATTGCACTTCAGGGAGTATAATTAACACTCTAGTGCACATTTTTTGGCCTTCTGGGTGTCAAAGTTCTGCTTCAGTGAGTAGAATTACCACCATATAATGTTCATTTGTCATCTGTGTCAAGATGATACTTAATGGACTCTCAACACACAATAGTGCTCTCTCGTTTATACTTCTGGATGTATATTTAACTGCTGGTTTGTAAAGTTTTACATGTTTATTATGTAACGCAAATACAATACTGTTATGTAAAATTTTGCCAGAAAAGTTTACATCGCACCCGTTTAGTAAATATTTTATACAGGTTTTAGGTTAATTATTACTTAGTAATTAGGTAATCAATATGGATGCATGTTTGAATCGCTCGCAGCAGAAAGTTACATTTAAGAGAGAGCAAAAAGCAATGACAACACAAACAATTCAGAATGTGAGATTTTCAGCAATTAAACACCCTACTACCTTCCTATTCCAGAGGTCCATTTATTATATCTCATTAAATGTAAAACGAACAATTTAGGCTATAAAAGTATTGTCTTGTGGAATTAAGTCAACTTAAAAGTGCCAACATTTTCAAATGCTACAGTGCAGTTACTTGGTCTTTATTTTTTTTGCACATGCCTTTGGTTTCTAGATTAAAGACAGAGAAACAACTCTTCCCAAAGTCAATTTCAAATAAGCAACAACTTTAGAAAAATTCTGATCCATGGGATGAGAAAACATGGAGTGCTGTGTATGATGACTGCTACACTACAGTGACTATGTCTTTGTTGTTGGCAAATGCCTTTTGGTATTCCAGATTAAACGCAAGAAACAACTCCTCCCAAAGTCAATTTCAAATAAGCAACAACTTTAGATATATGCTGATCCGTGGGAAGAGAAAACGTGGAGTACTGTCTATGATGACTGCTACACTGCAGTTTCTTTGTCTTTGTTGTTGGCTCGTGCCTTTGGTATTCCAAATTAAACACAAAGAAAAAACTCTTCCCAAAGACAATTCCAAATAAGCAACAACTTTACATACATTCTGATCCGTGAGATGAGGAAACATGGAGTTCTGTCTATGACAACTGCTAAACTGCAGTAACTTTGTCTTTTTTGTCGGCACGGTGAGCATAAAAATCTCGAATCTGGTTGCGTTTCACACCACCAGGCAACTTGTAGACAACTTTTTGGAAAAATTCCCAGGCACCGAGACTTGCAATTTGGTATAATTCAGATTTAACACGTAGAATAATTTGAAGCAAACATCAATGGCTTCATAAATGTCCTCTGGGGTAGGGCATGTCTCTGGATGATCACAAATGACTGCTTGGGGTGTATTTTGCTTCCTCCAAGAAGTAACACATATTGCTGAGGTCTTTCTGAAATCTTTTGCAAATAGAATTCCAAGTTGATGCTTCCTAAGTAACAACAAAGAAAAGAAAAGAAAATTCCCATCATAATGAAGTTGTGTTAAAACCTTCTTGGAGCATAAGCAGTTTTTTACATGTACCCCTCACAAAACATGAACATTCCTAAAGAAAATGCCCACAATTTAATCAGTTGTGATTCTAACTTCTTCAAGTACGTTTGAATCTAGAAAGCCAGATGGCCTATAGTGATTACTTGTCAAAACAGGAACTTGCATTAAACTTTCATCAGACAAGGTAGGCAACTTTTATAACCAATGCATCATGTTAACAATGCTTAAAATAATGCTCACTCCCACTGTATGCAATTGTGTAGATTGCTATGAATTATAACAGCTAGATCACTTCCATAATATAGCTAAATTATAGTTGGGTCTAGGTCTAAAAGTATCACCAATCCACATCAGCTTCGGCCTACTTGCTACAACTTACAAGCTAAAATGGCAATTAGTGGTAATTATATATTGCATTACATGAATATATGTTTATCCCTTATTGAACATAGTACCAGCGTAACTATAGGCCCATGCCCGATGCTATTTAAAATGCATTGTCTTGAAATAGCCTAAGTATACCCTACTAGTACTAGGCCTAGTAGTAGGCCTAGTACTACTTAAAAAAGTGACTCGCAGGGTAAACGAAGTTACGGTTAACGCACAAAAAGGAATAGAATGCACTAGATTACAATAAAGGCCTAGACCAAAGTCCTCCGTCAGTCCGAAGGCAATTCCGTTTAATGTTTACTTGTATGTAGGCTACACTGATTCGTTGACAATTATGAGTTGACTATGACAAACAGCAGCTAGCCTATTATGTTAACTTATAGTATGACTTTAACGTTAGGTCTACGTAACGCAAGCGATTCAAATGCATTCGTCTACCCAGCTTAGTCGTGGGTCTCTAAGCATATCTCGTTCTTGTCATGTACACTTACATAATATCAAAACATACCTTCGAATTTTTCAATCAATTCTTCCAGGCCCCAGTCTCCTATAACGTCATTTTCATGCCATTGTAGCTCGTTATCGCACACTGAGTACGTAACGTTTTGTGGCTTGAACGTATACATGGCTGTGGTTACTATAGTACATTTAGTAACGATAAATGTCGACAAACTGGTAAAGTATTGCTAGGTACGGTAAATGTGTGTTCACGGTACGGTGGTATCGTTTAAACACTTAACTTACACTAAGAATCCAGCTGACGGGAGGTTTGACCAATCGGAATGCTCGAACTGAAAGTACACTTCTGCAGGTGTTAAAAAATCCACGCTACATAAATTATGTAACCCTACTCAGGGTCAGAGTAACCCTTCAGGTGTAGGGTGAACGGTTACACCTGGAAAGTGTTAAAATTCAACACTCCATTTTTTTGCGTGCAGCTTCAACTGATGAAGTCTACACTATACCGAAGAAGTTAACTAGTCAACAAAAGAAAACCACACAACCAGCGATCGAGAAAACCTACAATTTCCGCACTAAGGAGAAAGGACAGACAGAAACTGCTAATAAAGGAGGCCATAGAAACTAACTGAAATTACTATTGGACTCAATCCGTTACAGTTAAAATGGCAATCAAACTTTACTGTATACTAGCCATTATGCTTTTTAACACTAATTCCACGGAAGACATGAGCGAAAATAATGTATCTTGTAAGTACTATGACATCGATTCTTTTAATAACTCACCATCCCATAAGTGCATATCATTACTACATCACAATAGTCGTAGTCTAAAGAGACACTTTTCCGATATTGCTACTTTTATCTCTTTGTTAAATCAAGATTTTTCCATAATTGGTTTTACTGAAACGTGGTTTACGAATGATATATCTCCTCTTATTAAGATTGAAAACTACACACTAATTGAACAGCATCGTAATGAAAGAAGGGATGGTGGTGTCTGCCTTTTCATAAATAATGACTTTAATTTTAAACACCGTACAGATTTGTCTATTTTAAACAATTCTATTGAAGCTATATTCATTGAAACGAGTACACCTAGTAACGAAAACTTATCGTTGGTTTTGTATACAGACCTCCCAACAGTTCGAATGATGATTTCAACAAAAATATGCAGCTTATCCTTAGCACCATCGCTAATAACCACTGCAGTACCTATATTATGGGAGATTTTAATATTGATTTATCTAAAGCAAGCATATCTACTGACTTTATTAACCTTATTTATTCGAGCGGGTTTTATCCCACGATAAGTAAACCTACTCGGGTTAGCCCATCTTCTGCCACCATAATTGACAACATCTTAACCAATGTTGATTCTCTAATGACATTTGGAATACTTATTACAGATATTAGTGACCATTTTCCTATTTTTCTTCATGCCCCTGTAAATCAGAGTACAGTCAGGTACAACCCATTGCAAGTCCGTAACTATAGCAATAAGAACATCTATAAGTTTATTTCTGAAATTAAAAGTAAAACATGGGATGAAGTGCTTACTAAGCCTGACGCTAACACTTCTTATAGTGCTTTCTTTGATTTATTTAATTCAACGTACAATACCTGTTTTCCATTGCATACCATCAGCAAAACAAAAAGGAGGAAAAAGAAACACCCTTGGATAACTAATGGAATCTTAAAATCCATAATAAGAAAAACCAGCTCTATAGACGCTACCTAAAGAACAATACTAATGACAGTAAGTCAACCTATACTATATACCGGAACAAACTTAACCAGATTATTCGTTTGTCAAAGAAATTATGCTATTGTAATAAGATTAACAATAGCAGAAACAATATTGGCCAAACATGGACAACTGTAAAGAAAATTCTCGGACAAAATAAGCATTCCAATTATCCCACTGCCTTTAATGAAAACAATCAACTAGTTAGTGATGATAAAGAAGTAGCAAATCATTTTAATAATGTTTTTCTCAACTTGGGCCAGGAACTTGCCAGTAAGATTAAAAGTAAGAACACTGCTGAAAAACTCATTCACATGAATGACAGCATAAACAGCCACTCTCGTTTCAGTTATCCTGTTACTGAAGCTGAGTTCATTAAAATAGCAAGCTCCAACTTAAAATCAAATAAGGCAGCGGGTTACGATGGTTTTAAGCCAGGTATTATTACACATGTTATTCATTTTATTGCAAAACCCATGACTCACATCTGTAATATCTCTTTTAATACTGGCATATTTCCTGACAAACTCAAAGTCGCAAAAGTAGTGCCTATCTTCAAAAAAGGTGACACGAGTTCTTATCAAAATTATCGCCCTATATCACTGTTATCATGTTTTTCAAAACTGATTGAACGGTTAATTTTCAATCGTATTTACGATTTTATGTGCAAGTACAACATTCTTTGTAACCAACAGTATGGTTTCCGCCCTGGTCATTCTACTGAACTTGCTCTGGCAGATGCTATTGACAGACTTTACACTAATCTCGATAATGACAACACTTGCATCGGCGTCTTCCTCGACCTGTCCAAAGCATTCGACACAATTAACCACTCCATCTTATTATCCAAACTATCTTTCTACGGAATCAGAGGAACTACCCTAAATTGGCTAGACAGTTATGTCACAAATAGGTTACAATACACTACATACAAAAATTCAAATTCTGGACTTGGTGAAATCGCATGTGGTGTGCCTCAGGGATCTGTGTTAGGTCCTTTGTTGTTTATTATATTACGTTAATGATATCTGCCATGTCTCCAACATCGCTCATACGGTCTTATTTGCCGATGACACCTATCTTTTCTTCCACTCGAAGAACGTAAATTCACTCCAAAGTACTGTCTCTTGTGAACTGGATAAGTTCTGTGATTGGTTCGCAGCAAACAAATTAAGTATTAATATTGATAAGACTAAGTATATTGTTTTTAGTAGCAAAAGAGCATTTCGTTGGGATAAGGATATTACGATGGACGGTAAAATAATTAAATGTGTAACTGAAACTAAGTTTCTTGGTATTAATATTGATAGCAAACTCTCTTGGAATAACCATATTTCGTCAGTATGTAACACTGTAGCAAAAAATACTGGTATATTATCTAAACTGAAATATTTCCTCCCACAGCATACATGTCCTTAGAATGCTTTATCAAACACTAGTTCTGCCACACTTATCCTATTGTACAACTATTTGGTCTGGTACATACAATGTTAACATTGACCGCCTAAATATTCTCCAAAAGAGGGCTATACGTCACATTGCTAATGCCCCACCACTTGAACATACTAGTGGAATATTCAAGTCCCTAAATTTATTAAAACTCGGTGATATTATAACAGTCAAGGTTGCTACCTTTGCTTACAAAGCATGGAATGGATTACTGCCAGTCACTTTTAATGACTTTATTTGTAGTAACAGAGTCTTACGTAACCATCACACAAGACAAGCCAACAACGCTCATTGCAATTTTTACCATAGTAACATAGGGAAATTCGGTCTTCGTAACAGAGCAATACAAATCTGGAATGATCTATCAAAAAAATTGAAGTTCATAACTTCAAAACCCACATTCATCAGACATTTGAAAAAGGAATTTGTTAACTCGTACTAGTAATATTTTATTACTGTATTACTGTATAATATTATTACTGTATATTTAATCATTACGTATATTCTGTATTATAAATATTTGTTCATTTTTCTTTTCTTTTCTCCCAGGGAGTCTCCTACCTTGTTAAGTCTTTTATGACTTTTTAGGAGACTTCCTTTCCCTTTGAGCACAATTGGCGATAAAACAAATAAATGAATGATTGAGATACATGGCGTCGTTTGTGTCACTTAAAAAAATAGTCAGACTAGAAATTATAAAGTTTAAAGTATATTTTCATAATCAATATATCCTTTAAAAAGTACCTAAAACCAACATATCTGTTCTTGATTTCTGACTGTTGTTGTTGATTATACAATGAGCATTTCGTCCAAGTATTTCGTGAATTTATCTAGTAAGCGCAAGCAAACTCAATGTCAAACTTGGCAGATATGTATATCATAAGGATTAAAAGATTGAGAAGGCATCTCACAGTCTTGCAAATTTTAATAACCTGAAAGGGAAATACTGAAGTCACTTAATCTTATGAACTAAGATTGGGCATATGCAAATCGACGCAACAGATAGATAAGGCATATGCAAATCGACTCAACAGAAAGATAGAACTTCTATTGAGTTAATCCGGAAACAAACAAAAAAAGGATAAAGTGACAATGACGATAAGAACATCATAGAAGGACTTATCATTATATCAGCTACGTTGACCTTGTGGGTTACTTATAAGATGACACTGCCATATAAAATGTTAATTTGAAAGTGATATTATAAGCCATTTTTCGTCCAAAGCTTCAATTCTCGTTCCCTAAAGCAAAAATAAGATGTTTTGCAAATTTGTTGTATGCAAATACTGAGACTTAAATTCCCTTTCTTCTAAAATGTATATTGGTCATCTAAGTCACACTGTTCAGTAAAACTCATGAGAAATTGGTTAGAAAACGTCTAATACCTGGGCAATACGAAAGGAAAGATAAACAAAAAAATCCTCTGTCAGAAGAAGTTTATAGTTTCATTGTTGCTATTACGAACACAATTTTCGAAAGATATTGGTCACAAAACTCATCGATGTTATGTACATTATTTTTTGCTTGGGTTTGTTTAACACAAACCGACGTGACAAATCCTCTGCATGAATTGCAAAAAAATCCTACCCAGGTATTTGAAAATTTACAAATGAAAAATCATGTTGATTATATTATTCTATGTAGATGTATTATATTACCTTTGCGAAAACTGGCATCCTTGTGATGAGAATATCCCAAGATACTTTATGGAGCTACTTTAGGCTATGGTTTCATACTTAAAACCGTTAAATGTAAATGCGGACAACTTAATGGTTTGTAGGCTTTACTTTGCAATTAACTTCAACATCAACATTATTTTACATTGCCTTCTAATCGTTTAGTCGGATCTGGATTGGCATCAGAAAAAAAATCCCAATCCTTTGTTTAATTAACCTCCATATAAGGCGATTTTTCTTTTACTGATAATTCGTGAAGAATAGAAGGAGCAAATAAATCAAGGACAAATTGACTTGAACTTTATAATCGCTTTAAGCTGAAGTGTGTTTGAGCTTTAATGCAACTGACAGGTTTCGTAGGGTAACTCCTACGATACATTTTATGTAAAAGACCTGAATCGGCCACTATACCGAGAGACCATTATATAACACCGGAACGGTAAATAGCTGTAATGCATGAGAACAACTTAATTTAGTGATGCACACATCCTTGACTACCTTCTTTGTAAGAATAAGAAATAGGACCAAATGTCTGTTTTCTAGTATAATAATGGTTGGTGTTCGATTGGTGAAGAATACCTATCAGATTTTGCAAACTTGTAAAACGGAAAAAGTTTCTTAAATATTTCACTAAATCTGTTTCAAACGCTTGGGTGTTTTGATTTCTTATCGCTCATTAGTAAATGCAGGACCCTTATGTATGCTTGCAATGTTTTGTCTATTATAAGTCACATGAAGTGACAAACCATGTAATATAAGAACAACTCTGTGCAGTATATATATATATTTGGAACATTTACGCTTTAATACGAACAATTTGAATATCATCAACAAACAAGACCGTGGACAGAAATCACAGCCACAATGTGGAACGAGATATGTTTACATACGTAACAAAGGTCACAGTGGTGCATGTTGTTTTAATTCGTGTATGGGAACATTCATAGGCGTAGAAGCCTAATTTGATTCGGGGGGGGGGGGGCCTGTAATGACTTGCTCCGCACGCGTTCAATATGTTCATGTACATATCATATAGGCATGCATCGGTTATTACATCGCATGCCAATTACATACAATCATTTTCAGTGTTATAACCCTTCCATATTAGTTTTAATTTTTGGTAAGTCGTCACAATAATAATGATAATAATTATATAAGTTTAACCGTTGTAAAACACATTACAATTTTATTTTTCTTTGAGTAAGTGCCCGAAAAAATTCTCAGCATATTGCCCGACTATTCACAACAAATATTTGGTTTGGGCGCCGCAGCCCCCAGCTCTCCAGCCCCCAGCCCACAGCCCCAGGCCCCAGCCCCGCCTTTTACGCCTTTGGGAACATTATCCGTCACACAGTATTATTTACAGGACAGAGTAACACTTCCATCCTTCAAAGAGTTCAAAATATATGTCTCGATTGATCAAGGTTAACCACGAAGGTGCATTGACACTATTGCAATTATGATGCCAGTGTGTGAAAAAAAATACATAGAGAATAATGACAACAACCTTTAAGGGGTGACGGAATACAAATACACACACACATACACAAACGCACACGCAAAAGCAGTTTATTGTGATCATAATTGAAGCATAATGTACCAGTACACACTTAAACAAACTAATGCGACCGAATACACTACAAGAACTTCATTATTGAGACACGAACATTTACTAAAAGGGAGTACTGAATGAAAAGTCAATTTTCATGCATGAAGTAATTACATTTTATTGGTAATCAATTCAAAATTTGTAGGTTGCTATGGAAATCCTCCCGATCTAATGGAAATTGTCGTGCATTACTAAGTTATCTGTAAGAAGGCATTTCTTAACTAGGGTGTTGTTCTTTTTCTTTTGCAAATCCAGCTTTGGTTTGCATGAGTGCTAACTTGTCCGAGCTCCCTTCTACGAGAAACTCTGAAAGAGATACAGCATATGAAGAGCGTTAGGATCCAACAACTTCTTTGATCGAAATGTGTTTGACTTTCATGAGTCGTAGTGTATGTAACACTACATGACTTAATCGTTTTAATCAATGGTTAATTGGTCTGCGACTGGAAAGAGTATTGTTAATTCACCTATAAAAGTTGACATGAAACAGCGATTTACAAGCCCTAAAGTAAAAAAGGATATGCCTACAAAAATCGTGCGGAAAGTAAAGTTGACCACGGTTATCTTTTCTCGTTATAAGCTTTGGAGAAATGCGAATAACTGGCTCCTCGGTGTGTTATATGGCGTTTTAGCTCGTTTGTGATATATGTTGACAATTATTGGAAAAATATTGAATAAAATATTAAATAAACTACTAAATAAGAATCCCTTTTTATTTCACCATGAAATATCATCGAACTTGTAGTGAGTTACAAAATCCAGAACAGTGAAAACATTTCCAGCCTCCATCAGAATAGGAACCCGGATATCCTAACCAACAAGGGTATGGACGCTGATTGTATGTCCAGAGTTTCGAAACCGGTAAGGCATGTCGTAATTCCACTGTAGGCTTTTGCCACCTGTATCGATCAATGCTACTTCTGTCATTGTGACATATTTGCGTTGGTCTAATATATATATATATATATATATATATATATATATATATATATATATATTTATATATATATTTATATATATATATATATATATATATATATATTAATGCTTAATGCTTAAATGTCCTCATTTCAAAAGTATTACATGAATGTCCACAGACCTCACAAAGGTCATCATAAGTGTTCTAGAGAGTCAAGCAGTCTAACAATTTTGCACCTGCTATGTTATGTAATAGGCAAATGCTTTCAAAATGCCATCAATTGTTTTCCCAACCATTCTGTTTTTGTTATGTAAAATTAGCATGTATTATATTGAGTTACAGAATAGTGTGTTTCTAGTGACAGTGGTCAGTTGTAAACTGTTCTTCAGAGAAAAAGGTTGAGTGAGAAATGAGTATAAGACAGAACACAACTTGTAAAAGACTGAGAAAAAGAGAAAGAGAAAAAGAGAGAGATATAGAGATGAGCAACGAAAAATAAAAAATAGAACAAGCAAATTTCCTTTTGAGTTTAATTTCACTATGTCTGGTGAACAATATGGCTAAACATCATATGTTTTCGTGCATAGTTTTATATCATACATTTGACATCATAAGGTTGACCGACATCATACGATGCCACGGTAGGTCATATATTCCATATATACCATAATAGGGTTTGCTCAACGACATCATATGCTGCTGTGCAAAGATATCCATATAACTCATATATGTCATCATAAGGTTGGCCATAATTTGCTACTGTGTATGGTCTAATATCATAGATAAGCCATCGTGGGGTTGGCCTAACGACATCACATGATGCCCTGGATAGCCACATACCACATATATGTCACCATAAGGATGGCTAACAACATCATATGATGTGGTACATGGGTACATACTTCATATATGTTATCATAGGATTGGCTTAACAACATCAAATGCTGCTTTAGATGGACACATGCGTACAGACATCTTTTGTTGGATGTTCACATATCATATATTTATATATATATGATATCATAAGGATGGCTTAAAAAAATCATATGCTGCCGTGTATGGCCACATACCTCATGTATTTAATCGTAAGGTTGGTATACAACATCTTATGCTTCCCTACGTGGTCACATGCTTACACACATCATATGCAGTTGTGGATGTTCATATATCCCAAATAAGTCATCATAACGCTGTCTTCGGAACATCATATGCGGCGGTGTACTGTCACATACCACTATATGACATCATAATGTTGGCTCAACTACATCATATCTTTACCTGGATGGTCTAATTGTAAAAACATCCTATACTGTCGTAGATAGTCTCATGTCACATATAAGACAGCATAAATTGATACGAAACATCAAAAATAATGATACACATTGTTATACTTTTATTTGCTTTAAGTTTTCTCTTTTTTTAATTCTATGATCATCTCACAAATTTGTGTAACTATTTATTTTCATTTCTATGTAGGCTACGTGTCTATCAATTACATAACATTTCCATAACGTACACACTCACGCACATGTGACGATTATCGCCCAGCTTACCAAAACGTTGTATCTAACGAATCTCTTCATTCGTCTGGTCTCTTAGTGTTTTTCATGACATCAGTTCCAAAGAAGGAAGGTTCATCTTGTTTGATATTTTATAGACAATCAGTTTTTAAGCAAACTACACGAAGTGAGAGAGGAAAAGCAGGTCGCCATCTGCATCTATAATATAATCCTAGTTGGTGCCTGTGGTCTCATCTTGACATTCCTCCTCAAGAACACACCCACTGCGATCTTTATATTTATATCCACCCTGATTATCTGCTGCACTACCGTCACTATCTTGGTCTTCTACTTACCCAAGGTGAAATAAGTATGATGACCTTCTTCTTAATAGCTAATGATGAAAGTTATTACTCTAATGAATGGTAATATAATCAATGATTTAGGTAAAGCTTAGATGGAAAGCTTGCAATTTATAAATTTTGAGAATGCATATTAATCTAGGCCTTGAAATTATGACGCACTTGATGAATATTTCCTAAATAAGTGCCAAAAATATAAGTAAATAAGAAAAAACGTGCGAAAGATATCTACGCATGACTACGTATAAATGTCATTTTTATCACAAATGGAGCTTGATATGGGAAGGTTAATATTATCCAGTAGAAAATTGAGATGTTTGACTTTGTACCGGTGATGTTTTCATCGTTCAGGCTTTCATGATACACATCGATTGTTACGTTGTTAACTCCAAACATTGAACCTCAAATCAGATATAAGAAATCAAATAGGAAAACTAAAGATATGATCATATCACAAGCAAAAAGAAAAACCTTTCTCGTGTGACCTCTTCTGCGGTAAATCAATGTGAGTTGACTTTTTTCGCCAAAAAATTGTTTAAGTCAAATGACCTTCACGAAAATACCAATATCATGTTTACAAAGCAATTCACGTACGTTGTTATTTGGCACAAGATCGTTACCATGCATTTCTGAAAGCAAAGAGAAACAGATAATCTCATTACGGTTGATCTGACTGCAGCCAGGATAGGAAAACTGAGGCAATTTTGATTGGACCGATCGTACATTTCCGCACTTGTCGCTCTATTTTCTTCTTATACAGGATAAACTAGTCGTGACCATTTGGCTCGGAACTTTCCGCTTCATATTTACTATTTTCGCGTCAGATTTAACAATTGTATTACGCCACGGATACTTGACATTATTGAAGAACCTCCTTTGCAAACTATTTGACAATCTCATGTACTTTGATGAACATATACACTTATCATGCCAAGGTTACCTAGAGCGATTAAGCTAACTGCTGTAATATATTATTAACAAACATAGTCGTTTAAACTATGAAACAAGGAGTCAGTTTGGACTATTGTATTTCATAGCCGTTCTTTTATCGAGTGGGAAAGGATATTGCAAGAGCCAATTGCATCACCGAACATATTTCAGAAGATTGCGCTACGTTAAGACAAGAGAACTCTACCTTCCACTGCGTGAAACTTAACCCAGAAGACGATACCCGGCATTGTACTAGGTGTCGATTAATCCAGGCAAGTTGACTATATAGATGAAGTCCAGGGCACGTTCATCCACAAATGAAGCTTTATCACTACTTTAAGTTGATATTCGACTAACATTTATTTGAACATATTGAAATTATTGCATTCTGGTTTCGGAAGATTGATTTGGTAGGAAATATCATTGGCATTTAAAGGAGGGACATTGTGCGGAATTTTCTGACATTTTTTACTCATGTTGAGTAGTCAAACTTTCGAATTGGACAATGGCCAGTCATTTACGCACTCTTTGTGTGTTGATCATTGTTTTGTGTTTAGTTCCGCCTGTTTTTTGTTACAATTCATCGAAGATTCCTCTCTATATTGGGGGAATGATGTCCATGACAGGAGGATGGGATGGTTCTGGATGTCTGGTATCAGCTGAATTAGCCCTGGAACAGATCAACAACCGATCAGATATTCTACCAGATTACGAGCTTAAGATGGTTTGGAATGATTCACAGGTATGTTTACATGTTTCAGTGCTAATCGAATTGCTTCCTTTTGTTTCATAATTTCAAATTAAAGTGACATATTATCTCGAGAATATGAATCACTGCTTTGAATTTAAAGGGATATTACGGTAACAACACAGCGTAAGACTTAAACTGACAAGAGAAATATTACAGATTGTTAGAAAAGCCATCTGAATATCTTATGTCTAACTCAAGATATGGGTGATTGAATATAGCTTCATGGTTAGAATCGCATCTCAGTGGAATTCTGTAATTAAAACAGGCTTTCCTTCGTGGATAAATTATTGAAATCTTAATCATTAATAAGACAATAAATCCTTTGGAATATTACTTATCTGTCATTGGGAAACAGAGACACCCAGTAAGACTATAAAACGTTTTTTAATTCTTTCAAATTGCACATCCCACATAACCCATCATTTCACCAACAAGGCCCCTAATGACGTTGAAAACAACGCCCACCAAGCCATCATAGGGAGAACAAGTTTGTAAAGTGGGAGCATAGGAAATCCAAAAAAATCAGATTCCCTATCATTTGCTTTTGTTATATCATATAAAGAACATGGATACCACTTTCAAATGATACCTTCTTGAAAACAAGTTCCAAAATTTCTACTAGAGATAATTATTGTAAGTAAGCACAAATACTTGTAAGTATTATAAGCTGGTAAATTTCATGTGGGTTTGGAACAAGATCAAATCCCTTGTGTCAGAACTTTGTTTGAGTAAAAGACGTAAAATTAGATATTCCATAATTAATTGAAGGAGAAATATCAGTAGTACTCTATAAGCTCACCTAAAAATTGTAAAGCTGTTCAAAGGTTCCAATAGTGGTAATTTTGTATCATTAAAGACAATGTGAATCTCCACTCTCACAAAAAAAATAGCATGGTTCATTTGTAGGTATATAAATGTAAAGGATAGTTGGTAATTATATACTCACCTGGAACATGTTACTGCCTACAAACACACGCGGACTAGATATTTTATCTTGTGCATTCCCAATTGCAGTAATAGCATTTGCGAAAAAGATATGACATATAATGGTTGGCTTCATCCTAAACAATGCAGTTATAATAATGGTATAAGCAACCATTAAGGCACCAATTCCAAACTCGAAATTTAATTCTGATGTAAAAAATGTGTAACAATATGAGAAAAATTTAAACTTTTCTTTCAATTGTCATCAGGCTATTTTGAATGTTTTTTAACATTTTTCAAATTGAATGAAATACAGCTACCGTGTACCAAATTGCAACTTCTTCTTCATTTGGTTGCAAGTAGTTTGTCCATATATTGGTAACATATATGAGAATATGGGCATGGTACATGAATATCAATAAAAGTAAACTTTTACATAAATTTATTGGACATTTGAAAGTAATGGTGGCGGTGGCAGGGGATATTTTGTTAATTCGAAGTATTCTGCAAGTTTCAGTTGCACTCTAACTATATAGCATAGTAAGGTTTTGCAGGGAAAACCGTGCCCGTTTTTTTCAATAATCTAATTGTTGTATTTTTAATAATTCAATATCAGTTATTCCATGCAGTAAATAATATTAATTGGGGAAGCCCAATTATCCGCACACATTTTTCAGGAAAGTTCATCATATATAACATATTAATTTTTTGCAATATATGTTTTAAATAATTTTAAACCAAACTAATTTTGATGGCTTTGGAGTTCGCTGTTATCACGACTAACAACCCTTCATTTGAAGCATGTGAAGTTGTAAACGATATTTTGAAAATAGGCTGCTGCCCCCTCCGCCCTCGTCTCCCACTCCCCAGGTTTGCTTCATGAAATGTTGTTCTTTCAACATCACTGTATGTCTTACAATTATGTTTCAGTCAATTATGGTCTTTTATCTCTCCTTTCCTAACAGTGCATTGGAAATACTGGTGCTCGGATTCTCTTTCATCATATCTACAGTAAACCTCAAAAAATAATTGTATTGAGTCCACCTTGCTCTCCTAATGCTCTATCAGTTGCATCGGCTTCGAGATATTGGAATTTAATCAATGTAACTACATATCTTTTTTATAGTATATTAATGTATTATTGTAAGATTAAATCCATTTTACTGCCGGTTTTTCGTCACTCACTCTTCAACACTGCGCTATTGTTTGACAATATCCTCCAGAGAAATCCAAAAATCGATTGCATCAGTTGCAATCTATGGTAGAGTAATTAATCGTTGATGCTGATAGTTTCAGCTGTTCTTTGCTAGTACAGTAATTTATCTTTGAGCCTGATAGTTTCAGCTGTTCTCTGCTAGTACAGTAATTTATCGTTGATGTTGATAGTTTCAGCTGTTCTTTGCTAGTACAGTAATTTATCGTTGAGCCTGATAGTTTCAGCTGTTCTCTGCTAGTACAGTAATTTATCGTTGATGTTGATAGTTTCAGATGTTTTTTGCTAGTACAGTAATTTATCGTTGATGTTGATAGTTTCAGCTGTTCTTTGCTAGTACAGTAATTTATCGTTGATGTTGATAGTTTCAGCTGTTCTTTGCTAGTACAGTAATTTATCGTTGATGTTGATAGTTTCAGCTGTTCTTTGCTAGTACAGTAATTTATCGTTGATGTTGATAGTTTCAGCTGTTCTTTGCTAGTACAGTAATTTATCGTTGATGTTGATAGTTTCAGCTGTTCTTTGCTAGTACAGTAATTTATCGTTGAGCCTGATAGTTTCAGCTGTTCTTTGCTAGTACAGTAATTTATCGTTGATGTTGATAGTTCAGCTGTTCTTTGCTAGTACAGTAATTTATCGTTGATGTTGACAGTTGTACTTTCACTGAATATTACGACTAACAGATCAACTTATCATAGTGAAGACTAAGAATAATTGAATATTTTGTTGGACGCTTCTGGTCTAAAAAAACTTGGCATCATCATATTTCAGACCATTTTACTTTGTTTTTGTCATTACACTTAATGTTATTGTTACTCCATACATACAACCATCACTTCTTACTAATGTCCTTTCACAACTTATTTGAAACTGAAACTGTTTCTATTTAATGCTGACGTTCATTATTGCTGTAATCAGATTGTCTATGGAGCGTTATCTCCAGATTTGGCCGACCGTGAGAAGTACCCTAACGTTTACCGTGTTGTTCCGATTGCTACAAAAATATTCAACGAAGTTTATATCTGGTTGATGAAAACGTATGGATGGAGGAAAATAGGTTTTCTGACACATAGTTCTGAAGCTAACATAAAGGTACGCTGCAACGAAAATATCCATATTATGTTTACATATCTATTATCAGTTTATTTGAGGTATTATCAGCGCCTTAACTCTTGACAAAACAAATTATTAGAAGAAACAACATCTAAATAACAAGAAAAACAGGTATATTTTAAATGCTTAAGAGCTCTTCTAAATCAAATAAATTTACACGAGTACATTTATACCACACGAAGTATCCTTATAAAAAATGGACTTTCAACAATTCTTCCATATGTATTTGTTGTTTGCCAGTGTTTCTCAGACAAGAATAATGATATCCTATTTCTCATGATTGTTTTATTTATTTTCAAATATCATTTTCTAGGCTCAGAATGTATTTATCGAGCAAGTTAAGCCCCTTAACGCAACGATTATACCGGAACATATTAATGACATAGCCGAAAACCAAGTTGAGAATCTTAAGGTAAGTAAGGTCGAACGACTGATTTTCATGTTTTTTGTTTTAATGGCTCAATCACATGACTTCAATATAAACTATTTAAAGCAACTTAATGAAATGTCATTTATTTTGTACGTTATTTTATTTTTTTCATGTCGTGTTGTTCATGTTATTTGCAACAGTAATTTCATGTTTTATGTTGTATTCATCAATGTAATACATACTTGCATTAACTCATTTATAACAGTTCAATTTGCTATATAGTTTACGGTGTTATTTTCAATGCTATCAATCATGTTATTTCCTATGTTATTATCCATTAATATATTTATATTATTGTAGAGCCAAGATGTTCGGATATTATTTTCAATTGTGTATGAAGCTCAGACGAGATTAATCTTTTGTGAGGTGAGTTTAAAGCCATCAACAATGTAATAGTAATTTTGCTAGATTAATAACATGCATAAGAGTATGAAACAGGGATTAAGTAACCAACATGGTAGGAAATATGTTAATCATTTGTATTAGGACTTATACAACTTTTCAAATCTAGTTAAACCAAATTTGAGCATATAGGCGTTTAAACATATACATTTAAAATATAATGATAAAATGCTACGAATTATGTTATTGTAGTTGCAAAGGTTCAGGATGTTTGACATTGATAAACTGTAACGGACAGTAAAAATTAACTTGTAACGAGTTCGATCGCTTCAGTACAACGTAAAATAAAGCTCTTATATGATTACCTGGGTATTATGTGAAGATATAATCTGAAGATTTCTTAACCATTAGTTTAATTTTGATTATATGTGTATTTTTGTTGAAAGAAACCTAATATATTAGTTTTATCAATCTGAATCGTCCACCAAAAGTAAGAACATATTGAGGTCAGGTAAATACTCGCCAATATTTTGTTAATCTGCAGTCTTACAAGTCCGGTTATTATGGTCCGCATATAGTTTGGGTCATACCATTTTGGTATCGGCCAAACTGGTGGTTGATCGAAGACGACAGCGTGAACTGTACTGCAGAGGAATTGCAAGAGGTCATTTACGCAACCACCGTTCTTGCAGTGGAAGTACCACTTATCAGTCCACTGGAGAAAGCAACTATTTCCGGACTCGTAAGCTACTGTTTTCTGTTCCTTTATTAGTTATATAGTTTGCTATTTTCAAACTAGAATTTTCTTGTTCATTGATACTACCAATAGGCCATGTATTTTCTCTTGTTGCCCTATACCATAGACCAACATGTTGCCGAGAAAAAAAGTACGCCATCCAATGTATTCATTACAAACAGTAACCTGTAATACAGAGAAATAAAACTAAAGTATCGGCACGATCAGGACACCGAACATGTTCAAATCTCTCCATAAAGGTTTTTTTTTGCTATTCGATCCTACTTTATATGCAGCTGTACTCCAACATTGGAATATGCACACACATATGCATCAAGCCATCTGCCCGTAAAGTCCTATCATTGAGTTGTTACGTTTTTATTGTAATTGTAAGGACCATTTATCTTTCCTGGTGACTGCATGAGAAAGTCAATGACGTGAACTCAATATGGAATCACGCAAGGTAAACCAGAGCAGTAGATAGATAAAGCTGCGTCAGCGCATCCATTGTGTATTTGAAATATGTGATAGCCTACACTGGTTGATTTAGACAGGATCTAAAGTCTGAACTTGAGCGAAGCCCATAAGATCGGTGCCATATTATTCGAATGAGGGTACATTGATCACTGGTCGGGAGACAGTGGGTGACACGTCTTTTGCTCCCCAAACCCCTCCTTTCCCAGAATTCGTGAGCTTTGTACAATGGACTTAGTCCTGATTCCACAAATATATAAATGATTTTTAATAAACATATTACTTCATATATTTTTTAGAAGAATGTATGACGAAGGTGAAGGGAGTTTTGATTGGTGGAATGGAAACGGTTTTATTGGGGTTACTGCTTTTGCTGTGCTATCACTACATATAAGAGAGGTGCAATTCGCAATAATGAAACTCCATGTGGATCGTTCATTTTGATTTATTGTCAATATACTAAGTAACATCGCAATCGATATAACTGATTTAAAATTACGAAATTACGTACATTTCATGTTAACTAATGAATATGAAACATGAAAATATAACAAGGTGAAATTTAACTAGTAGAGTACAGAGGCGCAACCATCATTTTTAAATTGGGAGCTAATGCATTATGTCTTTTAGGGAGAGGCGTAAAGGGAGGGTTGACCCCTCCCGTTGTACACATTTTGGTTAAATGGAGGTTGCTTGGATGGAAAATGGTGCTTTATGTTGCAAGTTCTTTAAGGAATTGTACCGCACATACCGCATTATACCGCACATACATGTTATGTATTAATGTTCTGTACACTACGATATCTTTTTTATTCTGTCGGCTAGTTGGGGAGGGGTAACGCCCCTTAAGTTTTTCTTGGTCACCTCCCCTCAACATAATTAATGCGATTGCGCCTCTGGTAGCGTGTTTACAATTGGAAAAGCACTAACGTTTCAGTAAAGCAGTGTTTTCAAAGCTTGTGAAGTACATATCAGTGTTCGCGAGAGGTTATTTACATTCTGGTGATGCATTCATGCATTGAGCTTCTAAGAAATTTCGTTGATTTTATTAATTCTATACAGCTGCAGTAGTAGTATTCTGCTTACATTGTGAGTTTGTATTGAAGGAAAGCAAACCAACCCTTTAACCTTATGTGACGGTTCTTGTAATGATAATCCTGCTCACTTTAGGTGACCCTATCGCTTCAATGTCCAGTTAGATTCAACTTTAGTCTTAGTTTTTCATATTGAGTATAATATTTCCTTTTTAAATTAGTGGGTCATGGGTGGTTGAGTGGTTTATTGGGTGAGTGTGTGAGCTGGTGAGTGGGTGAGTGAATTCATCCTCTGAAGCTTTACATCGTGTTATTATGTTGGTCACTATAGTGAACATGAACCTTAAGTAAGTTGTTTAATCTTTGCATTTTATTCTCGTTCGATTTAAAGACTCCAATCGGATTTGTAGAAGAGATGAAACGTCGGTTGACTTGGCCTAAATACCAAGCTTATACTTTCAATAGTTATACAGCTTACTCGTATGACGCAATATGGACTATTGGTTTATTATTAAACCGCTCAGCAGGAATAATGCAGGAATCTAGTAGTCCTAAACGTCTTGAAGATTTTACCTACACAGATGTTGACTTGTATCAACTATTCCTGGATGGATTATCAACAACCGATTTCTTTGGGGCTTCCGTAAGTGACATTTTACCTCCACATTGATCTTTTATACTGATTTTATATCATTCCATTCATTTATTCAAGTTGATAATTGTTTTTCTAAAGGTAGGACCAAGAGGAAACGTGGCAGAAACATGTATTCGTAACGAATGATAAATGATTTAGGATATACAACAATCATAACAATGCGACCTCAAAATGATTGGACGAAGAGCAATTTCTTGAAACTAAATGATACAACAACTGAATTTCGTCTCTTTTGAACATGTCACCAGCTGTCAAAATAACCATAGTATTCATAAATATTTGAAATTTAGAAATAGCACCTGTGCCACAAGCATGGAATCTTGGGTTGATCTTGGATTCATCAATGACATTAAAGCCACATATCTCTTACATTGTCCAGACTTTAACACTTCACATTAGAAATCTTGACAAAAGATAATCCACCCCTTTGGCACTTCACATCTTGACCATGGAAATGCACTTTTGTTTGGCTTACCAAAAACGCAACTGTCTCGCCTACAGCATGTTCAGAACACAGCATCTTGCATGCTAACTACTGCCGAAAGGTCTTCCCATATTACATGAAGCCTGAAAGAACTGTATTGGCTTCATGTTACTTACATAATTGTTTTCAATCTAATGCTGACCGTCTACAAGTCTCTTCACAATTTGGTGTCTTCTTAAATCTCCGATATGCCTCAAGATTATATTCCGACCCGCAATCTTTGGTCTAATGATAAGATACTTCTCATGGAATCTAAATGCAACCATTCTTGGGGGATAGATCTTTTTCAGTCGCTGCACCGCGATTGTGGAATATTTAACCGCTTGAAATCAAGACGGTTATGAGAGTCTCCTCCTTTAAACAGCAGCGTAAAACTCAACTTTGCGACAGGCTATTGTGGGTGGATTCGTGAGCTTTATAAATCGTTGATATTATTATTATTATTATTTATACAATAACTTCAATTCATTTTCGCACATGACCAGAGATTTGTAGAACAATAGACCGACCGAAATGTTATCAGAGGATTGAGTATATATATATTTGTAAATTTCGTGGAAAAGTATCATCGTTGTAACCAGGCCTTGTTCTTCGTTTATTTGTAATATTGGCATTTCTCTTATTGTTTTTATATATAAAGAGCTCAAATTCCATATTATTTTGTAGGGGCAAGTGACGTTCGAAAAAGGAGAAAGACTTGGCGGCTCTGAACTGTTTCAACTACAAAGTATGTGCCGTGTATAATTCGTTCCTTTCAGTACATATAATTTATCTTGGAGTATTGAAAGTCATGTTCAATGTAGGAAATTCAACCAAGTTCAGCTTACCTGGAAAATCGATTCCCATCCTACTCCCCACATTAGAACATCTCTTATGACTAGAGCATTATCAGCTTCTAGAGTGTCGATGCCCTTACCGAATGCCTCTCCTCTGCCCCAATCTTCCACATCCCTAGTTACAATAGTAACAGTTTGATATGTCTCTTTTCAGTTAAATGTCCTCCCGGCTGGTTTCTATATAGTCGATACTGCTTTCAGTTGTTTAATAATGGAACGGTTGACTGGAGTAAAGCTGTGACGTCATGTACCAAGGAGGCGGCTGACCTTGTGGATTTCTCAATAGAAGGAGAGGTATCTTTCTTGTCAAGAAAATGGATGACACACTGGTATGTTAATGCTTGCTTAATATGAAGCGACGATATAAAAAAACATATATGGTTCTGTAGCTTATGTGAAGTTATTAATGATGTAAGTAATATAATTCTGAAGAGAGAGCAGCGAACATTCTGTACTTTCTCTCACAATCTACATGCCAGATTATACTTAAAACAAACAAATCAAACTTGGAAGACAATTCATCATAGTTATTCTTGTCTTACAGGCATGATCTCCAAACACTGAACCAAAGTAAATCGAGCATCTCTCCCGGCACCACATCAGTTTGGATTAGAGACGAATCACGTGAATGCACTTACGTTGACTTTGAAATCGGAAATGAGCTACACCGTGGAGACTGTAGTAAGAAAAGGGCATATATGTGCAAGGTTAAAGCAGGTTTGGAGATTCACTACTTATCTCACAAAATGATATAGCACTAGTGAAGAGATAATAATTTCAATCGTAAGTCGCCTTAAAAGCTGCTCTCATATCCTCGAAAGGTGAGGTACTAGCCATGTGAACAGGAACGGTTTGATCTAGCATAGCGTGTTACTCAGTGGATCTTGCTTTATATAGAGTTTGCACACAGTTGTAGGTAATTAATCACAGCTTTACTTTAATTAACTCCATATTAAGAATTACAAGGAAACATTCAAAATTCAACTTGCAAGCATGTCCACATCTACAGCTGTTCAAAGAGACTAGATTCATTATACGTAATCAAACACGGCTAAATCACGGTCCCACATGGCGTAGCATTGCACGACCAAAACACACGGCAACATCAATGCCATCACGCGGGTAACTTAGGACATCAATAACAATGTTCATGAAATCATTCGATTTTCTTCAGAGAATAGTTTCAGCTTTATTTAATGTTTTTTTTATAACTTGTTTCTATTGCTATAGCGATTGTCGCTGTATCGCTCGCAATTTACACCTCAGGAACGGATGAAATCATTTGGAAGACTCCCATCGAATGGGCCGGTAAGGTGAAACATTCCTACTCCACACTTTCCTTCAATGCAAAGATGCTTGCTACACATAACATTTTTGTTTATATTGATTGAAAATCTTTTGTTAGTTCGTAGTGAAAAATATATGCAAGCATTATACTTGCTTTCATGTATGAAAAGTCACCTAAGATAGAGGCTGGGGCACGAAAAGAAAAAACATGCCCCCCTTCCCTTCCCTTCCCTTCCCTTCCCTTCCCTTCCTTCCTTTCCTTTCCTTTCTTTTCCCTTCCCTTCCCTTCCCTTCCCTTCCCTTCCCTTCCCTTCCCTTCCCTTCCCTTCCCTTCCCTTCCCTTCCCTTCCCTTCCCTTCCCTTCCCTTCCCTTCCCTTCCCTTCCCTTCCCTTCCCTTCCCTTCCCTTCCCTTCCCTTCCCTTCCCTTCCCTTCCCTTCCCTTCCCTTCCCTTCCCTTCCCTTCCCTTCCCTTCCCTTCCCTTCCCTTCCCTTCCCTTCCCTTCCCTTCCCTTCCCTTCCCTTCCCTTCCCTTCCCTTCCCTTCCCTTCCCTTCCCTTCCCTTCCCTTCCCTTCCCTTCCCTTCCCTTCCCTTCCCTTCCCTTCCCTTCCCTTCCCTTCCCTTCCCTTCCCTTCCCTTCCCTTCCCTTCCCTTCCCTTCCCTTCCCTTCCCTTCCCTTCCCTTCCCTTCCCTTCCCTTCCCTTCCCTTCCCTTCCCTTCCCTTCCCTTCCCTTCCCTTCCCTTCCCTTCCCTTCCCTTCCCTTCCCTTCCCTTCCCTTCCCTTCCCTTCCCTTCCCTTCCCTTCCCTTCCCTTCCCTTCCCTTCCCTTCCCTTCCCTTCCCTTCCCTTCCCTTCCCTTCCCTTCCCTTCCCTTCCCTTCCCTTCCCTTCCCTTCCCTTCCCTTCCCTTCCCTTCCCTTCCCTTCCCTTCCCTTCCCTTCCCTTCCCTTCCCTTCCCTTCCCTTTCCTTCCCTTCCCTTCCCTTCCCTACCGTTCCTTTCCCTTCCCTTCCATCACTGACCTTATTTATTACGCATGACCGTTTATGATATTTCTATATGACGTCATGCATGAAAAGCTATCTTGTATTTGCTGAAAATACTGCACACTGTTTATATATCTATTTTCCTATGCTACTGCATGTGACTAACAGTTTAATAGTTGTTGCTTTTTTGCTAATAAGGGGGCGAGGTTCCTCTGGATTCCCCGATTACTGTCCCTATAACGACTGATAGAATAGAGAGACTGATACCAGCTTATTTACATATTTTGGTGACGACATTCTCATCTTTTGGAGCAGTGATCATTCTGATAACAACTCTCCTTACTATTCGTTTTATCAGAAGAGGGTAAGTTCTCAAGTTTCAGTTTCCTTAACATTTTCTTTACAAATACTAAACTGTGTGTATGATCAATGTTCTTTTCTGTACTGGTAACCTACGAATTAAGCAACAGAGATAATTATTTATACAACTCATTTTACTAAGCAGCAAATATACTTATCAGTGAATGATAACATGACATAAGCTTTTAATCATAATATATAACAATGTTATATACTTTTTGGTTTTTGCACTAATTTGACACTCACAGATCGCGCCTTGGTATGGATGCTGTTTTCGATTACATCACACTATTCGGTGGCTTCCTAATGTATGCCTCAGTATTGTGTACTAAATCTGATCTGCTCCCCTCTCTATCAGACCAACATCATCTCCTCATTTGCAAGGTTAGACATATTTATGAATGAGCAACGATACAACATATCCACTTAAGCCTGAATTTTTGTCAGTTGTAATATTCATCAGAAACTGAAGTCATCAATACATTCGTATTAACTAATATTGATTGCAATTATCGTCTTAAAGCTGAAGCTTTTACATGCGGAAAGTAATTAACAGCTTTTTTAAGAATAGCCACGAACAACAGAGACCAAACTTTTGTTAAAAGATACAAGATGCAGCTATTATCTTTTCAATCTGCCGAGTGAAGATCAACAATAAGAAAGGAATATTTATGAAACTGTCTTATAACTGTTAACTCATAATGATTTAAACAACATAAATGTCATTAAAATGTTGATATTCAAAGGATTTTAACAGCAACATTTCTTAGATAACATTTTCTTTTTGATGTATAGATTCACGATATCATTGCTTCTCTGGGTTTTACTATGGCTGTATCAACACTTGTTGCAAGAATCTTGCTGGTTTATAATTCCTTAAAGTCAGATGATCACGCGGTAGGTTATACAAGGTTCTTTACCATGGTAACACTACACCTTTAAAGTAAAGGAGCCTCGCTTAATAACGGAACGAAAGCGAAAACTAGTTTTGGTTCAAATTTGTGAAATGTAGATTAACGTCAGCCTCAGCTATTTTAGTGATAACTGTTTTTTTTTGTTAATTATTAATGATATATACATTAAATGAGATAAGAATCACTTTCCTTAATACTTAACAAGTATAAGGACAAAGGGAGCTTCAGTATCAGGAACAGGAATGTACGACCCATAGAGGAATTATTTGGAAAGAAGAACGCAAACGAATGTTAAATGCTAAATGTTTCCCGGTTAAGCCTTATTTAAATAAGCCTTGTCATTACGATACAGCATAGAACAGTCACTCGTGTATAATACCGGTATATATATAATATATATATAGCTATATGGATGGATGGATGGATGGATGGATGGATGGATGGATGGATGGATGGATGGATGGATGGATGGATGGATGGATGGATGGATGGATGGATGGATGGATGGATGGATGGATGGATGGATGGATGGATGGATGGATGGATGGATGGATGGATGGATGGATGGATGGATGGATGGATGGATGGATGGATGGATGGATGGATGGATGGATGGATGGATGGATGGATGGATGGATGGATGGATGGATGGATGGATGGATGGATGGATGGATGGATGGATGGATGGATGGATGGATGGATGGATGGATGGATGGATGGATGGATGGATGGATGGATGGATGGATGGATGGATGGATGGATGGATGGATGGATGGATGGATGGATGGATGGATGGATGGATGGATGGATGGATGGATGGATGGATGGATGGATGGATGGATGGATGGATGGATGGATGGATGGATGGATGGATGGATGGATGGATGGATGGATGGATGGATGGATGGATGGATGGATGGATCGATGGATGGATGGATGGATGGATGGATGGATGGATGGATGGATGGATGGATGGATGGATGGATGGATGGATGGATGGATGGATGGATGGATGGATGGATGGATGGATGGATGGATGGATGGATGGATGGATGGATGGATGGATGAAAGTTCGTTAATGTGTTAAGATTGGTTAAATTGTAAATATGACAATACGAGGCAGCTTATTAAATCCATTCATATTAAATACATATATAGATATGATAAAATTGAAGGTGTTACAGATTTGATTAACATTTCAATTCGCATTTTCTTCGTTCTCTCAGGGTAGCAGTGTTTTAAAAATTGGTGGCATAGTTGCAGTGCTTTTAACATTTGATGTGATCTGTCTGGTTTTGAAAATCTTTCTGTACCCTGTTTACCTCAATTTTGTGCCCTTGGGAATCGAGGTGAGCTTTTTTTTAATTTCATTTAGAATAGATATATATAAATTAACATCATAGATATAATGAATTAGTACTACAAATTGTAAATTTTACTGAAAAGCTAATGCATCATGAAAACTACAGCACCCGAATCTGACAGAATGAGTATTGATATGCCATTTATTTATTATCCTGTCAGGTAGATCCAGAGGATTCCAATCATTTCATTGAATACTACTTCAGTGAATGTTCCTCGGGAGATGGAGTCATCCCTCTCCTCCTCTCGTTTGCTGATAAAGCTGTGATGCTTCTCACCGGGTCATTTCTATCTTATGAAATAACACAAGTAAAGTATCTTTCCAAAAGTTTGTATGAATATATGAATAAATTAAAATACTTTGAATTTTTAATACTACAATCGCAATCATTCTAACTTTAAAAGTACCGGCAAGCACACACATGATATCGTTGTAACCATCTTTATTCTTAATAAATTGAAAACAGTACAGTTGTTATTTAGCACTATGTCATTTGCATATACCGCCTTCAGAATGATTTCTCTTCGTTAATATGTTATGTTTCTTTTATACTTTTTATCATCTTTAGGCTAACTTGACTCCAGTGGGAGACAGTAAGCAGGTCGCCATCTGTATCTATAACATCATTTTATTTGGTGTCTGTGGTCTCATCTTGACCATCCTCCTCAAGAACACACCCACTGAGTCTTATATATTTGCATCCTCCCTGGTTATCTGCTGCACTACCGTCACTATCTTGGTCTTGTACTTACCCAAGGTGAAATAAATATGATGACTTACTAAGCTCCCTAATTTACAATTGAGAATTTTTAGAATTAATGCAGAGTTGTAAACCGTGACAATTGGTTTGGCAGTGATGTTTTGAATTTGAAAGAAAATGATAATGAACGCGATTACTCATTCACAAAACTTTAACTTTCGATGTATTTATGTTAAAATTCTGAAGCTTTATTACGCTGCATAGTTTAATAATGGTTGTATGAAATGCATATGTAATTTCTCCATTCTTCATCTTATACCACGCGGAAGACAGACAATAACTAAAGCATCGTTTATATAATTGTGTATCACGTACTTACGTGCTTTTTAAAGGATAAAAGTACTCATTTCAGATAATCTATTGGGTGAAAAATCGAAAAATGGACGAAAATCATAAATCAAGAAACAGCCAATGTACGTCATCAACAACTGATGTTTCATCGGTAAGGACTCTTACTCGTGCAATCTTTATCTATAACAAAATGTATATAGATGTATAATATTGCCGCTCAAATCTGACAAACGATTTCGAAGGAACTGACTTATCATCTATCTTCTAACTTTATTGGATCTTTCACTGAATTAAATTAAAACTGTTTAATAACGTAGCAGAATCACCAAGCTAAAATTACAAATATCAATTGTGTCGAACCTTTCTAAAGTAAATTGAGCCTTTGGTATCATACGTCTGGCCAAAGACTCCTTCACATTCCTTTCCTTGATAATTAACTGATTCCATAAGTAAACAATGAAGAAAAATCTAATTACTGACATTGAAATATAGATGCTTTGTCAATTTAAATTGTCAACAAAATCACGATAATAATCAAGCGATACTTGATAATACATTCTTCTAATTGTTGAATGATCTAAAAAACATTTTCATGAAACACACCATTAAAAGATTTAAGAATTTCATAGTTTCATCTTGATTAGTTTTCAAGTACGTCAAAGATTTCAAGTGAAGTCTTATAGTCAAACATATTTGATATTCTTTATTAAGTCGTAAACATTAAACATTTTGTTTTGTCAAAACTATAGATCGATCATTGTGCCTGGGTAATTTCTTGTGGGCTTGACTCTTCAATGTGACCGTGACTCTTCAATGGGCGCACGTGTAACCTACGACCTGACCTGACCTATGACATTGCTTTGAAGCTAAATACACAGATATTAGTAACTATTTCTTCTGTGTCTCTTATTATGTCTCTTGTAAAGGGTACTGCATCAACCAATGAAAACCTGCGAGGCAAGGTACCAAAGGAATTATTGGACGAGAATATCAAACTAAAAGAGGAGTACGAACAGGTAAATATATAATATATGCAGACAAACTCATGTAAAAGTTCAAACGAATCATTTCATTTCGTGAAACCCGTACGGGTTCAAACAGTCTTGCATACAGGTTTCACGAAACCAACAAATAACATCTTGTTAATGCATATCTGGCAAGTTTTGTGCTGAGCGTTTGTTGACCATATGAATGAGAGAGCTCTATGAAACGACAAAAAACGTATTGATTCTTAGAAATGAAAGTAAATGTTATCTTATTCTGTCTCGCAGACTACCAAGATGTTGGTTTATATCTATACATAAAAAATCTATATTTATTTTATAATTTATATAAAATACTAATACATACTGAGAAAGGTTATCAGATACTTTGGTTAAATTCATCATCACCAGATACACATGATGCATTTAAATATATACTTTACAATTTATATCATAAATGATGTATGATCACATTTGTACGTATTTCTCTTCAGTTGCAGCAAATGGCCCTTCAGGGGACACGCGAAACAACTGCAGGTGGTTCGAACAAGATGCTCACCGGTTATTAGCAATCATGAGTAACGAAACGTTCGAAACTAGAGCGAATATTTGTCTCAAAGCTTACAGACACTTAAATAGTTGTGTGTTATTTGTTATGCGTATTCTATATATTCTATGTTCTGTGAAATATGTTTCTTGTATCAGTGTATGATATCTAAAATTAGATGCATCTCAACGAGTGACAGTAAGCATCTGCATTTGATAGGTTGTATAATATATCTTAGTCTGCAATTAGAAGTATTATGATACTTCCCATGCCATTTGACTTTACAGTCAGTAAACAATGAAACAACAATATACAACATATGTTATTTACATACATATCCTTGTACTTAAATGCTCATTGCGGTTTCCTACTTGGTGTTGTGTTTGAAGTCTTTGGCTAACACGTTTGTTATCATTCTCGGCCTTTTGGCTACGATCATTTGTAGCATCATGTTCTTCTTGTGGGGAAATCGTGATACACACCTGGCAATGATCAAACACAGCCACAATCTCAATACAATGGGACTAGGGTTTGAGAGCAGATCAGTCGGTTAGTTGTGTGGTTTCTCCTGCCCAGATTCTTTTCTACCGTTGTTGCTAACTTTAAATATTTAAGCCCTAATTTTTCGTACATTAATTGTTTGCAGTATTTTGACTAATAATTTCAGTGGTGAAGTAGCAGTTAAATGCGTCAGAAAATTTAGCGAATACTCTTTGTAGCTTTCATTAAACATGATATACATTTGAAAGTTTCTTGACTTGTTCGTTTGAAGGTTCATCTTAAATGATTTTTAAAAGTTGACTGTCCTGTGAATATTGTGATGAAGTGAATAAAAAAGTCTTAATGTTCATAATGTCTCAATGCTACATTTTATATTTCTCCCTAGCATCTCCCTAGGAAATGCTTCTCCCTGGCAAATGATTTTACGAATCACTTCATGAGTAAGATCCACACAATCATGATTCCCAGAGACAACCTCCAAGAATTGTCATCGTTTAATCCTCCCATCAAAGGCTGTGAACATCCGACAACTTTCCAGCCATTGAGTGAGTCTCGTGTACTTAAACTAATTTAACGAGTAAAACCTTAATACTTCCCATCGATCCTCTCCCCACAAGCTTACTTAAAGCTCATGTCCATGTGTTACTTCATATTTTAACATCGATTGTGAATGATTAATTAACTATCGGATCCTTTTCTTATTTATGGAAAGCAGCTACTGTCTGTCCCATCTTAAAGAAACCCGGTCTTGATACGGTTGTCGTCAGTTATAGGCCCGTGAATAACTTACCCTTAATGTCCAAATTCGTAGAAAAGGGAATGCTGTCACAACTGAATGAGCATATTATGAATGAAAATTTGTTGACTGACTACATTAGTGCTAATCGGGAATTATACAGTGCTGAAACAGCACAGATGAAGCTGGTGAATGACGTATTGCTTCACATGGATAAGCAAATGGTTACGCCTTTGGTTGCCCTCGACCTCTCAACAGCCTTCGACACGGTTGACCATATAGAACTCTTACGTGTTCTTGAGAACCAGCTTGGAACAAAGGGGAAGGCTTTAGACTGGTTTTGAAATTACCAAAACGGGAGGAAAATGAAAGTGAGGGTGGGACAGTCGTTTTCTGAGGAAATTGAGCTTACTTTTTCTATTCCGCGGGAGCTGCGCGTAAACGGTGTTATATAATTTGTATTCAAGTACATTGCAAGACTATATTACTGACAACCTGCAAAAGATGGTGGGGTGAATTATCTAGTTGGGTACGCGGATGATCACTCCTACTACAGTTCCTGCAAAGCATCAAGTACAGAAGAAGAGGGTTACCGTATTGGAGTGCTTGAGGACTGTGCGAAAATTGCACATGATTGGATGAATATGATCAGGTTGAAATTTAACTGTAACAAAACTGAATATATTAAATTCGGCACCTCAACTCAACTTCGGGGAGTATACCATTAATGGAATTTACATTATTGACACTCATATTAATGTAACTACTGACATAAAATATTTCGGGGTTTATCTGGACAGCGAAATGTCTTTTGGTAAGCACATAACAGAAAAATTCAAAACTGCTCTGTTTAATTTGCATCGAATAAAAGTCTTCCGCCATCATCTGAGTAGAAAATCTCTTGAACAGATGATACATTCCTTATTTTCATCCCAACTGGACTACTGTTGTACTTTGCTGTATGGTTTACCTAATTCTTTCATTTGTAAATTACAAAGAGTGCAAAATGTTGCCACCAAGCTACAGGAAAAAGTCACAGGAATCATCATCATCATCATCACCATCATCATCATTATTATGATATTACTTTAAGTGTTTGTTTATTTGTATATAAAGTTACATTTTTTAATATGCCAATTGGTAACGAATAGAACAATATAAAAAACATATTTAGGCTCAATAAGGCAAGAGAACCATCATTAAGAACATTTACCTTTACACGTTTATGAATTGCATTTAATACACAAAGCCCCAGAATTTCCTCCCCCAAAAACAAACATATCTTTAGGCTGTTAATTAGGGCTGTCATTACCTTGTAAAACTTGCCAATTACTTTAATATATGCTAAATGTGCAGCTAGGTGAATGTACTGTCTGCATGGCTTCAATTAGTTTTGTTAACATTAGCTAACAAACAAACAACGAAGTTAAACTGCTTACACCATGACAGATATATAGTAAACCAATAACTGCTACTCAGAGGAACTTTCAAACAGAAAATACTATACACACAATCTAATGCTTATGATTGATTGGACTAACTTGCACATGATATATGGACACTGAGCATTCAGATGGACTGTATAAGATATATGTAGAATGATGTTTATGCGAACCCAAAGACCCTAAAAAACGATGCCTGTAGTTGTTCGCCTGTTTATAAACATCGAGTGAACATTTGTAAAATGAATACCATTTTTATACTACTCTGGTTAAATGCCCATTACTTACCCCGTTCGCCCTCTACTCCACCCCCCCCCCCACCCCCAGCAATTGTATCTTACCACTTCACAAAGATGCCATAACGATAAAGAACCCATAACGGTCCAATTTGACACTATGCCTGCCAGATACACACAAGTCCCTTGTTGCTACTCAACCTCCCCTTTTAACACACAATTTCACTCTCCACGCTCGCAACCCCAAGCGACATTAACAACCTCGTTATTCCCTGCTTTCACACTCGCTGCAAAGATTCAAAGCAGCTGAGAGACTTCCAATTATAACTGAACCATAGTTATTATTATAGAGTGGTTTCAAATCAGCCGTGCTTTTATCACGAATATTGGCAATCAAGCCACACGCAATGCCTATAAATGTAATTGTTCAACTCCGCAAATTGATTGTATATTAAACGCATTCCCTCTTAAATTAACCAAAAGCTATTAGACAAAGTCATTAGCTATAACCATCCCTCCTAAATATGTCGTGATTATCACGCAACGATAAATATTGATGGTAAAAAGTACACAACTTGACATGCACGTTAGAAGGGGTATTCCACAGCCAAATAATGTAATATTTACGGATACAGAACATTCCATGCATCTCAATGTAATCGAATTTCGTCAGACTCGTTACTTTGCTGTCAACGTAATATAAATGTTACATTGCAATACGATACATTCGAATGCTTGCTTGGATTATAAAATTAGCAAAGTGCCTACATTAAAAAATCTTTGAGACGTCTAAAACTTTCTCAAGATAATTTTTAAAATATCATAGAACGGGACTTTGACTAACTTGATAATCTGATACCATTTTCGACAAAAACTGCATAAATTGGCTAGAAATAAAACAAATGAGGCATTTTGACCTAAATTTTGCTTACAAATAATAAACCTTCATTTCTGAAGATATGGATTTACCAGCGACAGATGAGTATGGTGGTAGGATGTACATTGGGCTGTGGGCAAAGGACTCAACATTTTATAGCTTGTCGTTCATTAGTAAATATGTCGTGTAGGCTTCCAATGTATTGTTAGATAATAATTAGTCATACTGACTTGTAGCCCAATTCTGTATGTAACATTTCATAATATCTTTTACAAACAATATTGATATCATCAAGAAACAACAAAATAAGTCAGACATTACAGTCATCATTAATAATGCGATGTATTTGCGGACCTAAAATCGATCACCGAGGTGCATATCATAGTTCTCCATGAATGGTAACAATAGCCGTCACAGAGTATTATTTAACTTTTACAGAGTAAATAATTCCATGCTTCACGGAGAAACATAATATATGAAATAAACTGTTGGAACGTTAACACTGCACTACCTCTCATACCAATATGATAGCATCAGATGGTGAATCGTGTCGAAAAGCTTTGTGAGGTCACGAAATATACTGAAGTACCACATTTATATTGACATAAATTGAAAGGAAATAACGTATTCAGTCGTTGAATGATTAAGTAAAATTATGTCTAATACTTGCATTAATTGAAAAATCTTCTCGGTATAAGGCATAACTTTGACCGTCTGCAGGTTGCTATGGATCCGCCTGTTTTAAATGAAAATTGTCGCGACATACATAACATAGATCTTAAATGGTGCTTTGTCAGAATCGAAGCATAACGTTTTGTTTGGCTACAATTCTAGTTCTAGTAATAGAACTACGTTGTCTGCGTTCTCGTGTACGGGATACTTTGTAATATAATAAAGTGACCTAAGAGCTGTAAGATACGGCAACTGCTTTCATCTGATGGTTCACGCTATGAAGTGTTATAACACCTTAACACATGTTAGACCTGTTAGCAGATACTACTGTGCAAAATTACTAACAGACGAATTCGAAAGGCTGTTTCAACTAATGACTGGTTAGGAGCTGAACAGCTGTCCCTATAGTTGACTAGTAGGTATACCCTATAAACATAGGCGTAGGAGTCCAGTTTGATCTAGGGGGCTGTAACGACTTGCCCGAAAATATAACCAACATTTTTCGCGCATTCGACAGGTTAATGTACATTTCATATAGACATGCATCGGTTATGACACCCCCCAGCCCCCTCCCCGCCCCCGGCCTCCTACGTCTATGCTTATAAAGATGTAAGATAGTCTTGTTAGTCCAATCAATCATTAAGCATTAGATTGTGTGTATAGTATTTTCTGTTTGAAAGTTCCTCTGAGTAGCAGTTATTGGTTTACTATATATCTGTCATACCACTTGCTACACATTCATTTCTTATTTACGGCTTGGCTTGCCTAAAGAGTGGTTATTCTGTGTGTAATTGTCAGATTCAAAGCGCCAGGGGTGCACTCTGTACAACCATAACGCCCTTAATGACAGTTATTCAAAGCTAATTTATACGCTTTAACACACCAGTAGAATCACTGTGGTCGAGTGGTACGGACTTCAGTTCGTGACACGAAGATCCGGGGTTCGATTCCTACCTTCGCCTGATGAGTCCCAAAGGACGAAACCGGTCGTGAAGTGGAATTTTTCTGGTTTTCTGGTGTGTTATTCTTAATTGATTTATATATATATATATATATATATATATATATATATATATATATATATATATATATATATAATATATATATATGTATATATATATATATATAGATATTATATATATATATATCTATATCTATATCTATATCTATATCTATATCTATATATATATATATATATATATATATATATATAACGAAACGAAACGAAATAAATATAACGAAAATCCACGTTTACTCCAAAAGAAAATATTACCAGATAAATAAGATATGACTCATAATTGACAAATTAGGAGTAAAGTTTTAGAACGTAAACATAAAGAAATCGATTGGATCTTTCGTATTAAGTCTCACATCACCGGCCTCAACAAGACTTGGGACTCCTTAACAAATATCAGTTCTACAAACATATGTAATCCGTTCTTTGCTCCTTAATCCGCTCCCTGTATAGTCATGGTTTATTTGGTTCTAACTCCATCAATGCAACTTACACTTATCTAGCGTCATACTTTCATTGTGTTACATTTTGTACTTTTCATTTGACTGCTAAGTATTTCTGACGAAGGACCGCAATACGGGGGACCGAAAATTCCAATATATTTTCTTAAACTGTACTCCTTATTTGTCAATTATGAGTCATATCATATTTCTCTGGTTTTCTCTAATAATAATAATAATAATATATATATATATATATATATATACACATCTTTTATAATTCTATTCTCCATGCCCGGGACAATGACATAACTCGTTCAATTCATTTCATCGTTTTGACAGGACTAGGCGGTCAAGGGATAATCTCTTTCGGCGATAAATAGAAGCCAGTTCGTAAAGGTCACTTTTACCCAACCACCTACTTGCAAACTCCCTCACGGGATTTTTGTTTGCACTTCTATCTGCAAAGGATATGTTTAATTTTATTAGAGAATGGAACATTGTTAATAATGAGAATCACAATGAGCACTTCCAAGTTTTATACTTATAATACCCGAGGACTCAGAGACTGTCAGAAACGTTAAAAAGTATTTGGTTACTTCAAAAAACATAGGTATGACTTCATACTTTTACAAGAGACATACTCTTCTATACATGATAGTAAAATTTGGCCAACGAATGGGGTGGGAAAATTTACTTCTCACATGGTACTTCTCACGTGGTACTTCACATGGTACTTCTCATATGGTACTTCTCACATGGTAAATCTTCTCACATGGTAAATCATCCCCTAATTTGTCTTTACTGATGGTTTTTAAGATGATAATGGCTGCTTATCATTTCAAAGTTAAATATTAATAACACAGTGTTAGAATTGATGTTCAGTTATTTGGGGTGGGCACTTTCATTTTTGTTGGAATCTAGAGTTAGAAAAAATAGTGGGTTTGCTTTGAACATACTTCAAAGCTCTAGCATGAATGCTCAGTATCTTGCATAAATTAGATTATATATATATATATATATATATATATATATATATATATATATTATATATATATATATATATATATATATATATATATATATATATATATATATATATATATATATATATATTATAAAGAAAATCCACATATACTCCAAAAGAAAGTATTCATAAGGTTGAATTGAGCAATACCCTATGCTGCAGGGGATAATAATAATAATAATAATAATAATAATAATAATAATAATAATAATAATAATAATAATAATAATAATAATAATAATAATAATAATAATAAAATAGTACTTATATAGCGCGTTCCACAGCAACGCTGCTCGAAGCGCTTTACAGGAATTGAAACAATTAATATAAGGAAACATTTAAAAGACAGTAAACATTCAAAAGCATATAGTAGAAAAATATCGCCTAAAAGGTATACACCATAAAACCTATAATAGGATAGGGATGGTCACATAACTCATACATCGCGACATACATTGGCTTAACAAAGTTTTGGCCTGCTATGAATGAACACGTTCCTCATATAATACATCAACAACGGCTTAACAACGTTGTATGCTCTATGTATTTTCTCTATGTATTTTCTTTACAATTGATCTAGTTTATGGCATAAGATTCCGAAAAAATTATCAAACATTTTATCCGTAGACTATGCTTGTTTTAATCATAATCCAATGGTGCAATTAGAAAGCTAATATTAAAACTCACCAAGTAGTCTACATTCTAACTTCTTCGCGGATTTCTGTCAACGCATTGTTCAATAATAATTGTGTTATTGAATATATTTGTTCTGTATACAATCAAATTTCGATAATTAACTTGGGGAAATTAGAGGGCATGCAGAATCGTCCACAATGTACACCAAACCACTGTAACACGTGTAGCAATTATCTTCTTGCGTACCGAACGTTAAATTGAACGAATCTTTTTCGTTGGTCGAGTTTCTTAAGAAAACAGGGACTTTGTTTTTCATGATATTAGTTCTTTGAATTAGCCGGATCGATAAACAACGTTCGCATTGTTTCAAATATTTACACACAATCGAATTTGAGCCCGGTGTGAGAGAGTAATCAAGTCGACATCTGCATCTATAATATAATCTTAGTTGGTGTCTGTGGTCTCATCATAACGTTCTTCCTCAAAAACACACCCACTACGACCTTTATAGTTACATCCTCCCTGATCATCTGCTGCACTATCTGTCACTATCTTGGTCTTGTACTTACCCAAGGTGAAATAAGTATGATCACCTCCTTCTTAATAGCTAATGATGCAAGTTATTATTCTAATGAATGGTAATGGAGTCAATATTTTCGATATATGGTTTGAACCTTGAATTTTATGCCTTTTGAGAAAGTACATTCATCAAGGCCTTTGACATGAAGACGCACTTGACGAATTTTACCTACGTAAAAGTAAATATAGCATTAATAAGACGGGCGAACGAGATATGCAAATGTCTGCTCATCAAAGTTCATTTTATCACGAATGAAGTGTGATATGGAAAGTTAATGCTATATATTCAAAACTGGAGATGTTAAAAGATAGATAGATAGATAGATAGATAGATAGATAGATAGATAGATAGATAGATAGATAGATAGATAGATAGATAGATAGATAGATAGATAGATAGATAGATAGATAGATAGATAGATAGATAGATAGATAGATAGATAGATAGATAGATAGATAGATAGATAGATAGATAGATAGATAGATAGATAGATAGATAGATAGATAGATAGATAGATAGATAGATAGATAGATAGATAGATAGATAGATAGATAGATAGATAGATAGATAGATAGATAGATAGATAGATAGATAGATAGATAGATAGATAGATAGATAGATAGATAGATAGATAGATAGATAGATAGATAGATAGATAGATAGATAGATAGATAGATAGATAGATAGATAGATAGATAGATAGATAGATAGATAGATAGATAGATAGATAGATAGATAGATAGATAGATAGATAGATAGATAGATAGATAGATAGATAGATAGATAGATAGATAGATAGATAGATAGATAGATAGATAGATAGATAGATAGATAGATAGATAGATAGATAGATAGATAGATAGATAGATAGATAGATAGATAGATAGATAGATAGATAGATAGATAGATAGATAGATAGATAGATAGATAGATAGATAGATAGATAGATAGATAGATAGATAGATAGAAACGGATACTCTCATATTAACCGATCAGATTGCAGCTGATCTGTGATTGGAACGATCGTACATATAGGTGATCGAGCCTAACTTTATATATCGCAATGAATGTTCTCATCTAACAGGATTAACTAGTATTCTATAAAACATTTGTTGGGAACTTTATCGTTTAGATTACTTTTCATTACGTCAAATTTGACCATTCTGAAACGTCGCGGATTCTTGACCTTACCGTAGAACCTCCTTTTCAAGCTAGAGCGATCGTTTTGTTTTGTTTCGTTTATGTACATATGACCTAGGCATACCAAGGCCTTCTATAGTCATTGCATTAGCTATTTATGTAGTATATATATAATTAACAAAAATACGACAAACTCTTCATTCTTCAAGCTGCTAAAACCAATAAATTAAGAGGAAAGGTTTGGAATATAATATTCCATACACGTTTTTGGTCGAGTTATTGAGTATATAGCCATTAAATTCTCATTACCGAACATATTTGAGAAGATTCAGCGGTCCGTTAAGACAATTCAAATCTACATTTCACTGCAAAGCACCTATATGGAAGACAATAATCGACAATATAGGTGTCGATTAAGCCAGTCACGTGTACTATTAATGATCCCAGGGCACTTTCATCAACATTTGAAGCTTTTATCACTTTTTTAAGTTGATGTTCAACTAACATTTATTTCTACGTATTGAATTAAATCCATTCTGGTTTGGAAGACTAAAATACTACAAAATAAATTGCCATTTGAAGGAGGACATTTTTTTGGTTTCTTGATGCTTGTTACTCATGTTGAGTAGTCAATCTATCGAACTGGACAATGGCCAGTAATTTACGGACTCTTTGTCTGTTGATCATGGTTTGGTGTTTAGTTCCGCCTGTTTTTTGTTACAATTCATCGAAGATTCCTCTTTATATTGGTGGAATGATGTCCATGACGGTAGGATGGGATGGTTCTGGATGTCTGGTATCAGCTGAACTAGCCCTGGAACAGATCAACAACCGATCAGATATTCTACCAGATTACGAGCTTAAGATGGTTTGGAATGATTCACAGGTATGTTCATACGTTACTCATATGATTTGGTTCCATACCGGTGCTTGACTCACCGCTCTGAGTGTAATAGAGCAGACAGGAAATTAATTTAATTATTTACGAAACATAATTATCCAGTGTAAATGGACGTTGACAGTAATGGCAAGACTATTTAAAAATAGTAAGTGGGCTACAAATATGAAGGATCGATCAGTCCTGGATAAACATTATTTTTACAGAGATTTAGAAAGAAAAGTAAGGATGTAATATGTAATATATCATAAGTATATCAGGTCGCCGATGGTGTGGTTGGGATGAGGCTAGACGGTCAAGCAGAATCCTATCGAGAATCCTCTTATGAAGTACTTTGACGTAATTTGTTTAAATTCAGAAGGAAAGTTGCAATTTGAGGATAAAAAAAAGAGATTTCATCCCCAACGCCAAAAATTGCTTACTTGACAAGGCACCTTAAAGCATCACAAAGACAAAAGTCCAAATGACTTTTTCAGCGGTGGTTCACAAAAGCCATTAATTAATTAATTCTCAAACATAGAAATGATATTTAGTTATTATATTATTAAAAAAAAATGAATGTCAACTGGAAATATCTGATTGAAAGAAAAGTTACTGTGAACTTTACGGTAGAAATGGTTACTGTATGGTGAGCCGAGAGAATGTTTGAAGGGAAACAATGACCTCCAACACCTTGTACAAAGTGTGGTGCTGAAACAAGATCAGAACTCTAACTAAGAAATAATTACGCTAGAGATAAATATAAAAGTGATATTTAATCATTGAAATCAAATGAAAATGAATATACATTAGGGTAAAATAAACACAATATAAAACAGAAAGTTTTAAGGTTTATTCTGTTTAGAATGCTTTATCATAAGGAATAATTTTAACCTTCACTATTACAAACAATCTTGATGATTCATTACAAATAATGCAAAGTTTGTTTGACCGCCTTTTACCGTGTCTATTGACATGTTGGTAAGTGCTATAATTTCTTTTCAACTTTGTTTTATAGATTGCTAAGTTTAACATATCTCCGTAAGGCATTCATTTTGTACTATTATGTAAGATGGTATGATAAGCTCGGTGGATATGTAAAAGTTGTACATAGGGATTGCATAATAGCCTACTTGTGTGGAAGTAAAAGCTAGATAGACAACATGTTATCTGGGCTGTTCTCTTTGTACTCGGTAAAATGTAGATGCTATGAGGTAGCCGCAGCTTTGTGCACCTTTGGTCAGTTTAGTCCCCTTCATTAGTGGCATAGATGGAATTTGTAGCCCTGGATTTTATAACCGAATGGCGTCCTTCTTGAATTAAATTTCTTCATGCTTAATTCTGCAACTACAGAGGACAGTTTTGTTTTATCTCACACTATACTGACAGTTCACATGGTGTTCCCATTAACATGTTATTTTATATTTCCCGGGAGCAGTAAATGGACTCCTTGCATTAAATATCGTCAAAATTATCAACATGTATATAAGTTAATGGGTCTTATATGTACCTTCTGCAAACATCACTTACAGTAAGTGCATATGTAATCGCTATTTACCAGCTTCTTTATTATGTGTGGTAAATATAATAGATCAGCTTAATCGATGTTATTATTAATTGCATCGAAGCTATTCACACTAGTTTTTTTTTACGTAGAAGACATTTGGAGCGTGTTTATATATACTTGCCTGTATCGATATCATGAGCTACCTTAGTTGTAGTTACATTCTTCATATCCGAGTACACCATTATAACTGTTACCGTGAACTTTTCACTATCAGAGATATCTACTGGAATAATCATTATACAATTTATTTTCATGATATCAGCAACGCCTTTTCCCACCAGATCCAAATAATTCAATTTTAATAATAAAAACAGGAGTAAAAATGTCGATACTGTGATCGCTATAGGCTATGTCTGATGCTTTAACATCAAATTAAACTTTTTGATCAATTTCTTGAACAGCTTTTGAGGGGACGAGAGGAAAAGTCATAATTTGCAAGAAACACTCACCATTGATGTAGATAATCTTATATGTATTATTAATGTATATGTATAATGAAGTATCCGCTGTAGTGAATAATTCTCGATTGATATTAGTGTTATGAGAAACCCATATTTGCTTAAAAATGATCTACTGCCTCGTCTGCTGCTCCATTAAAATCCTTTGTATGGTAATTGTGTCTTGATTTAAGATATATTGAAGTTTATTGTATTCTTGTACATCTTCTTTCCTAACAGTGCATTCAAAGTAGAGCCGCTCGGATTCTCTTTCGTCATATCTACAGTGAACCTCAAAAGATCCTTTTACTGAGCCCACCTTGCTCACCAGGTGCTCAGTTGATTGCATCGGCTTCGAGATATTGGAATTTAATCAATGTAAGTATACATATTTTGAGAATTTTAACTTGATCTTTTTCTACTGACAGTATGTTTAGATTCTCATCTCTTTGTTAGGTTTGACATTCTCCTCCATAAACAAAAATAAAATCATTTGTTTTAAGTCTTATACTCACTAAAGAATTGCAACCTAGTTCCCAACTATTCTAGTGTTAAATTAGATCAATTAGATATTATATTGGATTTTTGGAAAATAACTTTAACAAAACAATGCTACCAGTACTCAAATCAAATCCTTTTCAATAACAGATTTAGTAGAATACCTTCCTCGACTTGACTCAATTCGACTCCAAAGAAGACAAGAAGTTCCCACAGGAAATTATCATTTCAAATAGACGCAATGTTTGCTCATCGCTTTTTTAAATGACTTTCCAGTTTTACTTGATTTCTACTTTGAAAAACAAAAGATTTTAGTATCAATAAAGGTTTACACATTCTTAATACACAGGTCATTATCCTACTGTTAATTATTAGATACCGTAAGTTTCCGTTCCGAAAATTCCAAAACTGTTATTACCCTAATTAAGAATTTACATAAAATGTAAATGTAAAATGTATGTTTCAGTTCTTTAAGAGTGGGTGGAGAGTGGATATATATATATATATATATATATATATATATATATATATATATATATATATATATATATATATATATATTTATATATATATATATATATATACTATATATATATATATATATATATATATATATATATATACTATATATATATATAAATATACTATATTACTTCCAATCACTTACCTCATTTAATTATTGTATCTCACTCGAGATCCAGCCTTTCTCTAAATGCAGCATAGTTGTTTGACAGTTTTTCCGTTATTCCTATATATATATATATATATATATATATATATATATATATATATATATATATACTATATATATATATATAAATATACTATATTACTTCCAATCACTTACCTCATTTAATTATTGTATCTCACTCGAGATCCAGCCTTTCTCTAAATGCAGCATAGTTGTTTGACAGATTTTCCGTTATTCCTATATTTATATATATATATATATATATATATTATATTTTATATATTATATTTTATATATTATATTTTATATATAATATAATTATTATTGCGGTAATCAGGTTGTATACGGAGCGATTACTACCGAGTTGACAAACCGTGTCAAGTACCCAAACGTTTACCGTGTTGTTCCGATCGCTACAAAGTTATTCAACGAAGTCTATTTCTGGCTGATGAAAACGTATGGCTGGCGGAAGATAGGCTATTTAGCAGATAGTTCTGAAGCTAACATAAAGGTACGCTGCAAGAAAAAAGTGTATCTATATATTTTATATATCGATTTTAATTTTAGTTACCGTCATCGCCTTGAGTTTCATCAACATTTGGTTATTATCTTCAGACCATTAAAATCAGAATTAAAACAAATTTTAAAGTTAAAAATGCTTTAAAGCTCTCCTTTAACAAGAAATATCTCCACGTATCTAACCTATTAACGTATCAACAATATTTCTTGTAGTACTGTATTGTTTGTATAATTTTCTCAGATATAAGCGAATTCATTTTCTGTTTGTCAAGTTGATTTATGAATCTTCTAATGTCATCATGTAGGCTCAGAATGTATTCATCGAGAAAGTTAAGTCCCTTAACGCAACACTGATTACGGAGCAACTTAATGATGTAGCAAAAAACCAAGTTGAGAATCTCAAGGTAAATTATAGGGATCTAATTCTTTTCTTTTGTAATTATTCTTAAGTTAGATTGCATTTAAATAAAATTATGACGATTGCCATTACAGTTTTAGGTTTATATTACTTATTTAACCAATAAATATGTGGAAGGTATTGTTGAAGAAGCTATATGTTATTTGAGCATATAATTTGCAATTTTAAACATATGACTGATAACATTTGCGAATGACGTCTTGGTTCAGTCATTTTCATATCTGATGAATAAACTCATTTTAAGCAAACCAATGTATATAATATATTTCTATATTACCTTGAACTTTGATTTGATACGTTATTGCTAAAGTTCCTTTCGGTAGTATTTTCGATATTAATATCATATCAATTAATTATGTATCGCTTCATTTAAACATGATATTTACAGAGTTAGTATAATAACTACTTTTTTATCTTATGACCTGATATATTTCATGTGATTTTCTTAATGTATTATTACATTTCTTGTTATGTTATTTTGAATGTTACAAATTCAATAATATTTCTGAATTCTTGTAGAGTCAAGATGTTCGAATATTATTTTCAATTGTGTATGAATCTCAGACAAGGTTCATCTTTTGTGAGGTGAGTTTCAGTATTTATCAATCATGATGTTTTAATACCTACCTATAGCTTAGCCTGTGTTCCTTCGTTTCCTACTTTAATTCATTTTCAATTATTACTTTAGGCTTCATTTTTATTATTCTCCGTATCAAATATTAACTTTTGACTCGCGTAGAACATGTCCAGCCACCTGTCACGGTGTATCACATAAGCCGTTACCAAAACAACAAACAAGGGATATCTATCCAGAACTAAATCGGCACAACTATTTTATGCAGTGACTTTCTTAATTGCATAGTCCCTGTTTTGCGATTGATTTTGCAGTGTATCACTCTTGGAAAATTATGTTGTATTAAGTCGTGTATTCTAATCCAGTGATATTTTTAGTCCATGGCGTGTTAATCCCGGGGTTAACCATACCCGTATATTAGCAAGTGTTATTGAAATATCCCATACCAATGAGTTGGTTTGGGAGAGAATGCATGAGGTATTCCTATCGTGTTTTACTTTGAATTACAGAAATATACATATGAACTTATTGTTGTTTAATCATTTCTTAGTTAAGTTGTAATTGTATATCGTTGGAACGTTACGTCGCACACGTCACGCTGTCTTTGTGTCCAGTACAGTGTCATATTTTACCAATCTACAGACTTACAAGGCCGGATTTTATGGTCCGCATATAGTTTGGGTGATACCATTTTGGTATCGGCCAAACTGGTGGTTGATCGAAGACGACAACGTGAACTGTACTGCAGAGGAATTGGAAGAGATTCTTTTCACAACCACCGTTCTTGGAGTGGACGTTCCCCTCATCAGTCCATTGGAGAAACCGACTATTTCCGGGATCGTAAGCTGTTAATTATTGTGTAGTTTAAAGCCACGAATTATATCATTGATAACACATCGGCAAATTTAAGTTTACCTTTTTATTTAATTGTTTTGTTTCAGAGAACCGTGGTTTGCCGAAAAAAGTTATTATGAGGAGTCTCTTTGAATAATGGGCTGCAAGTGATCGATACTATTAGTACACGAACAAGTTTGAACTTTATCGAATCTGTCTATACATTCTTCATGTCTCTTTGAATTATTTAACTCTTGCCTTATAACGCAGCCCCATCCCAACATTCAAACACAAATATACACGGAAAAAATACACCAGCGCATCTCTCCTGAAGCTTAAAAAGTCCACGAGAAACTCGATCAATGTGTTTCCTTAAAGGATATCACTGACTTGTCATTTTCATGACATCTTGCATACATGTCGATTGAATTTGATATTTACTGAATTTGACTAGATATTACGAAGTATAATAATCATTAATGGAACATGATAAAAATGAACAAAAGGATTCAACCCTGCAATTTATACTTTGAAACGATATCAGGTTTTATTAGAATTTTCTAAGGTTTCATAAGGTGTTAACAATAAGAAAGTGTATGCAAGATGCACATGTGCATGTCAGTTTTCTGCAAGCGTTAAAACATACCTGCTATGTTTTATGCATTTACATTGCTGTATCTATACATTAACCTTAGTATTCTTTGCTTTAGGTGGTGCATTGGTCTGCAGCCGGTCTAGTAATTAAATATTCACACGGTTGATTTGTACTCATCTCATGTTAAGGCTCTAATAACATAAGCTTACCTAAACGCTAGGAATATCTTGCTCAGTGTAGGAGTTAGGATTTTATGAAGCCGTATCAGAGGGTATTATTTGTCAATGTGAAACTGATATGTGTGAACGCAAAGTGGTGAAACATTTTAGATGTTTTTCGTTTCATTTCAATTAGCATATAGAATGTAAACAGTTTTGAAACTGAAACCAATGCCAGTATACAAACTAAAAACATTCCGTAGGAAATGAGAACAACATCACTACCAGGTACAATTGCCTGATTGATTCGTTGGGTGATTTAGTGGTTGTGTGGCTGATTGAATGCATTAATTACTAATTTACATTCTGGCATTTTAGTTTGAATCATGTTGTCAGCATATGAACTTGAAGTAAGTCACTATATTTTGATCGTTTATTTTCATTCGATTTAAAGACTCCAATCGGATTTGTAGAAGAGATGAAACATCGGTTGACTTGGCCTAAATACCAAGCTTATACTTTCAATAGTTATACAGCTTACACGTATGACGCAATATGGACTATTGGCTTATTATTAAACCGCTCAGCAAGAATACTGCAGGAATCTAGTAGTCCTAAACGTCTTGAAGATTTTACCTACACAGATGTCGACTTATACCAACTCTTCCTGGATGGATTATCAACAACGGATTTCTTCGGAGCTACCGTAAGTCACATGTTGCTTCTACATAGGTTTTTTATTTTTATAATTTCCGTTTTTAGTCTCACTCGTTCTAGATTCAGGATGTACAAAATCATCAAATATAATTTATTCACCAGAGATTCTCAGAACGATAGAAGGGCAATCACTTGAGTTTATAAACATATATCCACAATTGTTGAAATGCTTTACAACCTGTTTATTCATTACTTTGAAATATCTCTAAGACGTTATAAAAAGCTTTTGTTCACACTAATTCTGTAGGGACAAGTGAAGTTCGCAAAAGGAGAAAGACTTGGTGGTTCTGAACTTTTTCAACTACAAGGTACGTATACATACACCAGTGCAGTCATTGGCGGATCTTGGATTCACAATAAACATTTGACCACTAAACAAACTCAAACGCCCCGACCAAATGAAACGCTCAAAATCCTCAAAGCAGAAAGATTGTCAAGGGTTGGAAGTTTCAATTCTCCTAGAATACCAATGCCCCCTTTTAAGATTCTCCTACTTTGCCTCACACTACAACATCATCGTAACTACAGCAGTATAACCAATTGATATTTCCCATTTAGTTCGATGTCCTCCTGACTGGTTTCTACATACTCGGTATTGTTTTCATTTGTCTAATAACCAAACGGCTGATTGGAGTCAAGCTGTCACGTCATGTACCATAGCGGGCGCAGAACTTGCAGATTTGTCAACGGACGGGGAGATTTCGTTCTTATCAAGAAAATGGATAACAAACTGGTAAGGTAGTACTAGCTTAATATTGAAGCAATGTAAAGCACACCTGGTTCTAAATATGAAGTTATTAATGATAAAGCAATACATTTCGGAATAAATTAACATGTTAACAACGAACATTCTTTACATTCTCTTATAATATATAGATTATAAGTATTAATAATCAGAACTTAAAAGAGAAAATAAGCCGTTAACAGACTACTTATCTACTACAAGAAGTTAAATACATAAAAGTTAGAAGTCCTAGCGTTTCGTTCCAAGCAGGATCTTCCTCAGCTAGTATCGATCCTGCCAGGGTGAAAACAACAGGCCCATTCTCTTTTATTTAATTATCAAACTTGAAAGAGCATCAATCATAATTTATTTTTGACTTGCAGGCGTGGTGGTCACCAGACATTGAATCAAACAAAATCAAACATCGATGCAGGCACGTCAGTCTGGATAAGGGACGAGTCACGTGACTGTGCTTTCGTTGATTTTGGCGCCGAAAATAAAGAATTCGCTGGAGATTGTAGTGAAGAAAGGGCATTTATTTGCAAGGCTAAAGCAGGTTTGGAAATTCACTACGAATCTTACTAAATGATATCGAATGTGTGCCATGTAATTGAAGCTAATACTTGATGATGCAAGCTGTTGTATTTTTTCTTTATCGTTTTAGCTCATGCTTCTCCTGGCAAATGCGACTTTTTACTCATCGGGTATGGTTACTTTACCGAGAAATATAAATGTACACATTAAGTACAAGTATTCCTTGACATGGAACTGTACACTTGACAGCTGTTCAAACCGGATAGATCTATCTATGTTGGGATATGCAAACACAGATATACACCACTAAATTGCTTTATAAAACTTGCAGCTCATTTTATGACAAGAACACGGGCCATTAAACGTCAATGAATAGCTTAAATTATAAATATAATCACAATGCAAATCAAAATCACCCGATTATCTTCAGAAAGAAGGTTCGATCTTAGCTTCATTGATCTTTTTAACTGTTTCTATTGTTACAGCTATTGTTGGTGTATCACTTGCAGTTTACACCTCAGCTACAGATGAAATGCTTTGGAAGACTCCCATCGTATGGGCCGGTAACATTAATCATTTTTACTACTCACTGGTTTCTTGAAAACAACGGTTTTAATTCATATAACGTTCCATGCGCCTCCATTGCTGCAAATATGCTTTCACATATTATACAAAGCATGACTCTTATTAAGTTTTAATGTATGATCAACCATTTTAGTTAGCATACCTTCAATCAAATGTTATTGTCTCACTTGATATTTCATTATCTATAATCTAGTCTTTATTACAAACCGCTGGTTATACATGACCATTTTGTAATGCTTAACTAGATGGACTATTTTCTCCATACTCACTTTTGTTAATTCCTTTTTTGGTCATTAGTTTTTGCCTTTGCATTTTCTTTTCTTCTTTTTACTTTAATCAGGTGGCGAGGTTCCTCTAGATGCCCCGATTACTGTCCCTATAACGACTGATAGAATAGAGAGACTGATACCAGCATATTTACATATTTTGGTGACGTCATTCTCATCAGTTGGAATAGTGATTATTCTTATAACATCCCTGCTCATCATTCGTTATATCAGAAGAGGGTTAGTTCTCAATTTTTCCTCTTCCTTTTTGTTTTCATTAATAGATAATAAATATTGGTCAGTAACAACAAATCAAATTTATTACACTTATGCCTGTCAGAAAATAGCAATATCACAAAAAGATGAATCATAAATTGAAATTAGCTATTAATCATGACTTTCAGTATAACATCTTTCAGGTTTTTGCACTGTTTTGACACTTACAGATCACGCCGTGGCATGGATGCTGTTTTTGATTACGTCACACTGTTCGGTGGCTTCCTAATGTATGTCTCAGTGTCGTGTACCAAATCTGATCTGCTGCCCTCTCTATCAGACCAACATCATCTCCTCGTTTGCAAGGTAATAATAATTATCAAGGTCACCGCATCCATTAGATAAATATTTGTCAGTTGTAATATGCATCCGAAAATGAAGTCATCAATATAATCGTTTAATTTAATATTCATCGGAATCATCGGTCTTATCGCTGGAGTTTTTAAAGCAAAACTAATTGCCAGCTTATCCAAGAATAGCCATGATTACTGAAGAGAAAACTTTGTTAATAGATCAAAGATGCAGCTTTTATATATGTTTTTTACTGGTCATATGGAGGTCAACAATAGGAAAGGAATATAAATGTAACTGTCAATAAATGCTAACTCAAGATGATTTTAAACAACATAAGCTTCAGTATAATTTTCCTTTTTGATGTATAGATTAACGATGTCATTGCTTCTCTGGGTTTTACTATGGCTGTATCAACACTTGTTGCAAGAATCTGGCTGGTTTATAATTCCTTAAAGTCAGATGATCACGTGGTAGGTTATACACTAGTATGGTTACATTACACCTTTAAAGTTAAGGAGCCTTGCTTAATAACGGAACGGAAGCGAAAACATTTTTGGTATAAATTGGTCAAATGTAGATTAACGTCATTGTTAGTTATTTTAGTGATAATTGTTGTTTGTTGATTATTGCTAATATATAGATTTTATTTCAATGTGATTACAATCATGTCCCTTACTTTTGAATAAGTATAAGAACTAAAGGAAGCTTCAGATTCAGGAGCGCGTATAAATATATACATAAGATAGATGGATGGATAAATGGATGCATGGATGGATGCATATATTTGAAATGGTAATTAAGAATACTTGACGTGAACGTTGATTAATAGGGTTCATATGATTAAATTGTAATTAAAACAATACGATGCAGCTTTTTATATCCATTCATATTTAATAAATAAATAAATATATATATATATAAATATATACCAACCAACTTTATATATATATATATATATATATATATATATATATATATATATATATATATATATATATATATACATATATATATATATATATATATATATAAATATATATATATATATATATATATATATATATATATATATATATATATATAGATATATATATATATATATATATATATATATATATATATATATATATAGATATATATATATATATATATATATATATATATAATTATAATATAATATATGTATATGTTATTGAGGTTTAAGGTGTTGCAGATTTGATTAACATTTCAATTCGGATTTCTTTTCGTTTTCACAGGGTAGCAGTGTTTTAAAACTTCGTAGCATAATTGCAGCGCTCTTAATTTTTGATGCGATCTGTCTGACTTTGAAAAACTTTCTGTATCCTGTTTACCTTAATTTTGTGCCCTTGGGAAGCGAGGTGAGCTTTGTTTAACTTCTTTCAGAATGAATATACATGAATTAACATCATATATATAATAAATCATACTAACTACAAATTTTAAATCTCACTAAAAACCTAATGCATCGTGAAAACTACAGCACCCGAATCTGGCAGAATGAGTATTGATATGTCATTTATTTATTTTCCTGTTAGGTGGATCCGGAGAATTCCAATCATTTCATTGAATACTACTTCAGTGAATGTTCCTCAGGAGATGGAGTCGTCCCTCTCCTCCTCTCGTTTGCTGATAAAGCTGTCCTGCTTCTCACCGGGTCATTTCTATCTTATGAAATAACACAAGTAAAGTATATTTCCAAAAGTTTGCATCAGTATATGCATAAATTAAAATACTTTAATGTTAACTAAAAACACAGTACTTTTTAATTATAAAAGTACCGGCAAGCACACACATGATGTCTTTATAACCATCTTTATTCTTAATACCTTGAAAATAGTACAGTGGTTATTTAACACTGTGTAATTTTCATATACCGCTTCTGAATGATTGCTCTTGGTTAATATTAATATTGTATCTCCTTTTATACTCTTTATCATCTTTAGGCTGACTTGTCTCCGGTTGGAGACAGTAAGCAGGTCGTCATCTGCATCTATAACATCATCTTATTTGGTGTCTGTGGTCTCATCTTGATATTCCTCCTCAAGAACACACCCACCGAGACATTTATATTTACATCCTCCCTGATTAACGGCTGCACTACCGTCACTATCTTGGTCTTGTACTTACCCAAGGTGAAATAAGTATGATGACCTACTAAACTTTTGCAATTCAGAATTTTTCGATTTATTGCAGAATTGTAAACCGTGACAATTGGTTTGGCGTTTCGACGTTAAAGAAAATTGTAATGAACGAGATTACTCAATCACAAAACTTTCGATGTATTTTTGTTAAAATCCTGAAGCTTTATTACGCTGCTTAGTTTAATAATGGTTGCATGAAATGCATACGTAATTCTTTATTCTTCATCTTATACCACGCGGAAGACAGACAATAACTATAGCATCGTTTATATAATTATACATCACGTATTTACGTGCTTTTTAAACGGACAAAAGTACTCATTTCAGATAATCTATTGGGTGAAAAATCGAAAAATAGACGAAAGTCATGAATCAAGAAAAAGCCAATGTACGTCATCAACAGCTGATGTTTCATCGGTAAGGACTGTAACTCATGCAATCTTTATCTATAAAAGTATGTATATAGATGTATAATATTGCCGCTCACATATGACGAATTATTTCGAAGGAAGTGATTTATCATCTTCTAACTTTATTGGATCTTTCACCGAATAAAATTAACAATGTTTCATAACGTAGCAGAATCACAACGCTAAAGGTACAAATATCATTTTTTAACCTTTTTAAAGTAAATTGAGCATTTAGTATCATACGTCTGGCCTGGCCAAAAACTCCTTCCCATTCCTTTCCTTGATTATTAACTGGTTTCATAAGTAAACAAAGACGAAATATCTAATTAATGACATTGAAATATCGAGGCTTTGTCAATCTGAATAGTCAACACAATCTGGATGAGAATCAAGTACTACTTGATAATACGTTCTCCTAACTGTTGAATGCTAAAAGAAAAAAAATTCACGAAACAAACCATTTAAAGATTTATAACGTTTATTGTTACATCTTGATTAGTTTCCAAATACGTGAAACGTTTCAAACGAAGTCTTATATTCAAAGCTTAAATATTATATTTTCTTAAGTAATTCGTCTACCTTAAACATTTTGTTTCGTTGAAGATACAACATGATATACACAGTCACGTAATGAATGGGCGCACGTGTAACCTACGACCTGACCTGACCTATGACATTGCTTTGTAGCTAAATACACAAATATTAGTAACTAGTTCTTCTGTGTCTCTCTTATTATGTCTCTTGCTAAGAGTGCTGCATCAACCAATGAAAACCTGCGAGGTAAGGTACCAAAGAAATTATTGGATGAGAATATCAAACTGAAAAAGGAGTACAAACAGGTAAATATATCATATATGCAAACTAATTCATGTAAAAGGTTAAACAAATCATTTAATTTCGTGAAACCGGTACGCGTTAAACCGAACTTATATACAGGTTCCACGAAACCAACAAATTACATGTTGTCAATGCAATTCTTTTGCTGATCATTCGTTGACCATATGAATAAGAGAGCTATATTGAACGAACAGATACGTCGTGATTCTTTAGAAATTAAATTACATTTTTATATTTTTCTCTCTTGTAGACTATCAAGATCTTGGTTTATAGAGTATATAAAACATATAAAGATTTATTTTTGTTTACAATAAAATACTAACTACATACTGTGAAAGGTTATCAGATACTTTATTTTAATTCCTAATTGTAAGATACACATGATGCGTTTAAATATTATATCATTTACAACTAATAACAACAAACTACTTTTGGTAGTATGCAAATGAATAATGACGTTTTACGTATTTCTCTTCAGTTGCAGCAAATGGTCCGTGAGAGGAAACTTGCCCCCCTCCAAACACTTTAATGGTTATGTGTTATTTGTCAAACGTATTATATATATGATATGTTCTGTGAAAGACAAGTCATTGTTTCTTGTACCAGTGCATTATAGCTAAATTTGGATGCATCTCAACGAGTGACCGTAAGCATCTGCATTTAATAGGTTAGGTACATATCTAATTCTGCAATTAGAATCAATGTGATACTTCCCATGTCATATGACTTTACAGTCAGTAAACAATGAAACAACAATATACAACATATGTTATTTACATACATATCCTTGTACTTAAATGCTCAATGCGGTTTCCTACTTGGTGTTGTGTTTGAAGGATTTGGATAAAACGTTTGTTATCATTATAGGCCTTTTGGCTAAGATCATGTACAGCATTATTTTCTTCTTGCAGGGAAACCATGATGCACACCTGACTACGATAAAACACAGACAAAATCTCTATGTTATGTAACTGGGGTTTGAGAGCGAATCAGTCAGTTCGTCGTTTAGTTTTACCTGCCCAGGTTCTTTCCTATCATTGTTGCTGACTGTTTCATACATTAATAGTTTCCTGTATTTTGATTGATAATTTAGTGGTTGAAGTAGCAATTAAATACGTCTGAAAATTTAGCGAACACTCTTTCTGGCTTTAATTATTGAGTAAATTTAATAAAGGATGATATATATTTATATATTAAGGTTTCATGACTGGTTCGTTTGAAGGTTCAATTTTAATGATTTTTAAAATTTGGCTGATCTGTGAATATTGTGATGAAGTGAATAAAAGTTCTTAATGTTCATAAGTTACATATCGTGTTTATTTGATTGATTGTTTATTTGTGAAAAAATGCCAATATTACAATATAATTGGTAACAAATAAAGCAATACAAAAAAAGGTATTTAAGCACAACCATCGAGAGAATTATCATTAAGAACATCTACCTTTACACGTTCACGAATTTTTATAATAACTAAAGCCCCCGAACCTTTTTCCCCAAAGACAAAGATACCCTTAGGCTGTTAATTAGGCCTGTCATTACCTTTAAAACTTGCCAATTCCTTACTATAGCCACATAAGTACAGCTGAGTGATTGTACTCTCTGCATGACTTTAATTAGATTCGTTAACGTCAGCTAACAAAAAAACAACGAAGTCAAACTGTTAACACCATATTAGTATAGGTGATGTATGTACACTGAGCATTCAGATGGACTTGGGTGTATAAGATATATGTAGTATGAAGTTTATCCGAACCCAAATTCGTTTCAAATCATCAGTGTTTTTTATCACTAATATTGGCAATCAAGCCACACGCAATGGCAATAAATGTAATTATTCAACTCCGCAAATTGGCTTTATATTACAATGCATTCTCTCTTAAAGTCTCAATACGTGTTTGCTGATGAATGTCGGACAACAAACTTCCGAAGCAGATACAATGTTTTTTATTATAAATGCACACTGAACAGGTGGGTTTAATGGAGAAAAGCTGTCGCAATCGAAAGAAGAACGATTTACCGTAAAGTCACTGCGACCGCCCACATCAGCATGTTCATTACACAAATGTAACCTATAAATACTCGTATCGTCCACATTTTGACCCACTTTCACGAAGGAAACGTCTGAAAACACCTGTTTACCCCTTGCAATGGAATGCATCGGTAAGACCAAAAGAAAGATACTAGTCACGATAATGGACCTAACGCAGGCTAGCTACGAAAGTAAACGTAAGCCTAGGCCTAACGGTCGTAAACAAAACAGAGAGATTTGATTGGCGCATGATCTGTTGGGCGGGGCTTGCAAATTTTGATTGAAGTTTGTAGAATCTACGGACTCGTTAAAAAATCTGGCGAATTTTATTCAGCTCAAAAGGTCTAACGAGGGATAACTCAATAAAAATAATGATTATTAATATGAATAGAACGGTTTTATTTTCACTGAGCTCTTAGGGCAGTAAGCTGGAAATGTCGAAGTTAAAATTTGGCAAACACACATTGAGACTTGAATAACCATTGGACTTAAAATACATTAGCTTTCACCCTCACTCCCTAAAATGTTGTGACAATCACGCAATGGTGAATATTCATGGGTAAAAGTAGACAACTTGACATGCACGTTAAAAGGGTATTCCCCCGTCAAATAATGTAATATTTACGGGAAATACAAAACATTCCATGCATCTCAATGACTGTTTCATACATTGTATTTATATTATTTTTTGTCAGATAAACCCTTCGTTAATCAAATTTCGTCAGAATTGTTACTTTGCTGTCAACCTGCAATAAATGTTACATTGCAATGCGATACATTTGACCGTGTACTTGGATTATAATATTAGCAGAGTGTCTGCATTAAAGAATCTTTGAAAACGATTACTACTTTTTACAGACAATTGTTAAAATATGATAGCACTTTACGGGAACATGATAATATTATACCATTTCGACTAAAACTGCAAAAATAGGCAAAAAATGAAACAATGAGACATTTCGACCTAGGTTTGCTTACAAAACATGAACATTTCTGAAGATATGGATATCACAACCACATGTGTTTGGGGTGGATGGGGGTGGATGGGGGTGGTAGGATGCACATTGGGCTGTTAGGCCAGGACTCAAATTTTAATAGCTTGTCGCTCATTAGTGTACATGCCGATCCCTGGTATGGGTTTGCGATGTATTGTTTGATAATAATTAGTCATACTGACTTGTAGCCCAATTATGTATAGGATATACGTGTAACATTTCATAATCACTTATACAAACAATATTGATATCATCAAGAAACAAAGATAGTGAGACATAACAGTCATCATAAAGAATGCAATATATTTGCGGACCTAAAATAGATCACCGAGGTGGACATCATAGTTCTTCACGTATGAAAAAATTACCCGTCACAGAGTATTATTTACCTTATAAAGAGTAAATACTGGCATGCTTCGAGGAGAGAAGGAGAGGGCGTATTACCCAAGTGTTATGATTGTACAGACTCAGCACTTTTTATAGGCAAGTCAATTCCTACCTTCACCTGATGAGTTCCAAAAGGACGAAGTCGGTCGCAAATCGGTATCTATCTAGAGTAAGTCAAATATGGTAGTACTAGTGTTTGGTAAAGAGATCTTACAACGTTCCTAGGAAAAGTGTGTTTAAGTTTTGACAAGAAAATATTTGTATCATCGGCAAAAAACACAACAGAAGCTTTGGAGGAGATTTTACTAATATCATTCATATAAATAATAAAAAGGAGGGGTCCAAGGATAGAACCTTGAGGTACACCACACTGTATATTAAAAACGTCATAACTTTTACCCTGATAAAAAGTAAATTGTTTTCTGTTCGAAAGAAACAAACCGATCGAGGAAGGTGCCCCTAATACCACAATGATTTAATTTATTGCGCAAAGTATGGTGTGATCTATAGTATCGAAAGCCTTCGACCAAAAGCTGTATGGTTTTTGTTTATGGCTTTAATGTGTTAAATTTTCAACAGCATCCGCAAGCGCCATGTCGGTGGAGACACCAGGCCGGAAGCCATTTTGACCATTGAAGAGGATGCTATGCTTGTCTAAAACAAAAATGAAAGCCTATTGTAAACGATACGTTCCAGAATGTTCGAAAAACAGAAATTGGCCAATACTTAACGAAGCAGTTAGGATCACCTTTCTTAAAGATGGGACCACTTTGACAATTTTCAGATTATCGGGAACGACACCAGTCGCTAAAGACAAATGAAAAATGTAAGTGAGCAGTGTACAAATTAAGGAAATGACCTGAGTAACAACAGAAGATTTGATGTCATCAACCCGCAGACTTGCCTGACTTAAGGCAAGTTTTTGAAAAACTAATTAATTCATCATCACTTAATGGAAAAAGGAAAGCTGAGGAAGGAATGCTCCCAGAGAGGTAGTTTGCGGGGGAGTTATGGGAAGATATATTTTTAGCTAGAGAGGGGCCTACATTTACACACGAATTACTTATCATTTCCTATGGCAGCGGGGTCTGTATAGAGTTTATTTTGCGTTTGATAGATGTAATAATACCAGAGATGATCCAAGGCTGCTTTATGGAATGTTGGCTCTTAAGTCTCAAACGAGTAATGGGAAAGCATCTGTTAAAGATATCAAAGAATGCATTATATGCAGAGTTGGCATTGGATTCACAATAGACGGTATCCCAATTGATTCTAGAGATACATGAGTTGAAGCTCCCAGTGTTATACCTAGAATAATTTCGCACAAAAATGTCATGTTTTATATCATCATTGAGTTTACACGATATGTTTAAGAATATTGGGAAGTGGTCACTGAGATCAGTCAAAAGAACTCCGGCAACCCAATCACTAGAGGCAGCGGTTGGTGATATTTGTAAAGATATTGTCAATGGGCGAGCACGACCGATCAGTAACTTTTGTCGGTTTCGAAATGACTGCATAAACTCTCAAGATATGATATCATTAATTAAATCGTTATTTTGACCAATCATATCAATATTAAATGATGTAACACAACTGATTTTCATCATTAATTTTACATAGAATATTACAGAGATGATCTTAAACAAAGGTAGGCTACTGGCCAGAGGTCTATTAGCAATACCAACAACAAACTTTTCTTCATACGGGACGGCAATTTCAATAAATATGGACTCTATAAAATCATTGCAAGTGGAAAGATCAGTGCGGACACAGAATGTTAAGTTATGTCATACAAATAGACAAATTCCCCCACCTGTTTTGTTTGTTCGATGTTGTTCAACAAGGGTAAAGTCATCAATATGAATAAGGGGTGATGGTTGATCTCTAAACCACGTTAAAGTAAATCCTATAACAGAAAAGTGATTTAGTGCTTTAAGATAATTATTAATATCCTCAAAGGTCTTGTTCAAATTCCTACTATTAAGGTGGAAGAAGTTTAAAACATCATTAGCTAGATTCTTAAAGTTGTCAACATCAAAATAACTACACATTGTAATATATAAATCCTCTATAACCATCAACCTTATCAAAATGCAAAGAAACCTACTCTGCTTCAAAGTAACCCGTTAGTCTTAAAATTTCATTCGTATCAGATACGCTCCGAAAGGGAAATGCGCTATCATTATTTAAAGTATCATAGGATGACAAAACAGACATAACAATCTCAGGTCACAAAGGAAAGAGAAGGAAAACACAATTAGTGTGCCTTTGTGAGGTCCTTTTGGATTACGATTTTCGAGCCTTTTAATTTCCTTCTGTTCTTAATGCTTTGAACCCTAACCTTGAAGTTGAGGAACTGATCGATTACAGCCCTGTCTTGTCTTGATCCTTCTTGCCGCCACGATGGGACCGATCAATATCCGAAGAACTTAAGTTGAATCCAAGATGTTTGGATGCGAGATCCGTGATGGTGACATCGGTATTTACGTTGGGCTGTTGGTCAAAACCAAAGGAACGAAGGCGGTTCCTCCGTGAGTACTGCTCTAACTGATTTATTTGCTTGAAGCGGAATTGCACTGATCTTCCAGTGAAGTGATTTTACCTTGTATGGTTTTCATTTCAATTCAGTCGGTTTCAATGATATGAATTTTACGAGAGAGTATCTTAATCTGCTTCAGCGTTTCGTCCATTTTGTTGTCCAATGCTCGATCGATGCAGGTTTTTAGTTTAATTTCAAAGTCCTTGCTAGATCAGATTTGAGCAACTGCCATTGCAAGAAACTTTGCAACTTCCATATATTTTGTTTGTGATCTTGTCGACATTGTTAATAGTCACTGCACTGGCAAGTGTACTGAAACCGATTGGGGTTGAATATGGCACACACTGAGTATAGTGTGAATATAAGGTTAGGCTCGATAGGATAACCCTTACAGTGAGTCCGTGTGTTTGGTATTCTTTTCCGATGGATTGAGAGGTCGTTTTCTTCTGAAATACCGGTAGACACTAGAAAGTGCCCAGAGAGGGAAATATTACGCTGAATAAAGACTGGTACGTGATATATATATATATATATATATATATATATATATATATATATATATATATATATATATATTTATATATATAAATGAAAATCGTAATGAGTTGGAAAATCAAGAACAGTGAAAAACTTTCAGCCTCCACCGGGATTCGAACCACGGGCCTTCCGCTCTGTACGCGGACACCCTAACCACTAGGCTATGGACGCTGATTGTATATGCAGAGGTTCGAAACCGGTAAAGAAGGTCGTAATTCCACTGTAGGCGTTTGTCACCTGTATCGAACAATACTAGTTCTGTTTTTGGTGACATATTTTGCCTTACTCTAGAGATCAAACATGATGCTAACTAACTCGAAATCATTTGTGATTCTTAAAGCCGGATCTCGAAAGAGATACTTTGAACAGACTTTATGTTAATGCAATATATATATATATATATATATATATATATATATATATATATATATATATATATATATATATATATATATATATATATATAAATATATATATATATATATATATATATATATATATATATATATATATATATATATAATATTATCATTATAATTATTATTATTATTATTTATTGAATTTCATATAGCGCAACCCCAACAAAGTTTTCGGTTGCGCTTTACAACAAAATACACAGAAAGAATAAACCATTCATAAGAAAATAAGATATCAAATGGTGTAGAAAAATATACTAGATGAATGTATAAAAATATACAATTGTTATGAAAATCAAAAATCAAAATCAAAAATACAAATGTTATATAAAATCTAAAAGAAAATTCAAAACTATGAAATATAATGAATACAAATATGAAATTTGAAAAATTGAGTATAAAAGTGATTAGCCAGGAAATAAATATGTTTAGAGTTTTCTTTTAAAAATTGCAAGATTCTCAGATTGTTTGACATCGTTAGGTAATTTATTCCATTGCTCGGGGCCAAATACACTTATTGCTCTTGAAGCAAAAGTGACCCTCTGTGTTCGTGGAATAATCAGCTTATAAAGAATATAATTTGAACGTAGAGACCTACTAGATTGTAGTACTAAAGTGAATCTACATATAAGATATTGAGGAGCAGATTTATCAACCACGCATTTAAAGACCAGCGTTAATATTTTGTGCAGGATTCTTTGTCTGATGGGAAGCCAATGCAACTCCTTTAAAGCTTCAGAAGCACTATCCTCCTCTCCCCTTTTCAGAACAAGTTTGGCAGCCATGTTTTGAATTCTCTGAAGCATCAAAATAACAACATTTGGTAGATTAGCATAGAGGGAGTTAGCATAATCTAAGTGACTTATCACTAGTCCTAAAACAATAGTATGGCATGCATCCTTGGTTAGTAAGTGTCTAATGTTTCTTACAAGTCGAAGTCCTGCCATGGCAGCTCTACATTTGGCAGCAATGTGAGTCTGCAACGTTAAATGAGAGTCCAGATATGTGCCTAAATATTTTACACAATTTGTACTATTTACGGTAGTGTCATTGATACAAATACTGTCTAAAGCACACTTAGATAATAATTTCTTCGATCCAACTTGTATATATTCAGTTTTAGTTTCGTTCAGTTTTAGTCTATTTTGGTCCATCCAAACTTTCACATCCCTCATAGTTGTTGAAATTTCATTTCTGACTGTGTTTGCCTCATCGAAGGTTGGTTTATGCGATTGTTTAATTGCATGATCATCCACATAGCAATGTAATTGGAATGAATCCGGAATGACGTATATATATATATATATATATATATATATATATATATTCGTCTTATTTACATATTTCTACACAATCGAATTTGAGCCCGGTGGGATAGTAATTATATAATATATAAATCTTAGTTGGTGTCTGTGTTCTCATCTTCACGTTCTTTCCTCGAGAGCATATCCACTGAGACCTTTATATTGACATCCTCCCTGATTATCTGCTGCTCTACCGTCACTAGGCTTGGTCTTGTACTTACCCAAGGTAAAATAAATATGATTGCCTTCTCCTTAATAGCTAATGGCGCCAGTTACTATTCAAGTGAAATGGTGATATAGTAAAAATGTTAAACAAATTGTTTGGATCTTGCATTTTAAGCCTTTTGGACAGTCGTCTAGGTCTTTGAAATGACGACGCACTTGACTTTTGCCTAAAGAACATTAATATAACATTAATAAGACGGGCGAACGGTATCTATACATGATTAATCATCAAGGGTCTTGTTTTGTCGCAAATGGAGCGTTATATGGAACAGTTAAATGCTATGCAATAAATTTGGAGATGTATTTTGGCTCTAAACACGAAATTGCCGAGTCACACTTCATAGCCATGTAATTGATCAACGTGAAAAAACACCCTAAAATGTGAGCATATCACGAACAAAACCCAAAAAAAGGTTTTTTCCTATGTTTTTGAAATATTCTGCAATAAATCAATGTGATTTGACTTTTAAATTTAAATGACTTGTTGACTGTCATTGAAGCCAGATATCCATAGTACCCGTAGCTATATGAACGCAGCTGGAATGTGATTGGAACGATCGTACGTATAGGTGATCGAGCCTAACGTTATATATCGCATTGAGTGTTCTCATCTAACAAGATGAACTAGTGTTCTATAAAACATTTGTCGGGAACTTTATCGTTCAGATTACTTTTCTTTACGTCAGATTTAACCATTCTGAAACGTTGCGGATTCTTGGCCTTACCGTAGAACCTCCTTTTCAAGTTACAGCTATCGTTTTGTGTCCGTTATGTACCTATGACATAGGCATGTCAAGGCTTTCTATAGTCATTACATTGGCTATTTTATGTAGTCTATATATTTCACAAAAATACGACAAACTATTTATTCTTCAAGCCGCTAAAACCAATAAATTAAGAGGAAAAGTTTGGAATATCATATTCAATAGACGTTTGTTGGTCGAGGTATAGAGGATAGAGCCATTTAAGTCTTATTACCGAACTTATTTGAGGAGATCGAGCGGTCCTTTAAGACAATTCAAATATACATTCACTGCAAAGCACCTATATGGAAGACAATAATCAACAATATAGGTGTCGATTAAGCCAGTCAAGTTTACTATAAATGATCTCAGGGCACTTCCATCAACGAACATCATATGAAGTGTTTATCACTTCTTTAAGTTAACTGTTCAACTAACATTTAATTTGAACGTTTTGAATAAAATGAGTTCTGGTTTCGGAAGATTGAAATACTACAAAATACACTTGCCGTTTGAAGTAGGAATTTCGTTCTAGTTTACGGTGATTTTTGATACTCATGTTAAGTATTCAAACTTTCGAATTGGACAATGGCCAGTAATTTATGCACTCTTTGTGCTCTGCTCGTGGTTTGGTGTTTAGTTCCGCCTGTTTTTTGTTACAATTCATCAAAAATCCCTCTTTATATTGGTGGAAATATGCAGATGACAGGAGGATGGGATGGTTCTGGATGTCTGGTATCAGCTGAATTAGCCCTGGAACAGATCAACAACCGATCAGATATTCTACCAGATTACGAGCTTAAGATGGTTTGGAACGATTCACAGGTATGTTCATACGTTACTCATATGATTTGGTTTCATGCCAATGCTCGCCTCAGCCACTTAAAATGTAATGGAACAGACATGAAATTAATTTGTGAACGAAACAAAATTGTTCAGTGTAAATGGGCGACTTATTGTGATAACAAATTAATTTGCAAAAACAGTGGGCGGCATGTATTAAAATATCGATCAGTCCTGGATCAAACATTATTTGTAAAGAGATATTAAAGAAAAGTTAGTATGTAATATGTTATTCCTCCTACATATATCAGATCCAATATTGGGGGGGGGGTGAGGGGTGATGGGGCCAGTAGCGCCAGCAGATCAATCCTCCTATACAGTACTAGGACGTAATTTCTTCAAATTTGAAGAAACAAAATTATTTTATCGCCAACGCCAAATATAGCGTACAGGACAAGGCACTCTAAAGCAATCACAAAGACAAAAGACTACAAGTCATTTTTCCAGTGGTGGTTCACAAAAGCCATTAATTATTTAATTAATTCTCAAACATAGAAATGATATTTATTTATTATTTCATAAAATGAGTGCTAACTGGAAATATTATCTAGATTAACACAAAACCTATAATGTAAACTTAATGTGATAAATAGTTACTGTATGGTAAGCCTAGAGAATTAAAAAAAAAAAACATCACCTTAATACCTTGTTAAAAGTTTGGTGTTGGAACAAAATCAGAACTCTAATTAAGATAAACGCGAGAGATAAAAATGGAACTTTTATTTATCATTGAAAGCAAATAAAAAGGAAAGTAGGTTAGTGTTAAGTAAACACACTATAAAACAGAACGTTTTAAGGTTTCTGCTGTTGAGAATAATTTATCATTGGGAATAATTTTAACATCCACTCTAGATAAACAAACTTGCTAATTCATTTTCTAAATAATACAAATCTGGTCTTTTACCGTGCCTATTGACATGTTGTGATAAGTTGTAATTTATTTTCAACTTGGTTTTATAGATTGTACAGTTTAACTTAGCTCCGTAAGGCGTTTAGGTTGTACTGCTATGCAAAGTTTGTATAATAAGCTCGGTGAACATGTAAAAGTTGTACCTAGGAATTATGATTGTGTGGAAGTTAAAGCTATGTAGAAAACACATTATCTGTGCTGGGTTGTTTTCTTTGTCATCGGTAAAATTTAGATGCAATGAGGAAGCCACAGCTTTGTAGAGAGATAAAAGGGGGTTATAGAGAGTTCAGTTGTAGAGTGCTTGAGAGTACCCTGGAGATATATGGTCCGCAGTGTCTTTCGGTTGAAGAAAATTGTGGAATATTTCTGTGCCGGAGAATTGTCACCCTGAGCGATATCGGAAATATAATTTGGAAGAACTAGACAACTTTTATGATGTATAATCTGTGGATCTGACACCTTTGGTGCTGCTTGAACCTACGCGACATGAAGTTAGGATTTTTTTGTAAGGGGGTGTGCACCACTGGTTGTTTGAGTCCCCTTCATTTTACGCAGTGATACGTAAATTGGCATAGATGGAATTTGTTGCACTGGTTGTCATTACCGAATGGCATGTAATGGTTTCTTACAAAAATTGAATTTCTTCATGCTTAATTCTACAACTACAGAAGACAGTCTTTTGAACCATGTTGTAAATCATTTTCTGTCATTATGGATTTTGTTCAGTGGTGTTGCCGTGAAAATGATCATCCTAGTGACGTACTGTCGAATCTTTAAAGACTACCGTGTGCTCTATGATTATAATGCAACTGGACCTCTTTGTATCACGGCAGCTTTTTTTCTTACACTATATGACAGTTGACATGGTTTTCCTATTATACATGTTCTTTATTTTCACTCGGGAGTTGTTAATGGACTTCTTGTTTTAAATCTCGTCAAAATTATCCACCTGTTAATAAGTTTTTTCAGTTGATGGTTCTTCTTTGTACCTTCTGCCAACATCACTTACAGTAAGTGCATATTTTAATCGATTTTTACCAGCTTCTTTGTAAATGTGGTAAAAAAAATTGATCAACCTGATTTCATGCCCTTATTAATTGCATCGAAGCTAGTCACATTAGTTTTGTTGTGGAATACATTTGGAGGGTGTTTTTATGAATTTGCCTGTTTCGATATCATGAGCTACCTTCTCCGGAGTTACATTTTTCATACCCGGGTATACCATTATTTCATCTGTTCATTTCTCGTTTTCCGTAGTAAATTGGTCTAATGCTAAATGATATGGCTTATAATTTATTATGATGATATAAGCAACCCCAAATAGTTCAACTCTACTTCTGATATAATTATTGTGTACAAGAGGAGTAAAATTTCGATATTTTGATCGGTATATGATACATATGATATTTGAACATCAAAGTAAGTTTTCAGATCAGTTTCTTAAACGGTTATTGAGGGGAACGAAACGAAACGAAACATAATTTGCAAGAAACACTCACCATTGTTGTAGATTATCTGATTTTTATTATGAATATTAAAATATATGATTTATTCGACGCAGTGATAAATTATCGATTGACAGTAGTATAATGGGAAACCCGTATTCTCTTAAAATTCCCAGGAGGCTTCATGGCATATAAGATATAAATGTCAGTGTTCTTTACATGATAAAAAATATGAAAAAAATGTCTACATATTCTGAAAATAAATTGTCCTTGAGTAAAATTTGTGTGTCATCCTATATTGGGATGGAGACGTGGTGGGGGGGGGGGTGGTTCGAAAAAAAGGTTGCGAGTAATTTGGTAATTTGGCTCGTTGGTGGTAAAATGGAGACTTGTGTCCTACACTTGAAAAAAATTACTGCATGTTAAGTTATAAGATAGTGTTTCGTAAATGGTCTACTGCTTCGTCTGCTGCTCCATTAAAATCATTTGTATGGTAATTGTGTCTTGTTATAAGATATATTGCAGTCTATTGTATTCTTGTCATCTTTTTTCCTAACAGTGCATTCAAAGTAGAGCCGCTCGGATTCTCTTTCGTCACATCTACAGTGAACCTCAAAAGATCATTTTACTGAGTCCACCTTGCTCTCCTGGTGCTCAGTTGGTTGCATCGGCTTCGAGATATTGGAATTTAATCAATGTAATTATATATATACATATTTTGAAAATGTCTACCTTGATATTTGTCTACTGACGGTATGCTTATATTCTCTATGTTACGTTTGAGAATCTCTTCCATATACAACAATTACGTCATTTGTTTTCGAAGATATGTCTGCTTAATGCTGGTTCCTTCAGGCCAGTTTACATTGCTGTTGACTATTTTTACTATTTTTACTTTCACAACCTTCTTGCTAATTGAAACATTGTTCCTATATACCCCTGTATATCATTATTGTGTAATCATGCATTCAGATTGTCTACGGAGCGCTTAGTACAGAGTTAGCAAACCGTGCCAAGTACCCTAACGTTTACCGTGTTAATCCGATCGCTACAAACTTATTCAACGAAGTCTTTTTCTGGATGATGAAAACGTATGGTTGGCGGAAGATAGGCTATTTGTCAGATAATGCCAACTTAAAGGTAGGCTGCAAGGAAAAGTGTGACAATATATTTTATACATTGATTATTAGTTTATTTAAGTTACCATCATTGCCCTGAGTTTTAATTAAAATTGGTTATTATAGTAAGAAATATTGTATGAAATATGCTGTAAAGCTCTCCCACAGCCGGCAATATCTCCACGCATGTAATAACGAAGTATCAACGAACAATTTTTTGTAATAATTAATTGTTTCTATAATTATCTCAGATATAAACGAATTCAATTTTGTTCGTCACGATTGATTCATGAATCTTCTTATGTCATCTTGTAGGCTCAGAATTTATTCATCGAACAGGTTAAGTCCCTTAACGCGACTCTAATTCCGGAGCAAATTAATGATGTAGCAAAAAACCAAGTTGAGAATCTCAAGGTAAAGTATAAGGATCCAATGTATATCCTTTGTAGTTATTCTAACTTTGATTTTGCTTTTATTTACAATTATAACGATTACCATTGATCATAGGGTTAAATTTCTGTTACTTATGTTACCAATAGATATTGTTGTCGGTATTGTAGAAGAAGCTATATATTAATTTTGGTTTAAAATATTATTCGCATTCGTTAAATTATGACTGATAAAATTTGCGAATGAGGACTTTGTTCAGTCATCTTCATATCTGATCAATTAAGAGTGTATGGAGCAAATTAATGTAATATCATTTCTTTTCTAAATTACCTTGAACTTTTTGTTAATATGTTATCGCTATCGTTCCTATATAACTTTCCTATATTAATTTCGATATTTATTTCATAATCATCAATTAAATAGGTATAAATTCATTCAAAACATGATAATTTCAAAGTTAGAATTAAACTACTTTTTGCTTTATGATCTGCTATTCTTCAAGTTATTTTATTTCATTATTATGATATCTTTGGTATGTTATTTCGTATATTACGATTTCAATAATATTTCTGAATTATTTTAGAGTCAAGATGTTCGGATAATATTTTCAATTGTCTATGAATCTCAGACAAGGCTTATCTTTTGTGAGGTGAGTTTCGATATTAATCTTCACATCATGTGTTAATACCTCAATCTCTATAGCTTAGCCTTCATTTTTAACTTTTACTATTTTAATTATTTTCCGTATCAAATATTAAGTTTTGATTCACGTAGAACATATCCAACCACCTTTCACGGTATGTCACATAAGCCGTTACCAAATATATAAAAGGAAGTGATATCTAGCAAGAACTATAACGACACTGCTCTTTCATGCAATGACTTACTTAATTACATAGTCCTTTATTGGCGGTATTAGCGATTGATTTTGCACTGTATCGCACTGTTAAAAAAATATAAATTAACTGTAAAGTCCTGTAGAATGTTCCAGAAAAAGACGGGTTTTTATATTTACATGTAAACTTCTGTTATTTTAACAGACTTTTACATGTAAATATGCACTGCAAGTGGTTTACCCAAAAATAGTAGTATTTTTCCCTCCAATGCAAGGAAAATTCTGTACAATTTTGCAGAATATGTCAGTTCTTTTTATATTAACATGTAAAATGCTGTGCTTATTACAGAAGTTTTACATATGTCACGTAGTTTACACAATAAAGTTTTTTGCAATCTCATGCATGTAAATTGGAATTTGAAGAATGTTTTACGGACATTTTCAAGGTACAAATGTATACAACAACCTCCATCGTGCAGGAACATTACCGTATGGTAAAGAAAATAATGAAATCCAACCCACAATCACCAGGTTCATTGTCTCTAGAGTTGTTCTCTGCTTCAGTGTTACATTTCAGCAACATCCCACTCCCTTCCCTCCCACCCCCCCACCCGTGAGGCTCATCAAGGACCCTTCCCCAGCGGAAGTGTATTACACTCTAAAAACACCCTGGTGAAATAATCCTGGTAGCCTCAAAGTGGCACTATTGGGGTTAAAAATCTAGCAGCCAACCCGCATCCCTGTTAGCTAACTTTGAATATATATCACTTGCTAACTTGTAACTGTATTCCTGGTTGAATTCAGTGACGTAATCGACATGCTAAATTCGCGGGCTTTTTCATAACCAGCTCAGTGTCGAAAATCTCACATCAGGCCATAAAGAATGGATGCGTTTGTCTAAGAAACATCAACACAATGGAATCTTACAGTTCTGAATGACATAGTTAAAGGTGATGTTTGTTTTGATGATAGTAATGTAGAAAGGCCTGGCCTATTTTCTTTGAAATATTCAAATATGTGTTATTGTCGTAACAGAAAGAGGGCTAACACTAGTAACAGGGCGAGGCGTAACGTTAGGGTAGGTCTAACGTTAGCAATGCATAAGCCTACATGATGCTAGCCGTCGAGCAGGTCTGTGCATTACTACACATCTACGAACAGTCCTGTTCGAAGGCTAATGTGATGTTGGCCATGACTAGGCAAGGCCAGCGTTAAACCGGTTGTCATGACTTTTATCGCCCTCTGAATTACTGCCCTAAAAATGGAGCTAACCGCCTCTACAAAAAATGATTTGTGTCTGTTTACGCAATTGTTTTTGGACAGAAATTTAGCCTAGACTATCACGTTTGCAATATTTGTAAGTTTATGTTTACGCATAGCCTGACATTAGGCTAGCCCTGCTAGTTTTAACAGCTACGCCTAGACTAACGTTAGGCTAGGCCTACTTTGTTAGGCCTATAACATGAATCTGTTTTTTGTTTAGCCCTGTCTCTGGTGTAAGTCATGTTAGAATGTAATCTAGTCTAACTTTAGGCGAACTTACAGGGATAGGCCTAGGTTTGCAATGAATGCCAATGAGCTAGCCTACTTTGATAGAACAGTTATGTTGCTTTTGTTTGCCAAAAGTTTGGAAAGGTTTTAGGAAACTGTGTTTTGTTTATCAACTTTATTTTTCTGTACTTTGTTGAAGGTAAGCACCAACATGCCGAAATACTTGGAGGAAGTTGAGAACCGCCAGCATTTTGTCTTAATAATGGGTGATCGGGTTGGTGCCCATCAAATTATCGTTGTAGCGGATTGGCATCGATTAGAGCAGCATGCCATATTAAAGGCTCTTTTGTTTACAGTAATTTACTCCATGTCTTAGACCTTAACTATCCGTGGCAATGCGCAGTTACGTGGGCGTTTGTTCAGAAGCTACTTTGCGGACTGGATGATATAGTCAAGTCCAAAACATCATCTGCCGTTTTTGCAATGCGGGCATTGAAAGCAGATTAGATAACGGATGCCGAAAGCATGAAAGTGAAGCAATGAAAGTGAAACTACTTCCAGTAGTCACATAATGCAGTGAACTTCGCATACATCAAGTGCATCTTTAACTTAGGGAGAAAAAAACTTTTGTAGTAGAGCAATGGAAAGGGTGAGGAAGTAGCAGAAGCGGAGCAAGTGTCTAGTGTTTAAGCTAGTGTTTTATTATCAGTTAATTGTAAACACTTTTAGCGGCTGATCCAGGATTTCGTGAAGTGGCCCAAGAGACAAATATGGCCACATATGGAATTATCAGTACATTACCAAACAATAAAAGTATGGCCTGTGTAGCAAACGGTTTTATTTTTCTAAAGGAAGGATGGGGCACCCAGCATTTCCCCAACTCCTCAATCAGCGCCTGCCTTATGGCGTTCAGTCTTATGTATGTTTTACCCTTTTGGCATTCAAAAAGTATGTTTAAACAAGTTTTAAGTTGTCTAATAAAAGTTTCAGAGAACAATATTTTGTATTCTTTTTTTTATAATCTCACTCATAATTGGTAATTAAACAGCCAGTAGTGATAACAATTGTAATTGACTCATGTTTAGGTATGCAGGCACTATATTTGCAGCTGCGTAAATATTATGTAGCATGTCAAATTTTGTAATTAATAGAGTGACTCCAGTTAAATTTGTATGAAAGAGTTTTCTAGTGAATATAACAGAAAATTTAAATTAAAACCCTTCTATCTGCTACATGACAAAAGATTACTGTCATCTGCCTTGACCTTGTTTGTCTGTTTTTCAATTTAAAATGCAATATAAACACAGCGACCATATTGTGATTTTGGTGAAAAAGACACTTATATTGCAAGATAAAACTCTAGAAGTAAAATTTATAGACTGTGTATCGACCCAAAGTGTTAAATAAAGTAATTTAACAGACAAAGACCCATTTATTGCAAGGATAGGCTACATAACATTTAAGATTGTATACTAAACCTGCAGTATACAGTCAAATAACAGTCACCATATATGAGTTATTTTACAGGGAAAAAAGACATATTGCAAGATAAAAACTATATAAGTAACGTTTTCAGACTGTTTACTTTACATATAATATATAGTGGAAAATATCGGTAATATAGTCATATAGTATATATAGTAATTTTACGAACAAAGATTTTAATAATGCAAGCAAAAAACTGCATAAAACACTTTGGACTATATTTTACCTAGATTAAGTGCTGTTTGAAATAACAGACATTTCCTGGGAACTCTGCTGCCAGAAAAATTATGTTTTTTAACAGACTTTTTAACAGTGCACTTATTGCAATTATGTTATATTAAGTCTTATAGTCTAATCCAGTGATATTTTTATTCCATGGCGTGTTAATCCGGGGTCAACCATACCCGTATGTTTGCAAGTGTTATTGAAATATCCCATACCAATGAGTTGGTTTGGGAGAGAATGCATGAGGTATTCCTATCGTGTTTTACTTTGAATTACAGAAATATACATATGAACTTATTGTTGTTTAATCATTTCTTAGTTAAGTTGTAATTATATATCGTGGAACGTTACGTCGCACACGTCACGCTGTCTTTGTGTCCAGTACATTGTCATATTTTACCAATCTACAGACTTACAAGGCCGGATTTTATGGTCCGCATATAGTTTGGGTGATACCATTTTGGTATCGGCCAAACTGGTGGTTGATCGAAGACGACAACGTGAACTGTACTGTAGAGGAAATAGAAGAGGTAATTTTCACAACCACCGTTCTTGGAGTGGACGTTCCCCTCATCAGTCCATTGGAGAAACCGACTATTTCCGGACTCGTAAGCTTTCAGTTATTTCGTCTGTTTATAGCCACGAATTGTATCATTAATAACACCGCGGCAAATTTGAGTTTTCTTTTTTACGTTGCAGAGAATAGTGATTTGCCGCAAAAAGGTCTTCTAAGCAAAGAGAGTCTCTGTCAATATTGGGCTGCAAATGATAGATACGATCAGTTCCCGAACACGTTTGAACTTTATCGAATCTGTCTACAAATCCTTCATCTCTCTTTCAATTAGTTTTAACTCTTGCCTTATAAAGCAGCCACATCCCACCCTTCAAACTTAAATTTAGACGAGAGAAAAAAAGATAAACGAGCACGACTCTCGTGAAGCTTAGTAAATGCACGAGAAACTCGATCAATTTATTTCCTAATAGGATATCACTGACTTGTCATTGTCATTACATCTTGCATGTCGATTGAATTTAGTATGTACTGAATATGACTTAATGTTACGAAGGATAAAAAAGTTGCATAATCATGAATGACACATGAAAATGAAACATCAAGGAAAAAAACCCTGCAATTTTAACATTGAAACGATATCAGGTTTTTATAAGAATTGTTTACGGTTTTATAATGTGTTAACAATAAGAAAGTGTTTTCTGCAAGCGTAAAACATTGCTGAAATGTATTATACATTGACTTTGCTGTATCTATGCATTTACCTATAGGTATTCTCTGATTTTGGTGGTACATTGGTCTACCACTGGCCTAGTAATTAAATCTTCACACGGTTTTTTGTATTCACCTCATGTTAAGGCTGTTTAACTATAAGCTTCATTTAAAGCTAGGAATATCTTACTCAGTGTAGGAGTCAGGATTTTATAGTGCCGTTTCAGAGGCTATTATTTTGTCAATGTGTGACTGTTATGTGTGACCGCAAAGTGGTGAAACACTTTTGGGGTTTTTTTTTCGTTTCATTTCCAATTTTCTTTTTTATTATATGCCTTGAAACAGTCTTTTAACTGAAACCAATGCCAGTATAGAAGGAGAAAAGATATGAAACCTCTATTGACGACAGTAATAAAGCTTAAAACATTCCAGAGAAAATGAGAACATCACTACCAGGTACTTAAACAATTGGATAAACAATTGCTTGATTGATTCATCAGGTGATTCAGTGGCTTTGTGGCTGAATGAATGCATTTATTACTTATTTAAATTCTGGCATTTTAGTTTGAATCATGTTGTCAGCATATGAACTTGAAGTAAGTCACTATATTTTGATAGTGTATTTTCATTTGATTTAAAGACTCCAATCGGATTTGTAGAAGAGATGAAACATCGGTTAACTTTGCCTAAATACCAAGCTTATACTTTCAATAGTTATACAGCTTACACCTATGACGCAATATGGACTATTGGCTTATTGTTAAACCGCTCAGCAGGAAAACTGCAGGACAAAAGTAGTCCTAAACGTCTTGAAGATTTTACCTACACAGATGTCGACTTATACCAACTCTTCCTGAATGGATTATCAACAACAGATTTCTTCGGGGCTTCCGTAAGTCACATGTCGCTTCTACGAAAGCTTTTAAACTTATAATTTCCGCTTTTCGTCTCACTCATTCAAGATTTAGTATATATAACAATCATCGAAATATAGTTATTCGACCAAAGATTCGCAGAACTATAAAAGGGTAATCACTTGAGTTTATAAACATAAGTCCAAAATTGTTGAAATGTTTTATAAAACCGTTTATTCATTACTTTGAAATATCTCTTAGATTTGATAAAGAGCTTATGTTCCCATTAATTCTGTAGGGACACGTGAAGTTCGCAAAAGGAGAAAGACTTGGTGGTTCTGAACTATTTCAACTACAAGGTAAGTGTACATACATCGGCGCAGGCATTGGTCTTGGCTTCTCAATAAACATTTGACCACTAAACGAACAACAAATAAAGTAACCATGAAGAATGTACATCGAACGTTTGGGTTTTTAGTTATGTTGGCAAATATGCAGTGGCCAGGTTGGACATGTTCCTACGCCCCGGCCAAGTGAACCGCTCAAAATGCACAAAGCAGAAAGATTGTCAAGGGTTGAAAATCTCAATTCTCCTAGAATACTGACGCCCTATTATATACGTCGCCACTACAGCACCCAGACAAGAGCACCTACAGTTCATATAGTACCGATGCCCCTTTTAAGATGTCCCACATGTGCCTCACACTAAAACATCCCTACAGGTACAGCAGTATAACCAATTGATATTTCCCATTTAGTTCGATGTCCTCCCCACTGGTTTCTACATACTGGGTATTGTTTTCTGTTGTCTAATAACCAAACGGCTGATTGGAGTCAAGCTGTCACGTCCTGTACCATAGCGGGCGCAGACCTTGCAGATTTGTCAACGGACGGGGAGATTTCTTTCTTATCAAGAAAATGGATAACAAACTGGTAAGGTAGTACTAGCTTAATATTGAAGCAATGTAAATCACACCTGGTTCTAAATATAAGGTTATTAATGATTTAAGCAATACATTTCTGAATAAATCAACATGTTAACAACGAACATTCTTTACTCTCTTTACATTCTCTTATAATATATAAATTATAAGTAATAATAATCAGAAACAACAAGCCGTTATCATACTACTTATCTACTACAAAAAGCCTGTGTAGGTAAATATATAAAAGTAATAAGGAAAAGCGTTTCGTTCCAAGCAGGATCTTCCTCAGCTAGTATCGATCCTGCTAGGGTGAAAACAACAAGCCCTTTCACTTTTATATAATTATCAAACTTGAAAGAGCATCTCATCAATCATAATTTATTCTTGACTTGCAGGCGTGGTGGTCGCCACCTATTGAATCAAACAAAATCAAACATCGATGCAGGCACATCAGTCTGGATAAGGGACGAGTCACGTGACTGTACTTACGTTGATTTTGGCGCCGAAAATAAAGTATTCGCTGGGAATTGTAGTGAAGAAAGGGCATTTATTTGCAAGGCTAAAGCAGGTTTGGAAATTCACTGCGTATGTAACAATATGATATGTGCGTCATGTAATTGAAGCTCATATTAGGATATTGATCCCCAACAAGCTGTTGATCTTTTAGGCTGCTGTTACTCCTGGTTAATGTGAATTTTTACTCATCGGGAAAGATTACTTTAGAGAAGTATAAATTTATAAATTAAGCAGACGAGGAGTTTAAAAACTCATTTCGACTCCTTAACATAGAAGTACACACTTGACAGCGTTTCAAACCGGCTAGATCCATACATGTCGGAATATAATAACACAGATATACTCCACTTAATCGCGTAATAATAATAGTGCAACTCATGTTATGATAATAACACGCGCCATTAAACGTCAATGAATTGCCTAAAGTAGAAGTATGAGCACATGTAGATAAAAATCACCCGATGATCTTCAGAAAATAGGTTCGATCTTAGATTCATTATTCTTATAACTATTTTTATTGTTACAGCTATTGTTGGTGTATCCCTTGCAGTTTACACCTCAGCTACAGATGAAATTCTTTGGAAGACTCCCATCGTATGGGCCGGTAGGATGAATCATTTTCACTACTCACTGGTTTCTTGAAAACAACAGTTTTAAGTAAAATAATGGTCCATGCGCCTCCATTGCTACAAATATGCTTTCACATATTATACAAAGCATGACTCTTGTTTATTTTTAATGTATGATCAACCATTCTACTTTGCCTACCTTCTTTCATATGTTAATTTCCCTCTTGATATTTGATGATCTATAATCTAGTCTTTATTACAAACCGGTGGTTATACATGACCATTTTGTAAAGCTTAACTAGATGGACTATTTTCTCCATAACTCACTCTTGCTAATTCCTTTTTTGGTCATTAGTTTTTGCCTTTGCCTTTGCACTTTCTTTTCTTCTTTTTACTTTAATCAGGTGGCGAGGTTTCTGTGGATGCCCCGATTACTGTCCCCATAACGACTGATAGAATAGAGAGACTGATACCAGCATATTTACATATTTTGGTGACGTCATTCTCATCAGTTGGAACAGTGATTATTCTTATAACCACCCTGCTCATCATTCGTTATATCAGAAGAGGGTTAGTTTTCAATTTGTCTTTCTCCTTGTATGCTTTTTTTAAATAAATAATAAATAGTGCGTTTTTTTTTTCTATAATCAATGTATTGTTCTTAAACTTGTCAGTAACAACAATTCAAATTCATTTCACTTATGTTTGTAAGAAAATAGCAGTTTTACAAAAACATGAATGATAAATTGAAATTAGCTATTAATCATGACTTTCAGTATTATATCTTTCCGGTTTTTGCAATGTTTTGACACTCATAGATCACGCCTCGGCCTGGATGCTGTCTTCGATTACGTCACACTATTCGGTGGCTTCCTAATGTTTGTCTCAGTGTCGTGTACCAAATCTGATCTGCTGCCCTCTCTATCAGACCAACATCATCTCCTTGTTTGCAAGGTAATAAGAATTATCAAGGTCACCTCATCCATTAGATAAACATTTATGAATGAGCAACGATACAACATATCCACTTAAGCCTGAATTTTGCAGCTGCAATATTTATCAGAAAATTAAGCCATATATACAATTTATTAACTAATATTGATTGCAATCATCTGTCTTAAAGTTGGAGCTTTAAAAACGAAACTAGTTGCCAGCTTATCCAAGTAAAGCCATGAATAGCGAAGAGCAAACTTTTGTTTAATAAAAAAAGATGTAGTTTTTATCCTTTTTATTGGTCATATGAAGGTCCTCAATAAGAGAGGAATGTTTATGTGACTAACAATAAATGTTAACTCAAGATGATTTTACACAACATAAGCGTCAGTACAAATTTGACATTGGAAGGATTTAGACAACATTTCCGGTTCATTTTCTTTTTGATGAATAGATTCACGATGTCATTGCTTCTCTGGGTTTTACTATGGCTGTATCAACACTTGTTGCAAGAATCTTGCTGGTTTATAATTCCTTAAAGTCAGATGCTCACGTGGTAGGTTATACAAGGTTCTTCCCATGGTTACACCACACCTTTAAAGTAAAGAAGTCTCGCTTAAAACGGAACGGAAGCGAAAAACATTTTTGGTTTAAATTGGTCAAATGTAGATTAACGTCAGCGTAAGTTATTTTAGTGATAATTATTGTTTGTTGATTATTGTTATATTTAGATTTCATTTAAATGTTATTACAAAAATGTCCCTTAATTTTGATAGATGGATGGGTGGATGCGTTGGGTGGGTAAGTGGGTGAGTGGATGGATGGATGGTTGGGTGGGTAAGTGGGTGAGTGGATGGACGGACGGACGGACGGACGGACGGACGGACGGACGGACGGACGGACGGACGGACGGACTGACGGACTGACGGACGGACGGACGGACGGACGGACGGACGGACGGACGGACGGACGGACGGACGGACGGACGGACGGACGGACGGACGGACGGACGGACGGACGGACGGACGGACGGACGGACGGACGGACGGACGGACGGACGGACGGACGGACGGATGGATGGATCGATTTGAAATGTTGAAGTGAACGTTGATTAATATGGTTAGTATTGGTTAAATTGTAAATAAGACAATACGATGCAGCTTATTATATCCATTCATATTTAATTATTACATAAATAAATATAAAAAAATATATATATATATATTATTGAGGTTTAAGGTGTTGCAGATATGAATAACATTTCAATTCGGATTTCTTTCGTTATCACAGGGTAGCAGTGTTTTAAAACTTGGTAGCATAATTGCAGCCCTCTTAACATTTGATGCGATCTGTCTGACTTTGAAAAACGTTCTGTATCCTGTTAAACTCAATTTTGTGCCCTTGGGAAGCGAGGTGAGCTTTGTTTAACTTCTTTCAGAATGGATATATATGAATTAACATCATATATATAATAAATCATACTAACTGCAAATTGTAAATCTTACTAAAAAGTCTATGCATCGTGAAAACTACAGCACCCGAATAAGACAGAATGAGTTTTGATATGCCATTTGTTTATTTTCCTGTCAGGTGGATCCAGAGGATTCCAATCATTTCATTGAATACTACTTCAGTGTATGTTCCTCGGGAGATGGAGCCATCCCACTCCTCCTCTCGTTTGCTGATAAAGCAATTCTGCTTCTCGCCGGGTTATCATTATCTTATGAAATAACACAAGTAAAGTATATTTCCAACAGCTTGCATGAATATATGTATACAAAATATAATATATAAAAATAATATAAAAAATACTTGACCTTTTTACTAAAACCGTAGTACTTTTTAACTATAAAAGTACCGGAAACCACACACATGATATCTTTGTAACTATCTTAATTCTTAATACCTTGAATATAGTACAATGGTTATTTAGCACTATATAATTTGCATATACCGTCTTCAGAATGATTTCTCTTCGTTGATATGTTATGTTTCTTTTATACTTTTATCATATTTAGGCCAAATTGACTCCGGTGGGAGACAGTAAACAGGTCGCCATCTGTATCTATAACATCATCTTATTTTGTGTCTGTGGTCTCATCTTGACATTCCTACTCAAGAACACACCCACTGAGTCTTATATATTTACATCCTCCCTGGTTATCTGCTGCACTACCGTCACTATCTTGGTCTTGTACTTACCCAAGGTGAAATAAGTATGATGAAATACTTCTCTCCGTAATTTACTTTCCGAGATAATTCGAATTGATGCAGAGTTGTTAACCGTGACAATGAGTTTGGCAGTGATGAACGCGATTGATCACTAACAAAGCTTTACTTACGATGTATTTATGTTAAAATTCTGAAGCTTTATTACGCTGTTTAGTTTAATAATGGTTGCATGAAATGCATATGTAATTTCTTCATTCTTCATCTTATACCATCCGGAAGACAGACAATAACTAAAGCATCGTTTAAATATTACGTCACGTATTTTCGTGCTTTTTAAACGGACAAAAGTACTCATTTCAGATAATCACTTGGGTGAAAAATCGAAAATTAGACGAAAATCATGGATCAAGAAAAAGCCGATATACGTCAACAACAGCTGATGTTTCATCGGTAAGGACTGTAACTCATGCAATCTTTTGAATGCTAAAAAAAGTAATTTTCACTCAACAAACCATTTAAAGGTTTAAAACGTTTATTGTTACATCTTGGTTATTTTCCAAATACGTCAAACGTTTTAAACGAAGTTTTATAGTTTAAGCTTACATTTAGATATTCTCAAGTAAGTCTTAAGCATTTTGTCATGTCAAAAACCATAGATTAATCCTTGTGCCAAAGTAGGAAGGTAAAATATTAATTTCTTGTGGGTTTGACTCTTCAATATCATCTTTAAAGATTAAAAAACATGATATACACAGTCTTGTAATAAATGGGCGCACGTGTAACCTACGACCTGACATGAGCTATGACATTGCTTTGAAGTTAAATACACAGATATTAGTAACTATTTCTTCTGTGTCTCTCTTATTATGTCTCTTGCTAAGAGTGCTGCATCAACCAATGAAAACCTGCGAGGCAAGGTACCAAAGCAATTATTGGATGAGAATATCAAACTGAAAAAGCAATACAAACAGGTAAATATATAATATATGCAAACTAATTGATGTAAAAGGTTAAACGAATCATTTCATTTTGAGAAACCGATATGGGTTAAACCTAACTTATAAACAGGTTCCACGAACCAACAAATTACATGTTGTCAATGCAATTCTTTTGCTGATCATTCGTTGACCATATGAATAAGAGAGCTATATTGAACGAACAGATACGTCGTGATTCTTTAGAAATTAAATTAAATTTTTACCTTGTTCTGTTTCGTGTACTATCAAGATTTTGGATTGAAGAGTATATGAAAACAATATAATTATTTATTTTCAATTACAATAGAATAAAACTACATACTGTGGAAGTTTATCAGATACTTTGGTTTAAGTCCTAACTGCAAGATACACATGATGCGTTAAAATATTATATCATTTACAATTAATAAAATAATTGAATAATTGAATAATTGACGGCGCTGCTCTAGTGGCGACACGCTTGCACTTGTTCTCGTCTGTTTACCGTCTTTTTCACTGTCTATATCGTAAAGTTACTTATACTCACACATACAGGATGGATTCTACCACATGGACGATCATGTTAGTCATGCTTCTCTCGATATTATATCCTTGTTTCGGGGAAATGGAGAATTGTTTGCCACCTGTCAGTATCCGATACACTACAGCCGAACTCTATGCACTGCGTAGTAAGCCTATACACGGCGACCTACAACGTTTACTCAGTGCGGACATATCGATCCCCAAGGAAGTTCGCAAACGGAAACGCGGCAAAGCAGGAGGCGTGCGAAAGAGAATGCAGAGACTGAAGCACAAGCCCTATTTACCAGCCATCGTAATGGGTAATGTACAATCACTGACCAACAAAATTGACGAGATTTCTGCTAACTGTAAATATTTCCACGAATTCCGTAACGCTAGCATACTGTCCTTCACCGAAACCTGGCTTACAGATCATCATAACGACTCACATGTCTCAATCGATGGATTTAAACTATTACGGGGGGATCGGACTGCCCAATCTGGCAAAGGAAAAGGGGGTGGTGTATGTATTTACGTAAATGAGAAATGGTGCCACCAGAACAATGCACTCATCAAGCGCCATTCGTGTTCACCGAATATCGAAGTTCTAACTGTTAGTCTACGCCCTTATTACTTGCCTAGAGAGTTTTCGCATGCGATTGTTCATACTGTTTATGTGCCAAATCGTAACGTGGCCAAATCGGCAGCATCAGAACTTGTTGACATTATTGATCAATTTGAGACCATGGCCCCAGATGCTTTAACTATTATCAATGGCGACTTCAATCACTGTAATCTTAAAAGGAGTAGCGTGAACTACTACCAACAGATTAAATGCCCGACCCGAGATGCAGCTATCCTGGACCTATTGTACACGAATGTCAAAGATGCTTACCTGTCCATTCAATTACCCAAACTCGGAAAAGCCGATCACAACCTTGTCAATCTGGTGCCTCGCTATAGACCCAAGATACAAAGGGAGAAACCCCGAACAATAGCAGTAAAGCAGTGGAATAATGCCTCTATTGACCATCTCCGGGCAGAGTTGGACTCTACCGACTGGGATATATTCGTGGAGGCCAGCGCTGACGTGCACGAGCTAACCCAGACAATAAGTGATTACATTTCATTCTGCGTCGAGAATACCATCCCATCGAAGCAGGTTAAGATCTTCCCGAATAATAAACCGTGGATTACGAAGAGGGTGAAGGTAATTATCAACAAGAAGAAAGGACTCTTCAAAAAAGGTGACACAAATGCATTGAAAGAGGTACAGAAGGAGCTCAAAAAGGTGATCGCCGAAGAAAAATCCGCTTACCGTGACAAGATCGAGGGCTTATTCAAAGACAATAATATGAAACGTGTTTGGGACGGTATCCGACTTATGAGTGGCTATAGCAATAAATCTAAATCTTGCCACTTACCTGCAATCACCACAGACTATGCCAATCATTTGAACACATTTTACAACCGTTTTGATGATCATGATTTTTCGGATGAACTCCATGGTTTGAAAACTTCATTAACAGATTCTAATTGTAACATAGTAGTGTCAGAGAATGAGGTTCGCAGGCATTTTTTAAAGTTACATCCATCAAAGGCTGCCGGACCAGATAATGTTTCACCCAGAGTTTTAAAATATTGTGCCCTAGAGTTGGCTCATATTTTTACTAAAATTTACAATTTATCTTTTGAAACGGGACAGGTGCCTCATCTCTGGAAGCAATCTAGGATAGCTCCTGTGTCTAAGCGGCCGGTCATATCGTGTATGAATGACCTCCGCCCTATTGCCCTAACGGCTGTGCCCATGAAAGTCTGTGAGCGTTTATTTTTGAACCACTTTAAGCCTTTGGTCACCCCTTTTTCAGACCCCTTACAATTTGCCTACAAAGCCAGTCGTAGCTGCGAGGATGCAATCCTCGTTCTACTTCAGTGGTTATATTCTCACTTAGAGCAACAAGGCACCTCTGCACGTGTGACGTTTTTCGATTTCTCTTCCGCCTTTAATACCATCCAGCCACACATTCTCACAAAGAAACTGATCAGAATGGACATCCCTCATGGGTTCATTAACTGGATAATGAATTATATGACAGAAAGAACCCAGTTTGTTAGTCTCGGTCCTACATGCCGGTCAGGTGTAATTTTGTCCAACACTGGAGCTCCCCAGGGAACTGTCCTTGCACCTTTTCTCTTTACTTTGTACACGGCTGACTGTAGGTCTCAGGAGGAGATGTGCCCCCTCATCAAGTTCGCTGATGATACAGCCATGGCTGGTCTCATCCATGGTGATGATGATGAGGCATATCTCCGCCAGCTGCAGTCATTCGTGGACTACTGTGACACCAACTTTCTTCAATTGAATATCTCCAAAACGAAGGAGATGGTTATTGATTTTCGCCGTAGTACTGTCCCACCACCACCTGTCATTATCAAGAGTATGGAAGTTGAAAGGGTGTCCTCTTACAAGTACCTTGGCGTTCACTTGAACGATTCTTTAACTTGGGGCGATCAGGTGGATGCTCTAATCAAGAAGCTGAATAGCAGGTTGTATTGTTTAAATAAAATGGCCAGTTTTAACGTCCGTACTTCTATAATGGATATTTTTTACAACGCTACTATCTGTGGCGTATGGCGGTATTGTCTCGTCGGTTGGGGCGGGAACGCCACGGGGACTGACAGAGACCGTATTGACAGCATTATTCGTAAAGCGGGTAGAGTCATTGGAGACCCCCAATCAACAGTTGAGGAAATTTATGTGTGCTTGCTCCAAAACAAACTAGACATTGTTTGGAATGACCATGATCACCCGCTTCACTGTTATCTGCACGATAATATCATAACTAGGGGCACTGGCAGACTGCGTCTCCCACCCATGAGAACAAACCGTCATCGCAATTCGTTTATTCCACGTGCAATAAGGCTTTACAATGATAACTTGAGCCGTTAGGTCCTGCCTATGTGTGTTTTATTGTTCGATTGTTTAATGTTTTATCATTCCGTTCTTTCCCTGTTTTTCATATTTGTAACATAGCTATATTTTTGTACTGTCTTTTACATTTTATGTGCAAGATCTTAATTTCCTTCTTTGGAGCAATAAAGTTCTACTTATCTTATCTTATCTTATCTTATCTTAAATAAAAAACTACTTTTGCTAGTATGCATATGAATGATTACGTTTTACGTATTTCTCGTCAGTTGCAGCAAATGGTCCTTCAGAGGACACGCGAAACAACTGCAGGTGGTTCGAACAAGATGTTCACCGGTGATTAGAAATCATGAGTAACGAAACGTTCATAACTAGAGCGAATATTTGTCTCAAAGCTGACAAACACTTGAATAGTTTTGTATTATTTGTTATGCGTTTTATATATATTATATGTTCTGTAAAAGACAATTCATTGTTTCCTGTGCCAGGGTATTATAGCCTTATTTAGATGACAGTAGGCATCTGCATTTAATAGGTTGGTTACATATCTATATCTGCAAGTAGAAGCATTGTGATACTTCCCATGTCATATGACTTTACAGTTAGTAAACACTGAAACAACAATATACAACATATGTTATTTACCTACATATCCTTACTACTTAAATGCTCATTGCGGTTTCCTACTTGGTGCAGTGTTTGGAGTATTTGGCTAACACGTTTGTTGTAGGCCTTTTGGTTAAGATCATGTGCAGCATTATATATATTCTTCTTGCAGGTAAACCCTGATACACACCTGACTATGATCAAACACAGACAAAATCTCAGTCGGTTCGTCGTTTAGTTTTTCCTGCCCGGGTTCTTTCCTATCATTGTTGCTGAATTTCAATATTTCAGTCTTCATTTTTCAAACACTAATCGTTTCCAGTATTTTGACTGATAATTCAGTGGTTGAAGTAGCAGTTTAATTCGTCTGTAAATTTAACGAGCACTCTTTCTAGCTTTAACTATTGAGTAAATTTAAATGAAAGATGTAATATATCTATATATTAAGGTTTCATAACAGGTTCGTTTGAAGGTTCAATTTTAATGATTTTTAAAGTTTGACTGACATGTGAATAAGTGAATAAAAAGTTCTTAATGTTCATAAGCTACATATCGTGTTTATTTAATTGTTTATTTAGTTATAAAAATTCGTCAATATTACAATATAATTGGTATATAACAAATAAAATAATACAAGAAAAACGTATTTGAGCACAACCATGAAGATAATTATCATTAAGAACATATACCTTTACACGTTCATGAATTATATTTAATAATTAAAGCCTCGGAACTTCCTTCCCCAAAGACAAGCATATCCTTAGGCTGTTAATTAGACCCGTCATTACGTAGTAAACCTTACAAATTCGTTTCCCGTAGGCACACAAGCTAGGTGAATGTATAACTCTTTCTATGGCTTTACTTAGGCTTGTTAACATCAGCTAACAAACAAACAACTAAGTCAAAATGCTAACACCATATTAGTATACGTGTGTTACATGTAAACTGAGCGTTCAGATTGACTGTATAAGATATATGAAGTATGATGTTTATCCGAACCCAAAGACCCTAAAAAACGGTAAGTGCAGTTGATCGCCTGTTTATAAACGTTGAGTACATATAGATTAAAATGAACACCCTTTTATGCTACTCGGATTAATTGCCCGTTACTTACCACTATCGCATCACCCCCACCCCGCCATCCTATCTTACCACTCACACAAAAACACGCACATAACGGTCCGATTTGACACTATGTCTACCGGATACACACCATTCTGTCAAGTCTATTGTTGCTACTAAATCTCCCCTTTAACACACAATTTCACTCTATCCGCTCTCCAGCCCCAAGCGACACCAACGACCTCTTCATACCCTGCTTTCACACTCGCTGTAGAGATTCAAAGATGTTAAGAGGGTTCCAATGATAACTAAACATTATAGTAATTATGATAGAGTATTGCAATTCAGCAGATTGGCTGTATATTACAATGCATTCTCACTTAATTAACCAATGAACTATAAGACATAGTCATTAGCTTTCACCATCACTCCTCAATATGTCGTAATGATCACGCATTGATGAATATTCATGGGTTAATAATGTAATATTTACAGGAAATACAAAACATTGCGTGCATCTCAATGGCTTGTTCCTACATTGTATTAATTTTATTTTTGCCAATAAACCCTTCGTTAATCAAATACGTCAGAATCGCTACTTTGCTATCAACTAACAATAAATGTTACATTGCAATACGAGACATTAGACAAAATAATTAGACATTTGGAAATATTCCCAGAGTGCCAACATTGAAGAATCCTTGAAAAAAAACTACTTTTTACAGACAATTATGAAAATATAGTAGTACTGTAATATTATACTATTTTGGACAAAAACTGCAAAAATTGGCCAGAAATGAAACAATGAGACATTTTGACCTACAAAACAGAAACCTTCATTTCTGAAGATATGGATATCACAACCACATGTGTTTGGGGTGGTAGGATGCACATTGGGCTGTTAGGCCATGACTCAACTTTTATAGCTTGTCGCTCGTTAGTCAACATGTCGATCCCCCGTGTAGGCTTGCAATGTATTGTTTGATGATAAACAGTCATACTGACTTGTAGCCAAATTCTGTATAGAATATACGTGTAGCATTTCATTATCACTGATACAAACAATATTGATATCATCAAGAAACAAAGATAGTCAGACAACAGTCATCATAAAGAATGCAATATATTTTCGGACCTAAAATAGATCACCATAGTGCATATCATAGTTCTGCGTGTATGGTAACATTATCTGTCACCGAGTAATATTTACCTTTTACAAAGTAAATACTTCCATGCTTTACGGAGTTCAATATACACATATTATATAGGAATTATAGTTTGATAACTGTTGGAAAAGTAATTCAAAGAACTACCTCTTATACCATTATGATAGTAGGCTTCAGAGACGACTTAGATGGTGGATCATGTTGAATAGCTTAAAAATATACCGAAATACCACATATATTGACATAAATTGAAATGAAATAAAGTATTCAATCGCTGAATGAAATGTATTGACTATAGAAACAATGTATGACTATAGCTAAATGAAACTATGAAAGTATGTATAATACTTGCGTAAATAAAATGTCTTCTCTGTATAGGTATAACATTGACATCTGCAGGTTGCCAAGGAAACCCTCCTGTTTTAATTAAAACTTGTCGCGACATACATGATATACTTCCTAAATGGTGCTATATCAGAATTGAAGCATACATTATTGTTTGGCTAAAATTCTAGCTCTAGTTATAGAACTACCTTGTCCGCGATCTCTTATACGGGATACTCTGTCATAGAATAAAGGGACCGAAGAGTTATAAGATATGGCAAAGTCTTTCATCTGATGATGGTTCACGCAATGTACATGGCTTGATCAGCTTGTACTGTGAATAAAAGACAACCGTTAATCAGTATAAACTGAGGTGTTATAACACCGTAAACATGTTAGACCTGTCAGCATATGCTACTGTGCAAAAGTAGTAACCGAATTCATTACTCAAGGCTGTTTTTTCAACTAATGACTGGCTAGGAGTCTAAACAACTATTCTTTTATAAGTATACCTTGTACGGATGGCTCAAATTTCAGATTTAAAGCGTTTTTTGTTATCCACTTTCTGTAAATGTGGACGAAATTATTGGCGAGACCTAATTAGTCTTGAGTAGTCTTGTAAGTCCAGTCAATCAATATGCATAGGATTTTGTGTTTAGTATTTTCTGTTTGTAAGTCATTCTCATAAGCAACTGGTTATATATATAACACTCATCAATTTTAACTGATTAACGGGTACTCGCCTTTACCAGTTTTATCTGATAAAACCATGAGAATAGGCTGGATGTTTTTTTATTGTTATGTGTATGTAATGTGTATGTGTTATTGTAATGTAACAAGACATGGCACATTCGTTTTGTTATATTGCACACTGTAACACGTGTTACATGAAGTGGTTGTATTCCTATTGGGAATGGAAGAAATGAGACTGAGTACAGTAGGTTCGTAGATAGCCTCTTGCGGTATGATGTGGGAAATACTTATTTGTCTCCAATTCACAGAGTAAAGCTTAACTAAACCAAACCATCTTTTACGCTGAACAAAATGCACATTCGCACAAACCCTGCAGCCCAATAGTCAGCCCATCCAGGTGAAAGTAGCACCCTTTCTTAGACTTTTCAATAACAAACATTATCTTGTCTACAAGCAAATATCAATGTAAAAATCTTTATTAACAATTCTATTGGAATACAACATACATTATAATCAAGAAAAGACTAGTGGATCACTAGTAGTTGTTACTCAGAGTTTTTCGCTTTGAGCGATCATCAGACAACTGTTAACAACGCAAGTCCCCATTTATACACCTGGGTGAAGAGAGGCAATGGAGATCAATTACCTTGCCCAATGACACAACGCAATGATCTGGCCAGGGCTCGAACCTGTAATCCTTAGATCACTAGTCCACTGCCTTAATCACTTGACCACAGCGCCCTCACACGGTTGACAGATATATATATATATATATATATATATATATATATATATATATATATATATATAAATGTCAAAAGTGTGAGGGCGTTGTGGTCCCGGTCATCAAACTTGGCAACTCAACACTCAAAGTTGTAGACGAGTTTACCTACTTGTGCTCCACCATCTCAAACAGCTTTTCACTGGACTCTGAGCTAAACAGGAGGATCGGAAAAGCTGCCTCAGCTATGGCTCGTCTCTCTGCGAGGGTCTGGGAGAACCGCATGCTGACCACCAACACTAAGATGCAAGTCTATCAGGCCTGTGTGCTCAGCACTCTTCTCTATGGCAGCGAGGCATGGACGCTCTATTCGATCAGGAATGCAGACTCAACACTTTCCACCTGCGCAGCCTTAGGAAAATTCTTGGCATTAAATGGTAAGACCACATCCCAAATACAAGTGTCCTGGAACTTGCAGGCATCCAAAGCATGCATGCAATACTCAGCCAAAGGCGCCTACGTTGGCTTGGCCATGTCAGGCGGATGGATGACGGACGTATCCCCAAAGACATCCTGTATGGTGAACTTGCAACTGGCTCCAGACGCACTGGAAGGCCCATTTTGCGTTACAAAGACACCTGCAAACGAGATATTGACCCAACTAATTGGGAAGCACTCGCCGCAGATAGAAGCAAGTGGAAAGCTGCTGTCAGGACTGCCGTAGGGGGAAAAAGGGAACAGAGGGGAGAGCAGTGGGAGGAAAAGAGGAAAAGACGTCATCATAGTGGGATCCCCTTGCCTGATAACTCAACCTCTTTTTCAGGTTTTATCTGCAGCACCTGCAACAGAGCCTGTGGCTCAAGAATCGGCTTATTCAGCCACTCTAAGCGCTGCAACTTCAATAGAGTCTGACCAAGAGTGCAGTTATTCCATCGTCTCGCGAGACGGAAGGTTGCCAATATATAATATATATATATATATATATATATACTCATTATTATTTTCATAAGTTTGAATTAGCAACACCATATGCTGCAGGCGATGATTTCTACCTCATACATCGCGTCACACTGTTAGCTAAACCATTGCATGTGCTGTTACGAATGAATACATACCTCATGTCAGACATCAACAGTTTGGCTTAACAACGTTGTTTGCTCTATTTATTTTTTACAATTGATCTAGTTTATGGCATAAGACTGCGACAAATTTATCAAACTCTTATCTGTAGATTACGTTTGTTTTACTCATAATCTCATGGTGCAATTTTTTGGATAATCTTACTCATGTGAAGTAATCTTTTTGTCAAGTTTTATTCCACTAATCGATTTATTTTTTTCAAACCACTTCCTTGGCTTTTATAATTTTGCTATTGAAGATCTCTGTTCTGTTTACAATCTAAATATGATTTTATTTTGATATTACACGTCGTAATAAAAGAGGGCATTCATGCCCTTCCACAGTGTATTCCAATTACTGAAACACGTGTGACGATTGATCGTTGGTCGAGTTTCTTAAAAGCCGTGTTATCAGTTCTTGAATTAGCAGGATCTATAAATTTAAGACACAATGTTCGTCTTGTTTTACATATTTCTTAACAATCTCATTTGAACCCGGTGGGAGAGAGCAACCAGTTCGCCGTCGTAATCTCTAATATTATCTTGGTGTCTGTGGTCTCATCTCGACGTTCTTCCCCAAGAACACACCAACTGAGACCTTTATATTTACATCCTCCCTGATTACACTACCGTCACTATATTGCTCTTGTACTTACCCAAGATGAAATTAGTATGATCATCTTCTTCTTAATAACTAAGGATCCAAGTTATTATTCTAATGAATGGTAATATATATAGTCTATATTTATATCAATTGTTTGAACCTTGAATTTATGCCTTTTTGAGAAAGCATTTTCATATAGGCCTTTGAAATGACGACGCACTTGAATTTTGCCTAAAGAACATTGATTTAACATTAATAAGACTGGCAAACGATATCTACACATGATTACTCACCAAGGGTCATTTTATCACGAATGGAATGTGATATGTAAAAGTAAATGCTATCCAATAAAAGTTGGAGAAGTTAAACTTGAAATAAATATATAGATAGAAAGATTATATTATCATCGCTTAAGCGATAATTGTTGACATAAGTGGTTTGGTTCTCAACACGAAATTTTCGAACTTCACTTCACAGCCATGTAAGAACTGGGAAAACCCCTTAAATGTTATCATATAATGAACCATTATATTGACCTTTGTTTGTTAAATATTTTGCAATAAATCAATGTGATTTGACTTGACTTTTGATTGTCATTTTAGCCAGATACCCATAGTACCAGTAGCTTTATGAACACTGAGAGAAACAGAAACTCTCATGTTAACTGATCAGATTGCAGCTGAACTTTGATTGGAACGATCGTACATATAGGTGATCGAGCCTAACGTTATATATCGCATTGAGTGTTCTCATCTAACAGGATGAACTAGTGTCCTATAAAACATTTGTCGGGAACTTTATCGTTCAGAATACTTTTCATAAGGTCAGATTTAACCAGTCTGAAACATCGCGGATTCTTGACCTTACCGTAGAACCTCCTTTTCAAGCTTGAGAGATGGTTTGTGTCTTTTATGTCACTATGACCTAGACATGTCAAGGCTTTTCTATGGTCATTGCATTAGCTATTTTATATAGTAAATATATTTAACAAAAATACGACAAACCCTTTAAGACCAATACATTAAAAGGAAAGACTTAAAATATTATATTCCATAGAATTTTTTGGTCGAGTTAATGAAGGTATAGCCATTAAATTCTCATTACCGAACATATTTTAGGAGATTGAGCTGTCCGTTAAGACAATTCAAATCTACATTTCACTGCAAAGCACCTATATGGAAGACAATAATCGACATTATAGGTGTCGATTAAGCGAGGAAAGTTTACTGTAAATTATCTCAGTGCACTTTCATCAACAAACGAAGCTTGTATAAATTCTCTCAGTTGATATTCAACTAACATTTATTTCTACGTATTGAATCAAATGCATTCTGGTTTCGGAAGATTGAATTGCTACGAAATACAATTGCTGTTTAAAGGAGGACCTGTTTTGGGGTTTCTTGATTTTTGTTACTCATATTGAGTAGTCAAAATTTCGATTTGGAAAATGGCCAGTCATTTACTCACTCTTTGTGTGTTGATCATAGTTTGGTGTTTAGTTACGCCTGTTATTTGTTACAATTCATCGAAGATTCCTCTCTATATTGGTGGAAATATGCAGCTGACAGGAGGATGGGATGGTTCTGGATGTGTGGTATCAGCTGAACTAGCACTGGAACAGATCAACAACCGATCAGATATTCTACCAGATTACGAGCTTAAGATGGTTTGGAGTGATTCACAGGTATGTTCATACGTTACTCACATGATTTCATTTCATACCAATGCTTGACTCACCGCCCTAAGCGTAATATAGCAGACAGGAAATTAATTTATGTATTAACGAAATATAATTATTCAGTGTAAATGGACGACTTATTTTAATGACAGTAATTGTAAAATAATTTTGTAAAGATGTTAAGTGGGCGGCAAATATGAAAGGATCGATCAGTCCTGGATCAAAAATTATTTGTAAAGAGATTTAGAAAGCAAATTTAGGATGTTACCCCTTGTACCATGCGTATATCAGGTCGCAGGTTGGGGGAGGGGATGATGGAGCCATTAGGGTAAGCAGATCATTATCGAGAATCCTCTTATAAAGTACTATGATGTAATTTCTTGAAAAGTCAGGGGGACAAGTCATAAGTTTGCAGAGAAGAAAAATATTTCGTCCCAGCACCAAAATTAGCATAAATTACAAGGCATTTTTAAGCCATGACACCTACAAAAGTCAAAATGACCTTTTTTTAGCGGTGTTTCACAAAACGCATTAATTAATTAACAAGTGCTCAAACATAGAAATTATATTTATTTCTTATATCATAACAAAAATGAATAGAAACAAACTTTAATGTGAACTTTACGTTAGAAATCGTTACTGTATGTTAAGCCGAGTGAAACCATCCCTCCCACACCTTGTACAAAGTGTGGTGGTGAAACTAGATCAGAACTCTAATTAAGAAATAATTACGCCAGAGATAAAAAAGAAAGTTATATTTAATCATTGAAATCAAACGAAAATGAATATACATTTAGTGTGAAATGAACACAATATAAAACAGAAAGTTTTTAAGGTTTATTCTGTTGAAAATGCTTTATCATTAGGAATAATTTTAACCTCCACTATTACAAACAATTTTGATGATTCATTTTCAATAATGCAAAGTTTGTTTGACCGCCTTTTACCGTGTCTATTGACATGTTGTTAAGTGCTATAATTTCTTTTCAACTTTGTTTGATAGATAGCACAGTTTAACTTAACTCCGTAAGGTATTCAGGTTGTACTGTTATGCACAATTTGTATAATAAGCTGAGTAGGCATGTAGAAGTTGTACATAGGGATTGCAGAATAGCCTACTTGTGTAAAAGTAAAAGCTAGTAAGACAACATATTATCTGGGCTAGCTTGTTCTCTTTGTACTCGGTACAAAGTAGACACAACGAGGAAGCCACAGCTTTGTAAAGAGAGAGAAGGGGTTGATATGGAGCTTAGTTGGAGAGTGCTTAGTTGGAGAGTGCTGTGAGAGTAACCTGGAGATATATGGTCTGCAGTCTCTTTCGGTTGAAGAGGATTGTAGAATAGTTCTGTCTGTATGAGATTGTGCGGGAGTATTGCCACGCTGATTGATATCGGAAATATAATGTGGAAGAACTAGACAACTTTTATGATGTTTAATGTTCGGATCTAACACCTTTGGTGCTGCTTAAACCTAGGCAACGTGAAGATATAAACATCTTTTGTTAAGGGGAATCGCCCAACATCCGTATTTTAAGGTGTATGCCTGCCTGTGCGTTACTCGGCGCCAATAAATATCTAACAAGTTCATCACTTTTGTCCCATTCATGTCACGCAATGATACGTGAAGTGACATATTTTCATGACTTTCATTACCGAATGGCATCAATAGGTTTCTTACTTAAATTTAATTTTCTCATGGTTAATTCTGCAACTACAGAAGACAGCGTTTGAACCATGCTATATATCGTTTGCTGTCATCATGGGTTTGTCAGTATGTTGCCGTGAAAATTATCATTCTAGTGACGGGCCGTCGAATCTTTCAAAAGTACCTTGTGCTCTATGATTACAATGCATCTGGACCTCTTTGTATCACGGCAGCTTTTCTCTAACACTGTATTGACAATTGACACGCAGTTTCCACTAAACATGTCTTTTTATTTTCACTCGGGAGTAGTAAAATGGACTCCTTGTTTTTTATATGTCGTCAAAATTTTAATAAATCTGTCAATAAGTTTTATCAGTTGATGTTTTTTCTTTGAACCTTCTGACAACATCACTTACAGTAAGTGCATATTTAATCGACTTTTACCTGCTTCTTCATTATCCTGTGGTAAAAATACTAGATCAGCTTGATGGATGCAATTATTAATTGCATCGAAGCTATTTACACTAATTTTTCGTGGAATACATGTGGAGGGTGTTTTTATTAATTTGCCTGATTCAATATCATGAACTACCTTCGTCGGAGTTAAATTCTTTTTATCCAAGAATACCATTATTTCAGCTGTCCATTTCTCGTTTGATAAAGTGTATTGTTCTAATGCTAAATGTTATGGCTTCTTTCGGCTGCTGCAAAAGTGCTATAATTCATCATAAGAATGCATAAATCATTATACAATTTATTATCATGATATTAGCAACGCAAAATAGTTAAATTTTAATTCTGATAGTATTATGGTGTACAAAAGAGGAATAGAATTTCGATATTGCGATCTAGGATATGTTGCTTGAACATCACAGTAATCTTTCAGATTTCTTGAACGGCTATTGAGGAGAACAAGAAGAAAACTCATAATTTGCAAGAAACACTGACCATTGTTGTAGATTATCTGATTTTTATTATGAATATTAAAATATATGATTTATTCGCTGTAGTGAATACTCGATTGATATAGTAGTTTAATGGAAACACATATTTTCTTGAAATTCCCAGGTTTCATGACATAACATATATATATGTGTTCTTTACTTGATAAAATAAATGAATAACATTTCTATATATTTTGTTAGAGTATATTTCGTGTGCCAACCTTGATTGGGATGGATTGGGGGGGGGGGGTCGAACAGGTACCTTGCTTGCAATGGTTGCGAGTAATTTGGTAATTTGGCTCGTTGGTGGTCAAATGGAGACTTGGGTCCTGCATTTGAAGAAACTACTGCATGTTAATTTATAAGATGGTGTTTCGTAAATGGTCTACTGCCTCGTCTGCTGCTCCATTAAAATCCTTTGTATTGAGATTGTGTCTTGTTTTAAGATATATTTCAGTCTATTGTATTCTTGTACATCTTCTTTCCTAACAGTGCAATCCAAGTAGAGCCGCTCGGATTCTCTTTCGTCACATCTACAGTGAACCTCAAAAGATCCTTATACTGAGTCCACCTTGCTCACCCGGTGCTCAGTTGGTTGCATCGACTTCGAGATATTGGAATTTAATCAATGTAATTATACATATTTGACCTGTTTCTACTGACAGTACGTTTAGATTTTTATCTCTATGTTAGGTTTGAGCCAGTGGCGGCGGAACCGGGGGGGCTTGGGGGGGCTCAGCCCCCCACTAAAAAAGTTGAGGGGGCAAATGCATGATAAGCCCCCCCAATATTTACCAAGGCTCCGAAACGTGCATCTGCCCATTTTTCAATGCATACTTGCCGATCTGTCCGATGCACACGTATACTCTATAGGTGTAATAATTTTAGTAATTGCTGGGGGACCCTCGGCCCGTCCCCTGGCTATAGACCACATTGTCACCCCAACCGCGTCTTCACGAGGTTGGGAAGCAGTGAAAAGTGGAAGCAGTGAGTGTGAGTACCGGTAAGCGTACCACAACTTCGTCTTAGGCCAATGACTTGCCTCATTTCAGCCAGTTCTCCAACATCCCCTTACTTAGTGGCGGAGCGTCCATATATACAGTCAGGGGGCGGAAGCCCCCCCCCCCCTGACGGACTCAAATGGACTGCTGGCGCCCTTTTCAGCTTTTCACTACTTTTTACTTATTCGCGATTTTTGACTATTTTATTGCGCTCTCATATACCTATTGACATTTGTCATATTCTGTTGGTTTAATTTTCCGACAAAATGGCGACGACACCTATTTATTCTCCGTTTATCTGCAAATTAGCAAGGCCCCGGAAAGGGTCATTTCCTGCAGTCTAGGGAGTATCTTTAATCAAAAAATTTCTGTACGCTCCGCGCCAACCTGTGGTGGCGCTCCGCTTAGATAGTGTCGAAAGCGCCCCTACAGACCATTCTTGCCCTCCCTGACCAATACTCTAGCTCCGCCACTGCCCTTACTACCCTCAAAAACATCTTTGCGAGTACACTACGAGTAATAGCTACTCTCTTAAAAAACCATCGAATATACAAATTACAATGTTTTTACAGACTTTTACGTGCAATCTGAGAAAGTGCAGGCTTGAGACCCATATTTTAGGGCTGGGTATTCGCAGCATAAAACACTCGGAAAGTGCCGTTTCCGGCCATCTGGGGGTTTGAAAAAACCCAAAATTTTCTTGTACGCTCCGCGCCAACCGATGCTGGCGCTCCGCTTAGGTAGTCTCCACACATTAGCCCCCCCAATAATTTTCCCGTTCCGCCGCGCCTGGTTTGAGCTTCTCCAAGTACAAAAATAACGTCGTTTATTTTTAAAGTATGATCTTTCACTAAAGAATTGCAAACTAGTTCCAATTATTCTAGTGTTAATTTAGATCAATTAGACATTACTTTGGACTTTTGGAAAATTCAACTTTTGTCGCTTTTTAACAAAGCAGTGCTGCCAGTGCTCAAACCAAACCCTTTTCAAACATCGAGTCAGTAGACTACTTTCCTCAACTTGACTCATTTCGTTTACACAGAAGTTCCTGTATGCAATTATCAATTTGAATAGACGCATTGTTTGCTCATCGTCTTCTATTAAATGTCTTATCAGCTTCACCTGATTTCAATTTTGAAAAAAAGGAGGTTAGTTTCAATCCTGGTTTATATTTTCTAAATACACAGGTCTTTATCGTACTGTTATATATAAGATACCGGTACGGTACGTCTCCATTCCGAAATCTCCAAATTTCCATCATAAAGGGTTTACATAAATATTGCTACATGTATATTGCAGTTCTTTAAAGAGTGGAAGAGGCGGCGAAGGTGTGGGCTATTGAATTCCTCATTTGTTTTGGGAATTTCCGAATTTCCACAATCCATATGAAGGTTTCATTTCAGTTATTGTAGTTCTCCAGGTGAATATAGACTTGTCAATTCAACAAGGTTTTTTTCACACTTCAATGCATTTATATAATATTTTAATTTGTTCGTTCTTTATATAGATATGTATGTATATATAAATATATATATATATATATATATATATTGAAAATTTTCCTTCTATTTACGTTTTCATTTATCTATATTCATTTGCCTTTGTCGTTTACCTCCATTCCATTAACATAAAGTCTGTTCAATGAATCTCTTTCGAGATTCGGCTTTAGGAATTACAATGATTTTCGAGTTGGTTAGCATCATGTTTGATCTCTAGAGTAAGGCAAAATATGTCACCAAAAACAGAACTAGTATTGTTCCAATGTTGGACATTATTTTATTCATACACTACTTGTCAGTACTCTTTGAATTAATTTGACATTATTTTCGCCCAATTTTCGGCGACTTGAAATCCTTTGGCACTGGGCTGTCAAGCCTTAGTTGTCTTGGATACGTACATTAGTTCTGCGAAACTTATTTGTGTGTGTGATGCACACTTTAACTATGTCTACCTCCATGCCGAATGCACAGTGTGCAACTGCATGCAGGCAAACCTATTGTGTTGTTTTCTTTGCCTATCATCAGTGCATGCATTTGATTGTAGAGACAAGAAGAAGCTGTGCACATCCTCCTTGTATAATATGCTGGACAATGCATCTCAACTCTATCCGAATTTTTTCTACATCTGTAACTCTTGTAATTAGACAAAGAGGCTAGTGTCAACTCCCCTGATCAATCGAGAATGTGTGATATAGAAAAGAAAGTCGATCGCCTGGAGCTCAACCTGAAAGAAATTAAGAATCTCATTTAATCTAATGGCCAATCTCAGCAATCAGCTGAACAAGCCAAAGGATCTTTTCATGATAGTGTTCCGATTGTCCCTATCATCGGTAAGTGTTGGTCAAATGAGGAGAAAATGATCGAAATAAGGAAGGCTCGTGTGAGTAAATCTGCACTGGTTATTCCAAAATCTCATATTGACACCACCACACTTGAGAAAGCTATTGTTGATCGCATTGTCCAAATTAGCAAATCTTTCAAAAACAAATCTGGCGAAACCATTATTGTGTTTGACTCAGCTTCATCACGTGACAAACTGTCTAATGTCATCGTTAACAACCTGCCCACAATTGGAACTATTAAATAGCTGGTACCATGCTGCCAAACTATTGCAGTTGTCGTTTTTTCTGCTTCCTTTGCTGATGACCCTTTGCCTGTTCTAGTTCAACAAAATCGTTGGTTGGCAGAATATTTGAAATCACTACTCTTGGAGATCATATAACTAATCTTGTTTCAAAGCCGTTGAGAAATAATGAAACCATTTTTCAAGCCATATTTAATGTGTCCCAATCACTTCGTGACTTCATGAAGAAACATGGTGATCGTATCATCTTGGGCAGGAACTCCTGCAAAATTAATGATAGATTCTATGTCAAGCGATGTAGCATCTGTCAATTGTTTGGGCATTACCATAAAGAATGTTCTAACAAAAGCATGAAACCAGACTGTGCAAGATCTCCGTTGATGAAAAAGATAAACAATTTTGCATTAATTGCAAACGTGCCAACTCTGGACCTTTCGCAAATCACATGGCGTCATCTATGACTTGTCCTCAGTACGTCGATGCGCGGAACAAAGTAAAAAGATTGATTGCTCGTTTAAACTAGACATTATTTTCCAGGACGGCAATACTAAGACTTGTCGGCAGTCACAAATGAAATTTATATTCGAGACTGTTAATGTTCGATCAGCTCGAAATAAAACTTCCTTAATTGTTGATCACATTGTTCATTCTGGCACTGATGTTGTTTAACCGAAACTTGGCTTAAGTCAAGTGATACTGTTTCCGAAGCTGCCTTAGCGCCTGAGGGTTATTATTACCTTGGAGTGCCTCGACCGCAGGATAGAATTGGTGGTGGGAATGGTTTGGTTTTCGGGCTCAATTAAGATCAAATTATTTCAATGTGATGATAAGTTGGTTTTTGAATATTCTGAATGGCTGTTCGCTATTAATAATCTCAGAGTTCGCTTAATAATTATCTCCCGTCCTCCATATTCCGAAGCTCAACTTTTTTTCCGAGAATTCATTTATCACCTTGAAAACTGTGTGCTTTGTCCAGAAAAGTTCTAGTATTATATTCTATAATATTTAATATGTCTGAGTATATATATATATATATATATATATATATATGTGTGTGCGCGCGTGTCTGTGTGTGTGTGTGTGTGTATTAAGATATTTCTGCTTAATGCCGACCTCTCCAGGCCAGTTAACATTGCTGTTAACTATTTTTACTTTCAGAACCTGAATGTTTATTGATAATTCTTTCCTATTTACCACTGTCCATAATTATTGTGTAATCATGCATTCAGATTGTCTACGGAGCGCTTAGTCACGATTTGGCAAATCGTGTCAAGTACCCTAACGTTTACCGTGTTAATCCGATCGCTACAAACTTATTCAACGAAGTCTATTTCTGGTTGATGAAAACGTATGGCTGGCGGAAGATAGGCTATTTGTCAGATAATGCTAACTCAAAGGTAGGCTGCAAGAAAAAGTGTGTCAATATATTTTGTACATTAAATATTAGTTTATTTTAGTGACCATCCATCGCCTTGAGTTTTAATAACAGTTGGTTATTATAGTAAGAAATGCTTAAAAGCTCAACCATAACTAGCAATATTTCCACGTATCTAATAACGAAGTATCACCAATGTTTCGTAGTAATTTATTGTTTGTATAATTTTCTCAGATATAAACGAATTAATTTTTGTTCGTCAGGATTGATTTATGAATCTTGTAATGTCATTTTGTAGGCTCAGAATTTATTCATCGAGCAGGTTAAGTCCCTTAACGCAACTCTAATTCCAGAGCAAATTAATGATGTAGCGAAAAACCAAGTTGAGAATCTCATGGTAAGTATAAGGATCTAATTTTATTTTTCCTTTCTAGTTATTCTTATTTTATTTTTTGCTTTAAATTGAAATTATCACGATTACCATGGATCATAGGGTTAGGTCTATATTACTTACGTTACCAATAATTAATGTTGTCGGTATTGCAGAAGGAGCTATGTTAATTTTCGTTTACAATATTAATCGCATTTGCTAAATTATGACTGATAATATTTGCGAATGACATATTTGTTCAGTAATTTTCTTGTCTGATAAATTTGAAATATTTGAAGCAAATAAATGTAATATAATTATTTTTAAAATTACCTTAAACTTTGATTTGATATGTTATTGCTAACATTCTTTCCTACATTCTTCTCGATATTTATTCCATAACCATCAATTAAATAGCTATAAACTCATTAAAACATGATATTTTTAAACTTAGTATTAATACTACTTTTTGCATTATGATCTGTTATATTTCATGTCATTTTCTCTATGTGTATTATATTTCTTGTTATGTTATTTCGTATGTTTCAAATTCAATAATATTTTGAATTCTTGTAGAGTCAAGATGTTCGAATATTTTTTTCAATCGTGTATGAAGCTCAGACAAGGTTAATTTTTTGTGAGGTGAGTTTCAGTATTAATTGACAAATCATTTTTAAAACCTCCCTATAGCTTAGCCTGTGTTCCTTCGTTTCTTACTTTCATTCATTTGGAGCTATACTATAGGTTCCATTTGAATTATATTTCGTATCAAATATTACTTTTGACTCACGTAGATCATGTCCAACCACCTGTCACGTTATATCACATAAGCCGTTACCAAAAATATAAAAGCAAGTGATATCTTTAAAGACCTATAACTACACTATTATTTCATGTAATGACTTTTGTAATTACAGTGTCACTTTGGGGAGGGGGAGGGGGTATTTTGTTCTGTTAAACAAATGTTTTTTGTTTTGTTTTTTTGCATGTAAACTTCTGTTATTTTAACAGACGTTTTATGCTAAGAAAGTGGGTTACCCAAAAAAAAGAAGTATTTTTCCCTTCATTGAAAATATACAGGAAAATCCTGTAAAATATTGCAGAATATGTCAGTTTTTTATTTTTACATGTAACATTCTGTGATGTCATGTAGTTTAAAGAATAAGTTTGTTTGCAATGTCATGCTAACTTGGAAGTTGAAGAAACAAGGTTCAAAGGAATGGTATACGACAACCTCCATCGTCAAGGAACTTGACCGTATGGTTAAGAAAAGAATAAAATCCAACCCACTAAAGTATCGTGTTAAATAACCGTCAAAATAAAGTAATTTCACAGACGAAGACCCATACAATACAAGGATAAAACTGTATAGGGTTTATAACATTTAAGACTGTATACTTCACCTAAAAGATACAGTTAAATAACAGTCACCATATAGTTATTTTACAGGGGAAAAAAAGACATATTGCAAGTAAAAAGACTGTATAAATAATGTCTCCAGACTGTTTACTTTACATAGAATTTAGTGTACAATACGGTCGTCATAGTAAATTTACAAACAAAGACTTTTATAATTCAAGTAAAAACTGTATTAAGAACATTTTTAGACTGTATAGTTTACCTAGATTATCTACTGCTTGAATTTACAGACATATCCTGGAAACTCTGCTGCCAGAAAGTTTTATTTTTTAACAGACATTTTTAACAATTGTGTACTTATTGAAAATTATGTTGTATTAAGTTGTATAGTCTAATCCAGTGATATTTTTATTCCATGGCGTGTAAATCCCCGGGTTAACCATACCCGTATGTTTCCAAGTGTCATTGAAATATCCCATACCAATTAGTTGGTTTGGAAGAGAATGCATGAAAGTATTCGTATCGTGTTTAACTTGAAATTACAGCAATATACATTTGAAGTTTTCATTGTTAAATCATTTCTTAGTTAAGTTGTAATTGTATATCGTTGGAACGTTACGTCGTTCACGTCACGCTGTCTTTGTGTCCAGTACATTGTCATATTTTACCAATCTACAGACTTACAAGGCCGGATTTTATGGTCCGCATATAGTTTGGGTGATACCATTTTGGTATAAGCCAAACTGGTGGTTGATCGAAGATGTGAACTGTACTGTAGAGGAAATAGAAGAGGTACTTTTCTCAACCACCGTTCTTGGAGTGGACGTACCCCTCATCAGTCCACTGGAGAAACCGACTATTTCCGGACTCGTAAGCTTTCAGTTAGCCACGAATTGTATCATTGATAACACATCGGCAAATTTGAGTTCCCTTTTTTTTTGATGACGACGACGACGACGACGACGACGACGACGACGACGACGACGACGACGACGACGACGATGATGCAGAGAATAGTGATTTGCCGCAAGAAGGTCTTCTAAGAAAAGAGAGTCTCTGTAAATATTGGGCTGCAAATGATCGATACGATCAGTTCCCGAACACGTTCGAACTTTATCGAATCTGTCTATAAATCCCTCATGTCTCTTTTAACTAGTTTTCGCTCTGGCCTTATAAAGCAGCCACATCCCACCATTCAAACACAAATATACACCAAACAGATAAATGAGTTCGACTCTCGTGAAGCTTAGTAAATCCACGAGAAACGATCAATTTCTTTCCTTAAATGATATCACTGACTTGTCATTGTCATCATATCTTCCATGTCGACTGAATTTGATATTCACTGAATATGACTTAATATTACGAAAGGAGAATAAAGTTACATAATCATAAATGAAACATGAAAATAAAACAGCAAGGATGCAACCCTGCAATTTTAATATTGAAACGATATCAGGTTTTTAATAGAATTTTATAAAGTTTTATAAGGTGTTTAACAATTAAAAATTGTTTGCAAGATGCCAACGTGCATGTCAGTTTTCTGCAAGCGGTAAAACATTGCTGATATGTATGATACATTGACCTTTTATATCTATATATTTACCAAAGTATTCTCTGATTTTGGTTGTACATTGGTCTGCAGCTGGCCTAGTAATTAAATCTTCACACGGTTGTTTGTATTCACCTCACGTTAAGGCTTATAAGCTTCTCTAAAAGCTAGGAATATCTTGCTCAGTGTAGGAGTTAGGATTTTATGATGGCGTATCAGAGGCTATTGTTTTGTCAACGTGTGACTGCTATGTGTGATAGCAAAGTGGTGAACATTTAAGATTTTCTATGGAATGTAAACAGTTTTGTAACTGAAACTAATGCCAGTATACAAGCAGAAAAGATATAAAAGCTATGTTGAGGCCAGTAATAAAACTTAAAACATTCCAGAAAAAATGAAAACATCACTACCAGGTACTTAAACAATTGGATAAACAATTGTTTGATTGATTCATCAGGTGATTCAGTGGCTTTGTGGCTGAATGAATGCATTAATTACTTATTTACATTCTGGCATTTTATTTTGCATCATGTTGTCAGCATATTAACTTGAAGTATGTCACTATATTTTTGATCGTTTATTTTCATTCGATTTAAAGACTCCAATCGGATTTGTAGAAGAGACGAAACATCGGTTAACTTGGCCTAAGTACCAAGCTTATACTTTCAATAGTTATACAGCTTACACTTATGACGCAATATGGACTATTGGTTTATTACTAAACCGCTCAGCAGGAATACTCCAAGAATCTAGTAGTCCTAAACATCTTGAAGATTTTACCTACACAGATGTCGACTTGTACCAACTCTTCCTGGATGGATTATCAACGACAGATTTCTTTGGTGCTTCTGTAAGTCACATGTAGCTTTTAAGAGGGTTTTTAAAGTTTATTAAACTGTAGGTTCCGTTTCTAGTTTCCCTCATTTATCATTTAGGATATACAACAATCGTCAAAATAAAATTTACTGACCAGAGATTTGCAGAACGATAAAATTGTAATCACATGAGTTTATTCATTACTTTGAAATTTCTCTAAAACATAAAGAGCTTATGTCCCATTAATTCTGTAGGGACACGTGAAATTCGCAAAAGGAGAAAGACTTGGTGGTTCTGAACTATTTCAACTACAAGGTACGTATACATACATCAGTGCAGTCAGTGGTCTTGGATTCTCAATATACATTTGACCACTAAACGATCACACAATTTAGTAACCATGAACGAAGTTACATCGAACGTTGGGTTTTGAGGCCTGTTGGCAATATTGGGACAGGTTGGACATGTTTCCTACGCTCTGACCAAGTGAATCGCTCAAAATCCTCAAAGCAGAAAGGTTGGCAAAGGTTGAAAACTTCAATACTCCTAGAGTAATGATGCCCTTCTATATATGTCCCCACTACAGCACCCCGACAAGAGCACCTACAGCTTCTATAGTACCGATGACCCTTTTAAGATGCCCCTCCTGTGCCAATTATTATTTTCCATTTTAGTTCGATGTCCTCCTGACTGGTTTCTACATACTCGTTATTGTTTTCTGTTGTCTAACAACCAAACGGCTGATTGGAGTCAAGCTGTCACGTCCTGTACCATAGCGGGCGCAAACCTTGCGGATTTGTCAACGGACGGGGAGATTTCGTTCTTATCAAGAAAATGGATAACAAACTGGTACGGTAATACTAGCTTAATATTGAAGCAATGTAAAGCACACCTGGTTCTAAATATGAAGTTATTAATGATTTAAGCAATACATTTCTGAATAAATTAACATGTTAGCAGCGAACATTCTGTACACACTCTCATAATGTATATGTTAGATTATAGGTCATGATTATAAAACTTACAAGAGAAAAATAAGCCGTCAACAGACTACTCAACTACTACAAAAAGCCTGAGTATGGTAAAGATATATAAGTAACAGGGAATAGCGTTTCGATCCAACCCGGATCTTCTTCAACTAGTATCGATCCTACTAGGGTGCAAACATCAGCCCCGTTAACTTTTATATAATTATCAAACTTGGAATAGCATCAATAATAATTTATTCTTGAATTGCAGGCGTGGTGGTCGCCAGACATTGAATCAAACAAAATCAAACATCGATGCAGGCACATCAGTCTGGATAAGGGACGAATCACGTGACTGTGCCTACGTTGATTTTGGCGCAGAAAATAAAGTATTCGCTGGGGATTGTAGTGAAGAAAGGGCATTTATTTGCAAGGCTAAAGCAGGTTTGGAAATTCACTAAGAATCTTACAAAATTGTATCCCATGTGTGTCATGTAACTGAAGCTATTATTAGGATATGGATCACCCACGACTGTTTTATTGTTTGAGCTCATGCTACTCCTGGCAAATGTGAATTTTTACTCATCGGGTATGGTTACTTTACCGAGAAATATAAATGTACAAATTAAGCAGATGAAGATTTTCAAAAACTCATTTCGACTCATTAACATAGAAGTGTACGCTTCACAGCTGTTCAAACCGGCTAGATCCATCCATGCCGGGATATGCGAACACAGACATACACCATTAAATCGCGTGGTAATGATATTGCAGTTCATTTTATGACAAAAAGGGGCCATTAAACGCCAGTGAATAGCTTAAATTATCTATATAAGCACCATGTAGATAAAATCACCCGATGATCTTCAGAAAATAGGTTCGATCTTAGCTCCAATGTTCTTTATAACTATTTCTATTGTGTAAAGTAAGATGGCTTGACGTTTCGATCCTAGCAGGATCTTCTTCAGAGTCTAAATGACAAGTGACATTTGTCATTTAGCCTCTGAAGAAGATCCTGCTAGGATCCTGCTAGGACCAAAACGTCAGGCCAACTTACTTTACACATTTTCTTACACAGGCTCTCTAGTGGATAAGTAGTTTGCTAACAGTTTTATTTTTATGTTAGTTTTATTTTATTTTAACTATTTCTATTGTTACAGCTATTGTTGGTGTTTCACTTGCAGTTTACACCTCAGCTACAGATGAAATGCTTTGGAAGACTCCCATCGTATGGGCCGGTAGGATGAATCATTTCTACTGCTCACTGGTTTCCTGAAAACAACGGTTTTAATTAATAAAATGGTCCATGCGCCTCCATTTGCTGCAAATATGCTTTCACATATTATACAAAGCATGACTCTTGATTATTTTGAATGTATGATCAACCATTTAAGTTAGCCTACCTTCTTTCATATGTTTATGTCTCTCTTGATATATGATTATCTAGAATCTAGTCTTTATTACAAACCGCTGGTTATACATGACCATATTGTAATAACGCCTTAGGTTTATGCTTAACTGGATGGACTATTTTCTCCATAACTCACTTTTGTTAATTCCTTTTTTGATCATTAGTTTTTGCCTTTGCTTTTTTTTCATCTTTTTACTTTAATCAGGTGGCGAGGTTCCTCTGGATTCCCCGATTACTATCCCTATAACGACTGATAGAATAGAGAGACTGATACCAGCATATTTACATATTTTGGTGACGTCATTTTCATCAGTTGGAACAGTGATTATTCTTATAACCACCTTGCTCATCATTCGTTATATCAGAAGAGGGTTTGTTCTCAATTTGTCATTTTGTTTTATGCTTTCTTGAATAAATAATCAATAGTGTTGTTTGTGTATGATCAATGCACTTATGTTCAACTGATCACTAACAACAAATCAAATTCATTTCACTTATGTCAGTAAGAAAATAGCAATTTTACAAAAAGGTGAATCATAAATTGAAATTAGCTTTTAATCATAAAGACTTTCAGTATTATATATTTCCAGTGTTTGCACTGTTTTGACACTCACAGATCACGTCTCGGCCTGGATGCTGTCTTCGATTACGTCACACTATTCGGTGGTTTCCTAATGTTTGTCTCAGTGTCGTGTACCAAATCTGATCTGCTGCCCTCTCTATCAGACCAACATCATCTCCTCGTTTGCAAGGTTATAAGAATTACCATGGTCGCATCACCCATTAAATAAACCTTTATGACTGAGCAAGAAACAACATATCAAGTTATGGCTGAATCTTATTCATAACTGTTTTTTCCGTTGAAATATCAACCAAAAATAAAAGAACTATTAGTAGTATTTATCAGTCTTAAATATTAAGCTTTTAAATTAAGATAAGTAAGTGCCAGCTTATCGAATTTCCAAGAAGATTTTTTTTCAAGGACAAACTTTCTTACTATCTATTTATATATATCGTATGAAAGTCAGCAAATATAAGACAGGAAAATGTATACAAATGTCTATGCATGATTACTAATGATAATTTTATACCACAAAAGCTGAGTAACCTACTAAGAAGCGAACAAGTGGGTCACATGTAAAGCAGGACTGCTCCCTGATTAATAGGTGTAATAATATTTTCATTTTGATAACGCGTTTTTCTTTACTTCGTTTATTTTCACTCTTGATGCATAGATTCACGGTGCCTTTACTTCCCTGGGATTTACAATAGCTGTGTCTACGCTGGTTGCCAGGATATGGCTGGTTTATGATTCCTTTACATCACATGGTCACGTGGTAGGTGATACACGGTCCAGTCACCATTGTAACACCAATATATATAAATATATATATATATATATGCATACATACATACATGTAGCTGAGAAGCAAAGGTGCTTCGTAGTTAGTTAGATTATCATTCCATAAAGCTATCATTCAGACTTAAACATTCTTTTCTGTTTTATCTTTCTCAGAACAATAGCGTTTTAAAATTTGGTGGCATTATTGCAGCTTTCTTAACATTTGATGTGATCTGTCTAATTCTGCAAAGCGTTCTTTACCCTGTTAACCTCAAATCTGTGTCCTCGGGAAGCGCGGTGAGCTTTATTTTACACAAATTTATTTAATAAATGCATAAATGAAGATCAATCCATACTAACTAATACAAACACAAATCAAATGAAATAGGTGAGCATCTTGAAAATGTTAGCAACAAGCAATTGATTGTCACAGAATATAAGTGACTAGAAAACATAAATGATGATTGGTAGTAACTATTCTCTTTCGAAAGGACTAGTGATACTTGACTTAACGCAACATCGTCATTATTATACATTGTAACAGTCTCAATCAAAGTGGAACGGGGTTGAGATGGGATCAAATTGCTTGTAACCAGTCCCTATTTTGCGGAACTTTTGAAATAGTATTCCGTTTATTTACTTATTCCTGTCAGGTGGATCCAGAGGATTCCAATCATTTCATTGAATACTACTTCAGTGAATGTTCCTCGGGAGATGGAGTCATCCCTCTCCTCCTCTCGTTTGCTGATAAAGCTGTCATGCTTCTCACCGGGTCATTTCTATCTTATGAAATAACACAAGTAATGTATCTTCCCTACTTTTGCATGGACATACATACACACACATACACGCACACACACACATATATATATATATATATATAAATATATCTTCAGACAACTCTAACAATATATAATCGAGTTGTCTGAAGATCGCTCAACGCGTGAAACTCTGAGTAACAACTACTAGTGTTCCACTAGTCTCAACTAGTCTCAACATATATTTCGCTCTGTCCACCGGACATAGAGCACTCTGCGCCAAGATATACGCCAACCAACCAACCAACTTTATATATATATATATATATATATATATATATATATATATATATATATATATATATATATATATAGGAATAACGGAAAAACTGTTAAACAACTATGCTGCATTTAGAGAAAGGCTGGATCTCGAGTGAGATACAATAATTGAATTAGGTAAGTGATTGGAAGTAAAACAGCCAATGTTTGGTTTTTGCAGAGCTTTCGAGCAAAACTAGCTCTTCTTCAGTGCATGATCACCGAAAGTGACAAGGAGTAGCAGGAATTGAAACTGTTTTATAGAGAAGATGTCGGCATGGTTGTAAAGGCAAAGCGACTTACTGATTTCTGCTGAATAGAGCAGAAGTATTAGAAATTCGGATTATTTTAATCCGCGTCGGATTATTTTAATCCGATTCCGTCGTAATTGTAAAGGAATTGTTTTGGTTTATCTGGGACGGCAAATCGTTTCTGATGTTTAAACCGAATGGTGCCGTGGTCTTTAGGTTTAGTTCCCAGAAATTTTCTTTCGCTTTCCTAGATTTATCTGTCCAAGAATCGTTCTGGTCAATGGCAATAACACGCAAATTCTCAATTGAATGATTTTGGAGATTGAAGTGATTTGCAACAGGTTGGTAGATCTTTTTTGTTTTGATCGCCGATCTATGTTGTGTCATTCTCATTCTAAGAGTGTTTTTTGACTCTCCAATGTATTGTAAGTTACAAATATTGCAGTAGATGAGGTAAATGACATTTTTGGATAGGCAGTTAATTTTGTGCCGAATTTGGAACGTGCGTTTGGTTTGGTTGCTCTGAAAGGCCCCGGTCGAATCGACAAGTAAGCACGTTTTGCAATTTTGTGTACAGGGCGATGATCCTGTAGTTTCTGTTTTGTTTTCCCCTAATGGGGTGTCATCCCGAAAGGATGCCCGAACTAAGATATCCCGTAGGTTGCTGGGTCTTTTAAAAGCGATGACAGGTAATTCTGGGAATACTGATTTCAGGCGTTCGGTGCCTTGAAGTAGGTGAAAATTCTTCTGAATGATATTAGCCAGTGGTGGGAGACCAGGGTGGAATTCAGTAACCAATGGTACCCTTTTGGAACTGGTTTGACGAGTTTTGTACGTCAATGTTTCGGTACGGGGTTTGCTTTTAGCCTTTTTGATGGCATTTTCAATAGTACCCCGAAAATACTGTCTGTTTAGGAGGTGTTGTGACAGTTCTTTAGTGCGTGAATCAAAATCGACTTCAGAGGAGCAAATGCGTCGAATGCGCAACGCTTGACTGTACGGAATATTTCTGGTACAGTGACGTGGATGGCAACTGCTTGGTAAGAGGTAGTTGTGCTTGTTCGTGGGTTTATTGAACAAGTCTGTTTTGAGTGAACCATTTTGTAGGGTCACGGTGGTGTCCAGAAAGTGAACGCCATGTCCAGAAAAATCAGCAGTGAATTTGATAGTGTGATGAAACGAGTTTATATATATATATATATATATATATATATATATATATATATATATATATATATATATATGCAATGGAGGGAAACGACAAAGGCAAATGAATATATATATTTATATAGCGGAAGGCCCGTGGTTCGAATCCCGGTGGAGGCTGAGAGTTTTTTCACTGTTCTTGATTTTCCAACTCATTACGATTTTCATTTATATATATATATATATATATATGCTTATATATTTACTTGTCTAATACTTATTTATACAGCATGTTGTTAATCGAGTTTCACACCTGCAGTTTGCGGCGATCATCAGACAACTGGACGTAAGCGGCTGTGTATGTGACCTTATTTCTTCCTAGGCACGGCACATGAAAGTGTTTTTGTTAAATGATTTGCATATAACACCTTCAGAATACGTTCTCTTGATAATATCAATTCGTGTGCTTTCCTTTTATATTTTTTATCGTCTTTAGGCTAACTTGACTCCGGTGGGAGAGAGTAAGCAGGTCGCCATCTGTATCTATAACATCATCTTATTTGGTGTCTGTGGTCTCATCTTGACGTTCCTCCTCAAGAACACACCCACTGCGACCTATATATTTACATCCTCCCTGATTATCTGCTGCACTACCGTCACTATCTTGGTCTTATACTTACCCAAGGTGAAATAAGTATGATGAACTACTAAGCTCCTTAATTTTAAATTCAAGATAATTCTAATTTATGCAAAGTTGTCAAACGTAATGGGTTTGGCCGTGATAAGCTTCACTTTGAAGAAAAATTATCATAAATGCGATTACCAACTTAAGACCTTTGATATCTTTATATTAACGCATTTCTGACGCATTATTACGCTGGTTGGTTTAACGATGGTTGTCTGAACTAAATATTCCTGTTTCTTCATCCTAAGTCAAGCCAATGTCAGTTGCTAAAGAATCGTCTTTTAACCATTCATTATACGTGTTTACGTGTTAAGTTAACTAGGTAGATAAAATTTCTCATTTCAGATCATCTATTGGAGCAAAAATCGAGAAATAGACGAAACTCATGAATTAAGAAAAAGTCAATGTACGTCATCAACAGCTGAAGTTTCATCGGTAAGCTGTCTAAATCACGTCATTCTTACCTATACAGCCTAGCATTGTCACAGGAGGCTGGTGAATTATTCACAATAATCAAATATATCGCTGTAGTTAAAAATTAATACTAATAATACTTGATATTACACACAAAGTAGAATGTTGATTGTTTGGAAACTTTTTTTAACTGTATTGAGCATTTAGTTTCAAATAAATAGTTGAACCCTATTTCTTATTTCCTATTTCCAATGTAAAAATTCTAATCTCCTTAAAGAAGGAATAGGCCTACTGTGACTACGAATAATCAACACAATTCAATGAGAATTGACTGTCATTTGATGAGGCGATTTCTTGTGATGCTTATTGGTCTATTGAATGGTTACATCGCAAATAACATCTAACTTGAATGATGTCGAGCTTGTGTAAGCTGTAGGTGTCGTACAACAAATCAATTGCTCCATTGACTAACACACTCAATTCGTCACATTCCAGGGCCGCTAGATCAAAGATAGAATGTATCAACTGACATGTCCTACTCCTCCGTATCATAGCTGATGGGTTGAGCATAATATGTCACATACATGTTTACCCACCAAGACCGTTTAGATTTTGAGCTAGAAGAGGTCAAAATGTAGCACAGTACTCCTCAACCCATCTGCCACCTCTGCCCGCAGATTACACTTGTTTCAGCCAGGAATGTCTAAACCACCTTCATTCTTCTTCCATCCTACCAGTCTTCAGACTATCAGCAGTCTATTTAATACTCTTGAACATCTAAGCATAAAGAAAAATGATAATAACTGAAAACATGCCTAAACAGTCACCTAAACAGGACCATTTAGGACTAGTCTCCGTTTTTTTAGGTAGCTGTACACACATGTTTGTATTACATTCAGACCGAGGACCCCATTGTATTTCCCATTGTTCAAATCCACGTACCCTAACCTTAACAATACCCCATACAATAGAATTCTTCCGAGGAAGTGGAATTCTTTTGTTCAAGTCCTCGGTCAGAATACAAAACAAACGCACTACTCTCAATGTGGCACGGTACCTTTATCTTCACCTTTATCTTCACGAAGCACTTCATTTAAACAATTTTTAATTTTCGGCTTGACTTATTTTCTAATAGTTCAAACAGTTCAAGTTTACTCTTATGGTTTATATTACTCACCATATAAATAAACTTTGTAATTTAGATCTACCAATATTTTGATTTTTTGTCAAGAACTAATGATAATTTAATCGTAAGAAACTTTCTCTATTTTGGTGTCACTTGTTTAGGCCTCTGTATCAACTCATGAGAATCTGCGAGGCAAGGTACCAAAGGAGTTATTGGAAGAAAATATCCGACTGAAAAAGCAGTACGAGGAGGTAAAATATATCATCATATACCGTTATGTTTTATACTTCCTCTAAACGTTCGAACAAATCATTTGATATCGTGCAACCGGTACACAACGTACTTTATTGAAATGTTTTTTTTTTTTTTTTTCATTTCTGTCAGGTTGTGGTGTCTTCATATTTTGTGACAATATGACTATGAGAACTGCATCTTTAGATGTAATAATAACAGAGGTGTTTTCACCTTTTGTAGGTATTATCAGCTAGAGTAAGGTAGTAACGTTATAAATAGTATGGTAACTGTATGCATGCAGGATCGGGAATATTCAATGAGAAGGCTGTTGACTTCTGATTTCATGTTGACAAAATGTGAAGTGATTTGATTTAAATGAATCTGTCGTGTAAATACACTGGGTCCAGTAGGCGTGGAAGCCAACAATAGTATAAGCCACGGCAAAGTTTGGTTCTTGTCATTCATTGTTAGATTCATTAACCTCTTGTTCTACTCTGACTTTAATGCTACCTTTATGTATATATATATATAGATATATTTAAATATAGTTTACTACAATACTACATATATCTGTATACACATATACGTAGGTAATGTTTATATCTAGCGTTCTTTAATTAAACAACCGTATGACTGCAGATGTTCGCCATTTTATTCCTCATTCACGCCATGACAAATTAAACTTTACAATCAAGGAAACTGATCATATTTGCGCCTTTCTTTTCAGTTGAAACAAAAGGTCCGGAAGAGGACAGGCGTATCATCTGCTGGAGACTTGAATTAGATGCTTATCAATGATTAACAATCATAAGAAACGAAACATTCATAACTGCAGAACAAATGTCCCAGTATATCCTGACTCATTGCTAACTGTTTTTAATAGTTATGTGTTATTTGTTCTGTGCATTCTAAATGATATCTTCTATGTGTTCTTGGAAAGATGAATAATTGCATTTTGTACTACTATAAGTTAATCTTCGATTCACCTACACGAGTCCTCGTATGCCCATGCCATCGATAGTGTTGGTACGTATTTTCGTATATGCCCAAGGTAATATGGCTCATTCCATTTCATTAGAACATATTTTGTAAAGACTTGTGGACTGCTTTGATTCTTGCAGAACTCAACGACCCTTGGTAAAAATGATTGTAAACAGCTTACCTCAATTTCTTTAACTCTAAAAGAAGGATGATTTAAATTGTTATTTGCCTCACTATCGTTCGGATTGAAATAATGGTCAAGCAAGACCATTCTATCTTATATGTCACTAAGTTTATCTATATCTCTCTTTTAATTCGGAGAAAGAGAAATAAGAACTGGAATTAAAACACCCTCAAAGTAATAATCGATTTTTTGTCTGTTTGTTAGAGAGTGAGATCTCAGTTATATACTCTGTATCAGTAATGCATCAGCCAGCATGCATGTAAGGTAAGGAAGTTTGAGTACTAACTTCATATAGAGCTGATGAATCAGGACTTGTTAGCAAAGAATGGCTACTCAGTTCAACATAGTACACACTTAGATGTTCTAGGAGGAGTACCCGACTAAATATGTTTCATTCATGTACCAAGACTGCATGTCGTTGTAAAATGAGTACTCATGTGTATTTGTTCATAATTGTGCCTGCAGGAAAGGATGATTAGAAGTTAGTTATTAATTATGCATATTTCCTCAATGTACCATTTTGTAAAGACGTGTGGACAGCTTTGATTCTGCAGAGCTCAACGACCCTGGGTAAAAATGATTGTAAACAGCTTACCTCAGTTTCTTTAACTCTAAAATAAGGATCATTTAATTGTTATTTGCATCATTACCGTTCGGATTTAAATAATGTTCAATCAGGAAAGGTTGATTAGAAGTTAGTGATTAATTATGCATAGTTTCTTAATGTACCACATACTGACGAACATACTGACTGGCTGACGAACATAGAGCACTTGAATGTAAGTTTCTTTGGTGTAAAAGAACAAGTTGATTAGGAGTGAGGTCTCAATTGTATTGCCTGTATGTTGTAACAGGATTGATTGACGAGAAGTGATTATTCATGTATATATAATTCATGATGAATTGGGACTGGTTGACAAGGAATACATAATCGTTTATCTGTTATATGATATGTTTAATTTAAATTACATAGTAGTAATATATTCGTTCATTAAAGTGTCTGTGATATTTTCTGATCATTTCCATATGTGTAAAAGTAAGTTGGCCTGACGTTTCGATCCTAGCAGGATCTTCTTGAAGGCCTGCTAGGATCAAAACGTCAGGCCAACTTACTTTTACACATTCTCTTACACAGGCTCTCTAGTGAATAAGCATTTTGCTAACAGTTTTATTTTATTTTCATTTCCATATATAAGGAATCACATATATCTGAAACTTAGTAAACGCTTGTTGCACATTGATATTTCTAGCAAAGTGAAAGGAAAGTTGAATAAAATCGAAAGCTGTATGACTGTAATGATGTTTAAATTTCATTTCAATTAAAGCATTGTACTGAATTGAATAAATGTTATAATGCTTATAACTTAACCTATTTCTTACATTTAAATGTAAGGCGTTTGTGGTTTTTCAGACATCTAGTTTTCTAAATATCCCTTAACATCTCTCGTGAAGGAGCTTTGAAGATATAGTTACACTCATTACTTAATAGCATTTTTAATTGAAATTCGATTTCATGATAGATGTATATCTCACGTATGGTAATTGCTATGGGATGAATATTTTAGTTAGGTTATAGTTTATATTACTGATACAGTCATTAATTTATCATCACTCACGCATCACGGAAGTGTACTGCAACGTTTCTTATGCAGCCAATTTAAACGTTAGGCATCCTATTTAAAGTGTTTGTTGGTACAATTATAAATGTCATTATTAAAAATATAACCGGTACCAAATCTCTCAATTAGTTAAATTAAACACAATAAATAGGACAAGAGCATCATCATTTAGAAACAGTCCATATAATAGATCAAAACAGTTATATGTTCACGAATTAGTCCGGTAATGAACAGACTTTCTTTCTCCTAGCACACAAACTTATCCTTACGCTGTTAGGTCTATGTTATCATTACGTTATATGACTTATCAAGTCCCTTACTACAAAATCACATGTACAACAACGTGATGGCACCCATGAACATACTTTAATTTACGAGCTTGGTCTTAATAGCTAGCAACCAATCAACGAAGCCACATTGCTCTTAGTATGCGAATTACGTCATCACTTATTTGTTTGAATTTGAGTGTAGTTGTTTGTCTATTGCCAGTGAATAACCGTGTGCAAACTGTATCCTTATTTTCTCACACTGTGGCTGGATACCATTTAATTCCACTTCCATTCCGTCCCCTCCCCCTGCCACTCCCACCTGTCCTACCTCTGTGAAAGCGAAAAAATATGGTAGCTGCAATACAACCCCACCCCAACTGTGTACTTTAAGTATATACCAATGGGACCCATGTCCCGTTTGCAATACAACCCCACCTCCAGTTGTGTACGAAGTATATACCAATGGGACCCATGCCCTTTTGAAAGACAACCCCCCCCCCTCTAGCTGTGTAATCTAAATATATGCAAATGGGACCCATGTCCCTTTTGCAATACAACCCCCCCCCCAACCTCTAGCTGTGTAATCTAAATCTATGCCAATGGGACCCATGTCCCTTTTGCAATACAACCCCCAGCTCTGTTATCCAATTTATGCCAATGGAACCCATGCATGTCCATTTTGCTATACAACCCCCCCCCCCCCCAGCTGTGTAATCTAAATCTTAGCTGAATGTGTGACCTCAATCCATGCCAATGGGACCCATGTCCCTTTTTTAATAAACCCCCCCCCCCTAATTGTGTAATCCAAAGATATGCCAATGGGACCCATGTCCCTTTTGCAATACAACCCCCCACCCCCCCCCATCAGCTGTGTATCTAATTCTATGCCAATAGGACCAATGTCCCTTATGCCATGTATGCTCTCTTCCTCCGATACTTGTTATTACCGATTCCATAAACACCGACACATTCGCTGCAGACACTGCAGACACCAGAGACACCAGAGACTATTTATATCTTGATTTTATAGAAGGGGTGATTTGGAGGATAAAATTAAATATGAAGGGCTATTCTCGTTTGGGGTAAATAGTTTGGGCCCAGCTAGGCTAATTTTCTATGAGTTTGTTTTGTGAACAGTGTATTACTCTGAAGTTTCTCAGATATTAATCTCAACGTCTTATTTTGTAAACAAAATTCAAATATGTTAACAGAGATCCAATGATCATCGCAGTCACCATCATGAAGTTGTTAAGCTGTAAAAGTCCTAATAGTCCCTGTGCCAGCCACGTTACTGGCAATGGATAAGTGTACTCACTCAACTCTATAATAACCTGAAAATATGCAATGCATTCCCTCTGAAATTAGAACTGAAATATTACCAAGTCACCAAATCGCCTGTTATTCCCACTCCTATGATCACACAACGATAAATTCAAGGATGAAAGGCGCGGTCGAAATATATAACACTTACGGGGAATTGAAAACGTTCCACATATCAATTTCTTGTTCCTTTATATTAGGGAAAATGTTTTAGCCAAATATTCGTTATTGAAATTCTTCAGAATTGCCAACTCATATTCTTCTCTAATCTTGCACTATATGGTGTTTTTTTTTTTTTTAATGCAATACATTAGAATGTTTGCTTTGGTGGTAATTTAACCAGAGTGGAAATGGTAACAAGTCTTTGAAAGATTGTTAACCTCCAAATACAATTTTGAAAATAGGTTAGTTAACTATACAGACTACATCACACAGAATATGAACGATATAAATTGCCATGACAATGGCACGGCTCTTTCCGGTTTACTTTATTAGAGTCATCCATTAAATTTTCAATGCTTTCAACTTTCATATCTTGCGATCATAATGCATTATAATATGGCTTTAACTACGTTACGCTGTTATGAGAGATATTGTCAGACATATGCGACCGATTACTTGTGCAAAATTGTCGGTAAATATCTGCGCATGCGTGTTACTTTGTGATAAATTTGAGTAATGATACCCGAAGCGAGTAAATAGAGTAGCAATACTGATTTCTGGCTTATTATTCCGTAGGATGGCAATTTGGTTATGATTAAAGCATTAAAGCAATATCAGAAATATTTTATAAAGATGTCAATTCTTTTGAGCCGTTATATGTTTGGACTTAGTATCGTGGTTTGTTGGTTCTGTCAAATCTTGCCAGTTGTTGGTAAGAATGATGAAGTATATGTGAATTGCTCATCTCCGCTCTGTGCCTCTTCAGAATTAAAGGAGAAGATACCTCTATACATCGGGGGAATTTTCTCCATGTCTGGTCTTTGGGACGGGTCTGGGTGTCTGGTAGCAGCTGAACTAGCCCTGGAACAGATCAACAACAGATCAGATATTTTACCAGACTATGAGCTCAAGATGTTGTGGAATGACTCACAGGTACGTACGTATGTATGTGTGGTAAGTACATACCTATAACGCGTTAAAACGATTTCACAGTTCCATAAAGGAGATTGTAATTCAAATTATCATTAGGAAAAATTCGAAGGAAAATCCAACGTCCTAATTTTACAATACTTTTAGTTTTTTCCACCGGATAGCAAAATAGCTACAGAAATAAGGTCTTTGAACTCAATATACTCCTAGATCAATTTATTAATGCAACTATGCTTTCATCCCAATATAGAAATGTTTATAAATAATATTTGTATTCCTGAAATTAAAGACTTGCAGTACCCAGACTGGTATACTCTTACATGGTCAGTCGTAATATTTTCTATATTGCAAATGTTATGGATAACCCTATTGTTGAGTAAGTCCATTATCATTCCATAACAATAGACATGTTCACAATGTGCAAAAGGGTTGTTCCGATTCTTTTTCGTCAAACATCGTAAATATATATATATATATATATATATTTATATATATATATATATATATTTATATATATATATATATATATATATATATATATATATATAAAATAGTAGTGGTCCATACTGATAATATAAAAGATAAACAAGCGAATATTTTTAACAACGACATACTGCTATATTTCGGAGTGGTCACCACTCCAATTGCCTGACGATGGAGTGGTGACCACTCCGAAATATAGTAGTATGTCGTTGTTAAAAATATTCGCTTGTTTATCTTTTATATATATATATATATATATATATATATATATATATACATATACATAGTGTCTCTAATCCTAATTTTATTTTTTATTTTTTAAAAGAATAATTTATATAGATATAAATCATGCCGACAAAGGTTAATTGTTACTAAATTGGCCAACTTAACTCTTTTCATTCGTTGGGATACAACGAAAGTAAAGTTCAGTTCACTAAAGAATGTAAGCTATTTATCACCATTGCTGACGAGACAGAATGATTAATTGTTCTTTATTGGCTGTTAAGCCTTTTGTTTCTGCTCTTTTTGTTTTCTTAATGCCTCATGTACACGGTTTTACGAGAATTCTTGCTGTATCGGTTCCTAATCCTTTTAATCTTCCCTTTAACTTTTTCTGCTTCGCGTATATCGAGAGCCTTTTTAAGTCGATTTTACGTATAATTATCTATCCGACTTTCTTTTTTTAACGTACTTGTAAAGAATTTCGCTACCCTGGTTTGATTCTGAAGGGATCATAAGCTGTTCTTAATTACCTTAGAACACATTGACTTACTCTTGAATCCAATTAACCATCGTTATCTTAGGAAGTTGGGACATTTATGAATGCATTACGTAATATTGCCATGATCATACGGCTACACTGTAAGGGCATGGATTGACAGTGGATCAAGATGTTTTGTGTCCAGGCTCCATCTTGGGTAACTTCCTTACCAAAATAGGATACCTCATCATGGCCTTGAGAGGTAGCACTGAGGTGGGTGCTTCTATAGGGATGGATTGGAAAGACTTTAATAGTCAATGAAACGAAGAACAATGGATTTTCATGTGCACGCCTGTTGCATCTGATTCTTGTTTAAATATCCTTTTTATGGCGAGTCTTAAATCCTTCTACATTAGCACAGTATGTTTTCTACTTTTCCTCCCACTATGTTGGTATTCCGTTTCCTCTCCAACATTCTTTTCACACCATAATTTTTGCAGTGCAGTATCGAAGTTTGTGCTGTAATAATGTAACGCAAGTACCAAGAATGAAGACCAAATATGAAGCACAAAATAGTTGTCTAAACTGGAAATCTTTTTCCACAATATTATCACATCCAGAAATACTAAGAAATATCGAACATCGATATCTATATTTGAGTCACCCATTCCATTCAGACCAACACATATATTAATAATAACAATACTTATTTTAATATGTTTATGAATGCTAATGATAACTTATTGCCCTATCAATATCGCTTCGTCAATTATAGTTATTAATATGGATTTTTGCATGTTTTGCTTTCAGTGTGATGCGAGTAAAAGTCCCAGGATTTTGTTTGATCATATCTTCAATGAACCAAAGAAGATCATTTTACTTGGTCCTCCATGTTCTTCCGGTGCGATGGTGGTTTCGTCAGCTTCAGTTTACTGGAATCTCATAACGGTATTGTATTACTAATATCTCAAATATTCATACTATTATATATCAACGACTGTTTTTGAAAATAATTCAATCACGATATAATCTACAATACAATGTCATTAAGTTAAATCCATATTGAAAGCACATTTTGATGCGATTTAAGGCATGGTTGGTGAAAATATGGTCAAAGAAAGCTAACAAGACAAATAATGCGCTTATCATCTATATTATAAATAACCTCAACGTTGTTTTCATTGTCTAATGAAAGCAAAGAACGAAGTGTTGTAGCAGCTAGCTGCATGAGGTAGCCGTGGCAGCTAACTGCATGAGATAGCCTTGGAAGCTAACTGCATGAGATAGCCGTGGCAGCTAACTGAATGAGGTAGCCTTGGCAGCTAACTGAATGAGGTAGTCGTGGCAGCTAACTGCATGAGATAGTCGTGGCAGCTAACTGCATGAGGTAGCCGTGGCAGCTAACTGCATGAGGTAGCCGTGGCAGCTAACTGCACGAGGTAGCCGTGGCAGCTAACTGCTTGAGGTAGCCGTAGCAGCTAACTGCATTAGCTAACTGCATCAGGTAGCCGTGGCAGCTAACTGCATGAGGAAGCCGTGGCAGCTAACTGCATGAGGTAGCCGTGGCAGCTAACTGCACGAGGTAGCCGTGGCAGCTAACTGCTTGAGGTAGCCGTAGCAGCTAACTGCATTAGGTAACTGTATCAGGTAGCCGTGGCAGCTAACTGCATGAGGAAGCCGTGGCAGCTAACTGCATGAGGTAGCCGTGGCAGCTAACTGCACGAGGTAGCCGTGGCAGCTAACTGCATGAGGCAGCCGTGGCAGCTAACTGCATGAGGTAGCCGTGGCAGCTAACTGCATGAGGCAGCCGTGGCAGCTAACTGCATGAGGTAGCCGTGGCAGCTAACTGCATAGGTAGCTAAACTGCATGATGTAGCCTATACTCTCATCACTACTGATGTTCTAACAAGTGATTTACATAAGTATTGTTATTTCCTCCGATTGTTGTATTAAGCATCGACCTCTGTCATAATTCTGTACTTTAGTATTTTAGAAGTATACAAACTAGCATTGTAAGGCTTCGTCGATTGTAAATTCATTTGACGAATATAACGCGCATCACATCAATGATGACACTGAGCCAATTATGAAAACCGAACACTTTAACTTGCGTTCATTCCAGAAATAAGCGGTGCTTTTAACGCATGGCTGAACATGATAGATATATAAATCTATGGATGGTTTTAAGATCTTTATTATCTTTCTGACAGGTTATTTATTCAGCTCTGTCGCCTTCTCTATCAGACCGTTCGAAGTATCTTAATGTATACCGAACCGTGCCTATTGCATTACGCACCTACAACGACCCTTTAATATGGTTGATGAAAAGATATGGATGGCGACGTGTGGGGTATCTATCGATCAGCAGTGAAAGCTTCCTCGAGGTACTTATTCACCGCCGCCACCCCACTTTTAATTTTTCCATTTATAAAAAGAAAGAAATATTTCTATAAGACTGTAGAATGAGCACAAGGGTAAGAATATTTCACGTGTAGGATAAACTTCATTTTTATCGCAAATAGAAAGATTTGAGACGTATCGCATGTCCAGTACTGTGTTCGGTTCGTCGAGCTGTGGTCACGTGATTAATAGTTCAGTTTGAATATCACAGAGCACTGCCAGTGCCATATTGTGAAAGATATTTTAATCATTCCGTGTTTGCTGTTCAAACTTGAAATTACAAGTTTTGAATGGGCAATAAGAAATGAGATAAAAATTTAAAATTGTATCAAAGCTTCCATAATTATCACATATTCTACTTGAAATTAATGAACTAAAATAATGAGAAATGAAGAGAAATACTGTAGTAATATAATTATAATTGAAATATTCCAATGGTATTTTATAGTTGTATATATTTGGAAGGTAAGTGAAATTTATTATCACCTTGTTTTATTTATCTGGCACTGACACTTGATCTCTCTGAGTCTTGTCGATTCCGAATAAACACATACATCCCGTGCCATGCACTGCGTACAATAGGCCTATTCAGTTCCGCGACAGACACGTATTGGCAGCACTCGCTAACATTATATAATGTTGCTTGGCAACAGAGGTATACTTACGGATATGTAGAAAGGACATCACTATGACGACTTACAATAGTTAACCACCGGCAAGAAACTCCGTTTCCGTTTTGTCGTGAAACACTAACCTACCGAAACAGTTACAATGTAAATAAAGCAGTTTTGCAATCTTTGTAAGGGTTTTAATTTGAATAATAAACCGTTTTAACGAGATAATAGCATAATGTCATAAATCTTAAAATAAAATTGTGTGCAGCCACTCTCTTCCATCTTGAAAAAAAAGGTCTTAACAAACATGAAATTTGCCACAAATATGAGATGCACTAAGTTACCGTACAAGTATTGAAGCGTCAAACTTCGGATTATCGGAACCAACTAACGAAACACTGTTCTGATAAATACAAGGGCTTTAATGTAGCTTAAAAACAGTATTTTCATATTTTGACGTAAATTTCTAGTATTGTACAGAGTTCCCGTAAAACATTTATTTTACCGTTTTTTAATTGACTGGTGTTTCTCGACAAAACGGTTAATTTTCAGAAAGATATTTTAAGGACTTACACGCAACTTCACAATTTATTGTTTGATATTTCTAACAATATTTCTAAAAATAATGCTGGTTTTGATATTTAGGTACATCCATGGTTTGCTTTTTACGTGATTTTTTTTCAAAGCGTGTGCTAAGAGCAGCCTAATACTGATTAAACGGAGTCACCTTTTTCTTTATTGCAGAACTATTCAGCGATGCTTCTGTTTGGTTTCACTTGAAAAATCCTTTGATTCATATGACTATACGCATGATTACATTGATTCATAGCATCAATAGAACCCTCTAAAAGCTTTTTTCAAGTGACATGCTCATCAGAACGTGTACGATCTAATTCATGATTGGCAAACAAAACTCCGTTTTGAGTAATAAGAGTCATAGGTTCTCGACGAAGAAAAAAAAAATCGGTACGTTCGATCTGTAAAATAACAAATTATAGATCTAAATGAGAATAAGAGTTTTACTAATTGAACTGACTAAATCTACACAAATTTAGAGGAAATGTTATCAATTTCTAGTTTATATCTGATATTCATATACTAATGCCATTTTGTAAGTTTACATAGTTCTTCTTGTTATACCCATAGCTATGATTTTCGTTTCTGAATTCGCAGGTTCAGCGCAATTTCATCACTCGTGTGACAGAGTTTAACGCTACGGTCATTACCGAGGTAGTCAGTAACAAGGCCCAAAATCAAATTGAAAATTTGCAAGTAAGTTTGAAACATCTATTTATCTATCAATATATGAATTTGTAAACTATATTCTGCCATCATTACATATAATATATAGGTCTGACACCATGCGGGCTGATGTTCAAAGAATAGCTGTAAAAATACACAGGATCACCGACAGGGTCTCATAGGGTCAATCGTGGTAACGCAATCCTCATTGGATCGGGCGAATTCAAATTCTTCTGAAACATAGTTATAACGACCACGCGGAGTCACACCCCTTTCATATATACTTAATGGGATCATAGTGGGTTCATTTCATGGACCACATGCTAACTGGGATCTCTGTACTAATTCGTACTTGAAATGCTGGTTTAAGGTCGACCCACTTGCCACATGCTAAATGGGATTTCTGCACTACTACGTACTTGAAATGCTGGTTTAAGGTCGACCCACTTGCCACATGCTAAATGGGATCTCTGCACTAATACGTACTTGAAATGCTGGTTTAAGGTCGACCCACTTGCCACATGCTAAATGGGATCTCTGTACTAATACGTATTTGAAATGCTGGTTTAAGGTCGACCCACTTGCCACATGCTAAATGGGATCTCTGCACTAATACGTACTTGAAATGCTGGTTTAAGGTCGACCCACTTGCCACATGCTAAATGGGATCTCTGTACTAATACGTATTTGAAATGCTGGTTTAAGGTCGACCCACTTGCCACATGCTGGAAGGGATCTCTGTACTAATACGTACTTGAATAGTTGGTATAAGGTCAACCACTTGCCACATTTTCGATGGGATCTGTGTACTAATATGCACTTCAAATGCTGCATGGTTTAAGGTCAACCCACTTGCTGCATGCTGGGTGGGATCTCTGTACTAATACGTACTTGAAAGGCTGGTTTAAGGTCAACCCACTTGCTGCATGCTGGGTGGGATCTCTGTACTAATACGTACTTGAAAGGCTGGTTTAAGGTCAACCCACTTGCTGCATGCTGGGTGGGATGTCTGTACTAATATGTACTTGAAAGGATGGTTTGAGGTCAACCCACTTGCCACATGTGATATGAGTTAAGGCAAACTTAATAAATAAAAGATAAATTTACTTTCATGATGCATTTCCATACATTCGATAAATTTCCATTACATATATCTCTTTCGCGACAGAACGGCAAATCTCAATATGAAATCATCCGGAGAACACATTTTTTACTGCTCTCCTTCTTTTACAGAAAGAAGATGTAAGGATCATATTTTCATACGTTATAGAAAGTCTTGCCAGAGTTATATTTTGCGAGGTAAGGAGAATCGATATATTAAAATCGATGCTTTTATCAGATCGAAAAAAAACTTTTTGTTTCTCAACTGCAAGCCGTATGTATAATATACTCTTTACAGAAGCATTACACTTAAAACTGTTATTATATAGCAAAGTACTGAGTAGTTAACAAAAATGGAATGTTGCTTGCCTATGACAATTGACAGGGGTCCAAAATCCACATATATATATATATATATATTCAATATATTCAATATATTCACCTATGTGTATATATATATATATATATACATAGCTGGTTACGCACAATGTCATGTATATGTACACATCTCTCCTCTGTTTCTTACTCCAAACGGGCTCATGGGTGTTTCCGTTCTCATAAACACATTAATTGAATAACTTCTTCTTTCATATATTATATACCTGATTATAAAGTTCATTATACACCGTTTGTAAACTTTTATATTACAAACTCAATTTCACTAATACAGGCTTACAAAGTCGGTTTCTATGGAGATGATAAAGTATGGGTGCTACCATATTGGTACAGGAATAACTGGTGGCAGCTTCAGGACGATAAAGTGGATTGTTCAGAAGAGGAAATGTCCCAGATTGTTGAATCGTCCCTAATTCTAGGAATCGATGTGTCCGTAATCAGCCCATTGGACAGAACAACAGTTGCCGGAACAGTTAGTATTGTATTTTGTCATGTTTCGTACCATGTGTGTTTATTTATTTGTAACAGAAACACATTCAGCCATCCTCAAAACTTTGGGTAGGCACGAAATTCATCTTGCAGTCCCCATTGAAACCAAAAACACTCAAAACGCGGGCCTCATTTAAGTTTGTTCTTACTCCCATGGAAATATTACATACATTGGATAAAAAAATCTATGTGAGCATCGTTCATATGTTAATGAGTGTATCATATCACAGTTAGGATTATTTTGTGTATCCTATCATAGTTAAACCTGTTATTTTGTGTATCCAATCACAGATAGGCCTGTTATTTTCTGTGTCCTATCATAGTCAGGCCTCTTATTTTGTGTCATATCATAGTTAATCCTGTTATTTTATGTATCCAATCATAGTTAGGCCTGTTATTTGTGTATGATTTCACAATAAGGCATGTTATTTTGTGTATCCTATTACAGTGAGGCCTGTTATTTTGTGTATCCTCTTACAGTTTGGCCTGTATTTTTCTGTATCCTGTCATAGTTAGGCGTGTTATTTTGTGTATCATATCACAGGCCTGTTATTTTGTGTATCCAATCACAGTTAGGCCTGCTATTTTCTGTGTCCTATCATAGTTAGGCCTGTTATTTGAGTATGATGTTACAATTGGGCCTGTTATTTGGGTATCCTATCACAGTTAGGCCTATAATTGTGTATCCTATCACAAAAAGGCCCTTTATGCAAACTCCCCAAAGTATACATATTTCATGTATTTGTTCCTTCGGTCATTCAGTGATTTATAGTTGAAAAAAAATGTTGCGATATAAAATTTAGAGAGCAACAGTATAACGGGGATTTGAGAAATGTCTCGTGTGCCGCAGGACATTTGCGAGATAGCCATTTGCAGCCCGCGAGCCGCACGTTGCCTATCTGTGCTCTAAATTGTATAGACATGCTCGTGACGAGCAACAAAGATGTGGTGCATTTGGAAGGTATCACAGTTTACACGTCCTATCAGGGGAGCCTTACATTGTGTTCAAATGTTATTTCATATGTAGTGCACGACAAGTAAAGCTGTACGCTATTATATAGTCTTGTCATAAAATTGTGGTATTCGATACAATATTTTGACTGAAGGGAGTCTTTAAACTCATCATGTATTTCATCTAAAGCGGTACGTGAATATTTATCAGATTTGCCACATGTCACAAAGATAGTAAGCACGAATGTGACTCCGCGTGCATGTTATCGGTCATATGACGTAATACTTTTCTTCTTTGTTATTTTCGATTCAATAGACCCCCGCTGAGTTTTTAGAAGAGATTGGAACGCGCTTATACTATCCTCAGTATAACGCTTACACCGCTAATAACTACATGGCCTACACTTATGATTCAGTCTGGGCTATAGGATTAGCACTCAACTACACCGCGAAGATGCTTCTCGACTCAAATGAAACCAAACATCTTGAAGATTTCACCTACATGGACAACGAGCTATACAATCACTTATTTGATGGATTAGCAAAGGTTGATTTCTTTGGTGCTTCTGTAAGTTGACTATTCAAATCTTCAAGCAGATAATTGTTGTTTTCATCTCTCTGAAGAATTGTTAGACCAAGTCGATATGCGAATATTCGGTGGTCCATTATGACGGCGCTCTTCCACTTTAGTTGTTAATATACTTCATTGTAGTTAGAACAAGCGAGTTCAGAGTTGCATTGCGCAATCGAGGTCAACAGGTCAAATAAGAATACTCTCGTTGAGACGAGAGTTGTCTGTTCGCGTAACCACGCTAACTGAGCACCTACAGCAAACATTAGAAATCGCATAGCTTACGTCTAAATTTACTGTTTTTTTCGCTTCGGGATGGATATTTCTACAAGTTTGGAACAGTTTAAACTTTGGAAAGTTGACAGACTGAAGGAATTTTTAAAGAAACGAAAGTTGAAGATGAGTGGCCGAAAAGAAGAGTTGGTTGCTTTAGCGTATGCTGCCGTTCAGATGAACATTGCTGAAGTTAACATAGCAGATGGCGAAATGAAAAGGCAGATGACTACGCATCGGTACTTCAGGTTGAAGGAGAGACCCTGTCGATCCTTTTTCGGATTTGCCACTTGCATGGGAAGGCGAATTTGCAATGAAAAAATGGCCGCCTTGCATGTTCATTGATATTGCGCATTATTTTACCAGTATTGATAACATTGAACTGAAGCAAAGACTGATGACGGACTATAAAGACTAGCAGATATACCCGCATATAAAATATGCCAATATACTGTGGTTGTATAGTTATGGCTGTTATGGCTGTAACTATGGCTGCTCTTTGTGAAATTGTACCGACTGAAAGGTGAAGAGGCATTATTAGATAGAATTAGGGGCAGTGCCTGTGGCAGGGAGGCGGTGAAATATTGGTCAATTTTTTGACCAATATTTCATAACCAATATTTCATGACCAATATTACATGACATTACATCTTTGTCATGTAATGACAAAGATGTCATTACATCCTTCAGACAATGTAACAAATGAGAACATATATCTACATTCACTGCAACTAAGTCTGCACCCTTCAGGTAATGTAACAGATGAAATTTGGTACCTGTCAAGCTAAATACAGTAGTCAGTAACATGTTGTCTCTTTACTGTGGCTATCACTAAGCATTCACTGTTCATAGCATACTGTGTATACCATTGAAAACTACAAAGCTTTTTATGCAAGATTTTTCAGTAGAACACTTAACCCCAGTAGACTATTTACAGTACTGTCCTTCTTGAAAAGTCATATGGTTATGGCTAAAAATGGTCACGGTCACACTGAATTCCTGAATTCGAGAATAGCTAAGGATAATGTGTGTACGGTGACGTCCCGGTCACACCGAATCCGAGAATAACATAATTCGCTCACTGTTTGAGGCACATGTTCACTTGCAAATTGAAGGGCCGATCACACAACTCACCAATCACTTACTAATTGTCCCGCTACTGCCGTGGCGTGTAGGCCTACATCTACAAACTGTACAACTTCGTTTCATTTAACGAAGTGATTATTCGCAGGGCAGCCCGGCGAATAACGTACACAGACACCGTATTCGCAGGGCTGTGACGATTTTGAAAATAGGTTTGTTAGGTTTTGCTATTGATACCAGTCAGTTTAGGGGCCTTGAAAAAGCCAACCTTTTGGGCCCAAATAGTCTTAGCCACTTCATAAGCTAATTTTTGGAGCCCAGCAGTTCAAGTTTAAAAGCTTATTTTAAGGGATTCCCCAAAAGCCGATATTGCCTGAAAGCCAGTATGGCAGTGGCGGCGGAACCGGGGGGGCTTGGGGGGGGGGCTCAGCCCCCCCAATAAAAAAGTTGAGGGGGCAAATGCATGATAAGCCCCCCCAATATTTACCAAGGCTCCGAAACGTGCATCTGCCCATTTTTCAATGCATACTTGTCGATCTGTCCGATGCACACGTATACTCTATAGGTGTAATAATTTTAGTAATTGCTGGGGGACCCTCGGCCCGTCCCCTGGCTATAGACCACATTGTCACCCCAACCGCGTCTTCACGCCCCGTGAAAAGTGGAAGCAGTGAGTGTGAGTACCGGTAAGCGTAACACAACTTCGTCTTAGGCCAATGACTTGCCTCATTTCAGCCAGTTCTCCAACATCCCCTTACTTAGTGGCGGAGCGTCCATATATTCAGTCAGGGGGCGGATGCCTCCCCCCTGACGGACTCAAATGGACTGCTGGCGCCCTTTTCAGCTTTTCACTACTTTTTACTTATTCGCGATTTTTGACTATTTTATTGCGCTCTCATATACCTATTGACATTTGTCATATTCTGTTGGTGTAATTTTCCGACAAAATGGCGACGACACCTATTTATTCTCCGTTTATCTGCAAATTAGCAAGGCCCCGGAAAGGGTCATTTCCTGCAATCTAGGGAGTATCTTTACTCAAAAATTTCTGTACGCTCCGCGCCAACCTGTGGTGGCGCTCCGCTTAGATAGTGTCGAAAGCGCCCCTACAGACCATTCTTGCCCTCCCTGACCAATACTCTAGCTCCGCCACTGCCCTTACTACACTCAAAAACATCTTTGCGAGTACACTTCGAGTAATAGCTACTCTCTTAAAAAACCATCGAATATACAAATTACAATGTTTTTACAGACTTTTACGTGCAATCTGAGAAATTGCAGGCTTGAGACCCATATTTTAGGGCTAGGTATTCGCAGCATAAAACACTCGGGAAGTGCCGTTTCCGGCCATCTGGGGGTTTGAAAAAAACCAAAATTTTCTTGTACGCTCCGCGCCAACCGATGGTGGCGCTTCGCTTAGATAGTCTCCACACATTAGCCCCCCCCCCCAATAATTTTTCCGTTCCGCCGCGCCTGCAGTATGGTCAAAGGTGTGACACCCCCCCCCCTCCCACACCTTTACATGCAAATGAGCAGTCACTCTGCAAAAACAAAGGTGAAAATGATCGAGGGATGACATTTTAATGTTGGCGGTACTAATGCTAGACTGGTTCAATCTTAAGGCCCTAGGCTCCCAAAACCAATCCTAAAAGCATTAAGATAGGAATCCCAAAGGCCAATAAATTCCTCAAAATATAGTGGCTCCCAATTAAGACTCTCAAAAAGATAGCTGGTGCCCAAAAGCAAACTCGAATAGCCCCAAAAATTACTGAGCCCGTTAACCCAGTCTAAGGCTGCCCTGTGAATAAGATTTATGTGTCTGGCTATTCGCAGGGCAGCCCTGTGAATAAGATACTTGTGTCTGGCTATTCACAGGGCTGCCCTGTGAATAAGGTGTATGTGTCTGGCTATTCACAGGGCTGCCCTGCGAATAAGCCCCACCTTCATTTCAACAACTTTTATACCGCAGCGCTACGTCGACGAAGGAGCGCAAATATCACCTAAAACACAAAGCTCACGATGCGAAAAACAATCTGTAATGGATATTTCAAGATGATTTATTCTTAAGTTACCAAAACGCGACAATTATACCAAAACTAAACCCCCTTAGGACAATAAGAAAAAAAATTATGTCTTTTCCGAAAATTGTAGTCTAATTGAGCAGCAGACGACTGAGAAAAGTGATTTCAAACAATTATAAGCTTAGCCAAATTATAGTAAGGATGGTAAAGCCTTCAGGCTATTTGGAGTCTGGGTGGCTCGGGGAGCCCAAGTAACGTTCGATATTTGGTGTAGCCTAAGTCACGTAGTACACATAGGCCTATATATTGACCCGCAGATAGTGACTGACGGTAAATCGGTAATAATAGAGTTTAATGTGCTAATTTAATTGTTCACATATGATGTTTTATTGTCGGACACGTCTTATTTCTTTTCATTTTTCCCTTTCTTTCTTTCTTCCTCCCTCTTCATGTTTTTGATGTCTGTTTTTTAATTTTTTTTTATCTCTGCTCCAAAATTTCCCGCGAGTGACGAAGAATTATTTTTTATCTCTGCTCCAAAATTTCCCGCGAGTGACTAAAATTTCCCGGGAATGGGGTTCCCATGTTACCTACTTTTTCCTTTATACACGTTTTTAGGTCTTAAACTCACCGAAATATGCACTTGAAATAAATTCCGAATGTCGCAGTAACCCATTCTTAGTGCGATTATCGTTATGAAAAGCTGTCATTGTTTACGTTTTCCAAGGATTTCATTCTCAGTTGACCTGACCCCAAGTGAGAATCGGGCATGCGCACTCGTAACTCTGAACTCGCTTACTGGTTTAACATTAACTTTATTGTCATTAGATCCTGCACAAAATCTTCTGATAGTTCCACAAGTTATCCTGCAACTTCCATATTTTGGTATTTCGACGAGTTGAGCATGTATCATCATTTCACACAGATATATGTCTGTTGTCACCTTGGTATCCCTTCATGGAGATACACGATATATCTAAAATAATTCCCTTCTTGTCTTTACATCCTATACAAATTCAAATTCAAAGTTATTTTTAATATGTTATTATAGAAATGATACAGTACAGTAGAATAACAAATGAAGGGCACAGAAAAACAGAATTACTAATATCCAAGCTGGTGAACATATAGAGACAAGCAAAACGCCTCAAATACACGAAATATAAATACACAGAAAAGATAGACAAGACCAAAAGGACAGGGGGGGGGGGGAAACAATGAGGAAAAGACAAGAAAGATATCCTGCATTCTGTGATTAGAATACTGATGTCGATCATAGCAAACTATCTTAAGGATGTTGACAGGTTATGGCTTTTGAAGCAGAAGAAACAAAACAGAACTGTGCATACTATTTTACCACCTTGAGTACAAGTGAGAGTACAAACTCAGCATGGTCAGTGCGCGTACAGGTAATAATCATGCTAGAATACTAGCAAGTGTAAGTACTCGCTACAAAACATAAAGCAACATATTCGTTTATTAATCTCAGGTATTTGTTACCCATAGATTTGTTTCTCTTTCTATCTATGATTTACAACTTAACAATCACTTTAAACAAGAAATCACGACGGTTCGGGTACTAACCACTACATTAAGTGGTGGAACTGTTTTAACCATTGATAACTAATTTATCCATACATTCCTCTCCTGTCGCCATATTTTACAGGGTGACGTCAGTTATTCTAATGGAGAACGACTTGGAAACTCTGACGTCACACAGTTAAGAGGTATGACTGCTTTAGTACTTAATAATACTACATGTACAGACTGTCTATTAAAATAAAGCAGTTTAAAAAGGTTCCGACCATTTTGCCACTTTTAGTGTTTTGGAAATTATCCTTTGAAAGTCTAATGCTTATTTATCAAAGCGGATGGACTCATAAGTTTGGCAGCTCCACAGAAGCACCAATAAAATCAGCAGACACCAAGAATGCTTATAACCGTTCGTATGCGTGTGCGTGTGCGTGTTTGTATCAAAAATATCATTTAGCATGCAATGAAGAAATGGTGGTATATTTTACCCTTGGGCGTTACTTTAATTCTAAGAATCTTTTGTCTTTTATTAATATAACAATTAGTCCTGTACTATGCTGTAGTACTCGAGAAGTGACATCACCAGTAAATTTGCCGTAGCGATCATTTCAGATACTTAAATGCAAACATTTCAAAATATCGAAATCAAACCATCTCGCAATGTTAATATCTACTCGCCATGCCAACGTCTTTTCGATAGGCTAATCGTTGTTCTTGAAGAACTGTCTTTCCCGGTAAAAATCGTGTTCATACATGTGAAGAAGGTGAGAAGATTTACAAGGTAATAATTTATTTCAGAAACAGTGCAGACAATTCGTGAGATGTCTCAACAGATTATTACATCTTGGACACAACAATAAGAACTCTGAATTAAAGGATGTGAAGACTCGCGGACAAAGAAAAGTCTCATGCCGGTAATCTGACCTAGTTTCGAATGAGGTGTAACAGAAATGTTAAACACCACCATCGTACCCAGAAAATACACACACAGCTTGCTACCGTCGGTAATTAGACAGCTAGGGTCAATACCCACAACACAGTGTACATAGCAGCGATGGACATCTCAGGTCTAGATAAAAGATAACAAGGTATCACGTTTCATTACTGTCTGCATCTTGTAGCGACAAGAAGAAAACTTTACTTGCAAGCAACGGAAAGTTAACTTTTCAGAGCGCGGCACGCGGTTTGGGGCGAGTCTTCAATGCCTTTAAGCGCTTGGTTGTATCTTGTCATGGGTGTACGGTCCAAAAGCCACTGGCGTACAGTAAAGCTTCATATCATTTGATCAGATCATTGCTGAAAATGAAACTATGAGTTATTGTTTATTATATCCTACATTCCCTTCCGATTTCTAGGCCAATGTCCATTAGATTGGATCCTGTTTGAGAGAAATTGTTACCAGTTTGTTCACAACAAGACGGCAAACTGGGACAGGGCAGTGACCTCATGCCAGAACAACAATGCGTACTTAGCTGATGTATCAGAAACTGAAATAGACTTAATGAGAAAAACATTGAGTTTACCTTTTAATTTGTCATCATTTGAATGGTAAGTATCTTAAAACACTAAGTAATAACAATGAATACGTAAGTATTAACATCAGTATAAGAAAGAGCGATGGTAAGTAACATCGATTTCACTGGTGATGACAATGAATATGATATTGATTATGGATATGACCAACGATATATATGATTATCTTTTGGTTCACATAAACAGATGTTTTTCACGAGAGAAAACTTGATCATACTAACAATAAGAAAACATATCCCTGGCTGTAGACACGAAAACTACTGATGCTCACACGGAACTCCCAAGATTCACGAAACATACTGATGCTCACACGGAACTCCCAAACTCACGAAACATAATGATTCCCACACGGAACTCCCAAGATTGGGTACACAGTAACATCTGCTGACAGGTCTAACACGTGTCAGGGTGTTAAAACACACTCCAGTTTATACTGATTAACGGTTGCCTCTTATTCACAGTACAAACTGATCAAGCCATTTACATGGGGTCCTTAAGGACTTAGTGATTCCTTGCGATTGGGCGTGGGGGTTGCTTGTGCATCATAGGTCATTGTGGGAAATTGTTTGCGGGTGAATATTTTGTTGGAGGAGAGGTTTGTTATTTTATTGCTTTTATTAATGATGCCATCTTTTTGTCACTTCTCAGGTATGTTGGTTTTATTGTCAGCGGGATCGCAGGTTCAGATCAAAGGGTCCTGACGGATCTAATGCAGCGAGTGATTAACTTCAAATTTACTGACGATATCTCAGGAGATTGTATCTTCCTTGATCTAGGTAACGAGAATATCGTTAATTTCAAAGCTGGGAGATGTCTGGTGGAAAGGCCTTACATTTGTAAAGTTAAAGCAGGTTTGCTGTTTTCTTATTTAATTCTTAGGAATATCACATAATTACTGCGACAATCATGTGACCGATTTAATAGATTTTCTAATGGTAATAAATCGTTTTTTTCTTCTTCATTATACTGGGAGACAATATGATGTTTAGGTGGGCTCCATTACACAACAATATTTGTCCTTTACGCAATATTTCGTTTATTGATAAAATCAAAATGGTATCAAATTAAGTTTAAGAATCTTTCGAATGAAGGTATTTGAAATAGAACTCTTATGGTTTAACCATCAGTATAGTACGAAAGATGAAGTTAATGTCATAACTTTTGACTCTCCATACAATATTTCTTTAAACGCTTAACTTTTCTGTTATTTTTTTTCTAGTGTTTAGTCCTTCTCCAGTGGCTGTATATACAGCCGTTACTGATGAAATGATTTGGAGAGACGAAATTATCTGGTCAGGTAAGAACTCATTTCGAAAGTCTCACTCAGCTCATGTAGAAGGATCATCCACACCAATGCACAATGTGATCTTAATGAGTGGTAAGGTAGGGGTCGAGTTACGTGTGGATGCAGACCAGTGGTGCAACGCTCATAATGCGGTATAACATATGTATATAAAAGGGAAGGGTAGAGATAGTGACGTCTGGTTTTACCGATTTATGATTGGTACAAGATAACCACGTGGTGTATGAGGCGATATGAACAATATTTCCTCCCATTCGTTGTCTATTAGTCATGTATAGTCCAACGATACCGCTGTTCCAGTATCAATGTTGTCCTTTGTATTAGCATGGAAGTCAAATTACCAAGTAACTATATCGAAATATCCGAAGATGAGTGGAGCATTCCGTTTACTTTACTTAAACCGTGAATGCGACATTCGCCCTAACATTATTATGTTATTGGTGCCAGTTGACTCTCATTCTCATTTAGATACATCTGATATAGAGGCCTAGATGATTTTTGTGACAATCGGGACATGTATCAATTGCTTCAGAAATGAATATTAATTTTGTGGCAACTGTAATATGTCACATTCCAGTATTTGTAACTAACGTGAGCTATGATTTTACATAAATGGTGCACGCTGTAGTGATTTTTTTTCTTTTCAATTAGAATAAACTTGAGGTAAAGTTATCTATTTCTAAACATTTATGTAAATTCCTCTTTGTTCTTAGGTGACGGTAACGTTCCTCTTGATGGTTCAGTGACTGTACCAATCACCAAAGAAAGAATAGAGAGACTTATACCTTCATATTTACACATCCTAGTGATGGCATTAGCTTTGTCTGGAATGTTGTTAACATTGGCGATCATTTTCTGTGTAACATGGTTTTTCAGAAAGAGGTATTTAAACAGAAAACACTTGTTTGTCTTTCTATAGAATCAATTTCTCGGCAATTGCATCATAACCTTTTTTTTGAGACATCGAAAACTAACATGGTAGTTTTTGATAGTGTTCTAAAAGCAAATCTAGGCATATGACCGATAAACAAATAATTCAAATAACCAAGCACATCCTGTCATGATGCCTCCCTTAACTCGATGTCACACGGGTATAACTGCAGCAACCCAATTCAGCTTGGACGTGGATTGGCGTAGTTCATAGAAACTAACAGAGGGTGAATAGGTATTGCCAGCCGATTCATACAGAGATTACAGTAACTACTTTAAATCTTAAAGTTTTATACCAAAGTAAATACTGGATTGTGCTGGCAAATCTGATAAATCGGTAGCATGTGCTATTAGGTTTACAGTAAGAACTGAGGATATGTGCAACAAATCACAACAACTGCATTTGTTGGAATTACACATATCCTCAGTTCTTACTGTAATCCTAAAAGCACATACTACCGATTTATAGCACTATTCAGTTTTTCCTTTGGTACAAAATCCTTTAAGATATAAAGTAGTAACAGTGTTCTCTGTGTGTATAGGATGGTATTGTTTGTTTATGGTTTCATGATTAAACGACTTTCTGGGTCGACAGTCCGTCATAGATTTTTGGTGTAGATTATTCCGTGTGTGTTTCATTCATTGAGTGTATTTCTCTTCTGTTACAGAGTACGGTACCAACCTCTTTTCGATTACGTAATACTGTGCAGCTGTTTGGTCATGTTTGCTTCGACGGTTATTACAAAGTCTCAAATACTACCACAAATCACTGATCAACAAAACGTGTTTCTCATTCAAGTAAATATGCACTTGTTTCTTAAAGACTAAAGAATATGGCTATGTTTATCGATAACTTTAGATCAACAACTGGACAGATACTTGATCGATGGTGTCATCTACAGATGACTTAATATGAATGAAAAACATTACTTGGTAAGTTTGTTAGTGTCGTTACTCATGAAGTGATCTGATGGGTGACTCTTCTTTATCGAATACATAATATTATTAAACATATCTTCCTAAGTCTCTAATAAATAATCCTTTCTTCGAACGTCCACTTATTTATTTTGTTACATTCCAGGCCCGGAATATATCTACTTCTGTTGGATTTACGTTGGTTGTGGCTTCTCTGGTGGGTCAGATATGGTTCATCTACCAGGCGTCTCTCATCTCAATGTCCAATACTGAGGTAATGTTTCCCTCACGGGCTCCACACCATGTGGCGCAATAGTCGTCGTATAGTAATTGGCAATGTATTCCTGTTATCATTTGGTAGAACATTCGATTTATTTACTGATAGTTCATAGCAACTAAATATTGATGAAACTCGTATTGTAAGTATAGAAAGGTAATGGAATTCGGCGTACTTATGTGTCTTCATAACTTAGCCTGGACTAGTACTTGCCTCTTTTCGGATACAAACAATATTACTTGAACGCATGTATGTCTTGAACATCCGACAATGCACAAATATAGATTATTAATGAACTTAAATTAAATACCGTTTACATAATAAGCCTCATTAACTATTAACCCAACATACTTTAATTATCTTAGGTCAAACATTGACTCCAGTTACGACCAACAAGAGACCTTACAGCAACCGAACTTTATTGGGGAAGGTGGAGGGTGGGGTGGGGGGGGGGCTAATAAAGAGATTTATTGGGGTATCGAATATAAATAATATCAACCTTTCGATGCGCCAGCACTGCCTAAAAAGCTCAATAATTCATGCTTTAATTCTTTTACTTCTGTCACAAAGATTTGATAAACTTGGAGGGTTTTTGACCATAACATGTCAATTAGGTGATTAATTCTCAAGTTATACCTTATCCCTTTATTCAGAGATTTAATACGAGGATAATATACATACTGATAGGGGTTGCTCTTATAATCGACGTCATTTGCCTGCTGATTCTTCATCTCTACTACCCAGTAGAACTGACCACCTTCTCTCTGGGACAAGAGGTAGGTCTGTTAATATGGTTTGGGCATTACATGTCTACCCCCCATTAGAAGAGTCTTTCCCTCTGTATAACAAGAGGTAGTCCATTAATATGTTTTGGGTATTACATATCCACCACTCATTAGAAAAGTCGTTCCCTCTGGGACAAAATGTATGTCCGTTAATATATTTTGGGTATGATATATCCACCACCCATTAGAATTGTCTTTCTCTGTGGGTGAGAGGTAATCATCTATATTTATGTTGGTATTTCATGTTTAACACCTAGTATATGTGCCATTCACTCTAGAAAGTACGTATGTGCATGAATATGTATTGGCATTGCATACCTACCACCCAGTAGAAGTCCGTCTTTTTCGATACATCTAAAAACATGTTCTATGTTTTACACGTCTAACATACTGGCACAAAAGATAGTCCACCAATACAAGTGACGTTTTAACTTATACTACGCAGTTGGAATGGAACCAGATTCGGAAGGTGGGCCGGGCGCGAATTTCTTTTCTCCTGAACCTTTAGGCCAGTGTACGTGGAGTTTAGCCAGTCAGAGCGAGGCTGTGTTGATGACGTACTACGTGCTTACCAAAGGTTGAAGTGGGGGAAATCACATTCGATAAGTCAACATAATTATTGTACTACAGCAGAAAGTATTGAGGTATTTAGGCCTTGCAATAATGACATTATACTGAAACATTGTGCACAACTTACGTGACGTTGGCATCGGTTTCTTTGTTGAAAAACGGCGATGTATGATCGCTGTCTGTTGTACAAATTTACAATGTCTTCAGATGGACATGACACTGTACTCAGTACTGTAGTACTGGTACAGTAGTTTGTTACGTACTTACAGTTTACATACATGTACACAGCAATATTTGTACACATATATAAGATGACCATGCACTAAAACCATGACATTACTTATAATATCGATTTTCAATTCATAATATAATACTTGGACATAACTTCTTGGACATGAGAAAAAGTGGGGGAAAATCCACTCAAACTCGCGGTCTTTCGTTTTCCACCTTATGTTATTGGAGCGACGCATTTACCCGACTGACCATCTTTACTGAGTAGTATGTCATCAACACAGCCTCGCTCTGATTGGCTAAACTCCACGTACACTGCCCGAAAGGTTCAGGGAAAAAAATTCGCCGGCCGGGCGGGGATGGGCCGTTGGCGGTAGGGACTGGGGGTGTTGGAAGGGCCGGGTTGAAGAAAACGATGAGTACGAGGTAATGATCCGAAGATCATGCTTACTGTACTGTACTGTACTCTACTGTACTGCACTGAACTGCACCTCACCGTTCTGTACTGTATTGCACTGTACGCCACTGTACTGTACTGAACTGTGCTGTACTGTTCTATACAACGGACGTTGTTTACACTTTAATCATTATAACTGTTACTGAAACCATGAACCTTTCTATTTTTTTTTAGACTGATCCAAAGGATCCATATCACGTGATAGAGTATTATGTGACCACATACTCTAACGGTGATGGCTGGATACCCCATGCGATGCTTCTAGTTGACAAAGCCGTGTTGCTTCTGGCCGGTTCATTCCTGTCGTTCGAAGTTTTGCAGGTGAACCATTTAAAATATTTATTATGTGTTCAGTAACTTATTAAATTAAGCAAAATTAACTGCGACCAGATGAACAGTTTGTCTAACAAGACATTCACATATTTTGTCAACAATACTCCATGCGTTTGTTGTTGTGCGTTTGAAAGCAAAGTGTAAACCATTTTATAATATTCTAATGTGGTAATATTTGTCATATCTTGCTTATACTTTTAGGGCACCGCAAATACAGTGGCTGAGGGTAAGAAGGTGGCTGTCTGTATCTACAACATCATCTTGTTCAGTATTTGTGGTCTTGTATTAGTCTTTCTTCTGGATGGTGATCCGATCAGTGCATTTGCATTCTCATCTACCCTCATCATCTGTTGCACCAGCATGACTGTACTGATGCTCTTCATCCCAAAGGTAAGATCATCTAAATATTTATATTTGCATACCCTGAAGTGGTTATCTCCCTCATACTTTTATTGTATTGAATTCAGAGGGAACGTCATCAACACTTTGAGTTCTGTCTTCGAAAGTGAAAGAGACAATTACGATTACTATGTAGTTGAGTAGTTCTTATTTGTTGCTGCATGACAAATGTTTATTACCTTTCTACGACGTCGTCGTCATCTAATCATCATCGTCTCATCATCATCGTTGTCATCTCATCGTCATTGTCATCATCATCATCATCATCATCATCATCATCATCATCATCATCATCATCATCATCATCATCATCATCATCATCATCATCATCATCATCATCATCTTGATCATCATCTTGATCATCATCATCATCATCATCATCATCATCATCATCATCATCATCATCATCATCATCATCATCATCATCATCATCATCATCATCATCATCATCATCATCATCATCATCATCATCATCATCATCATCATCATCATCATCGTCGTCGTCGTTGTCATCATCATCATCATCGTCATCGTTGTCGTCATCGTAATCGTCATCGTCGGAATCGTCATCGTCTTTGTTAGTGTTATCGTCATCGTTATCGTCTTCTTTATAGACATCGTCATCGTCATCTTCATAGTCATATTCATCGTCATAATCATCGTCTTCGTCTTCGTCATCCTCGTCGTCGTCATCCTCGTCAATACAAAATACAAAAATTGTGATGGTTAGCTGGCTGGTTAAATAGAAGAAACTCAATATTGGATCTTGTTTGTGTTAATAAATAATAATCATCAGTTCATTGATAATATGGATTCTGAAGATTACACGACTGACAAGGTGTACTCTAATTATGAGATCATTTCACATCATGTTTAAGCCCTCATGTTTTGCCTTCATTGTTCTCATTGTATATTTAGCTGCTGCTTCTGATGAAAATGGCAGATTCGTCTAGTCAAGATACAAGTTTAGAAGGACTGTCTGGCGACTCCCACCCAGTAAGTTAATTGTGATTTTTCTAATTTGTCAATCTTCAAAATATGTTGTTAACTTTTAGCACTGAGCTATTTCTAAATAACGGTTTACATGCGAAGGATTTTGAATAATTGCCCAGTGACATTATGGACAATGTAATTTGTACAGGGTTTTACTAGTGAGCTTACTAAATTGGAGTATGTGGTCTTACAATATTACCTCAGACGTTTTTTAAACATTTATACTGTTGTTATTTTGTAGAATGTAACGTTTCTTGCCTTCGTCTGTACAAATGATACCTTGTATTTTCTTTGTAGACATACAGTTAGGTAGAATATGTTGGTAGAAAATAAGTTTTCTAGTAGTCTTAAACAGTGGTAAGTAATTTCTGTCACTTTTTCATTTTCCTTGTCATCAAAAGATATATTTTGGATTTTTATTTATTTATTTACTTGTTATTAACTTTTCATTCACAGTCTACCTCCCACAGTCGTAAAAACAATATTCGCAACAGTTTAAACCTTTCGAAGAAGGAGATGGAAGAAAATGCTCGCCTCAGAGCTCAATACGAAAAAGTAAGCTTCTTTTTCCTTCTTTTTCCGGTCCTAAATCCTTCTCTAACGCTTATTTCAAGCGAGATGAGCGATTACTCTCACCACTTTATTAATACGAAAAAGATCAATTGGAGATATTTTCTACACATGCAGTGTAAGACAATTTGATAAAAGGTACAGAAAAAATGTAAATATGATGTATAGTCCCATAGGCTTAGAACCACATTTATTCTTTATAATCGGATAAGTATTAGTTTCAAAGACTAATATCTTTATAAATAAATCGTTGAACAAAATGTGTCATTCGACAAACTTGTTAAAAACGGAACATCAATTAACTAGAATATGTTTGTTTTGCTACAAACGAAAAACTTTCGACCTTTAACCCAAACTGCAATCCACTAATGTAAATTCTTTGTGTTCTTTCCTATGAGGTATATTTAGTGTTTTCCCCCTATTTTGGTGTCCTGAAAATTTAAACAAAAATCCCCAATAATAAAAGTAGTCGAAATAGCATTGTTTTTTTACAATAATTCAATTAATCACAAATATGTAATTAGTTGTATTAAAGTCTTTTCATCAGCTTTTAATTTTTTGTAATTTATTGGCATAATGTTTATCTATTATCTTCATTTCCATCTATTGTAGCTACAACACATTGTTCACAAGAATAGTAAGGCAGCTCGGGGAAGCCAAAGCGAGAAAATATAGGACAAGGAGCAAAATATTCAGAGATTGCTGGTGACCAGAGCTGTGTCAGAATTCGAGGATTCATGAACCGTAGAACCCTAGACGGACCTTTGATATTCTTGTAAAATTACAATATTTAGTCGCACAAATACTTTAGTCAAACTGCACTGTTACTTAGGCTTGTCTGTTAATGTATATACCACAATACTTGTACATGTTTGGAGAAATGCTTTTGTACTAAGCAAATGCCAACACTAATCAAAGGTCAACAGCACCATCTTATAGATCTGATAGATATGTCTAAAACCACTCTTCTTCAGATTCATGGCTACAGTAATTCATTTAGTTGTCATCGTTACCGATGTGTATTTTTTCCTTAGCGTGGTTAAAGGGAAATTGGTCGAGGTCGGGCAAAAGTCAATGCTGCCCTCTCCCAAAGGTGTTTAGGGTGCGACCTTTTATACACGCATCTTTGCTTTGCATACTTACGTAATCGATGCATACTTACGTATTATGGGAGTTACATGCGTCATGCCTCTCCTGGTTCAGAGTGGCGTCGCATGTGCTCTCGTATCAGAAATCCTTAGTAGTATGTTAGGATCCTATTTGTTTTATATATAGGCATTAAAGGGCTAGATATCCTAACTGAATACCTCTTTTAATATCACATTATTGATATTTGCTTTTAATGTGATATTGCTATATGCTTGTGCCTGTGATTATTGTTGCCTATTGTGCATTTGTTGTTTTGCTTATTTGTTAGAGTATCTTGATTTAGAGTATCGTCTTTGAAGAGTATTCTCCATGGGTTATCATTTTGTCGGTATATTTATACATTTTCCAGAAAGCCGCCGTAAACCCCAGAAAGCCGCAGTAAACCACAGAAAGCCACTGTAAGCCCCTGTATGTCGCAGTTTGTCATGCGGTTAGTTTTGCCCGGCAATGGTTGCAAGTTGAGCGTTATTATCATTAAGAATGTAATTGTTGTCAATCTTACTCTATATTTTGTTTCATGTTACCAAATGTTATTTGTTATAATTATTCATTATTGTGCATTATTTATAAGGGGAAATATAAACGTATTGTACTCATTGACAGATTATCGAACCAGTTTGAACGTGATGAACTAAGTTACGATGTGGATCTTATTGAGCTAAGGTGGTTTCATTTAGTAATAAACAGCATTGACTGCTTTACTACGAGACATTGGTGGGTGGCACTTGCTTGAAAAGCGCTATTACATCTGAAGAAAAATTTATGTAACCCTTACCCAAGGATTTTGCATGGTAAAATCTTGAGTTGTACCCACGTGTTATGAGCCAAGAAACGCAAATCGTAATTTCTCAAGAGGAATCTCATTTAAAAACAACATGAAGCTATCGTTCATAGAAATGGCATAATTGCTTTGCTGCCTCTGAACAGAAGATTAATTGGACGCAGTATGCTATAGTGAAAGGGAAATGATATTATCCTCTTTTTTTTTACAGTTTACCGTCTTTGGAATTATTTTGAACTAGGCTTATTCTTTACAAAGTATGGCTTTCCATTGAGTAATGTGTCTGACAGAAATATTAAGAGTGAAATGCGTGTGGTATGATTTAATGAAATACAGCAGTTATTGGGTTACTTTTGTTGTCCTTTCTACCTCTCCCTTCAACATATTGGAAAAGGATTTATTGAAGTAATGTATATTGTTGTCGGAGGCAAAGCATGATGCAATCAATTATGTTTGGTTTAATTGTAGCCACCTATGTTTTTAAGTAATTCGTCTAAATTTAATCTATACTGTTATAGCTTAACATTAAAACGTTAATACAAATGAACCTTTTGTAATTTCTGTTTCGTTAGTTGATTGTGCTTAATATATTTATTTGTATGAATCTGCTTTTATTAATTGTATATTTTGTGCTAATTATTGTTTAAATTAGTCTAAATGTTTTAGCAATATATAGAGAGTGTTACACCAAACATATGTCTTTTATATTGATTTACTTTCAAGATAGGCTACATGTTACCAAAAACGTTATTTATAACCTATCAATAATCAAGTATTTTATTACACAAAGACACCACCATAATTGCTCCCAAAACGAACATTTATAAAAACGTTAGGAAAATAACATTATGACATTTCTAATTTGTTAGATGAGTATATTTAATGTACATATATAGCATGAATCTTCATTAACAAATTGTATCTTGTTCCCTAATATTTGATTAAACTATTCTTAATTCATCACCTAGTAAATATATCTCTGGTGACTTGACATAGGCTTACAGGCTATGCATCGCAGTCAAGTAGGCATGAATTCTATATTTGAAAGCGTTTTCCCAGATAATCTTCATCTATGGCATGAAATTGCTGGTGGCGTAATGAAGTCATGCTCAGTTTTCAAATTGTCATAATTAATAGGGACAGGGCTTCATGCAAGTTTGCTAAAGAAAATGCTAAATTGAAGTAATTGCATTATCTGTATGGATAAGCACCAACACTGAAGATTGAGGATGTTAGGTTGCACACTCACAATTGAGTTCTTGTTCAAATCTTCAAAGCTCCTGATAAATCAACATTAAAACAAAAGTGACCGTACTATGGAATAACAATATGCTAGCAAACTTCTGTTAATGTTAGTTGATAAGCATCACAATTTACATTGCATCTGAGATTTGGTTCAGTTCACCAGCAAAAATAGTCAATCTAATACATTTTAGCTAAACTTCCAGAATGTGATAGACAATTTAGCTAGATTGGAAGAAATATGAAAAAACCCGGGTAAAGATTATGTCTGTTTATTGTGGCAATATTAAATTACATTTTTTTGTATCAACACTAATAAGATAATGACTTAAATGTCTTTGGCAGCTTTCATTCCTTTTTTGTTCAGTAATAAGTAAACTATCAATTGCCTACTGTGGCACTTTTATTTGCAAGTTTTGACATTTTTGACTGGACCTATAAAGATTCTTGGTTAAAATCATTACTAAAAAGCAGGGGTCGGTTTCTTCCGAAAGAAACCTATTTCTTCCGGGGACGTGGAAGAAACTGTAAGAAATCTGTTTCTTCCGGGTTTCTTCCAGTTTCTTCCGGAAGAAACTGGAATAAACTGTAAAAATTGGCATATGCGCAGCACAACCCACATACATGATAAAGAGACAAATGGTTTACCACCATCTGACTGAAATGCATACCATTGAAACCATCAAAATATTGATTTGATTTAATTATAATTTTGGGTTGTTTTTCTACACCAAAAGATGTTTGCTTATAAATCACAATATTGAAGGACTACTTATCATCTTGCGTTACCCCCATCCCAGTTCATTCAGCTCCATTGTAAGTGTAACAATGCAGGCTTCAGGAGTAGGATTGAAACATATGGTCATAGTAGTCAATGTAATCGTAGTAGTGAGTGTGCATTGTAGTAGGCCTACACTAGTTTCCAGGGAAAACTTGCCCCTCCACTCAGAAACTAGTTTTTAACTAAGAACCGGGCTTTAATCAGGACCATCCTGGTCTGCAAAATATAGCTTGCCTATAGTTGTTCCCTGAATTGTCTGCTCCTAGTAGCGTAGTACTATATTGTGTACAGAATATTCTGGAAGTAGGTCATGTGCTCCAAACCTAGATATAGACTACCCAAATCACACTGTAGTGTTTCTTGTCCATTTATTACATAGTTAGAAATCATTGCAGGTTGTTATGAAACTTTATCAACATTTTTTCCCCAAAAAAATGAGTTTCTTCCATTTTGTCCGGAAGAAACTGGAAGAAACCTATTTCTTCCGAGTGGAAAAAACCGCGGTTTATTCCGCGGTTTTAAGCAGTTTAATGTTTCTCATTCTAAATGCACTCTGATCAGGTGGGTTTACTTGATAAAAGCTGCCGCAATCGAAAGGAAGAAATTTATTTTCTGTCGCCCATTATGGTGTGAACGATTTACCGTGAAATCACTGAGATAGCCCATATCAGCATGTTCATTAAACAAATGTAACCAATATATATATACTCGCATCGTCCACTCGTAAGTCATATGATTAACTGATCTAAACGAAACAGAGATATTTGATTGTGGCATGATCTGTTGGGCGGGGCTTGAAAATTTTGAGTGAAGTTTGAAGAATCTACGAACTCGTTATTAGATCTGGCAAATGTTATCAGCTCAATATGTTTAACGACATGTAACTCAATAAAAATAATGATTATTAATATGAAAATTGCATAGAACGGTGTTATTTTCACTGAGCTTTTAGGGCAGTAAGCTGGAAGGATCAAAGTTATAATTTGGCAAACACACATTGAAGCTTTAAGCAAGCGTCCCCCTAAGGTCATCTAAAGTATCATTTTTCCCCACTTTGCAACTTAATGCTATAAAATTGAAAAAGAAAAATATGGCCTAATGGGAAACTTATGACATGTAGTATGGAATATAACATACCTTGAAACGAGTACATATGAAAGTTTCTAACAAAATAGGGTTGACAAATGCAGTTCTGACTGGTTGGTCAATAAAGACGCAATGTCACAATGTTGAGTAGAAAATTAATATCAACATTAGCTTTAGAATGTAATCAACATATTTGGGTGGACAGAACGGATAAATAGAACAAAATCACTTCAAATATTAAGTAAGCCTATCAAGGTTTACAGAGTTGTGGTACTGTATTGCACCAGCAAGACTGAAAATGATAAGATTCTACGTCTTCTAAGTGAGCTTTATTACAGACTTATAGAAATACAGAGGGGCTGTGCAGAAGGATAACACAGTCAAAATTTAACCATCTCCTTTACCACTTGTGCATTTAGTAAGCACACTATAGCCTCCGCAGTACACTAGGAAGTTCTTAGATGGAAACTGGGTCAGCTCCAATTTCTACAGCTTACCTCACATGAAAGCAGCTCTGGTGCTGAAAACAACAACCTTCTCACTACTCAAGTTTATAACTGGAATGCACTTTTTCAATATCTTTGTTTTGAGTGGGAAGAAATATGGCGCTAAAATTCAATATCAGTAAGCCTACATGGTCCCTCCAACGACTTTATTATGACAATGTAGCGTAAAGTAGCAATTAAGTTCCACTATCAACATCTCCTGAGTCCTGAAACCACTATCATTCCATGTGTCCCAAATGTACCCTACAAACTTCAGTATTCAAGGTTTTTAAAGCAATGTGACACAATGTTTCACCTAAATTATCAGTTGGATTGCATGTCTAGCAAATTTACCTTATTGAAGTGAGTGTCTATAGATGTCTAGTACGGTTACACAGTTAGCCAGATACCATACCTACTTTCGTATTTTAGCAAGAGCACTGTACGTCATCATTAATTTAAATTCATGCTATCCTACCGAACTCCACACACTCCTCAGCTGGTATTGCATTTATCAACCATGAATCACCTATTGTCTTCCTACTACAGACATCATGGTATTTCAAAGAAGAGTACTGCTGGTCACACTGATTTATGGTCGTTAATTTGTAACATGCTTATAATGTCTTGAAAATCTTTTGTACACTATGAAGAGTCCTTAAAACTAAATTATTTAATACATACCGACTGTTCTGTGGAAGATTCTTGACGACCTTAAGTTTCTTTCCATCTGTATCTGCTCCTAGAAAGAAATTCAGAGTTTGATAATTAACTCTACTTTAATTTGTCAGAAGAAAACCTAGTATTTAAATACACCAATACAAAACATTGCAGTTTTACCCTACAGATATCAGTGCACAGTAAACAAAGTTTCATAACAACGTTTCATTTTAATGTACCTGTTTATATATCTCCAATAAAAGTATCATTTCCTAGTTACATTAACAACTTTTCCAAAATAGCAACTACGTTATGCCAGCAACATTTCTTAAAATCAGTTTGATTCTATGTCTCCCTAGCATGCTCAACCAATATTTCTATACATATACTGGGGTTTGTACATCATAAGTACAATATAGTCCTGTATCCCCCAAATATATCAAATTATCGCATACATATATATGTAACTTGTGTTATATAGCAAAAACTAAGTGTAAGCATTGTTCCACTAGAAAGTGAAATCAGGTTGATGATGTGTGCAGGAAGTGTACTCTCCCAAAGTTTCCAGACAAACAGTAAGGAAACAGTTAGAGCAATGTGACTATATCTACATGACAGCTAAATTCCACTAGATATGCAAACATCTCAATATATTTCTTTGATTGCATGTCTAAAATATGTGGCTTTTGGAAGTGCGTGTACATAAATACTGTAGGTTGTACAGTAAGACGACACAGTTCAGGTTGAGCAATCTGGCCATGGGAATTGGGAGACATGGGAATTGGGTGAAATTAAATACCTCTATACACTATTGTTATTTAAAATATACAGTAAACAAACCTACATACTGCAACTGGTGTTAGGTTCTGAAGAATGACAATTTGGAACCTAATGTATTTGGTGTACGTTCTGCTCAAGTATGACGTCAGAGAATCAGCTATGGTAAGTCTGTAAATTATTGCTACTGTTGTTTTGCTTTAAAGGAAGATAATTGTGATATATGGACTACCATTCCCACACTCGAGCAAATAACCAGTTTGCAACATTAATTGGTGAATTTACCAAGTCACAACTCAGGTTTTGAAGGTTTGTTCACCAAATAAATGTAAGTAACCTTAGGCCACTACCGCAGACCTACTGGCTAATCAAAGACTTTGCCACTGCAGTTATAGCTGTTTCATTTCTCTTGCTTTAGCAAGGAATCAAAAGAATAGTAATGTGTATGCAATGATGAACTATATTCTATTGTTTGCAATCTGCTACCGTCATAGTAAGATACTTCTCCCATGCTCAACTGTGGAGTAAAATTCACAATTGTAAACAAAAAACAAATGCAAACATACAATCTTATAGTTTTTGCAATAAAACGAAAACGATGCTATTCTGATTCTGCTAAATAAGTCACAAGGCTTAACTTTTTTAGTCTAATTAAGACCATATTATGGCAGCATTGTTACGAACGCAGGACTCTGCGTCCGGGACGCAATGATTTGGCTAGGGACTCAAAAGCTTGAAATGGCTTGCGTCCAGCGGATACAAACTTTTTTTGAGAAACAAACCCTAAGTACACACTCACAACTTGGTCAATGGAAAACATAACGAAACTTATTTTGAAGGAACATCTTTCATTCTTCTTTTCAAAAAACCAGAACTTCTTCTGATAAGAACCAACATTTATCCCAATCCTACAGATCATTGAATTCAGTTGAAAAAATATATATCATAACATTCAACCGCAAGGTACAGGGTTAACAACACTCCATTACAGAGATTTTTATGCTAACATAAGACAATGATGCTACTCCAAAATTCCTGTGGTTTGATTGGCTACTAGTGCCTATCCATTGTCTGGAAACATTCTTGTATCTGTAGTGCTCAATGAACACGCAGTATGTTGTTTAACAACAATTGATTGCAACGTTACTTTCCCCTGTGTAGAGATAACGTTTGTGGTATAGGCTATCAAATGTGTGCACTCAAATATCCAAACTTTCTAAAGGCCTGTTTTGTCACAAAGCGTACATAACTTTTGACAACAATTCACTCCTGGTACACAAATGCACTTCAATTGTTTCTGAGACTATCACGTAATATTTGAATCATTGTTTTGATCAGGAAATGTTATTAGTTGAAACAATCTATGAATTTTGTGGGAAGTTAACATCTCTGATCCTGAAAAGGATATTTCATCTCACAGTATGTTTCTTCTCTCTGCATTTAGAGTTGCTAATGTAAAATGTGCATTCATACCACAGTAGTTTCTGTTACAAATTTTGTTTGCAGTGCTTTATAAAACTGTTTGGTGCAACGTTCGTGTGTAACTACGAAGTTGGCGAGTAGGGAAGTACATGGCGGATAAGGGGGGTTTTAACAATTGGTTGAAACGGCAAGGTGGGCAAAGCTAGTGCACTGAGCCATCTGCTCTTTATATCGTGTATAACATTCACAAAGTATAGGCAGTGATACGATCGCATCTTTACAACTACAGTAGTAAAAGTTGGCCATACAATAATCGATATTGCTGTCCATTAGAAGCAAACTTTTTTTCTCTTACAACATTACTGTTATGGGTGAAATTGAATGAATTGGTTTGTACACAAAGCAATGGTAGGATCTATTTATATTTAGCACAGATGTGACATTAAGAGCTAGTACTTCTTAATTGAAACACAGGAAAACATATTTTCCCCATGCTTTAAGTTCATTTCTTTAAGTACAGTACTACAACATGCATGACAATACACATATAAACTAGATACATTTGGGATCTACTGTACATTCTTCTGTACTTTTCAAGTAGACTAGGGTGTAATAGGACTAAGCTACAATAGACTTCAGTTTGGCTAGGTCTTGTTACTATAGGTCACTGTTAAATCCCTAGAACAAATGTTGAAAAAAAGAAGTAATGTAGACCAAGGCCTAGTAGCAACATGCATGACAAGTACACATATAAACTAGATACACTTGGGATCTACTGTACATTCTTCTGTACTTTTCAAGTAGACTAGGGTGTAATAGGACTAAGCTACAATAGACTTCAGTTTGGCTAGGTCATGTTACTATAGGTCACTGTTAAATCCCTAGAACAAATGTTGAAAAAAAGAAGTAATGTAGACCAAGGCCTAGTAGCAACATGCATGACAAGTACACATATAAACTAGATACACTTGGGATCTACTGTACATTCTTCTGTACTTTTCAAGTAGACTAGGGTGTAATAGGACTAAGCTACAATAGACTTCAGTTTGGCTAGGTCATGTTACTATAGGTCACTGTTAAATCCCTAGAACAAATGTTGAAAAAAAGAAGTAATGTAGACCAAGGCCTAGTAGCAACATGCATGACAAGTACACATATAAACTAGATACACTTGGGATCTACTGTACATTCTTCTGTACTTTTCAAGTAGACTAGGGTGTAATAGGACTAAGCTACAATAGACTTCAGTTTGGCTAGGTCATGTTACTATAGGTCACTGTTAAATCCCTAGAACAAATGTTGAAAAAAAGAAGTAATGTAGACCAAGGCCTAGTAGCAACATGCATGACAAGTACACATATAAACTAGATACACTTGGGATCTACTGCACATTCTTCTGTACTTTTCAAGTAGACTAGGGTGTAATAGGACTAAGCTACAATAGACTTCAGTTTTGCTAGGCCATGTTATTATAGGTCACTGTTAAATCCCTAGAAAAAAATGTTGGAAAAAGAAGTAATGTAGACCAAGGCCTAGTAGCAGCTTGAAAGTCTGAATTAGCAATTCATAAACACGACCTAACAGATACTGAAACTGTCATGAAACCTTTAACGATCTCTTTCAGTTCTTAGCTACTGGATATGTTCATGTTGCCTAGACTATACAATCACATTATCATGACAAGTTAACTATATTCCCAGATTGTGGCTATTTATCAAAAAGATAGAACAGAATAAATTTAAAGGCCAACACATTGGGTTGCCCATTGAATTGTTCCATAGTTTCAGCCTGCTGTCTAACCAGTACTAAAATAGTGCTCACACGGCACTCGCAAGTCCGTTTCGAATCCAACGGCCGAATAGGATAATGAACGTTAACAAAACAGTGGATAACCAATGTTTGGGCCTTCAAATTAAGCCTTGTCAATCTTTTTGAAACAACCGCAATGAGGGGGAAGTCTGCTTCAGTATATCATGGTGATGTCTCGGTAGGCTAGCTATCAGTACCAATATGGAGGGCTTCTACTTGTACAGTACTGCTGAACATAAAAACATGTTGTAGAAAACACAAGATTCTTAAATTGAAAACAAAAGATCTCTTCTTCAAAACTCGTTTCCTAGCCTATAGTGTACTAGCATAGTACTATTAGTACCAGATTTTGGAGTATGCTGTGGTTCGACCTCAAGGAATTATAAAATAAGCATATTCTGAACAGAGAGCATTGCTTCAAACTTGGCTTAATTATCACACAGTTTTGGAATTTGGCAATTTGTCACCACTGTGGCATGTTCTTGATTTTTGAGGTTTGATTTCTCAGCAGTTAAACATCTTACTACCTTCCCATTCCAGATTTATATCCCATAAAATGGGAAATAAACAATTTAGGTACAAAAATATTGTCTTGTAGAGTCACCTTAAAAGTGCCAAAATATTCAATTTTGGTATTTTTCACTTTAAAATGTGCCATTTTTAGTGATGTATTGCTCCTGAACTATGGCTTCAAGATACTTAATTCCTTCAGAAGTTATAATCTCTAGTCCATTAAACACAGCAACAACAACACAAAATAATGATGACAATGATTTCCTGTATATATTTTTAAGCTATGCATGCTCTAAAGTTGCTAATTCATGCTGCGATTCAGCATGAGGAAGAGTTTTTATGCCGATTTTTTACCACTTAATCATGTTTTCCGTGATTTGACACGGAATGACCCAATTACATGGTTGGCTCATTATTGACGCACTTCAGGATTTGAGATCACTCAACTGTATTCGTTATCATATGTGTAGTTCTCAGAAATGTAATGATCTCAAAATATTTATTGTTCTGTGCCAATATGCAACGTACAATTGAGCAGAATTTGACCACAAAACGTCTGCCATGTCAAGTTCTTTCATACCCCTAAATTGACACATTCGTCAATAAGCTAAATGTACTGTAGGTCTAAGAATGCATCTATGGACTTTGGATGCTGCTTGCTATGCTCTGAGCCTCTAAGCCCAGCCAGGTCAGGTCCCAGAGAGTAGTGGTATTATATTGAGGTAATTTTGGTTATTTTTAGAGAGTACGCTTTCGAAATGCCAACAAAATTCTGCAAAACCGGGGGAGGGTGTAAAAAGCTAAAAAAATATGCAATTTGATCAGCATATACCAGAAATGGATTAAAACTAATCAAATATGTAATAGACTGCAAAAAGGTTAGGTTGCCTGCTGTATCGTTGCTAGTTATATTTTGAAGGTGCATCAATTAAGAAGGTGCGTCAATTATGAAGCCTTTTCTAAACTACAACTAGTAATATGGCCTCGGCTTTTATCTATTATGACGGGGAAAAAAGAAAGGATTCATACAGTCAGTGATCAACAGCAGTGGACCCTCCATGCAAATAATAAAAAAGTGTAGCCTAAATTAAAATAAGGACCTAGCCTCATGTAGCCCAGGATGAGTATATAGGCCAATAGGCTAGGTGTAAGGCTAAGCCTGAAATTAAAATTATTTAGTTAAACTAGGCCTATGGCCTCTCCTGCTACGCCTAGGCTACAGTAGTCTGACTTGCCTCGGCCAGGCTAATTCCAAATATTTCTAGGGGATTAACGAATGCATCCATAATGGTATATTGGCCTAAGTATTATACCATATAAATAGGTTTAGGCTAAGCCGAGTCCGAGCCGTTGCAAGCTACCACCCACCGCTTAGGACTAGACTATTGACACGCCACCATACGTAAGCCTATAATGTACAACAGGTGGACTCAACGTTATCAGAAGAAAACAAACTAACAAGAAACCTACTGGAAAAAACCATAGCCATGGCAAAAGAGTACACATGCATCTTCAAAAAGACACCCAAATGATCATGCACTCTGGGAAGTCACTCTTATTCGACAAAGGCACACCTCGGATGAAGAAAATGGAACAACGACCTCTTTGATCTCACTATTGGCAGCTACGATGGGGCCGAGGTATGCGAGCATGTAGGACTCTATATCCTGAACACTCTAGCAAAGGAATACGGAAAGGAGCACATTGGACTATACAGAGACGACGGCCTAGCAGGATTAATAAAACGCCAGCGGCAGTAAAGCAGACAGCATAAGAAAAAACCTGACCAAGATATTCAAATAACTTGGGCTCAGCATTACCATCGACTGCAACCTGAAGATCGCCAACTTTCTCGACGTCACCTTCAACCCGAGCACCGGCAAATACTACCCCTGCAGGAAACCCAACGATCGCCCAATGAACATCCACAGACAGTCCAACCACCCTACCAGCATCATCAGGAACCTATATACCAGCCTCGATAAGCAAGCGTATCTCCGCCATCTCACACGACGAAAAAATCTTCAAGAAAGCCTCACCAGTTTACGAGGAAGCGCTAAAATCAAGTAGCTTCACTGGGGGTCTACATCGCCAACAAATCAACCAAGAACAACCGTAACAGGGCGCGCAACATCATTTGATTCACCCCCCTGTCAGCAGCAAAGTAGCCACGAACATAGGTTCCAGAAATTTGTCATCAAACTCGTCAACAAACGTTTCCCGAAGAAATCAAAATTGAAAAAGATGTTCATCAGAAACAACGTGAAAGTCAGCTATAGCTAACATTTAGCTTTCATTTAATGACTCGTTCTAAGGAAAACCAATCTAGGTCTATTAAATGTGTGATTGTTTCCAAATGTTATTTTACTAAGACTAAAATACTTGTTGAAGAAACACAAAAGTCAATCATTCTACGAAATTCGCAGTAGTTAAGAATGGCCACTGACACATTCCTATGCCGACAGTACAACAGATGCATTCTGTAGGTCAGGTGCCAGTCAATATTAATTTAAGCCAATGAATAATTTAAAGCTACCTTCAGTGAGAAATAGATTTTCTCATTCGTAGTTTAATAAGTACATTTATCACAATTCATGGTTTCAGTCCTGAAAATGTGGTCTTAGCAGAAAGAAAACCTTTATGCTTCAAAATGCGGCGACTCTACGTAGTGTTTATTTTTATTTACTTCGTGTATGGCCGGTCCGTAAGAGGAGACCCCTCGTCCATGGAGGCAGACCCTGCTAGAATCCCTCTTTACATCGGAGGTATGTTTTCGTTGTCTGGGGGTTGGGATGGATCTGGGTGTCTGGTATCAGCTGAACTAGCCCTGGACCAGATCAACAACAGATCAGATATTCTACCGGATTATGAGCTCAAGATGATTTGGAATGATACAAAGGTGAGTTTGCAAATGAGCAGATATCATTTCTAGATTTTCCATCATCGTATCTTTTTGTTTTCCAAAAGTTAGCTCCTATCTTCCAGTCTCTTTAATCTTCTTAATCAACATTGTATTATGTTGGGTAAGCCTTATTTTTTTCTTTCTTTCCTTACCAAATTTCATTATTTTTTGAGGTTGTTGCAATTAGGGGCAGCGCTGTTGTACTACCTTGTATTTGTTAAGATACCTCCTTATACCCACGACGAATAAAACATGAAATATTGTACGTTTGTTCACACCGCTGAGTCGAAACTAAGCAGTTTATGTTACTTTCCATTCCATATACTACCTACACCTATGATAGATTCCATTTTGTAATTCAATTCAGTTGAACTTGATTTCGACCAACAATGTTTAAAGAACTTGCAGTGATGTCTTCAGACAATAGACTTAAAACATGATAAAAGGTTGAGGAGATTACCCAAGGAAGCTACTGAAATGCTTGTGGAATTTGAATCTCTTTTACAGAGAAAAAAGAAAACATCATTACTGTTACTAGTGTATGTTACATACTATTAATTTAATCTACGCCTCTGATAGATCCTGTTACTAATATATGTTAAATACTATTTCATGTAATCTACGCCGCTCATAGATCCTGTTACTAATATATGTTACATACTATTTCATGTAATCTACGCCGCCGATAGATCCTGTTACTAGTACATGTTACATACTATTTCATGTAATCTACGCCGCTGATAGATCTTGTTACTAGTATATTTTACATACTATTCATGTAATCTACGCCGCTGATAGATCCTGTTACTAGTATATGTTACATACTATTTTATGTAATCTACGCCGCTGATAGATCCTGTTACTAATATATGTTACATACTATTTTATGTAATCTACGCCGCTGATAGATCCTGTTACTTGTATATGTTACATACTATTTCATGTTAGCTACACCGCTGATAGATCCTGTTACTAGTATATTTTACATACTATTCATGTTAGCTACACCGCTGATAGATCCTGTTACTAGTATATTTTAAGTTACACCAGTAACTAGAATTTAAAGATGATTTTGTTACTTAGCTTTTCCAAGGTAGCTGTAACACTTATTATAATCCGTCAACTTTTAACTTTCTGTTCTTGGCTACACCGCTGAAGAGATTTTACAAATTATGTCCATGGTAGTTTGTGTTCAATAATGGAAAGAATGGAATCTGGTCTACGAACAATTTAAAAATATATTTATTGATATTCATTTCTTTGCTATACCGCTGAAGAGAACCAAGAACAGATTATGTTTATTTTATCCATAGTTGTTATAACAATGAATATAATCTAGCTTATAAAAAGTTAGAATGTTAATTTTCACTTCTATGGCTACAACAGCTGAACAGAATCTAAAACAATTCCATATGTTACTTTGATTTCCATATTTGTTATACCATTGATGGCACCGCAATCTATCAAACAAACAATTTACATTTCATTGGTTTTTATGATAAAAGCGAGTTGTGTTATTATGCTTTCCATATTTGTTATAATGATCAATATAATTTAGTTTAAGAACAATTTTAATTTTAATAGAATAGAATAGAAAACTAAGACACATCATGTTACTGTGTTTCCATAATTGAGGTACAAAAATAGAGAATTTAGCATACCAACAAGTCTGTGTTAATTTCCATTGGTTCTGCAGTCTTAGCTACACCGCTGAATAGAATCTAAAGCAGGCTATGTTCCTTATGTTCCAGAAATAAGAATATCTTATGATATTATTTTCTTTCTCCTCTATTACATATAACTCTCACAGTTTCATAAGAATAAGTTTTCAGTCGATAACATATGGCCCTGGCTATTAACAATCTTATTGTTTGGTGTTAATTTATTCATTTATTCATTTATTCCACATGTGAATACATACTGTTCATTGGAGTATTCCTAAGGCTCCCTAAAACAATTTCATTTACTTTTGTCGAAAGCTGTTACTGTAGGTAGCATAATTTAATTTCCAAATATTTTTACTGGACAACTTATCAAAAAAGGAACTAGCCTCTGGAATAACTGATGCCTGAAGTGTGCACGACAGTTTGCTACTCGGGTACTGTATAACCACATCGTGGAAGAACCCAGAAAGATAATCCTGCTAGGACCAGCTTGCTCCTCAGGGGCTGAGTTGGTTTCTGAGACAGCTCGCTTTTGGAATCTCATTATGGTTTGTATGATAGTTAGCGAAATACAAAATTGATGAGATAATATAAGAACTATAGATAACAAAATACATTTAAATGATTTGCTCTCATTATGTGTGCCACATATGTCTTATCTTTCATAGGCGTGCTGTGTTTTAAGGATGTTCCCTCATTAGGTATACCACATATGACTTATCTTTGATAGGCGTGTTGTGTTTGTTTAATGATTCATTTTCTTTACAATATGTTATATTTTTGTGGGTTTTTTTTCCTGAAAAAAAATATATTAAAAACCATGATAATGTTTTATCGACGCACATATCACAATCTACTTCTATTGAATTAAGTAAATTAAATTTAGCATTTAATAAATAAATTAATAGATAAATAATTAAAGTTCATACATTATGAGCTCAGAACGTCTCAAATGTTGTATATCACTCGACCAGTTACGATCATAAAATGGCGAGTAAATCTGACCAAATTTTGTCTGCAAAGCACAATGTATGCATGAACTTTCCAAGAAGCTTTTAAGTGGTTAGTGCATGTCACTTTGCAATATTGTGTTGTTGATGTTTGTTTCAGGTTTTAGTTTCAGCCGGTTCTCCAAATCTTTCTGACCGGTCTAAGTTCCCTAATGTATTCCGTACAGTCCCGAGTTCGTCGAACATCTACGGCGACCCTCTGATCTGGTTTATGAAGCAATATGGTTGGACGCAAATAGGATATCTTTCTGACAGTGATAATGGATTCTCTGCGGTAAGTGTATACCCTTAATATATATGTAAATTACTGTGTGGCTGATATAAATACCACAAAATCATACATAACTATATGAAGAAGTGTCAAAGATGATGGAGAGAAGAATGCAATATACATACAAACAAAAATCGGCAAGAAAGGAAAAAAGAAATAAAATAAACATATTTTCACTATGGACAATTTAGAGACAGAATCGTTCATCTCGAGGATTTCCAACCAATTATTGAAGATGATTTCATCACCCTGATGTCTAGTTTGATTCAACAACCATAATGTTTGTATTTTGATTCAATCACAATAATGTTTAGTTTTCTTCAATCACACTAATGTTCAGCTTATTTGTTGATACCTCAACAGAGAGAGACTTCATTTATTGTTTCCATGGAAACGATTGATTAAGTTTAGTCCTTCTCGTTTTTTCTTTTCTTTTTTCTTGTTTGTGCTTACGTGACAGGTACAGATGGAGTTTGTGGAGCGTGCCTCTAACATGGGATTTACTGTAATAGCGGATTTAAGTTTAGATGTTGCCAGAAATCAAGTTGAAAACTTGAAGGCACGTAAAAATCATATCAATAAATCTTCTTTTATTTGTTACGTCAACCATGCTCGTATAGCCTTGATCCTCAAAGATGTAGGATAACCTAAAGGGTTCATCTCTTTGGCTGTAATAAAACGCAAGGCTAGAAATATTATAGAATCAACCTTGTTTTTGTAGCAGAACTTAGGATGAGTACAAGGATATAAGATATGAAAAGTATAACTCTGCCCCCCCGCCTTCTTATGTCTCATTGTCCCTCTAAGATAAGATATAAGTTTTATTTCCGCCTGTTAGGAGACGCAGGTGCACCACAGTACTTAATCGTGATCACTTGATGAAAATAATCCATCGTAACTATTTGAAGATCATTATAAGAATGTCAATTTGTAATATATAACTCGTTACCAAGGTGACGTGATTTTTTTCAAGTGTAAGAGGCCGTAGATTTGGATGCAGCAAATGTCACTGGTCTAATGAGATAAATTACTGTTCGAATACAATCTGTTACAAATCGATAGCTTAAGAATAGTAAATTCATAGTCTAGTCTTCAAAGTTACATTTTCTAAACTTTCAAATTACGCAGTGCTTTTTTCCAAGACAAAGTGTCTAAGACGAAGAGGGATGAAGATCAGGCAACAGATGGGGAGACGATGGGGGCGGGGAGGGGTGAACGTGGGTAGATAAAGCCTCCTCGGTGCTTTGACTTTGGCATTGAGCTTTGCCGAGGCTCTAAGTCCGTAATAGGTCCAACATTTTGTAACATCCAGCGCTCCTTTAGGTTGGTCTACCGGACATGCATGTGTTTTAAAGCAACTGTTTCATGGTCTGTCCCTTATTCGGATTTAGGATCTGATTGTTTCTATTCTTTCTGAATAATCTACCTCTTATGATTGAATACAAGTTGAAATTTCGTTTTGACAAAATTCATCTGACATTACAACAGCACAAAATGAACCCCGGGCTGATGTGTCTTACTTACGTATATGTGGTAATATTTTATTTGTAGAAAAGTTTTGTGTTTTATTCTTCGTACTGATCGTCTTGACATTATTCATTCAGAATATAAAATTAGTTATAGGTTTAAGTTTAGTCTCTTTTTTGCATATGTTTAAAGATGCGACATCCATTTACTGTGATTAATTTATTTATTTGAAGCTGAAGCAGTAAGAGTCAAAAATTGTTTCCTCTGTTAATTGATATACACAGAGCCGTGGAATTCGAATTGTTTTCATTTACTGTCTGGAGGCGAAAGCTCGACTTGTTTTCTGTGAGGTATGGTTCATTACTTGTCTTCTGTGAGGTATGGTTCATTACTTGTATTCTGTCAGATGTGGTTTCATTACTTGTATTCTATGAGGTAGGTTTCATTACTTAGAAATGACCTTAATAACAATAAGATACATATAATGGTGTCGGCTTATGAGCAAACTAGAACGAATAAGCGGCTCCTTTCTAATGACGACACCAGTTAGATAGTCCCAATCATTGAGGATGTCAATATGATGCTATTCAAAACATAACAATATATATATATATATATATATATATATATATATATATATATATATATATATATATATATTAATATATATTTATATATATTAAAAAAATTGAAAACACCACAGACTTTAACTTATACATCTATTTACCAAAATTAATACAAAAAGAACGACATGTTTCGAAAGTAGCGACTTTCATCATCAGGTTACAGACGCAAAATGAACAAGTAATAGCAGACAAATGTACACTAGCAATAACACACAAGGACAAGTAGATTAACTCAACAAAGATAACACTGGACAGTCAAGCTGTTTGTTGAGATTGGGTTTATCCCAATTGATATGTAGGCTTTCTTTGATCCTATGCTGGAGTTAGGTGGGAGCTGAGTCGATAATTTTGAATGAGTTATTGTCACATAGCCGCTTACAGTTGGGAAATTTAGCTAAGTGTTTGTAAATATGTGAATTCTTATCGGTTTTTAGATGCTCAGAAATCCGTGTAGAAAGGTGACTATGGGTTTCCCCTATATAACAAGCATTACAGCTTGTGCAGATGAATTTATAGACCACACGAGATTTAAGGTATGATGGATTAATGTCTTTTACTACACACATATTTCGAACTTTAAATGAGATAAGCTCATTCAAAATTATCGACTCAGCTCCCACTAAACGCCAGCTTAGGATCAAAGAAAGCCTACATATCTCATATATAAGATATATATATATATATATATATATATATATATATATATATATATATATATATATATATATATATATAAATGAATTAATCGTAGTGAGTTGGAAAACCAGAAAAACAGTGAAGAAACTTCCAGCATCCAAATGGATTCGAACCCGGGCCCCCGCTTTATATGCGGACACCCTAACCAATTGACTATGAACGCTGATTGTATGTCCGGAGGTTCGAAACCGGTAAGGAAGGTCGTAATTCCACTGAATGCGTTTTGCACCTGTATCGAACAATACTAGTTATGTTTTGGTGACATATTTGCCTTATACTCTAGAGATCAAACATGATGCTAACCAACTCGATTCCTAAAGCCGGATCTATATATTCTTAAAGCCGGATATATATATATATATATATATAAGGTTTACGTATCGACATTACCATCAAACCTTTTTGGTCTTAAGTAGGACGTGAATCCCTTTTCGATGACCTAATATAGCATGGTTAAGAAGCTCTAGAAATCCGCCCTACTTTTTTCCATTAAAGAAAATATATATTTGCGGGCTTGTTGCTTGTTTTTTCTTTCTTTTTTGCGCCTTAAAATCAATGAAGCATTATACTGTACGTTACGAGTGTTAACTTATACAACGACATATATCATCATTATTCGTCAGGCGTACAAAATTGGCTTTTACGGTTCAGATGTGTTTTGGATTATTACATCCTGGTACAACAAGAATTGGTGGATGGCGCCAGATGATAAAATTGATTGTTCTCCGGAGGAAATGTCGGAGATCGTAGAAGCTTCTTTAATGCTTGGTATAGATGTACAACCAATTAGTACAGAGGATAAACCCACTGTGGCAGGAAATGTAAGTATATGAAATTAATATTAAGATTAATGCTAATTAATGTTATGAAACTATTATCAATTAAGTCTGCTAGACAGGAAGTATGATAGGGGTTCGTATACTAAAGTACTCCTTCAGAGAATACAAACAAATAAGTTTGAGTGTTGAAGGATTCACCTCTATTTTAAATAATCCTTCAAAGAATACAAACAAGTCAATTTAAGGGTTTTTAATGATTCACCTTAAGTTTAAATATTTTCCCTTTCTTCATTTCTTTTGAATAATTATTTCTACTAATTGCAAAATATAATTATACTTCTGCATAATAAACGTCTGTCAGTTACACCTGGAATACGGATAGAAAATTACGATGATGAAATTTTCATGTTAGCTGAAAGCTAAAACATTTTAAGACTGGTTCAGAATTTATGTTGATTGAAGCTATGCAGAGAGAGAGTACTGACTAATTCACAGGTAAGACTCATATTCGAATCTTGGCTGGTGTGTCTGTTATCAAACATGGAGGCAGGTTATATTTTCTGTCCAGGGCTCCAGAAAACAATCGCGGTTACCTCATAAAGACTTTGGCACAATTTATCTCAAGATGAAGTTTTCGTGATTTGGCAATAGTATTGCAGACTTTGTCATCGGAAACATTGAAACAACCCCCCCACCCCCTTCCCCATTAACCCAATACTGACGGTATTTATCATGCTTCTTTGTATCCTCAGACTCCTGCTGACTTTTTAGATGAGGTAACCAATAGATTGAATTGGAAAAGGTATGAGACTTACACTGTTAATAACTATATGGCCTATACCTTTGATGCTGTATGGTCGATTGCACTGATGTTAAATCGCACCCTGCAATCAGGAGGAATTCGTTCTGCAGCGACGAGAGGAATGACGAGTTTGGATGTCGACAGTGAAACATTACATCAACTATTTTTCGATGGACTTGCTGAAACCAATTTCTTCGGAGCTTCTGTAAGAAATGTCAGTGGGAAAGTTCGGGGGGTGGGGACAAAATATAAACATTTAAGTAGAGGATATCTTCCAATTATAGGAGTTAAATTCTTCTGTACGTCTCTTCTCTTTTCATATGTTCATGTCCAGTCTACTACTGTATGAAGCATCCCATGGCTTACTTGCTCTTCTGCAACACCCTGGTTACCCTGTTCATACGATGTCCCGCATCAAAGATATCCCTTTCCTTAGATAACCTAATCCATCATCAACACTAGTATATACCTTGTTATTTACCCCACAAAGAGAGTGACTAAGAAACAATGAATTTCAGAATATTTTAGGGTGGAATCGGGAAGAGTGGTTAAGTGCAAGCCAGCAAATTGGTTAAGTGAAGTGAATTCAATTCTCACTCACTAAATTAGTTGATCACTTATTATTTATTTTTTAAATAACCTTGTACCATTTCTATTATTTGTCCGAATGAGCCCCATCTGACTCATATTTTACCACCTTCACATCATTCCCTTACTGTTACCTTATATTCAACATCTTAATAACCTCTTCTTTCTGCTAAATTACATTTTTAGTATGCTTGTAGCAGTACTGCCTACGTATTACCTCACTCGTGTTACCTTCTTACGTTACTACTTGCACATACCAATTGCCACACTAAATCCAACCCGAAGATTACCGATCTAAGATCTAACCGATCTAATCCAACCGATCTAAGACTGTACACTTTTGAAATTCCCAGGGAGATGTTAGCTTCATGAGAGGAGAGCGACTCGGAAGCTCGGCTATAACTCAATTAAGAGGTAAATTCATGATTCTACAGAGTGAATCAAGTGTCGTTATTAATCACACAACAAATGACCTATATCTACTGATTTAACATAGTGAAGATATTGACGTTTTTATTCATACAGCAAATTATCTATATCTACTGATATTTCTTATTGTCAGCGAATAATTCATTATATCATTAATACATTAGTAACATAACATCACTAAAACCCTATTGTATAATTGATTTTCAAGCGAGTTATAGTTCGTTGTTTGGCATAGGACAGACCGTTGGCAAACTATCATTATAGCTGTCACTACAGAAACACCGTTTGAGTGTTTAAAATTATGAAATAATGTGTACTTGTCTCCCTATTTACACAATAGTCATATTAGTCAGTTTTGATCATAGGAATCAGGAGAACGTTCTTGCTCCTCCCCCCACCACAAATACCTTTACTGCTATATCTACAGAACTCCTTAAACTGTTATTTTAATCGCTCGTTATATACAGGGTGGACCAGAGGAAGCATTGGAAAAGCAATAAGAAAGATTGTTTTAGTTGCAATTTAGACTTTTTAGCTGGACCTGTCGAAAATTTATTTCAAAATATTCTCGTAATTTCGACCCAATCTTTTTTTTATGGTGTTACTGTAGCGTCACTTTATGCCATCGTAACACCAAGAGAAATAACATTCCGGGGAATTTCTCCCTAAAACCCTATCGACACCCACTTTTAGAAAGTTGCCTTTACGCTGCTCATCAGATAAAAGGTGCGTATGTTACAATGTTAAATCTCAAGCTTACCTTCAATCAATTTTCAGGTACTTGCAAACAGGATTGGACTCTAACGAACAGGTATTGTTACTTTAGTTTCCATCAACACTGGAAGACTTGGTTCCAGGCTCTCGCATCGTGCGCACGCGTAAACGCTTATCTTGCGGACTTCAACAATGGTGATACATTTATGATGATAAACGGGTCATGGACTAACAACGAAATCAACATATTGTAAGCAAAGCTTACTTTATCTTCTTTCAGAAATTAGTTCATGAATATTAAAGTGTCACCAAAGCCATTTGCATGTATATATTCTTGTATAATTTCAGTGAATATATAAACAGTGGGGGAGGCTAAAGAGTTTGTTTACACGTTTTGTGGCATTGTCTTAATGAGCAGAACTGATTGTTACATTCCCTGACCCTACTATTTAGCTTACTACACCTCCCCCTCATCACACGCTACATTGCATCTTTAGATCGCAGGTGTGTATCTCTCACAAATATCGTGATCCAGCCACCATTTTTCACAATATAAATATGTAAACGTGATTAATTTGTATCCTTACAGGCCTTCTAACCTTGACATGGAAAACACCAATGAGAATGCTAGTTGCCTCTTCTTTGATGGAACGCGACTAGTTACTTCAGAAAATTGTGCAGAGAAGAGACCTTACCTCTGCAAACAGAAAGCAGGTGTGTACATTTTAAAAAATCAAGGAAATGCTGATCTGACCAGGAAGTTGTTAGATGTCTTTGCTCTGACAGAAATAGTAGTATTTCCCTAGTCAAATTGCAAGGCTGCCGTTCAAACTATTAAAACTATTTGGCAGAAGGAATCCTTCTAATCTATGAAGGGGAGGTGGGCTTGATTCTGTAGTGTATAGATGGTGGGGGAGGATCGGGTTTTTGTGGAGGGAGCGGATACGGTAGGGTTATTCCGCTCAGGAAGGGGGAGAGATTCTTTGCGCATATCTATGACGTGAGGCGCTGGTATAGTTGTGGGTATTGCGAATGGGAGTGACCAAACTGCCTTGTGTGTTGGGAGAGGACATACCAACGAATAATCATAACCTAAACATATAGAAAGGCTCATGGAGCAACCGAATAAGCAAAGATCATTTTTCTTCAAGTTTGGCCGGTCGGAATGTGAGTATGTATGTTCAGTACATAAGTCAATAGTTATAACTAATGATCTAAATTCGTTTTACATTTGGTTATTTGCTATGGGTATACGTGTGGATTCTACTCCTTGCAATTTTTGTATCTATTTACTTGCTGTTACATATTTTTTATTTAATTGATATCACTATTAATATCAATTTATTTTTTAAAGAGTAGTGAAAATTTCTCCCAGAACAGAATCAGATCCAATGACCTAGATTCCATCCCATCTAGCCCATGGATAGATTTTCGCGTTTCCATCGGCCGATTGGCCCTATTACGATATGGCCACATTAGAAATGTTAAGAGTTAACATGCAACTGTAATTGCAGATCAAATCTGTTACCCTAACTATATAACATCATGAACCATTAACACTACATTATAGCAACACTGTTTGGTATATGAACGACTCCTTCTCTGAGCTATTACGCAACAGATTTATGATTCCATGGTTCATTGCTAGTCATGTCATTTTACTGATTCTGAGATATTAACCTGTGTTAATGGCAATGCTCACGTCCTTACTATGTATGTTCGGTGTGTTTAATATTATTATTTGACCGTTCAAAGAAAAAAGGTAAATATACTTTCTCATCGTTAGGACATTTCTTCAAATTTATCAATATAATACTTTTCAGATTAAATCCAACTTTTGTTGTTACGTTAAATCTATAGAACAAATACTAAGGAAATACCTGCTAAAAGGGTAATATCTAAGTCTTTTGTCGGGTTTCTGCAACAAATTTGACGTATTTGTTTTTATTCCGATATGTTTTTCACTTTGCAGAATTTTCTCAACTCCCAGTGGCAGTTTACTCTTCCTTCAGAGATGAAATGAATTGGAAGGACGAGATTATGTGGCCAGGTTTGAAATAATACGTCATTATTGACAGACATTACTAGAAATAAGTCTGACTTACGCCAAGTTACGGTATTTATCTTAAACTATCTAGTCATGGTCACTTAGGATCAGATTTTTGAATTATTACCAAATCAATGTTTGACTTATTGTTAGTCCTTATATGACAATACTTAATTCAATATTAGCTCATCAATCAACTTCATAGAAAGTCTTACATTCTAATCAAAAGCAGAACCGTATATATATATATATATATATATATATATATATATATATATATATATATATATATATATATATATATATATATATATATATATATATATATATTGTCAATTCCACAATTTGCTGCAACACGCCGAAATATGTGTCTCCGTGTGTTCTAAGAAATTTATAATATTTTTAGCATCGAAATTTGAGTCAGTCGTTATCCGTGTTCTCTCACGTAAGAAAAAGGTCGTTGTATGTAAATGATAAAAATTGTCTGAGTCCAAAGAGAACAGTTTATTCGTCAAATTCTGCGGTAAGCACGTCAACATTTCAAAGTTTTGATGAAATTTTTAGCTGTAACATCACTTTTACTCGTTTGCATTGCATTACCCTGCACCAACCAGATGGATTGTCAATTCACCTATAAAGGTAACTCAACAATAATATTAAAAATATTTATATTAAAAAAAGGTATGGTATTCTATCTCTTATCGGCATTCATCGCACTTTTTCTCTTTTAAATTTCATGTAAATGAGTAGAGAAATGTAAATTTGTAAGTGGGTATTATTCAGCGCTCGGCAAATAATGTGTCAATGTCGTCGTGAATTTAAAACGCGACAAATGAGCATATTAGCCAATGACTGTTGAAGTACGCCTGGGTTTTCTATGACACATATCTGACGTAAAAGCAGAAATTCCCGTAATGGCGATATTGTCTTCTATAAGTGATGTATATGAATATTCCAAAATAAATAAATAAAAAGATTCCGGTAATACTTAAACTTTCTTTATGGAAAATAACCCATATTAATTTTTGTATGTCAATATTTCGGTTGAAACTAACCTCTCAGAAACAACAAAATAACCAACAATAAATGAAATTAAAAATATCGATCTCATCTCGTCATTGACAGTCATGAGGCAGAGATTGTGTAGAAATTTGTTTATGTATCGTTTATATAGGCCTATACACATTTGTGTTCTTACAGCTGTATCTTTCGCGTAATGTCCCTGGTTCGATTTTGGTGTGCAATGTGCGGTATCATATTATGTTCACAAGCACCTTATTTGTCCTATAGTGGTCAAGTACAATACACCCGTAGTTTGATATTTCGTTATACCACAACATGTTGTGTACTAACATTACCGTAGTTAAACCGATATGTTTTGTTATATTTCTCTGTTTATCAAATAACACTGACCCTGGTGAATGTGATCTCTATTCGCGATAACTTCAATATGTTTTTTCCCCTATTAATATTATGTTCTTCTGTGGAATTGAATATGATAAGGAAAAAAACCAGCAGCAGTTTAGTTCAATTATCATGTTGGCATCGTTACTGTTCTTTGACAAAAACCAAACAAAAGATGCCTCTGGTTTGGTTTAATCTGGAGGGATCTACAGTCAATTTTTTATTTCTTCAACTGTTAAAGCATAGCGTTTATCGTATAACGGTATAGGCTGTCAATGTAGCGTACGATCAGCTATGGTAGGCTAATGATTAATCTCAACTACCATTGCAACTTTTGAATGCAATGTACAAAACCGGAGAAACAGAATATAAATGAGTCAATCGTGGCTGAAATATTTTTTGCTCAACTAAACATGCAAGAAAACTTGATTATAAAATCACAACTGTCTTCCTTTGCAATATCAAAAAGCTCTTGAATAGGAGAATGTTTTGTAACTTGAAGAATTCTCTTAGATCAAAACATTGCATTACTGATTGTAAATCAGTACAGTACAACGTATTCGACTCTTTCAAAGAAGAAGACCTTTTGACCAAATATGAAACCTCGAACACAAGGAGATTAAAATGTTTTGTTAAGTGTTGTCATTCAACAACTCTCTAGAAGGCTATTTTCCTGATTTCATGATGTACCTATTGAGTTGTATTCACCAATAGCATGACCTTTTCGTTTCTTCTAACGACGTAAATTATACTCAAACCTATTCACGACTCATATGACTTGCAACGATATCAACTTTGAGCATTATTTCCGTTTTGCCAGTTTGGTTCTCGTAAAATGACCAAAATGCTGTGTTTGGTTTTATTTTCTCTTTTGAATATTGAAGCTATGACGTCACGGAGGCGCTGCGATTATCATGCCAAACATGGGTATAGCGTCAAGTTTGAAGGTCATTTGTGTACCTGCTGTGGGGTTTCTAAAATTTTACATATATATATATATTTATATATTCATTGGGGAATAAAATTATTGTAAAGGATGAAGAGCAAAATAACTCTACTTGACAACCAAAAGATTGTAAAGAGAGGCTAAGCCAGGAATAATATTATCGCTGTTTTTTTTCTCCTAATCTTCAGTTACGCACAATCTTTGAAACTTGCAAGGTTGTTTAATACGTCCTTAGTTATTTTTTATAAATATAGCTTAAAAATTTGCTTTATGTCGGTTCTTAAAAGTTAATGACTACTTAATCGTAGTACATATGACAGAGATTATGCAGTAGATATTTACAAGCCGTTGATAACGAAGGACATGTTGGAGTCCTTGGATTCCTCTCTCCGTCTCTCCTTTCTCGTCAAGCATCTTTCCGTTATTACACAAGTGTTGATTTAACGACCAACTAAAGATTCTGTTCAGTTCTTAATTTTCGTCGCCAGGATATGTGATATGTTACTATGTATAGCATGTAAATACACATGTATGACGGTAACCGTACAAAACCTCAATAGACTTTAACTACATTATTTGAAATGACATTTTCCTTGTAAGCTCATTTATTGATATGAGAATTTGTTCTCCAATAGCATCGGTATATTGATCAAAATCAACTACAAAGATTGCTTTTACTCTTGTGTCAACATATCCAAAAAGAAATTGTTCTCGACAATGAACTACTAAAACAGACGACAGGGCATTTTGGAAATGTCGTCATTTCAAAACTTGGCCAGTAGTATTTCTTATATGATTAGAATAATGTTTCTGTTGCGACGATATTATACTCTGTTGTAAAACAAAATGTAGCTTCCCTGCTGTACCAAGCAATGACAGATCTCCAATATGTCTAAAATTGAATCATAATTCTCTGTTGTAGTTTAATATAGTTCTCTGTCGAGACAAATAAAGATAGTTCCATGTTGAGATCTGTACCTGAATCATAATCCTCTGTTGTAGTTTAATGTTTGTAAAAGAGCTACTCGTCAAAAGAATGTTGGTAATGAAAACCTCAAAATAGCATCTTATTAGTCGTAAAAGTTTATCGGAAATGTCTGATCATGCTTCCCCTTCAAAACTAACAGTTAACATTACATAATCCAACACATCCACACAATGTAGTTCTTTAAAAGGATAGGCTTAATATAGCCAGACGCACTCAGTCATTATGTATTATCGTTTTGCTGGCACCACATATGTTATTAAAATAAACTCACGTTAAACAAGAAGAATTGTTGAAGTCAGTCCTCGTCGATCGACGGCTGCTTCGTGCTCCGCATATGTGATTATCTCATTTAGATTCGCGTATCAACATTCACAGTGACAAGCAGATAGACTTGCTGCCATACATGCGTAATGTTCTCTGCAGTATTACACTCAATCATGTTATGAACCTTCAGAATAACGTCAACTAAGATTCTAAGTGTGTAAAATATCCATTCTTACGACAAGTTCATATAAGGGACAGAGTAAAGGAGGTATACAATTCAAGTATTATATGGAAATTTTATTCAATTCGTAAAGTGATTCAATATGTGTTGTGTTCTGATTTTAAATATTAGTGTCTCTGAAAAGAACAACTTATGTTAACTACTTTTTTTTTATTGCAAAGCTATGTTCAATGTGATAAGAAAAAACAGATGAGAGAAAGAGATGAGAATCGGAAGTAAAGGCAAACGCAAAAGATCGCACTGATAAACAGGTAGTTTCAATGCTTCCTCCATGCAACAGAATTACTGTAGCGAGGAGGTTAAGATAGGGTTTCTTTACTACGTAACTAACAGAATTAAGACACAACAAAATTATGTAGGTTGCTTGCAGTGTATTAGCAAGCTGTAAACCTGACATGCTTCCTTGCACCCAAAATTAGATAAGTCACGTACAAATATAATGAAAATGGGTTATTTTAACATTAAGGACTAAACATAATTCACTCCTTATAGAGTAAAACTATAGCATTTAACAAGAGTATACAACACATTGTTGATTAAAAACCATATATCAATAAGGGGCGTGATCTATGGTAGCCTAAGTGACTACTTTTCAATAGGTCTAGTGAAATACTCGAAGGGTCAACTTCGAACTTGAAATATCCAAAGAAACGTAATGACATGTTGCAGCAAATGTATGTAAAATCCCCATACGTGAACATCACTGAAAAAATAAACTAGTCAATATTGCCACAGACTAACGTTAAATTAGTCTTTAACGTTAGTCAATGCACCAGGACTAGCAAAAATCTTCGTTTCATCGCTGCTTCTTAGTTAGTTTACACTGACTAAGGAAAATATAATCGCAGCTTAGTCGGTGGCGACGGACTAAGGTATTTTAACCCATGGACTAAGAACGATACGGACACCCGATTTACGCCATAATCGTAGCTTAGTCGGTGTCGACGGACTAATGTATTTTAACCCAATTCGATTCACTTCAATTTGGAAACCGAGAGGCAACGGCAGCTTGCTGGGCTTGGCATAGTTTCATACGATCACTCTAAGCAACTTTCAACCGTAAATCACCCAAGAAGGTCTTTAGAAGAATGGAGGTATTAACTGCATCATCGGCCTACCTGTTATTCCTTTAACTAGAAGGTAAAATTAAAGTTAATTGTTAGGCCACTGGCACTAGTACTGTATTATGGTTAGTGTAACGCTACCGTTGTCACGTTGGCGTTTCGCAATACACAAGTGCAATGACAGTGAGTAGCCTATAGGCTTCTACTGGGTACTGCAGTGCATTCTCAACACTAAAGTGTGCATTCTAAACACCAATTAACAATGTGTTATGTGTGTATTGGGCTAGATTGAACAGTGGCACATAATCTTCTAATTTATTCCCAAACAAATGCTGGAACTATAAGGCTCAATAGTTTATTTGAAGTCTACACTCATTTGGTAAAGATTTCCTGTAATTTCCCATGTGAATCTAAAATGGGTAGGCTTTGTGATATTGAATAAGCAAGGCTAGACCTTCAAACGTACAGTCACAGTCGGCTGAACACATGTTGGCTAGTCAACGGTATTATGTTGCGAGCAGTCAGGATGCACGCTTCAGTTCTATTTAACCTTTTCATTTATCATTGTTTAGTATTTAATTTCCGGTCACGCCCAGGAAACAATTGCGACATTCCTTCACGGTCGACTTGCTTACTGTAAGAAGTATTAACCGTTTTTTTCTCAGGAAAGCTTGATAGTCTGAAGTTATTATAACATGTGCTTTTAGTATACTGCCAAAAGAGTAAGTTGCTGTATTTGTATTGATATTTTATGTAGAAGTAACGGAAAATTTAGTATGTTTAGTTTGGTCTAATTGCACGTTTTTTTACTGTCCAATGTAGTGCAGGGTTCACTTGCGCGAATTCAAATTATTCTGTTTATGTGTATGCATCGATTCTTAGATTATGATGTTTTTTTGACATGTATTTGTAATTCAAGCATCTGTTTAGTAGCAAAGTTTAAAGGTTAAGATTAATTAGTTTTCTCTTTTTTATCCTAGATTGAATGAAACTCATTGGCGTAAATAATAGATCAGATGATACAGTTTAACGCAGTTGCTAAAACTCTGGGTATTCTCTAGTCTTCGCCGGTCCATTATATACTTTAGTACTACTAGTAAGACTAAATCAAAACGACCGTAGACAAACTTAGTGTAACAAAGTACTGATTCTCCTCTAGCCTAGGTCTAAACAGGCTTGTTATGTGAGCAAGCAAAATAACAACTAAAAACGATTAGGCCTATAAATAAGTTGGCTCAGTGCATTTCTGTTTCTAAAATTTTATATTTTTAAAGATCATAAAAACAAACAAAGATTTAGCCCATGTTTTATTATCTCTGTATTCTGGGCATTTGATTCTGGTTGCAATGGTGATGACACTCTCGTTCAAATTTTCAGCTTTATACAGTCTGCTTCAAACTTTGGGATTGTTTTTTTGAGACTATAGTGGAAGCAAATCTCACATAACTTTGTGGTGACATCTTTATTTTTTTTTTTTTTCAAATGATGAATACTTTGCTGTTTCTTTTTTCCAGCAGGAATTGAAATGCCAAATATCTAAGTCAAGGGTGAGCTTTCCTGTGATGTACGACACCAGTGTGGAGGCAACAACAGAAGAGGAGAACTGTGTTATATATGGCTTAAAGACATGTTTTAAGATGATATATTGGTACCCTTCGCAGAACAAAAGAGTTTATCCAAGAGTCCAAAAAGCAAAGGAACAAGTACCATAGAGAAAAAAGATGGAAGAGTGAGTTTAACTATTGTACCCAACTGTTTAATGATATATAAGATATTTTCATAACCTGTTTTAAAAAAAAAAAAACAGTCTAGTTTATCATTTACGTGCAAGCTTCATAAGTTTGGTCAAATTTTCACTGATCTGTAGAGCGGGAGTCCAGAGGGTTTGGTTAGCTGGGAAGGTAACCAATTGCCTGGTACATCACAATGTTCACAATGCATTCCTGTATATGAAACCTGACGACTGGCAAACCGACTGTGGTGGATGTGGCTGGGAGAGCAATTTTAAAGTCACCTAATAGCTAACCTAGAGCAGCTTTCATGGTAACCACATCAAAGTAAGAACAATGTGTCAGGTATGGCCCCAAGAGCAACAAATGGCCATTGCCAGTAATTATTGGTGGTGGGGTACCCCTGCCAGTGATCTATAATTGACCCCTCACGGCTGACCTAGGTCAGCTCATGAGGTAACCACTTGAAACCTACTGGAAAATGTTGGTTAGGACTTCAGATACAAGGGATGGGCATTGCCAGTAATTTTTATTGGTGGGGTACCCCTGCCAGTAGACCCTTCATATGTAAGGATGGGCATTTCCAGTATTTTATATTGGTGGGCCACCACTGCCAGAGTCCGCCCATCCCTTACATATAGAATCCTGTTAATAATTTTCCAGTAGTTTTCAACTGGTTAAATCATGAGCTGACCTAGATCAATGAGGGGGGGGGGGCTTTTTGGGGGTCTACTGGCAGGGGTACCCCTCTAATATAAATTACTGGAAATGCCCATCCCTTACATATATATAGAGTCCTGCCAATCATTTTACAGTAGTTTTCAACTGGTTACCTCATGAGCTAATCTAGGTCAATGGGGGATGGGCATTTTGGGGGTCTACTGGCAGGGGTACCCCACTAATATACATTACTGGAAATGCCCATCCCTTACATATATATAGAGTCCTGCCAATCATTTTACAGTAGTTTTCAACTGGTTACCTCATGAGCTAATCTAGGTCAATGGGGGATGGGCATTTTGGGGGTCTACTGGCAGGGTTACCCCACCAATGTAAATGACTGGAAATGCCCATCCCTTACATATGAAGTGATACCTATCATTTTCCAGTAATTTTTCAACTGGTTATCTCATGAGCTGACCTAGGTCAATGAGGGAATGGGCATTTTGGGGGTCTACTGGCAGGGGTACCCCCCCCCCAATATAAATTACTGGAAATTCCCATCCCTTACATATGAAGTGATACCATTTTCCAGTAGTTTTCAACTGGTTACATCATGAGCTCATCTAGGTCAATTGGGGATGGGCATTTTGGGGGTCTACTGGCAGGGGTACCCCACCAATAAAAATTACTGGCAATGCCCATCAGTTGTATCTGAAGCCCTAACCAACATTTTCCAGTAGGTTTCAAGTGGTTACCTCATGAGCTGACCTAGGTCAGCCTTGAGGGGTCAAATATAGATCACTGGCAGGGGTACCCCACCACCAATAATTACTGGCAATGGCCATTTGTTGCTCTTGGGGCCATACCTGACATATTGTACTTACTTTGATGTGTTACCATGAAAACTGATCTAGGTTAGCTATCAGGTGACTTTAAAATTGCTCTCCCAGCCACACCCACCACAGTCGGTTTGCCCGTCGTCTGGTTTCATATACAGGAATGCACTGTGAACATTGTGATGTACAAGGCAATTGGTTACCTTCCCAGCTAACCAAACCCTCTGGGATCCCGGTCTATTGGGATCATTATTAACATGATTAACATAATTATTAAGTTTTGAGAAATATCTTGGTGTTATGCTGTGCAAAGCTAATAATAATTTGGTAAAGCTGCTATTCCTGGCTTATAATTTGAGGGACCTAGATTTAAATGTATACCTCCCAATATGTTATAAAATTTTAATGTAAATGTATGTTTATGATAATGTGAGTTATCATGTGCTATATCTGTATCTGTGCTTACACGTATATCATATTTTCTGTTCACAGGTCAATAATGGTGCAGATTTTGGCTTCCTGAAGACAAGTGGGAGGTCATTTGTAGTTAAGAGAAACACTCTTTGTTCGTGAAGACTTAACTGGTGTCGATTTGGGGTACCACTTTAAAAGGAAAGTCATGAGGAACCCTTGCCCAAGATCCAACTTTGCATTATTGTGCAGTGCTATACTTTTGCGATTCATGTTTGATCCATTAACTTGTCTTAACTTTGTTGGAAAAAAATCAGATTTTCAGATTTTATTTACAGTGATTTCTTCTCTATCTGTCGAAAGTCAGCCTTTTGTAGACATCAGAAGTTTTATCAGAAATAAATACTGCCAACGTACACATTATTTGTGTTTCTTCTTCTCTCTTTTCTTTCAGTGATGCTAGTCAGTGAAACTAGTCGGGTTTAATTCTTTCAGTGAATCTAGTCGGTGCAACTAGTCAGTCGATACGGACTAAGAAAGGTTAGTCGGGAGAGGCACCATCCTGACTAATGTAAAACCTGCTATAAACTAGTCGGTGGCTCATATAAATTAGTCGGTAAAGACCGACTAATGTCACCAACTAATGTAACTGACTAATATACATTTACCGACTAAGAAATTGTTGATCGACTAAGCTGACGGACTAAGATGACCGACTAAGAAATCCAACTGACTAAGGAATAAATTAGTCGGTATAGCAACTGACCAAGGCTATGTTAGTCGGGAGAGGCACCAGATGGACTAACGTTATGTTAGTCGGTGAACCAATTTAAGTTTTCAGTGATGACACATACGGTACGCAGGCCTACGTATACGGGGCTAAAGATACGTACGTGTATGGTAGGCCCCATGGGACAAAATATAATATATTATATACGCGTATATATTCGAATTAATATATGTATATATTCGAATTTATATATTCCTGCTAATGTGATTGGCTGATTTAATACGTGTATAAATTCGAATCAATACTTGTATATATATATTCGAATTAAGACGCGTATATATATATATTCCAATTAATACGAATATTTATTCCTACTAATGTGATTGGCTGATTTAATACGTATATATATTCGAATTAATACACGTATATGGTCGAATTAATTCGCTTATATATATGTTCGATTTAATACGTGTATATATTCGATTTAATATGTATGTATATTCGATTTAATACGTTTATATATTCGAATTAATACGCGTAGATATTCGAATTAATATTATATGGTACATTTACGTGCGGATGAGATGATATGCACGTATTTGGACCCGCTCGTATGTAAGCATTGTCAGATTACGCACCACTCTTAAACGGATATTCCATACGTGTGAATGGTGCATACATTACATACATATGTATGACAGTGAGTGTGTATAGTGTGTAGTCTGATTGAACTGGGCGAATCCCAGCTCCTGTAGAATTTGGAAATGTATATATTTATACAACAATATGTATATATGCACATATGGGTCGGGTTAAAACAGTAATGTAGAGGTCGCACTATAAGTATGTCTACCAGAGAGCTTCTACGTGCTTTTAAAATTCACATGCATGTTCGTATGAAGTTATGTTGTTCCCTTGGAAAGTTAAATCTATAATCATCTTTAGCAGAAACAAATGCTGTAACGCTTACACATATGAGACGTTGCAATAAAGACTGGGTTTGCTTTCTTCTAACTTCACAAGCTAAAATTTCGACTGTCTCTCCTACTTCGGATTTTCTCAAAGTGGTAGGCTTATTGGCGGTCAAAACACCGTACATTTCTGATGGATATCTACAGAGGTTCATGCAAATCTTTATGTCATTTAAACATCGACAAGACCAATATCTGTATTCCATCCTCGTGTTTTATACATTTTATACATTTGTGATTAGGTGGTGAAGTTCCTCTGGATAGACCAACCGCTGTGGCCATCACAACTGAAAGACTAGAGATGTTAATACCAGCCAGATTGTATATTATAGTGGTGTCTTTCTCATTGCTTGGAACAATTCTGACCATTTCTTTTGGTTTGCTGCTTATTTTGATGTCGAAGTGCAGGTAAGTAATAAACACTTTAGTTGAAAACAAAATACCTGTGAAGATGAATGATGTTATTGCATGTCCTCAGACAATGATGTATGTGCATGCTCCTTACTTGAAATTTAACTGTTCTTTTTTATCTCTCTAAATTGTACACATCTCCCGAAAGTGCAATATTTACTAATATAGATTGAGAAGGTCTTCGATCAAAATAAAAAAATATATAACAAACAAACCGTTTTGACAATATTAATTCCTGTATACAAATAAAGAATTATATCTTCTCGATCCGTACCATTTCCATTGCTGATAGGTCTACACCATTCCCTATGGTTGACTGCATCATCTACTTCAGCTGTATTCTGATGTATTGCTCAATTGCCTTTGTAAAGTCACAGATGTTTCGGCCACTTTCAGACCAAGAATACATTTGGCTTTGTAAGGTATGCAATCTTAAATAATATTACCATAATCAACATTATACCAATCTGTCCCCCCCCCCACCCTCCCCATCCATACCTATCAAGCCCATCTGAATCTGGTTCTGTGTTCGTTCTGTGCGTCGTTCGGATTAAGCCGTGGGATATTGACCATCCTGCCAATATACCTTGTTAAATAATCGTAGGTGTGGTTATACACTTCTGGTCAATTTGGTTGCTCAGTCCCTGCATTAGAGAGGTTTGTGTCTCATATAACACACATATACGTCACTTATTGACCTTCGATTGTAAACCTCCGAATGTCACAATTTTAACTTCCATGGTGCGTTTTTGGTGACGACAGTAAGTTATTATATTTTGGTGGTATTTTGTCTAACCTTTAAGTCGGTCTTGTTTATATGATCATAAGATATTGAGCCAGGAATTTTAATTGGATTACAAGGGTTTTGATCTTTCATTTTAATTTACTTTCTCTCCTTTACTTTCAGATCAAATTCTCACTTTTTTCAGTTGGACTCACGGTTGGCTTGTCCGCAATGGTTGGTTTGACCTGGGCTACTTACCAAGCCTCCATTCATGTTGGATCACGTGATAAGGTAAACCTCCAAGCTAAACACAATCTTAGATTTGATAAACTGTGGCAATAACCCTCATTATTGATTGCTCTTGTTTATGAACACTTTACACTACTAACATCACACGGCATAGCAAGTATCATGTAAAACCAAAATAGATTGTATTTCTGGGTATTAACGCAACACTGTCCTCTAATAACCTTCTACCTTACCTTACATAATCCAAGTCTTACAAATCTTACATTTCTTCACAACGTTAAGCTTCTTTCCCTCAGCCTACCAGTAGTAGAAAACTGTATCTAATCATTGCTGGCTTTGCTGCAATCGACGTGATAATGCTGGCCCTGCTAAATCACTTCTATCCATTGTATATACGGATTCATCCACTACAGACTGAGGTAAATCAAAATGTCTTTAATCTACAGATTGTTCATCCTTCATCATCCTTACAATGTGTAATATATACTTTTCTTATTACATATACTGACTATTCAAGGTGTCATTTCACATTTAACACAAATATCTTAAAGTTAATATTTATGTACAAGGTATTTACATGAACATATAATATAGGAACTGTTTATATAGAAGATTTTTTTCAGAACTATGTGCAGTCTTTCATTATCCACGATACTACAATATATGTCATATTTTGTTTATCGCTGAAAGTATGGATTAATCAAATTAGATAACATATTATATTATATTATATATTGTATACTATATATTTTATAATGATATATTATATATTATACATTATATACTGTATATGGTATATCGAATGTTGTATATGGGATATTGTATGCATTTATAATTGCAGGTCGATCCCAATAATCCTAACCATGTGTTAGAGTACTACGCAACTGTGTGCTCCTCAAGTGGTGACGTCATACCCTATGTCATATTCTTAGCTGATAAAGTTTTGTTGATGTTGGTGGGATCCTTTGTGTCGTTGGATATATTGCTAGTAAGTAAACATTTAATTGTAAGACTTTAATTTATAATATTTTAATAAATTGTAAGAAATGTTATAAATAGTTATTAATGCAGATAATAAATAATTTTAACTTGGTGACAGTTCATTTGCATTTTGACGTCAAGTTAGTTACATAGTAGACGCACTGTTGGTGATGTCGTGTGACCGATGCAGCGTAGGTCCTGCTTACAATTCGGCAATTTTATTTTATTTTCGAAGCAACTAGATTGTTTAACACAGTTCCCTATCCCTGTGATATGACCGCTAACAGTAAAAAGGTAGGTTATGTTAAGTTTTAACTTCAAATCTCTTGATTTTCTAGACATAATATATTTATGCCAATCAAATGGTGGCATGGGTTACTCAGAAAATACAATAAAAAGGAAATACATACGTGATATGTACATTGATAAGTAATGTTATGATATAAATGATGTCAGCCTCAACGTGTGAATATAATGTTGGTATGTTGTTATCATTTTTATTAGGGAAATACGACTGTATTGCTCGGACACAGCAAGCACGCAGCTATCTCTATCTATAATGTCATCTTATTCTTCTGTTGCGCTCTGACTTTGATGTTCATCCTTGAGGAAATGCCCATATATATATTCCTCTTTACCTCCGCTCTCATCATCTGTTGCACAACTGTCACCGTCTTGATGTTATTTTTGGCCATGGTAGGATATATTGGACTCATCAGTATAGCTTAACATTATTGTCTATAGTGCCATTATTATGTTGAAACTACACACTAGACACAGTAAATCACTTTCTTCAAGAAATATTTAATAACTTGACTGAATGTCATATTTTATCGCTTGATGCCATTAATATAGTCAGTATATATGTAGATACCTTGCGTAAACCCTGGCCACATACGCCCCCCCCCCCCACCCCCTCCTCAACCTAACAGATGTATAACCGAGGCGATGAACATCGTCATCTTAGCGTGCACGGAACTTCGAGAGGACCGATCGAGCTGATATTTTAGCTTATAGGTTGAAAACATTTTCCTTCCCTCTGCCCTGTTCACTGTTCTGTTGTTAAGATTCAGCCTAACACAAACTGAAAATTTAACGTACCAGTATCCAATGGTCAACGGCTATTTTACAAACTCTATAGAAAGACATCATGCTACCCTAACGTTACAGAACAGACACATTGAAACAAAGGTGTATGAACAGTTTGTCACAGTTAAGCTAAACAAAAGGCATAGACAAAAACAAAGTATAAATTATTCAATTTTGCGGAGCTTTACTGAATTATCGTAAACTATATCGAGGTATCATATCGTCTAAAATTTGATATTTTCTCTTTCCTCTAGCTTCGGGAATCTAATTCTACGACCAACAGGATGCCACCATCTGCAAATCGAGAACCATTGATACTTCAAGAAGAAAACTCTATTTTAAAGAAACGTCTGGCGAAGGTAACAAAATATTAACATCGATCTGCTTCCATTTGGCTTATAATTCTGGATCTTATAATTCGTCAATTGAAGTCATTTTTGGAGAATGTGATGGGAAAAGAGATTGAGATATGGGACTCACTGTAAACTTACAATATTTGTGTTTATGGAACCCAAAAATATTGACAATTTACCACTATATGTGAAGAGACATAGATGTCGACACTCGTACACCATTCTATTTTATATATACTTGTTTGCTTGTAGATAAATATTACTGTTGATACTATACCATTCACGTACCCAGCAAAATTCCAAAGGCGGCAAGCAAACTTTGGCGCGTTTCCAGTAACCGGTTAACTGTCAAAACCGGTCAACGATCAAATTGAAGTAACCAATTAATCGGTTAATTTTGAAAATTGAACCGTTGGACCCTACTTTAAAGAAAAGTTTTTGGTTCTTTTTGTTCTACTTTAATTTACCAAGGGAAATTGCCCCGACACCTCTCCCCCTTGACCCCCTCAGATGCCCGTGGGTACTATTTATCCAACAATAATCTATCCATCAATTTTAAATATTGTTTTCTACAAACATAGCTAACCGATCTGGTACAGAGACAACTTGAGACGGACCGGAGAGTTGTAGAACGGGAAGAAACAGATCGCAATTCTCCCAAAAGAAATTAGTAGTAACATGTACGGAAAGCAATATCCTATATGGAATACCAGGATCATGTATGGAATGACGTTAAACCCTGCAACGAACATGGACACTCTCTGAGCGATAGCAGTGCCCTGCGAAGAAATAACAATACCCTGTTCATGGACTAACCACGCCCTGCAGAGAAATATCAATACCCTATGGATGGACTAACCACGCCCTCAATACATAATAATTTACCCTATACAAAGAATATATATGCCTCGCTCGGAAATACAATGCTCTCTATGGAATTAATATGCCTTGCCCTGAACTTTATGCAACACCATCATCTTAGTTCATCATCTTCCTTCAGCAAAATCATCTTTGTCCGGTAATGGTGAATGATAACCTGATTAAAACATTTACATATATTACTGTTGCTTCGTAATTCTTCATAATTTTGAGGATTTAAAATATCCATAATAGGTCCTATGAATTCAGTGAAATTTTGCAATAATTTCTTTTAAACGTTTGTTGTTACTTTCAATAAAGGAAATGGAATAGGTCGATGTGTTGGCAATATGTATAACAATAAAACCGTAGTTATAAATAGCAGTGTATTTTGGTTATTTACATTTGTATTGTCTGACAATTGTCATTCTTATTACCTGCAGTTACAAGGTTGGATTGCACGGATAGATATTACCCCACCTATAATAAAATCACGCACATGTAGTTACGATCAACAGCAACCCACCCCCCCCCCCCACCACACCTCCCCCCCCTAATGCAACCCTCAAACCAAAATAATAAATTATTTAATTTATATAAATTATATAAATTATATATATATATATATATATATATATATATATAATTTGTATGTTGCTTACATGTATTTCCCCAAACTAAATGTCTAAGCCATGAGAACTAAAACTTAAGGAAGTTTGGGAGCATCATTGGGTCTGGGAAGTGTTATTTCCGGCGATCTGGGAGGTATATTTGCCCCAAAAAAAGTATTGTACGCTACGCGCGAACCCATGATCGCGCTCCGCTTAGATAGTATCAGAGAATAGACACGCGTCCCCACCATTATCCAAGACTGATCTGCGCCCAGGATTCTCTTTACGGGCTGTACCCTGTGAACCACTTTTCTGTCCGTCTGTCCGGAGAGAGAATTTGAGTTAAGTCTAGTTAGCAAATTCGTAGTTCTCAAGTACTTACTTGTACTCAAGATATTGTACTTAAACTGCTAGCCTGGTCCTTATCAGAGAACCGAGCTACTAAGTCAAGACGATCGTCTAAACTGTAAGCACCATTGCGATACTTATTTTCACGATGTTCGATTGAGCGCCCCTCCTGTTTTCTATGATGATCAGGCCAATTCGCCTTACAGCTTGTTACTAATGCTTTTTAATGTGCTTGAAATAGTGGGCGAGTTCATTCTGCTGTCCAATTCGATTGAAACCTTGCAAGCAGCTTTCAAGAAGGTTCTTTCCTGAATCAGATTTTAAAGCACAATGACAGGAAACAAGGCGCATCTTCGGAAAAGCTATTTAAACGTATTGTAATCGTCATCTTGACCTAATCACTAACCGACACTAATTAGCAGAGAGATATTAAAACGCAGTAATTATCAAATATAATAGATTTGAAAACGCCAGTTTCAAAATATTGTTCTTATGTCACAAAGTGCTTGTTTGAGACTAATGAATTTCTCCAGGGACAGTAATTATATTATTTGGTGTTATCAAGTGAATTGTCTTGCAAATCTTTTGTTCCTTTTATTATTGCTTGTTTTCCTTCCAAAATTAGTCTTTATATTTCTCATTGTACCAACGTAAAGGCTTCCTAATCCCAGGGGATGAATGGCGTTTGCGTTGTATGAAAGGAAGAGTTGCTTCCTTTAAATTTAATATCTAGCAGATTCTCTTATTTTGATCGATCGTCATCATACTCTGTGTAATTCTTGGTAAACTTGGCAAAGCTGTCTTACAAATACATAAAAAACAGCTCCAAAGATGGAATCATGGATAGCTCAAGTTCTCTCATAAACATACACAATGAGGATAGTGCCAAACAGATACAATCAGTATTCATATAAAAGACACTCTGCATGTTCAGTAACAGGATACTTGTTACATGTCACACGATACAATACAATACCGTGCCATGTCATACCATACCATGCCATACCGTACAATACCGTACATAACGTACAATACCATACCGTACCATACAATACAATACAATACAATACCGTAAAAAAACCGTAGCATACCGTATCATACCGTATCATACCATACCATACCATTCCACACCGTAACGTACAATACCGTACAGTACCGTATAATACCATATCATACCGTACCATACCGTACCTTACCGTACAGTACCGTATAATACCGTACCGTACCGTAAACTATACCATGTCATCCTCTTCTGTATTATACTTTACTGTAATGCACTGTGCTGTACTTAACATAACAATGACACCACTTTGCTTTTGTATTTTTCAAATATTACCAGTCTTTACCATCTCCATTAGGATATTAACAGAGTATACTGAAGCAGAAACTGATAATGGCATTATTCTATATTAGGTCTATTCTTTGCTGTTCAATTCAAGGATGCATGCTCAAGCAAAAGATAAAACTTTTGTTGCTAGTAATTATCTCTAGCTATTCCGATTCTCAGGATATTCAGATAGATCTCTTGAATGCTCTGTTAATGCTAAATTGATGGTGAAGTTGGCTCCTCACTGAATGGTTAATGTTAATAATACGCCTTTTTTTATAATTCTAATCACTCAACCAAATAGATCTTTGAACTTCATGCAAACAACACAGCATCATTGTGTGAAATTCAAGTCAGTTGTCCTTGAAAATCTTCCGACACATCGTAAGCTTGTCACCTGATTTCATAAATTCTTTTGTTTTCCTAATGAGTTTTATGTTTCATCTGAGGAGCTAAACCTAATGGTCCGTGTATTAGACTATACGGTATAGTCTAGCCACTTTAATCGATGAACCTAAGCTGAGTTTTATGTTTCATCTGAGGAACTAAACCTAATGGTCCGTGCATTAGACTATACGGTATAGTCTAGCCACTTTAATCGATGAACCTAAGCCGTTTAAATGGTCATGTCTCATAAATTAAAACTATCATAGACAGTGCAACGTGCGGATAGTAGCTTTTATCTAACGGCTTACACCATTTAACCTTGTTGCCAAACCTCCTCCATAAAAAAAAATCGATAAGAAGTTAGCTTTTCTTTCATTATTTTTGTCATGAAAAATGATTTGTCAAATGAAACGAGAGACACCAATGATGTTTGTTTCATATGAGATTACGAGTAAAATGAGTTTGTCAGTAAAAATGGGGTTTACATCCTCAACCGTGCTTCAAGAGTTTCAAGGCATCCGTAGGTAAAGTACTTGGTAAACGCTACCCAAGTCTTCCGTAGCCCTGACAACACGGAAGTATTTTTAACTCTGGGTTTGCATTTATATGTGGATGTATGACACAAATAGAACTGATTTGTGTTCCAGCGGGTCGTATCGATAACGGAAAAAAATCGAAATTTATCGAAGACGAACAAATATTTATCGAAGACGAAAAAAATAGAAATTTATCGAAGACGAAAAAATGAAAATTATATATTTATTTGGAATTGTAAGGAGAGAATTCATCCTTTTAATGTTACTCGCATCTCAAATGGTGACGAGTGAAGTCAACATCACATCATCCAACATGGAGGAAGAGAAAGTGCCACTGTATATAGGAGGAATGTTTTCAATGACAGGAGGATGGGATGGTTCTGGATGTTTGATGGCAGCAGAACTAGCCCTGGAACAGATCAACAATAGGACGGATATACTACCAGACTATGAGCTCAAGATGGTTTGGGGTGATACTCAGGTAAGAAATGAAAATATTACATCAATTGTAAAGCTTGTCATTAATGGAGCAAATAGCTAATATAAAAAAAGTCGCTAAGTTGTTTTGTCATCATTACAAAAGTAAGTGTCACATAAACATAAAATATAGTTGATTTAACACTTCAATGAGAGCTTAAACTGCCTTGATTATCAACACTGTTATTATTATTGTTGTCTTTACTATTTCCGATCTTTGTCTTCATCTTCTTATTGTGTTTCTTTGTTTCTGACAAATTGACTCCAAGTGCATACATAGCTTATGAGTATTTATTTTCGGAATCAAAAAGTTCTACACAAATACCGTAAACAATAAAAGAATGAATTATTATCGGTGAAGTTATGGGGATATATAATTTATAAATTTATAAGATCATAGTAAAAATAATTATAAATTGCAGGTTGAATGAAATTCTGCCAAAATGTAACGAGTTCTTTTACAAAATGAAATTCATTCTATTTTATATATATTATTGTCATCTTAAATGATGGTAGTCCTGCTCAGTGCAGAAGCAGGCTTTCCAGAGCCCTCAATACAAAATACATATACAATATTATGCAGTAGAAAAACGGTTAACATCCAAAAGCACAAAAAGGACGGCAAAAAGATAGACAAACAAATATCAGACATCAAAACAAAATATATAAGTTTTCATATTGCGTTTAAAAGTATTAAAATTTGGCAAGCATTTCAAATGTGGGGGAAGACAGTTCCACGACCTGCCTCCAGAAACTTTAAAGGACCTTTTACCATTCCCAGATCTAACAGGAGCAAGTAAAACATGATTAGAGCAGCTAGATCTAGTTCTGTACGAATGGCTATCTCTCAGTAGAATAGTATCATCAGTAAGGTAAAGTAACGTTAGCCACATCACCAGCTAATTCGGTTACGACGTGGGTCCTGTCGTAGTAGTACGAGACATTTAAAATATACGTACACAACTAAACACGAAACTGAGACGGCGTGGAACTCTTTCTAATATGTATTAACTATATACGACAATGTGCGTTGGCTGAGACCCAATCCAGACTACTCGAGCCTCAGCTCTTTACAATATATATCGAAGACACAACACACAATTACACTTACCAATTACCAACATAACTGAGACGTATACAACTACAACAACACGTGCAAATTAACATATACAAAAAAAGTAACAATACGAAGGTATGCCAACATCGTGTGACAATAACGATAACATTAAAACCCAAAAGAATGGTGTGCAATCTTACTCTTACATCACCCCCCCCCCCCCCCCATTGAGAAAATGTCCTCATTTTCAAATATATCATGCCATTATTATTATTTATAAAATATATTTTTCTTATAGTCTTTACACATAACATAATGGTGACCAAGGGCGTAGGAACCGGGGGGCTGGCGCCCCCAGCCCCCCCCCGTGAAAAATGTGGAGGGGCGGAAGTATCATTCCGCCCCCCGCTTCGCAAGTCAGAAAACCCCTTTTTCATTTCCAAATGAGAAAAAAAATCTCATTTGGAGCACCAAATTGTATCTAAGGCCTGGTGAAAATACAAAATTAAGTTTACAAAATGGAGTGGGTGTTGAAGTGTGCTATATTGCACCAAATTGCATATGAGGCTACCTGGAAATGCAAAAAATACCAAAGGGGAGGGGGACACCCCCTCCCCTTAGACCCCTCCCCCAGGCCGGCCATCAGTCTTCAGCCCCCCCCCCACTCAAAAGTACCTTCCTACGCCACTGATGGTGACAATAAGCCGCTGTAATACTTTCCACCTTCATGTCTAGCAGGAAGGAATTACTGCTAGTTAATCTATAAAGTTAATGCACACTGTATAAACAAATATCTTCTAAAATTATCAACTGAGATTATTCCGAGATATTATCTACTGAGATTATCAGTCTGAGACTGAAATAAAACATATGGAAACAGAGACTTGTACAAGTTTCCATAGCGACATGTAAATGTAAAAGTATGATTTTCACAAAGAGGACAGATTTACAATTCAAGGTAAAAAAAATGAAAAGTTGCCAATGGGCAATAAATTTAAATATTACTATTAATGTAAGTTTGAAACGTGGCTAAACGTATTGCTGCATCCCTAACATACAGTAACCTATAGGTGCATCTCTAACATACAGTACCGTAACGTATGGCTGCATCTCTAACATACAGTAACGTATCGCTGCATCCCTAACATACAGTAACGTATGGCTGCATCCCTAACATACAGTAACATATGGCTGCATCCCAAACATACAGTAACATATGGCTGCATCCCAAACATACAGTAACGTATTTTGAGGTCCTACAAATTTGATGTTGACCCATTTAACTTACGGTGCCAAGACAAATTACTGACGATAACAGAAATGTCAACATACAAAAAAAATGATTTTCGATGTAAACAATATAAATGGCCAATTTACGATATTTTGTATTACAATAAAAAAAGAAGTAAGAAAACACAAAAAATTGATGAAAAGGTTCTTTAACACAAGAACTAAAAATACAAAAAGTTCATCCATCTCGCAAACATTATAAGAGATCCAAAAAGAATCGTCCTGCGCTGATACCAAATCGACTCTTGCCAGGACTTAAATGGCACATGATGATTTTAACGTATTGCTGCTGCATCTCAAACATACATTTATAGCATTTAACAATTGCAAGCATAGTTTCTTCATTTTTTGTTTGGATGAATACCAACATCTTTTTACATATTTACAGATCTTTTCCAAAGTTATACAACATTGCACCATACACATTTTTTTAAAATTTATATAATATATATATATATATATATATATATATATATATATATATAGGAATAACGGAAAAACTGTTAAACAACTATGCTGCATTAAGAGAAAGGCTGGATCTCGAGTGAGATACAATAATTGAATTAGGTAAGTGATTGGAAGTAAAACAGCCAATGTTTGGTTTTTGCAGAGCTTTCGAGCAAAACTAGCTCTTCTTCAGTGCATGATCACCGAAAGTGACAAGGAGTAGCAGGAATTGAAACTGTTTTATAGAGGAGATGTCGGCATGGTTGTAAGGGCAAAGCGACTTACTGATTTCTGCTGAATTGAGCAGAAGTTTTAGAAATTCGGATTATTATTTTAATCCGCGTCGGATTATTTTAATCCGATTCCGTCGTAATTGTAAAGGAATTGTTTTGGTTTATCTGGGACGGCAAATCGTTTCTGATGTTTAAACCGAATGGTGCCGTGGTCTTTAGGTTTAGTTCCCAGAAATTTTCTTTCGCTTTCCTAGATTTATCTGTCCCAGAATCGTTCTGGTCAATGGCAATAACACGCAAATTCTCAATTGAATGATTTCGGAGATTGAAGTGATTTGCAACAGGTTGGTAGATCTTCTTTGTTTTGATCGCCGATCTATGTTGTGTCATTCTCATTCTAAGAGTGTTTTTTGACTCTCCAATGTATTGTAAGTTACAAATATTGCAGAAGATGAGGTAAATGACATTTTTGGATAGGCAGTTAATTTTGTGCCGAATTTGGAACGTGCGTTTGGTTTAGTTGCTCTGAAAGGCCCCGGTCGAATCGACAAGTAAGCACGTTTTGCAATTTTGTGTACAGGGCGATGATCCTGTAGTTTCTGTTTTGCTTTCCCCTAATGGGGTGTCATCCCGAAAGGATGCCCGAACTAAGATATCCCGTAGGTTGCTGGGTCTTTTAAAAGCGATGACAGGTAATTCTGGGAAAACTGATTTCAGGCGTTCGGTGCCTTGAAGAAGGTGAAAATTCTTCTGAATGATATTAGCCAGTGGTGGGAGACCAGGGTGGAATTCAGTAACCAATGGTACCCTTTTGGAACTGGTTTGACGAGTTTTGTACGTCAATGTTTCGGTACGGGGTTTGCTTTTAGCCTTTTTGATGGCATTTTCAATAGTACCCCCGAAAATACTGTCTGTTTAGGAGGTGTTGTGACAGTTCTTTAGTGCGTGAATCAAAATCGACTTCAGAGAAGCAAATGCGTCGAATGCGCAACGCTTGACTGTACGGAATATTTCTGGTACAGTGACGTGGATGACAACTGCTTGGTAAGAGGTAGTTGTGCTTGTTCGTGGGTTTATTGAACAAGTCTGTTTTGAGTGAACCATTTTGTAGGGTCACGGTGGTGTCCAGAAAGTGAACGCCAAGTCCAGAAAAATCAGCAGTGAATTTGATAGTGTGATGAAACGAGTTTATGTCATCAATGAAGAGTTTTAGATTTGCCTCACCATGGGTCCATATCATAAAGATATCGTCAATGTAACGTAACCACGTGTGTGGTTTCAAGTTTTGTCGAGATAAAAATTCTTTCTCGAGGTTTCCCATAAAGATGTTGGCAAAAGACGGTGCCATTTTGGTACCCATTGCGGTGCCATGAATTTGGAGGTAGTGTTTGTTGCCAAATACCAGATTATTGTTGGTCAAGATAAGTTGCATTAATTCGGCCAATTCTTTCTTCGTGGGGGTTTTGCCACGTTTCGGTTTAAATGCTTTTGTGCAGGCCGAAATGCCCTCTTCGTTAGGGATATTTGTGTATAACGAAGACACATCCAAGGTAACTAACAGAGAAGATAAGGGAAGATTTTTTATTTCCCCAATTTTCCGGATGAAATCCGTAGTGTCCTGCACATAGGACGGTAGGGCCGAAACGAGAGGTTGGATGAGGAGATCCACGAATTTGGACATTTTTTCAGTCGCTGTGCCATTACCCGATATTATGGGCCTCCCGGGATTGCCTTCCTTTGTGAATTTTAGGCAGAAAATAAAAGCGACCAGGTTTTGGGTCGTTTTCCAGGAGGTTTTGGCCTAACTTGCGGTCAATGGAACCGTTAGAGACTATCTTTTGGATGACTCTTTTCACGTTTTGTGTGATTTCTTGAGTAGGATCAGAATCTAGGAGTTTGTAGTGTTGAGGGTTGCCGAGTAGTCTGTTGGCTTCCTCTCTGTAGAATTGTTTGCCCATAGCGACAATTGCAGAACCCTTGTCGGCTGGCTTGATGACAATGTCATCGCGCTTCCGGAGTTCATGAATGGCCTGTCTCTCAGTTTTGATGAGATTGTCGCGGAAGTCTGGGGCGGAGGTGTGTGTTTTAACATCCTCTTCAATGGCCGAAATAAATGATTCAAGAGGCGCACAATGGGCCTTGGGTGGATTCCACGAGCTTTTTGGCTTATAATTGGAATCCAAGTCGTTGGTTTGTTGCGTGGTGTTATTGCCATTTTCGTCGGCAAAAAATTCACGGAGACGTAAGCGTCGATAGAACAGATTTAGGTCAAGAGAAAGTTTCTGAGCGTTTACTTGCCGTGGTTTAGGGCAAAAATTTAGACCTTTGGAGAGTAGGTTTGTTTCTCCTGCCGAGAGTTGGCAATCAATGGTAACAACTGCACTTTTGGTGGTGTTGCATGCGGTCTGTATCTCTTTCCGACGGAATCTGCGAGACCTGGTTCTTTTTGAGGTTTCAAGTTGGGTTTCACCAGAAGACTTAACTCTTTGCGTGACATTATCCCTCTTCAATTTGTGACATTGTCTTGAAGCTAGGGTATGTGAGAGGTTCAAGCAAATTTTGGAGATGGAGTCAAGCTTTCTTTCGAACTCGTTCTTGGGGAGTTCTTTTTGCAGTTTTCTGGTTTTGGAATCAATTTGCAATATATATATATATATATATATATATATATATATATATATATATATATATATATATATATATATGGAAGCAGGACACTTCGCCCAACAACCATTTCGCCCAACTGCCATTTCGCCCAACCTTACCATTTCGCCCAACCAGCCTGGTCATTTCGCCCAACCAGCCTGGTCATTTCGCCCAACCAGCCTGGTCATTTCGCCCAACCAGCCTGGTCATTTCGCCCAACCAGCCTGGTCATTTCGCCCAACCAGTCTGGTCATTTCGCCCAACCTTGATTAAATATGATATTTCAAAAGGAAACGTTCGGGAATTGTTAACGTTACAGGATACGAACCGAATATTAAGGAAACTTGAGGATTGATCAGTGTGTTAGGGGTTAGGTTTGATAGTAAACGTTCGAATATTAAGGAATATTAAGGAAACTTGAAGTCCTTTACTTTGTATAACTTTAGTATGGAAACGTTCGGGAATTTTTAACGTTACAGGATACGAACCGAATATTAAGGAAACTTGAGGATTGATCAGTGTGTTAGGGGTTAGGTTTGATAGTAAACGTTCGAATATTAAGGAATATTAAGGAAACTTGAAGACCTTTACTTTGTATAACTTTAGTAAGGAAACGTTCGGGAATTTTTAACGTTACAGGATACGAACCGAATATTAAGGAATCTTGAGGATGGATCAGTGTTCAAGGGGTTAGGTTTGATAGGTTTGATATAGTAAACGTTCGGGAATTGTTAACGTTACGGGATACGAACCGAGTATTAAGGAAACTTAAAGTCGTGTTTAAATTGATTACATATGTGATTACATATGTGGTTACATTGATAAAGTGGATACATTGATTAAATATAGTAATTCAATATTACGGACGGGTTTTATATATATTTTTTTTCAATTTAATAAGGAAACGTTCAGGAATTGTTAGTCAGTAGGATGGATCAGTGTTTTAGGGGTTAGGTTTGATAGGTTTTTATGAAGACCGATTCCCCTGTGTTTGTATAATAATATAACTTCCATTGTATGCGTAAACGCCTAAAGTAGTGTAATCCTCCCATTTTACCCGAAATAACTGCTCAGACTCCGATCGATATCGAGCGGACCTCACTTTTTTATTTACCTATTACGAAGTAACCTAAACCAAAATAAGTCAAATTGAACTAGTGGAATAGAAAAAGTAATATTATTCTGACTGAATATTAGTAAAAATAAGGTTGGGCGAAATGACCAACACGGTTGGGCGAAATGACCATGCTGGTTGGGCGAAATGACTATGATGGTTGGGCGAAATGACCATGCTGGTTGGGAGAAATGACCAGGCTGGTTGGGCGAAATGACCAGGCTGGTTGGGCGAAATGGCAGTTGGGCGAAATGGTTGTTGGGCGAAGTGACTAGAAAGCATATATATAATGATTTGGTCGCAGCATTCAGACTGGATAGTTTTTTGCTGTGTCTCATACTAATTGATAGCCGGTAACCCTTTAGCAGGCGACCAAGATCATAAGTCAGTTTGACGTAGGTAATGAAATTCAATTGATTCCTTAGTTCACTTTCTAATTCGGCTACGACGTGGGTCCTGTCGTAGTAATACGAGGCAGTTAAAATATATGTACACAACTAAACACGAAACTGAGACGGCGTGGACCTCTTTCTAATATGTATTAACTATCAAAATAAAATAAAGCTGTTAGCAAACTGCTTATCCACTAGAGAGCCTGTGTAATAGAATGTGTAAAAGTAAGTTGGCCTCACGTTTCGATCCTAGCAGGATCTTCTTCAGAGACTACATGACAAGTAACAGTAACACAAGGGACAAAAACACGCACATAATACAAGCAGGTTAATGAGCACGGTGAACACAATGAGATAGATGTAAGGGGATTAGTAGACAATGGATGGAGAGAAGAAAGCAACAGGGGAAGAGGAGAGGTAGGAGATAAACAGTGGAGGGACAAAGAGAGGGTTAAAGGTAGGGAATAAACTGGAGAAGAAAAAAGACAGAAAGCGGTGTGGAGAAAAAAGGGGTGGAAGAGAGCTGTGAGAGGAGGAGTGGTGGGGTGGGGGGGGGGGGAGGGAACAAGGAACAAGCCTCTTGTCATTTAGCCTCTGAAGAAGATCCTGCTAGGATCGAAACGTCAGCCCAACTTACTTTTACACATGTATTAACTATATACAACAATCCAGACTATTCGAGCCTCAGCTCCTTACAATATATATGTAAGACACTTAACAAAGAACACACAATTACACTAACACAATTACCAACATAACTGAGATGCATACAACTACAACACCACGTGCAATACAAAGAAAGTAACAATACGATGGTATGTCAACATCGCGTGGCTATAACAATAACATTAAAACCCAAAAGAATGGTGTGCAGACTTACTCTTACAGTAATCTGGAGCCAGGCCGTGGACACATCTATAGGCTACGTTAGAATTTTCCTAATATATAATGCACGTTGACGGACGTTTAGCCACTTCAATTCAGCAAAGATATCTGTAACATGCACATCCCGAAGCCAACACCCCAGGACTAATCTAGCTGCATGATTTTGAAGAACATGAACCCGGTCAACCAACTTGTTCGTCGCCGTAGTCCAAACGGCAGAACAATAATCAATATGGGGTACAATTAGAGCGTTATACAGAGTATTACGTGTATGCTGGTCAACACACCAACTAAATGTTTTTAGAATACCCAGTTACTGTGATATTTTTGCAGTAATTTTGTCAATATGTTTTTTTTTTCCAATTTAAGAAACGGGTCGAACTACATTCCGAGGTATTTGCATACATACACATTTTCCGGAATATTTCTTAATAATTCTGAAAGTAAAATTTATTCTAAGCCCGACACTCGAAGCAATAATATAAGTAAGTTTAATGTACTAAAGAACTGTTCTGCTCATCTCCCAAGCCTGTTCAAAAGTTGATCTGTTATTGTTAAATGTTTCGTTGTGTTACCTGGTAGTACTGCGCTCCTACATTGATTCTATTGAATTGGTACCGATTAAAGTATAGTAAGATTGTTAATTAGGAAGCAAGTTATAAATAATTCATATATACTATTGAGATTCCATAACAATGTCCTATCATTGTTGTTATCAGAACTGTAATCCAATTATGTACCATTTATATATAATACTCGTGAATAAATTAAATTGGGTGGGGGGGGGGGGGTCATACACAGACTGACGCAAAAACCCAAACACCACCACTCTTCAATTTCTTACTATGTTCATTGCTCTGAAAATAAAATATTTAATTTCCAGAAGAATGGATTTTATTCATATTAAAAGCAAGTAATATACATGTCAGCTTATCACGTGGGACTGGCAGAACAACAGTTTTCCAAAGCAGTTTCCCCGAAAACATCACAAACGTGCCGTAGGAACTGTTATACCTCTCCGTGTGTAAAGGAAGACCTGCCGGCAACATTTGTCACATACAGTGTTCCCAGGGACGCCAATCATGGTGGACAGGGGGACACGTCCCCCACTTTCTGAAGGGTAGTGGACACAATACCAAATACCCCCCCCCCCCCCTGGTTTAGTGACTGACTCGTGTCGTCGCTTGGCCTGACATGCTTATATGTCTTGTGTATCTCATAAAGGGAGCTCAAATACTTTGCTGCATGCCATGAGTAGTTATTATTGTTTCATTGTCATCTGCTTAACCCCCCCAATGAAAAACAGAAATTTTCAATTGGGTCGAAATAAGAATTCCGGATTCATTTATAGCGTAAATTAAATGAGGAACCCCATCCATACACCGCCAAGGCTAGCTGCTAAGCCACCAGATAATGAAAGCGCGCAACAATCGCTAATCTCCTTTCCAGTATATTATTTGTTTAAACTTAGTAGTATAGTTGTAGTATGTTGTAGTAGTATGTTGTATTATCACGTACAAGTAATAAAAAAAACTATATATATGTAAATTATGTTGTTCATTCAGTTTGATTAGCAATGCCACTCGTGACAGTTTTTAAGTTTTTTTAAAGATAGTTACATATTTCATAGGAGTACATATACATATGTGGTACTAAGCCTGGGTGCTAAGCTGCTAGTCATGTTGTTGCTGATAATGTTACGCATGTTACGCATATACCTAAGTTCTAGTTTAGTAAAAATGTACATATATGTTCACAAAATATTTTATTTGTGATTAAGTTAACTGATGCCAAGTACACGGCTGTAGCCTGGGTGTAATGGCATCTGTCCCTGAGATTTCCACCTTATGAATGAAAGTAGGCCTGAACAGTTTATAGTCTGATATGAAACTACGGTTCTTAAATATTTTTATTACGTCTATATGTTTTATGCAGGTCCTATATCAGTTTCCTTGTTAGCCCCCTATATCAGTGCCCCAAGGTTTTAACTAAGAATAATGTGTCACAATTCCCTACACGGCCCACCCACGCATCTAATTTGTCTCCTGCCCCCCCCCCTCCCACAGCAGGTATCTTTTGACATGTTAAAAAAAAATGATAACACAAACCTTACAATTTATTTACACCTAAATTCCCCATATGGCGGTTCCCCAGCATATTTACACTACGGCTACCATCATAATGCCCTGGTGTGTTTATATCTTCAATTATCTTCAAGTCCTACTTTTCTACAAATTGAAGATTTATAGATGGTAGCCGTAGCCGCTCCTGGGCCCCCGTCAATATAGTGGGCGCCCGGACACCACCCGATAGAAGCTTTGTACCAAGGCGCTACTTCAGTTTTGTTCAGTCATTTCTGCCTACCCCACCCCCCCCACCCCACCCCCCTTCCCTTCACACTTTTCAATTAGGATTGACGCCCATGAGTGTTACCTATGGTGCTGAAGGAAACGGAGTTTTATATTATAGTAATAGTAATACATTTATGTATTAACCTTTTACATCAGGCTATGCTGTCAATATTCATCTTCAAATAATAATATCACGTAACTGTCGAGCTCCTGTGATGTTTTCTAATGTTTCTCTTTAGTGCGACCCCGGTAAAGGTTCTCGACTTCTTTTCGACCACATCTTCAGCGACACTCGAAAACTGATCCTTGTTGGACCTGCCTGCTCTCGCAGTGCACACCCCGTGGCGGCGGCTGCTCCCTACTGGAACTTTATTACAGTAAGGACGCCATGTTTGGAACACGTGATCTCTTAGTGTATTTATAAACTTAACAGGAGACCAACTATATTAAGAAGTATTCTAGGTTGAAGTGAGTTATATCATAACGGGACCAGAGGCCGGGTCCTGTCTGTTGGCACTTAAATAATGTAGGTATAAACATATTATTTTGATCGTAGCGTTGTTACACATTGGACAAGCTTGGCACGCGTGCATACCTGATATTTCGTTCATGTTTTTGACACTACTAAGTCGATACTAACTAAAATGCCCTAGTTATTTCAAGTTCCATGATACTAATCCAACCCCATCACGTCTTGTTAGTCTCTACCATTGCTCCTTCGAGAAATCCTAGATCTATCGGGGATATGAAGTCATTACCACTGACGAATAACCGAATCTTTTCATCAGGTCTAACTTTCCATGACGTCACTCTTTGGACGGATCATAATGTCTGCCTTACCAAACGATATATGCATGAGTGTTGACATCTCAACATATGTACTTACTTTACTGTTTCGCTTTATTGCTAATGTTGCTTTATCCAGGTACTCTACTCAGCTACGTCAGCGTCTCTCTCCAACCGAGAAAAATACCCGTATGTTTACAGAAATGTACCAAATGGGGTAAATTTGTACAACGGTCCTTACTTGTGGTTTATAAAGAATTATGGCTGGCGCAGGCTTGCCGTCATTTACGATCCAAACGATGCTTTTACAGCTGTGAGTAATAAACATTCATTCTATCAAAATATGAAAGAATTATTAGTCTTACTTACATCCTCGATATATCTTACTTAGACTAGCAGCTCCTCGCTTACATCAACAGGAAGGGAAAGGAGGGGAGGGGAGGGGGATCTGATGGGAGGGGAGGGGGATAAGAAGTAGGAGTATTTGGGGAGTGAGCGGAAAGAAGACCATGTAATTGTTGATCAAGTTTGGACTTCCAAACGACAAGTTATCAAATAAAGAATGAAACCTAAAACACAAAGACTACTGTAGTCCTTAGAGCACACGTTATTTGTAGGTGAATTACCGATAAGAACATAATTAGGTTAAATAAATTTACTTCTGATGGCAAACCACCACTTCATCATTACCTTCATTTTGCTTTATTTACGCCATCAGCGCCTCGAAGACATAAATAAACGCACGGTAGATATCAACACTAACATCATATCGGAAGTAATTGACGGAGAGGCAAAGAACTTGATTGACAATCTCAAGGTAATTAATTTATCATTAACGTTATGATTTAGGTTACTGCTAGCGATATTTGTATAAAAGGTTAGGAAGAAGTTCATTATTATGTCACATATTGTTAATCCTTGTCACGTGCTTGTTAATCGTTGTCACGTGTAATAGTTTGATCCGTTTCTTCACCTAACTCCTCTCCCACAGTTACCATGAAAAAGTATCCACTCAGACAAAGAATATTATTAGTTTTACTCTTAAAATTATTTTATTACAGGATCAAGACATACGAATTATCATCGTTGATGCTTTTGAAGACGAAGCCAGACATATTTTCTGTGAGGTACTGAAGGAGTCAAGATGGGGCGGTAGGGGGGTTGCAAAAACCAATACAGACTGCAAAATAAAATTCCTCTAATGCATGGAGGGGGGTGGGGCAGTCACAGAATAACAAACAATAATGTACCGGTAACAATAATGTAACATTTGCAAGAAAACCAAACGGAAATACAGAACTTAACATTAGAACAAACCAGTACGGTAGCTGTAATAGGATGAATAGCTTTCTCAGCGTTGACGTCATTATTACAAGGCGTTATACATCGGGAACATTGTAATACTTGCAGGGAAACACCTTTGCATTCACATATTATTCGTAATCCGTGGAATACCTCAAATACTGAATAATGAACGACTTATCGTGACAATGAATAATATATGTCGAACACGTTAAAACGTACATGGCAAATGGCAAGGTAGTGTGTCTTACAATGTGATGATGACGTCATCATATCGCTAGCTCAGCTGACTGGGGATACTCGTTAATTAGTCCTTAATTTGTTTATCGTACGATGCTTTTTTAATTAAATTTTCTGTTTGAGGCAACTTTATACACAAAGAAATGATTACACGCTTGATTTCTTGATAAACTGAGTGATTCTATACCAATGAGAGCGAGCGTATATAATATGTATTCCTCTCTATTCACTCCCCGAACAGTCTCCTAAGTAACAGTTTCATGTGCTTCGTTCTATTTTCAAAGTTCCTATATTGGTGTGAATTTGCGTAAAACCTCTTTCTTCTCAAGGCTTACAAGGCTGGTTTCTATGGTCCTGATATGTTTTGGGCGTTGCCGGGCTGGTACAATTCTCGTTGGTGGTGGACAGACAGTGAAGATGTAGATTGTACTCCTGAACAAGTAGCAGAGGCAGTGGAAATATCTTTACCGATTGGAGTAGATGTGTCGCCATTGAGTCTTCTTAATAACGTAACCATTGCTGGTATTGTAAGTATTTTACGAGTCCTTGAAGGCATTCAAGTTGTTATTTGCGTGGTGTACCAGTGGTCTATATGCAAATAGGACCGATCAACTGTACGGATACATCTCCAAAGGAAGAGCATCTTTTGGATGCAATTGCTTGCTTTCTACATCTTCTTTAGGTGGCTAAATCAGGAAAATCAACCAACGTGAAACCAATGGTGGGCTGTATAGTTGTATATTGAGGACCAGTAGAAACAGATCGATTCTTCAAAACGAAACACTTCAATCTCCCGCCTCTTAGTTAAGCGTTTATTGCCACTAGTCTATGTATCACATATTGCCTTTTAGTTTCTCGTCTTAGTATACGAGCTTTCTTTGTTTCTTTCCTTTTTTTGTAGACACCGCAAGAGTTTGAGCAAGAGATGAAATCACGGCTAACTTGGCCCAAGTATAGAAATATTACGGAAAACGCTTACATGTCCTACTCATTTGATGCTATATGGGCGGTTGGACTAATGCTAAATAATACGGCTAACGCTTTAAGTCTTCAAAACACATCAACTAAACTAGAAGATTTTTCTTACACGGATCCAGTTCTCTCGCAGTTATTCCTGGAGGAATTTGCGAAAGTTAAATTTTTTGGTGCTTCGGTGGGTGGTTACTTAGTGGAAAATTATAACTTTACTTTAAATGTTACACATACTATTGATTGGTCTTATACCGGTTATCAATAACAATTATCAGTCCTATATCAATAATAATGATCAGCACTCTCTGTGATACCAACATATGATCTGTCATATGCCTGGTATCAATAATAATGATAATCGATTCTGTTTGTGATATCAATACATGATCGGTCATATACCTGGTATCAATAATAATGATGATTGGTTATGTTTGTGATACCAATACATGATCGGTCATATACCTGGTATCAATAATAATGATGATCGGTTCTGTTTGTGATTTCAACAGATGATCGGTCATATACCTGGTATCAATAAAAATGATGATCGGTTCTGTTTGTGATATCAACATATGATCGGTCATATATCTAGTATCAATAAAAATGATGATCGGTTCTGTTTGTGATATCAATACATGATCGGTCATATATCTTGTATCAATAAAAATGATGGTCGGTTATGTTTGTGATATCAATACATGATCGGTCATATATCTAGTATCAATAAAAATGATGATCGGTTCTGTTTGTGATATCAATACATGATCGGTCATATATCTTGTATCAATAATAATGATGGTCGGTTATGTTTGTGATACTAATACATGATCGGTCATATGCCTGGTATCAATAATAATGATAATCGATTCTGTTTGTGATATCAATACATGATCGGTCATATACCTGGTATCAATAATAATGATGATTGGTTATGTTTGTGATACCAATACATGATCGGTCATATACCTGGTATCAATAATAATGATGATCGGTTCTGTTTGTGATTTCAACAGATGATCGGTCATATACCTGGTATCAATAAAAATGATGATCGGTTCTGTTTGTGATATCAATATATGATCGGTCATATATCTGGTATCAATAATAATGATGATCGGTTCTGTTTGTGATACCAATACATGATCGGTCATATACCTGATATCAATAATAATGATGATCGGTTCTGTTTGTGATATCAACATATGATCGGTCATATATCTAGTATCAATAAAAATGATGATCGGTTCTGTTTGTGATATCAATACATGATCGGTCATATATCTTGTATCAATAAAAATGATGGTCGGTTATGTTTGTGATATCAATATATGATCGGTCATATATCTAGTATCAATAAAAATGATGATCGGTTCTGTTTGTGATACCAATACATGATCGGTCATATACCTGGTATCAATAATAATGATGATCGGTTTCGTTTGTGATACTAATACATGATCGGTCATATACCTGATATCAATAATAATGATGATCGGTTCTGTTTGTGATATCAACATATGATCGGTCATATATCTAGTATCAATAAAAATGATGATCGGTTCTGTTTGTGATATCAATACATGATCGGTCATATATCTTGTATCAATAAAAATGATGGTCGGTTATGTTTGTGATATCAATACATGATCGGTCATATATCTAGTATCAATAAAAATGATGATCGGTTCTGTTTGTGATATCAATACATGATCGGTCATATATCTTGTATCAATAATAATGATGGTCGGTTATGTTTGTGATACTAATACATGATCGGTCATATATCTAGTATCAAAAAAAATGATGATCGGTTCTGTTTGTGATATCAATACATGATCGGTCATATACCTGATATCAATAATAATGATGATCGGTTATGTTTGTGATACCAATACATGATCGGTCATATACCTGATATCAATAATAATGATGATCGGTTATGTTTGTGATATCAATACATGATCGGTCATATACCTGGTATCAATAGTAATGATGATCGGTTATGTTTGTGATATCAATACATGATCGGTCATATATCTTGTATCAATAATAATGATGATCGGTTCTGTTTGTGATATCAATACATGGTCGATTTAACACCATGATGATGACGATGACTGTGACGATGACGACGATGATAATGATGATCAATAATAATGGTTAATAATATTTGTAATGTCAATTAAGTAGTGCTATGTATTATTTGTGATACCAGTAACAATGATCAACAATGTTGTGATATCATTAATAATATATTATTTATGAGATACGCTTTAATGATCAATTTTGCGTATAACTTCAATGACGATGATCAGTACCATTTGTGATAATCAATATTAATAAACCCACATATCACGTAACTGATTTACTGTAATAACTGTAAATTAAAACGTATATATATTTCTTTTACAGGGGGACCTGGCTTTCGAGGAAGGAGAAAGACTTGGGTACTCGAAGATTAGTCAGATACAAGGTATAACCAAACGGCGCGTGCGTACTAACGTCTGATATAAGCTATAGTCAAGAGTGTACATATCCATCGGTTGAGGTGCAAAATAGTGACAGTGTAAAATCAAAACTAAGATTGTTATAATGTATAACCCTAGTCTGAATGTGCACGCTGACATATCTAGGATACAACCTACTCAGGTAGTTATTTTAACTCAGTTAACAATCATCGGGGTGTTGAGCAGATGAAAAGAAAACATTAATAACTATTAATCTCATGTAGCACACTATTGTGAGCTCCTTTTATGAGATACACGACTCATTATGAGCCTGGCAGGTCAAGCCCCGACACCAGTCAGTCACTAAACTTGGGGCACACCACCCTTCAGAAAGTGGGGTGGACATGTCCCCCTGTCACCTACCCAATGATTGACGTCCCTGAACCTAGTACATGATCTGGTCCTGATATATTGTATCACCTATAGCCAAGCCTATCAGCACATATACTGGTATAACAGTAAATATAACGTAACATTATGCTGCATCTATCAAGGCCGGGTAGGCTATAAACACGCATTGTATATGTGGTATAACATTTATATTAACTAAACCTACGCCAATTTAGGTGTTGTACACAAATATACCTTAATGTATGTTTGAATATCGACCTTTAGCTCTGTTGTTGTCTGTTTCCATAGGACAATGTGACATAGACTGGCATCTCGACAAAAGGCATTGTTATAGATTTGTAACGGAGAAGGATCGTAATTGGTACCATGGACTGACGTCATGCAGAAGTGATGGCGCTGTACTAGTAGACATACAGTCGGAGAAGGATATTGAAGTATTAGCCAGGCTATATGATACGTCGGGGTTCTCAGAATCCACTCATTACTGGTAAGTCAAACACACGAATACTAACCTTAGACACCAAAGACACTTGTCACCTGTTTCGCACGTCGTAAGGTAACTGACTAAGGGACCCATCATTCGCGCATGCGTCAAAGTAGAAGTACGATGTCATATTACTACAGCTTTATATTCCCAATTCTCGAACGTATGTGATCGTATAATGATATTTAATTTAAAGATTTAACTTTTATCCATTGGTTTCATATAAATGTGGGATGTTATTGTTTTGTTCTCTTTTTTTTGCACGCAGGAACATTGGTCTCGAGGTTGTGACTAGCTATGACGGGACCTCTGCACTGCGTGATACCAATAACAATACTGTTATATTAAAGTACCTGGAGACGAGGCAAAGTAGTGCAGGTACACGTGGTTGCATTTATATCGACTTCAAGGATAATGAAACTCTAAAAAGTGGAAACTGTGAAGAAACGCGACCATACATATGTAGAAAGAAAGCAGGTTAGTAAACTATCACATGACGAGTGTTCTGTACAAACATGATAATAATATGCTGTGATTGAACGAACTATACGGTAAAAACAAACACATGACGAGTGTGATGCAAAATATACCAGTAGCTTATGTTCAGTCCATGGTCATATGCGTCATAGGAAAAAATTCTTCCCGGTGGCTGGGCAGCTGTTCCCTGGAGGATTGCTGTTCTTCCGGAGTTTTACTCACAAGCCCTCTTGGCACCGGGTTCCTAAACTATGGACCGTTACCATCAGCTCATTTTATACTAGCCTAAACATTGGCTCTAAGTTTACGCGCGCGAGAATGTACTACTTCAAAGAATACCGCCTCTGAGTTGCTGTCACCAGTCTTCCGGAGACCGGAAAGCTCAACTCTTCGAACAAAGGCCAGGTGCACGATTGCTTAAGTCATAGTAAACAACTTAAGAGGATAACGGGGATTTCCCGCCAAAGAATTACAACATTACTTCAAAGCAGCAGTTAATACGAAGTGACGAATAGCTTGCAAAGTTAAGATATTGCGCAAGTCCGGTTACAATATATGTGAAATATACATATAGGAAATGTTATATCTTACAGTGGTTCATTGGCCTCTTTCTACAACATACTGATTATAAAATCTAATAATTAATTTTTTTGTTTCAATAGAGTTCGACTACGTCACTGTTGCCACATACGATTCCGTATCTGATGATATGATATGGACCAATGGTATTGTTTGGCCAGGTAAAAGCAGTAACATCACAGTAATAGAGCGGCTAAAATTTAGACCGCTCTGTCAGTCGAGTTTCTCTTTCAAAATCAGTTTAGCTTATCACATTTTCTTTATAGTTATGCTCCACTTCAAGGTAGTCAGTATAGGCCCCAAATTATAGCACGCTATAATTGCGAGAAGTTTTCAAAACCTATTTTGCCTGGAGGTCTTTACTCTCCAAATTGTTCTCAGATATTTTTAATGAACACATAAGATGACTGAATGTCTAAGTGAGGACAGTTTCCTCGAAGGTTGTAATACAAACAGTTCAAGAATTTCGACCAAAGTGACCATATTTGAATATGTCGCATATATGGGGCCAATACAGCATATATTTTAAGAACAAGAATTCTATCCTGTTTATATATATTCAACTTCAGTGGCGTAGGAAGGTACTTTTGAGTGGGGGGGGGGCTGAAGACTGATGGACGGCCTGGGGGAGGGGTCTAAGGGGAGGGGGTGTCCCCCTCCCCTTTGGAAGTTTTTGCATTTCCAGGTAGCCTCAGATGCAATTTGGTGCAATATAGCACACTTCAACACCCACTCCATTTTGTAAACTTAATTTTGTATTTTCACCAGGCCTTAGATGCAATTTGGTGCTCCAAATGAGATTTTTTTTCTCATTTGGAAATGAAAAAGGGGTTTTCTGACTTGCGAAGCGGGGGGCGGAATGATACTTCCGCCCCTCCACATTTTTCACTGGGGGGCTGGCGCCCCCCAGCCCCCCGGTTCCTACGCCCTTGTTCAACTTTTAATAACAATATACACGTTTTGTAATGATTGTTTCATGCTTCAAGTGGTGAGGGGTTGATAAAAAAGTCTTTTCATCATTCGATTATTGAATGATTGATTGATGTTATATCCCTAATCTGCGTACCTTAGCCAGAATATTAATCCATACATACACTGACCTTAAAATGTGACATTTGACCTCTATACAGGTGGCGATGTTACCAAGGATGGCATCACTGAATTCGTGATAAGTGAAGTCGAGTCCATGATACCAGCCTATATTTATATCATTACGTCATCAGTTTCTTTCCTTCTTATCATCATGGCGTTGATGACTATTCTGTTCGTGTTTTGGTTTTCTGATCAAAGGTAATAAAGACAAGATGTATATGAGGGGCGTGGGGGCAGGGAGGTGATTCAGGTTATCAAACAAGGTCATTTTCCCCATGCAGAGTTGCTCTCTAGTAGTAAGGACGTTGTTATTATCTTATGATGGAGAACGTGAATACGCTCCAACTTGTTTCTCAGTCCACACCTCACACTGTACCGTTAGCCTGGAACTGCTGACTCTTGTTGTAACGCCCATTGTATTTTATAAAACCTTAGCGTCATTTCTCCCCTTGTGACAGAATGAATTTAACACTTCATTATTACTCTTATCAGACCTTCACAACATATCTCTAAACCTTGTGACAGAATGAATTTAACACTTCATTATTATTCTTATGATACCTTCACAACATATCTCTAAACCTTGTGACAGAATGAATTTAATTTGCACTGCATTATAACACTTATGAGACCTTCACAAAATATCTCTAAACCTTGTGACAGAATAAATTTAACAATGAGACCTTCACAACATTTCTCTAAACCTAATGACAGAATAAATGTAACAATGAGACCTTCACAACATATCTCTAAACCTTGTGACAGATTGAATTTAATTTGCACTTCATTTTAACTCTTATGAGACCTTCACAACATATCTCTAAACCTTGTGACAGAATAAATTTAACACTTCATTATTACTCTTATGAGGCCTTCACAACATATCTCTAAACCATACGAACATACCAGTGCACTTTTTAAGTCACTTAACTTTTTAAAATTAAATGACATAGTCAAAGTTAATATTTAACCTTCACCTATCGCTTTCTGCAACAATCTCTTACTTTTAGGTGTTTCTAATTTATTTGTTCGGAATTCCCTAGTTCACAATTATCACACTCGTCAAACAATCGTCTTCGTCTGACAATCGGCCAACTTTTTCGAAGACAAGCTTGCATTATCGAGACATCAGCACCTGGAATTCCATTCCAGAGAATTTAATTTCTAAACATAATGTACACAGTTAACCTTCATTTCTTTCTGCTGAGGAAAATCTCTGACAAAATATCAAGATAGTTGATCCATAATAGTATTTAACATTTTTGTTCTTTTGTATCATTCTTATAGGCCTTTATATCATTATTGTTATAGGCCTTCTTAATTCCATACAGCAAGACAATACTCTGAATATTTCCATAGTGGCTATTATTAACAGGAGCGAAATGACTCTTATCGGGGACTAAGCATTTAGACAAAACTATTAAATCATTTTCAGTCTATGAGGATTAAGAGCTTTTCACCTATCCGAAAAGAGGGAAAATTCATTCCTCGAAAAATAAAGCTATTATTTTTCGACATTTTCAAGTTAACTTTCTCACTCTTTGAAATGAAGCGTATGTTTGGATTAGTACATAGGTTATTATTCTTTCCTTGCAGTATCATCATCAGGGCTAATCCATGTGTGTGCTACTTGACGCTAATTGGGATCGTTGCCATGGCTTCATCTGTTTTCTTCAACAAACCTGAATTATTTCCAGATCTTGACGACAACCAACATATGATCTTATGTCACGTATGAATTCTTTCCTGCTTACGTCATCTTCAATTCTTCTGTGACTTCATTTCATTGTTCTTCAAATTAATATGCCCATGTGTTGTTGTCAATTTCAGAAGCAAAATAGAAAGTAGGGTAAGATTTCTTATTATTATTATTATTTATATAAGTATAATATGCACAGTTCATCAAGCATAATGATATTAACATCCGGTCTATTGGTTATATTAATCATACAGGCCCAAAGTACATCTGCGTCGCTTGGGTTTATTTTGACTATATCAACCTTAGTCTGCAAAATATGGAAATTCTACAAAGACAAGGCGTACGCACAGTCCAAGGTAAGTTATAATGACAGTAATCTCCAACAATGCTCATTATTGGCATAATTAATTAGTAAGCACCGTATCCATGACAACGTAATACAGATATTGGCATATAAAAAAGGAAGCAACACTGCTTGACGTAGTATTAACTTCATCATCGTCTCGTGATAATGGTCAATGGATACATTGGTTCCAACCTCCTAGTCCGAGTACATTCTTCTAGCCCTACCGTGGTAATTTAAGTGTAGAATTCAGGCTAGCATACGCAAAGTACCAATTAGCTTTCATTCGAAGATTTTTTTTTTTGCATTTGTCTGTTATTATTGGTCAATGTTCCTCAAGGAATTTCTACTGAAAAGAAAACATGTTTAGTTATATTAAGCAATTTTATCTCGGATCAGTTCCTTATTCAAATGACCACAAACTTGTTACATTTCGTATTCATGGAATTTTCATGTTACGCTTCAGAGAGTTTGTAGGGACAGTATATGAGCAGTGTGAATACATTATTTCTATTAAATTAACGGTGCGGAACTGTTCATACTGTCACTACAAGAGCTTTCAGTTGAGATATGGAGGTACAGTATAGAGAGGAACAAAGAATTGAAACATTTCCCCACCTGTATGAAAATACAGATATTAATTTACTATGTTAGCATCTCTCCATGTGTATATTTGGGGAGAGATGAGTTAGGTGGTACAGATACAGGGTCTAGGGACATGTGAGTCAGGTGGTACAGATACAGGGTGTGGAGAGATGAGTCAGGTGGTACAGATACAGGGTCTGGAGAGATGAGTCAGGTGGTACAGATACAGGGTGTGGGGAGAGGTGAGTCAGGTGGTACAGATACAGGGTCTGGAGAGATGTGAGTCAGGTGGTATAGATACAGGGTGTGGGGAGATGAGTCAGGTGGTACAGATATAGGGTGTGGGGACATGTGAGTCAGGTGGTATTGATACAGGGTCTGGGGAGAGATGAGTCAGGTGGTACAGATACAGGGTCTGAGGAGAGGTGAGTCAGGTGGTATAGATACAGGGTCTGAGGAGAGGTGAGTCAGGTGGTATAGATACAAGGTGTGGGGACATGTGAGTCAGGTGGTATTGATACAGGGTCTGGGGAGAGATGAGTCAGGTGGTACAGATACAGGGTCTGAGGAGAGATAGGTCAGGTGGTACAGATATAGGGTGTGGTCAGAGATGAGTCAGGTGGTACAGATACAGGGTGTGGGGACATGTGAGTCAGGTGGTACAGATACAGGGTCTGGAGAGATGGGTCAGGTGGTACAGATACAGGGTCTGAGGGACATGTGAGTCAGGTGGTACAGATACAGGGTCTGAGGAGAGGTGAGTCAGGTGGTATTGATACAGGGTGGGGAGAGATGAGTCAGGTGGTATTGATACAGGGTCTGGAGAGATGGGTCAGGTGGTACAGATATAGGGTCTGAGGAGAGGTGAGTCAGGTGATATTGATACAGGGTCTGGGGAGAGATGAGTCAGGTGGTACAGATACAGGGTGTGGGGAGATGAGTCAGGTGGTATTGATACAGGGTCTGGAGAGATGGGTCAGGTGGTACAGATACAGGGTGTGGGGACATGTGAGTCAGGTGGTATTGATACAGGGTCTGGGGAGAGATGAGTCAGGTGGTACAGATATAGGGTGTGGGGACATGTGAGTCAGGTGGTATTGATACAGGGTCTGGGGAGAGATGAGTCAGGTGGTACAGATATAGGGTGTGGGGACATGTGAGTCAGGTGGTATTGATACAGGGTCTGGGGAGAGATGAGTCAGGTGGTACAGATACAGGGTGTGGGGAGATGGGTCAGGTGGTATTGATACAGGGTCTGGAGAGATGGGTCAGGTGGTACAGATACAGGGTGTGGGGACATGTGAGTCAGGTGGTATTGATACAGGGTCTGGGGAGAGATGAGTCAGGTGGTACAGATACAGGGTGTGGGGACATGTGAGTCAGGTGGTATTGATACAGGGTCTGGGGAGAGATGAGTCAGGTGGTATAGATACAGGGTCTGAGGAGAGGTGAGTCAGGTGGTACAGATACAGGGTCTGAGGAGAGATGAGTCAGGTGGTACAGATATGGGTCTGGGGACAGATGAGTTGGGTGGTAAGGATACAGGGTCTGGAGAGATGAGTCAGGTGGTACAGATACAGGGTCTGGAGAGATGGGTCAGGTGGTACAGATACAGGGTCTGAGGGACATGTGAGTCAGGTGGTACAGATACAGGGTCTGAGGAGAGGTGAGTCAGGTGGTATAGATACAGGGTGTGGGGAGAGATGAGCCAGGTGGTACAGATACAGTGTCTGTGGAGAGATGAGTCAGGTGGTACAGATATGGGTCTGGGGACAGATGAGTTGGGTGGTAAGGATACAGGGTCTGGAGAGATGAGTCAGGTGGTACAGATACAGGGTGTGGGGAGAGGTGAGTCGGGTGGTATTGATACAGGGTCTGGGGAGAGATGAGTCAGGTGGTACAGATACAGGGTACGAGGAGAGACGGGTCAGGTGGTACAGATACAGGATGTGGGGAGAGATGAGCCAGGTGGTACAGATACAGTGTCTGTGGAGATAATGAGTCAAATGAAAAGTGTTGAAAGATTGAACGAATCTTTTCGGTTTCATAGCCAATGTAATGATAAGATTGGTAGCAAGAATAGAAAACAAATAAAAAACGCAAAAGACATGAAATTTGTTTATTCTGGCAGAAATCTTTTTCTCAATGTGTGTCTTCTTAGCTGATGCTCATTAAGGGTTGTTCTTTTGTTTCGTAGGTGGTGAGTAATTTGCAGTTATGTACAGCCATCCTCGCATCCTTTGGAGTCGACGTTGGTCTTCAGTTGCTAATAAAGTTGCTTTATCCTCTTAATGTTACAACGAAGCAAATATCAGAGGAGGTAAGAACTTAGAACAATCCTATGTGTGAATTATGCTTTCTCTTTAACAGATTGAAACCATTAATAGTCAAACCAAGGCGTGACGGACGGGGGGTGGGGGCGAGCTTGGCGGTGTAGGATTAATTCACTTTCTTCCCTACATGAGTACCTACGACATATGTATTTATGTATGTATTTTAGATCCTCCTGCAAGTAGGAACTCGCGAAGAAGTCATCATTGGCTTATCAAAGCCGCAAGCTGACTGAAGTCAGTCTCTTAAATTCATATTTAACGTCCATGATTATGAATTGTCAATTGACAACAACTCTGGAACTGGACGAAATACATTAATCTTGGAGTGACTCGAACTCGGGACCTTATGATTGAAAGGCACTGGCGTTAACCACTGAGCTAACAATCCTTACACTACTTACACTCCTAACACCCCTTACACTCCTTACAATCCTTACATATACACATGTTTGCAGTATTAAGTGTAATAATTAGTTGTTATTTGAGAAAGGTTCACAGTGACTGTTTGATCATAGGTGAAATACTTTAATTCTTTTCGTCAAGGTTGACGTCACTGACCCTAACCACGTGACCGTATATTATGTGAGGATCTGCACTACTGGGGATCAGCTAATCCCCTTAATCATCACCGTTGTAGACAAAGCTGTCTTATTGCTGCTTGGTCTATTTTGGACAATCGAAATAAGACAGGTGAGATCCTTTATTTTCTTTTTTCTGTTTGCACTATTAATAACAATTCATTATGAAATCGTAAAGGAATCATCTCAGCTTGATATTGATTTGTTATTTAATTTGTTTGCAATGCTATCATTACCACTTCATTCACAAGTTAACGTTTCACGTCGTGTTCATTAGGCTTATAGACTGGATGAAAACTAAGCTGAAACTATTGTGTGTGGAGGGGGAGGGGGTGTGCATGTCCCGTGGTGTTTTATTGTTAAGCTTACAAACAGACTCTTCATGAGGATGGTAGCAGTGATTCCACAATTAGCATATTACTTAAGTATTAGAACTGTTACTCGGATCGGCTGGCTGGCGCTTCTACGAAATTCCATCTTCGATAGAGGGTAAAGTCCTATAACACAATGAATATGCAAATCTAGAGCCTGCGGACGCTTCCAAGCCAGTGATGATTTTAATAACTTCTTAAGATACTCAGATGTAACAGCCCATTCTTCATTTCAGCGTAAACAAGGGCATTGCTATCATGTACATCTAGTTGTACATAGTTGACTATCTATCTAGCTATCTATCTATCTATACATTGAAGCAAAAAGTTATGGATATTGTAAAAACATTTGATTTAATTAACAAACTTTCTCAAAGTTCTCATGTGGAATCATCCGCCACTTTAAACGTTCATCATCTTGCACCTGCAGCAGGCATCATTTAAAGCTCACGAGGAGGAGCAGTTGATTGCCATTGGCATTTACAACGTCTTAATCTTCGCATCTTGCGGTCTCATTCTCTCATTGCTTCTGCAAAACGCTACACCGACAGAGTGGTACGTCATTTCCTCTACGTTGATAATTTGCTGCGCCATCTTTACCTGGATAATAATATTTACTCCCAAGGTAAGATTTAACACACTATACCAATGTATTAAAGTATTATGTGAGAAAGTTAGCATGATATGGATATGGATATGATATTTATTCGGGGGACTGTCAAACTTGACATATTACCAATATTTGAGGTAATTATGAAGAAAACACATAACATAGATACAACCATCTTTATACCTGATTACTTATTATTATTATTATTATTATTATTATTATTATTATTATTACTATTATTATTACTATTATTATTATTTTTATTATTATTATTACTATTATTATTATTTTTATTATTATTATTACTATTATTATTACTATTATTTTTTATCTTATTTTTTTCGGGGGGAAAATGTCAGAGCTCCTTATATATGCGATCAATCTAACTACTTAGTTTGCATTTATATGAAAAGTTAAACATTTAAACAGTCTTTAATTAAAAGTCTCGAAATGATGGGTTATTTCAGTATGTTATAGCTTATGTGGGATGTTGGTACTTATTAAGAGCATTGTGGAAGGGTCCTATTATAATTATAGCTCTATTTTTACATTGTGTTCCTGTACTATATGAGAGGATAATATTCTATGTTTAGTCTTTGTGTCACATAATAATTTAGTTTATCACAGCATGTGAGAATTAAAAATATGTTTGATTTCATTTCAGGTTTTGTACATCCTAAAATCTAGGAATAAGGACACCGAAGACAGGGAAAAGCCGAATTTTGACACAGCCTTGACAGTAAGCGATGTGATCAGCTCATTAGCATATATAGTTTCCCATCAGCTCATTAGCATATATAGTTCCCTTTCGTCTCGATCGTGTATAATTCATACAAAATATACAAATACAATGGATTCAACGCTAATAGTGGTTATGTTTAGGTAGTGAGGGTCTACCAAACCCACGTAACATCTCGTATTGTCCCGGGATGTGTAAAACGACACTTCCTTACATTTTTACTGTTAGAAGAGAATTTATATGCAATGTAACGTACGAATATCACTATTATATTTCAAATGTATAATTCGAAATCCACGTTATAACGATACCCATTAAAAGAAATAAAGTAAATGTCACTGTTACTTGTCATTTAGCCTTTGAAGAAGATCCTACTAGGATCGAAACGTCAGGCCAACTTACTTGTACACATTCTCTTACACAGGCTATCTAGTAGATAAGCAGTTTGCTAACAGTTTTATTTTATTAAGAAATACTAATAATAGGAATTCAAACATGTTCTTTGCAGTACCGTCAAGCATCAATGTAGTTCTGCTGTCCACTGCGACACTAATGAACTTTAACAAATCGTTTCTTTATTAGGATTTGTCGTCGAATGCTTCATTAGAGAGGTACGTGGGTAAGGTACCTGAAGAACTCCTGGATGAACATATTCGGCTCAAGGAACAATTAACTAAGGTGAGATCCTCTATGATGAATCAATTGAAAAAATCACCATATGCCCAGAGCGACGCAAAGGTCCTTTTTGTCTAAACCTCTAAGCTCTCTAGAGGGTGTAGACCCATTTTCCCTTCTTCTTAGCCTTCTCCCTCCTACTCCTCACCCCACCCCCCACCCTCCCTTCCTTTCCCTGCACCCTACGTCATTAACATACATTTTACACCCTAGTGATGTAGTTGTTTCGTTAATGATGGGTGCATAATAATTCCGGCGTTCCAGAGAAACAGCTGAATAATTTCTTTGTATAACGAGAGAGCTTGCATGTCGAATCTGAGCGGAATTAGATTACTTTAATACTACATGCACATAAAGGTTCAATAACGCAAAACGTTCAGAAAGCCGGAGAGACGAAATTATTTCAATCCGATGTAATTCCTTTTTGTTCAGATGTCTTGTTTTGTTTCTTTTTTTCCTGCAACTTCTTGTTGAATTGTTTAACTTAAACATCCATGTTTTACTTTCTAGCTGCAAAATATGGTTCAAGAACAAATACGAGGCGTGAGGGGAGCGGAGAAAGAGCAAGAGCAAGAATCTATAACCGTCCTTGAAACATGAGAGAGTGGGAGATAAATGGATATTACAGTTATCGTATCATGTTTGTTTATTTCCGGTATTGACAAAATTACATGTCACGACACAGAAAAGGGCAGTCAGTTAACCTGTAAACAAAAGCCGTATCAAGGGTACGGTTATAACCAGTGACGGCACCAGGGGTCATGGAGGTTGGTTAAACCGAACTGACACCCTTCCACCTCCTAACTCATGGAGGCCGGTTAAACTCAACTGAACCCCTTCCGCCTTCAAAAATTGCCTGTAGTGTGCACTTAACACAGGAAGGTGCCTATTTGCACCTTCGTTTGTTTTCAACTACGCCCAACTCCCCCACCCCGACCTGCCCTACAATGGAAATTCTGGTGTCGCCACTGGTTTTAACTTACCATTATTCTGTTCAAAGCATGACATGTAACATTCACATAAGATGTATACTATTAAAAGTCTAACTGGTATATGCGGTTAGGTTTTAATCGAGTTATTAATAGTTTCATGTTTTATCTCTTTTTTTCATCGACACACGTGTGATATGTTTGCTTATTTCATTCTACCTGTTTGGGACTTTTTTGTTTTGGAACAAAGCTGTTCCCTTTGCAGGCACCTTATTTATATTTATAGGATAACCGTAGGAAGAATGTTAGAATTAATACGTCATAGTTCAAACCTCCAAAAGCAAGTTTGTGTTATAAGTAACACGTCCATAGATTGTTTTGCATCTTTTCTTCAGACATTTACCTTTAAGATTTGCTTAATGTTTAGCACGCTATTTTAATTGTAAATCGATTTTGACGTCGGTTTCTCATTACAGGCCTAAATGTTAATGTTAGTCGTCACTGTTTCAGTATCCAACTCTAGTAACTCAACAACATAATTATTTTATCTTCATGTAGATATCACAGATCTAATAGACATGTTGTTCGAATGCAATTGAAAACTGTAAAATTTCAATAAAGTTATAGTTTATGTCCTAGTAACACGTCCATGGATTGTTCTGCATTCTTTCTTCAGAAATTAACCTTTAAGATTTGCGTAATATTTATCACGCTGTTTTAATTGTTAATCGATTATGACGTCATTTCAAACTCTAGTAACTCAACAACCAAATTCTTTTAACTTCACATAGATATCACAGAACCAATAGACATGTTGGCCTTAAAATCTGTAATGCAATTGAAGCATGTACACATTTTCAAAAATTGTTTACGTCGATTTGTGTGTTACTTCTGACGTGGAGCTTATAAGGAGCTGACGTAAGGATTTGTTCAATATGGCTGTTGACCAGACACATTGTTTAACCATTGATATCAAAAGGGTCATCTCTCAGAAACAGACAAGTGGGGTATAGAATTATAACCTAGGGAGATTGCAGCGGCCCACTCAATAATGCAGCTTTAACCTCTTAAAATAACTAAACTGAAAGAATAGGCAATTTTTTTTAAGGAAGCTGAAATACTCCTGTCTTATTTGAATGTTGCACTTTGTTTTTAATGCGAGAAACTTCAAAATCTTGTTATTGCCGATTGGGATTCAGCTTGATTTGTATAAGTTAGAGCTAGGGCTTGACGTTTCGATCCTGGCAGGATCTACTTCAGAGGCATATTTAACTACACAGGCTATTCATTACAGATAAGTAGAATTTAGCTTATTAACTAACGAGTTGAAAACGAGATAGTTATGTGACATACTTCATACTGGTTATTATCTAGCCATTTAACTTGCAACAAGAATCTCGCTTGACCTAACCACTTGACTTAACACCATCATGATCATATGGTTGACTCGGTGTAAGTGGTATGGGATTGAAACTTGACCTAACACCATCATGATCACATGGTTAGTCTCGGTGTAAGGGGTCTGGGATTGAAACTTGACCTATCACTATCATGATAACATGCTTAATCTTGGTGTAAGGGGTCTGGGATTGAAACTTGACCTAACACCATCATGATCACATGGTTAGTCTCGGTGTAAGGGGTGTGGGATTGAAACTTGACCTTACACCATCATGATCACATAGTGAGTCTCGGTGTAAGGGGTCTGGGATTGAAACTTGACCTAACACCATCATGATAACATGGTTAGTCTTGTAGTAAGGGGTCTGGGATTGAAACTTGACCTAACACCATCATGATCACATGGTAAGTCTTGATGTAAGGGGTCTGGGATTGAAACTTGACCTAACACCATCATGATCACATGGTTAGTCTCGGTGTAAGGGGTCTGGGATTGAAACTTGACCTATCACTATCATGATAACATGCTTAATCTTGGTGTAAGGGGTCTGGGATTGAAACTTGACCTAACACCATCATGATCACATGGTTAGTCTCGGTGTAAGGGGTGTGGGATTGAAACTTGACCTTACACCATCATGATCACATAGTGAGTCTCGGTGTAAGGGGTCTGGGATTGAAACTTGACCTAACACCATCATGATAACATGGTTAGTCTTGTAGTAAGGGGTCTGGGATTGAAACTTGACCTAACACCATCATGATCACATGGTAAGTCTTGATGTAAGGGGTCTGGGATTGAAACTTGACCTAACACCATCATGATTACATGGTTAGTCTCGGTGTGAGGGGTCTGGGATTGAAACTTGACCTAACACTACCATGATCACATGGTAAGTCTTGATGTAAGGGGTCTGGGATTGAAACTTGACCTAACACCATCATGATAACATGGTTAGTCTTGATGTAAGGGTTCTGGGATTGAAACTTGACCTAACACCATCATGATAACATGGTTAGTCTTGATGTAAGGGGTCTGGAATTAAAACTTGACCTAACACCATCATGATAACATGGTTAGTCTTGATGTAACCGGTCTGGGATTGAAACTTGACCTAACACCATCATGATAACATGGTTAGTCTTGATATAAGGGGTCTGGGATTGAAACTTTTTTTCATGTCCAAGCTCTCCTTTGGTCTTAAAGGCGGTATGAACTGACTTGAAGCCATGGGTCATTTATCATTATTTTAACATTTTCCCTTTCTTCAGAGCAAGCATATGTTAAACATCTTTTCAAGTAAAGAAAACATGAGAAAAAAAACATTTCCATATTCCTAGTATTTTTATTTTGGATGAATTTCCTGCCTGCTTTTTCATTTTTACATTTAGTATGTCTATACATTATCAACAAGAGCTTGTGAATATCATCTTTCTAGATAAATTTCATTATGCTAATATTCTTTCAACATACATCTTGACACACTCACACACACACACATATAAAAAAAAAAAATCTTTGAAAATTCACCATTCAATAAAACCAAGTCCTCAATCTCTTTAAAATCTTTCCGTTTCATTCAACTAATATAGTCAAGCTTATAACTATTATTTCTAAGAATATTAATGAGAAATGATAGTAATCTTAATATTCCAACGACCTTATACCATTCACAGAGAATACCAATGGTACCTTAGGATAAATATCAAACCAGTGTTCCTATCATATTCACCAAGCAAAGGAAGTAACAAAAAATGGAATATGAAACATCATATTGTGAACTAAAAGAGTGCCTTATCCTAAATACTCAAATAATAGCATGTACAGAACCACCTGCATAATGTTATACTTATCATATCATTACTTATCATATCATTAGTTATCATATCATTACTTATCATATCATTACTTATCATATCATTACTTATCATATCATTACACATATCATTACTTATCATATCATATCATTACATATCATATCATTACTTAATATCATTATCTTATCATATCATATCATTACTGATCATATCATTTCACTATGCTTATCTGCTACTAGCATACCTAATGCAATGCAGGTGAATACAAACTTAAATATGTCAGAATGCAACACTATCCCTCACTGAAAGGCTGCATAGCATGTACATGTAGACATTAATATCACCATTCAGGAGGTAGCAAAATCCTCACTTTTCTTCTGTTTTATGTACGAAGCTAAACATTGGTACCATTATGAGTATTTAATAATAGTAGCTACTAACGAAGCAGTAGACATAACACCTGGTTTGGAGAAACTAAAGGTTTACACTAACATATTAGATTATTCAGTTAAAACCCTTCAATGACGAAGGAGTAAACCGTTAGGTGTAAAACATGAACCTAACCTTGAAATAGAAAACACTCCCCTGACAGGCACAGGGCTGCCTGGAAATATTGCAATCCACATCATGCATGATCATCATGTGATCAACAACATATGTCATGTGAACAGCAACATATATCATGTGATCAACAACATATGTCATGTGATCAACAACATCTCAGACTTGTCATGTGATCAATAAATTGGACCATGTCATCTGAACCATTTGCTTGACAACATCTATCATGTGATCAACAATACTTATAAATCACATGAACATGCATGCTAATCATGTGAATTATGTATGTATCATGCGATCAGCAATACTTATTAACTCACATGACCACACATGCCAGTCATGTGATTTATAAATATCATGTGATCAGAATTGCTTCATCATCATCCCAATCATAGTCATCACTCATTTCCTCTGCGGAGTCTAGAAGCATTGGTAACTCCATCAGGCCGATATCAATGTCATTGTGGACAGCCCCTGTGTCTGTTACATTCATGGCTATAGCCAGCTCCACAGGGTCTTCAGGAGCCACTGCTCCTCCGGTCCCTGCTTCATCAACTCCTGCTTGGGAGGTAGAAGCTTCCTCACTGGTCGATGATGCTGCTGCTCCTGCTGCCTGTTGATTGGCTGAGCTCTCCTCCCTGGGAATTAAATTCAATGACTCTGGCGGCTGTAGACTGCGAAGTTCTTCCTGTAAGTGAGCCGTGTGCCTCTGTTGGTTGAAAGGGAAACTTATCAAACCAGTGCACCCTATTATGCACACCCTAGCTGCCAAATATCCATAGGGAATGTTCTTGTATGTTAAGGGTATATGCGAAGGCAGTGTGTCCTTTCGTTCATGGACATTTCTATCAGATATACCCGTATAATTAAGCCTATCTAAGATACTAGAGAGTACTGTTGGTTATCTCTTATCAACTGTACATGGGTTAGGTCTTGAGCAGATTCATATCTCCAGCACACTCCACGGCTAGCCAACATTACGCATGTTTAAACCCCCCCCCCTCCTGTCACCCCCTATGGATCCCTAGCTTTAAAACTCAACCAACAAGCAGTTTGTACTTCTCTTAATGTCATACATCTCTCATCCAATACCAATTTTTTTTGACTATCTGCATCTAATTAACCTCCAGCACTTGATTAATTTTTGAATAAATATAAATGTTACCTTGAGAGCGGCTAGATGATGTGTGACAGTTCTCCCAACTCGTTTGTCATTACAGAATGATGTCATCTGTTTAATCCAAGAGTCACACTGCCGTAAAACTTCATCCTTCTTCAAGTAAAAATGAGCTTGGATTACCTGCAAGAGGAAACACTGATAGTTTATATAATTGAAACATTGCCATGTTATGTAACTTAATAAACTTGTTTAAATTCTTATTTTCATCTGAAATGGCACCTAACAAATAAAATTAATTATCATCCAAAACTAACCCTACCCTGGATCACTCTGGATATATCACTCACAACACAACCTGGCTCTCTCTGGAAATATCATTCAAACCTAACCCAAACCCAGCCACTCCCAATATATAATTCAAAACTAATCCTACCTGGGTCAATACAGATATATCATTCAAAACTAATCCTACCTGGGTCACTACAGATATATCATTCAAAACTAATCCTAACCCAGCCACTCCCAATATATGATTCAAAACAGATATATGATTCAAACTAATCCTACCTGGGGGGGGGGTAGATATTTGTATATACCCTTGGCATTGCATTGGCTTACACCCTGCATGCCTGTCCATGTGAATGTACCAACCTTACAAGTACATTTCTATGATATTTTGTTATTCTTACAACCAGTAACTTGACATTTCTTTTACAGTTTCCCATTTCCTACATCAATTAATTCACATCTGATTTACCAAGCAGTAATTAATCAGCCAAGCAGTAATTAATCAGACACAACTGTTTACTGACCTCCTTGAAGCAAGCAGGGGGGTGTCTGAGCATTTCCAGCATTCCCCATTTGACAGTTGCCTGCATGATATTAGCATCATATTCACGAGAGCTCTTGGTTCCAGAGACAGTACCCCTAGACCTCTCATAGCCCGGCTCGTTGAAGTAAGGTTCAGCAACCAATATAAGAGATTGAATAGACACCAGCACCTACGATGAAATTCAGGCAATTCAAAATAAAACCGTTTCTTATCACTTCCGACATTCAAAATGTAAGAACTTAGGTTTACTTGAAGACTCTGTGTTCTCTATGCCCAATCAAACTATGTGGCACACATTAATCTCTCCTCACTAACTGTCTATCACTTATACCCTTCCCACCTTTCTAATAATCACTTGTATCGATTGACATGTCACTTCTCTGTCTCTCAGACAGACATACTACCACTGTACCTTCCAAAAGCAACTTTCCAACAAGACTAATATTTGGTCACAAACATGATTCTTTCTCTACAATATCGCCTGCATTGACATGATAAGGGCCATACGGATATCAAGACCCTGTCTGGGGTCCACACAACAGGGATGAGCCTGGGGTAAAAAAAAATCACGGAACTTTACAAAATATGTGGTATAGGCTCCAGTTTGTGTATGCTACAGTGTGTTAGGATAATAGTTTTTGTCACTGAGGTAGAAAAGAAATCACGAATATTCCGCGAATTCCCGGAAAAAGCTCATGCCTGACACAAGAACCAAATCCACCAGGGCAATACCATTAAAGACCTTACCTGAAGAAAGCTTGAGGTATCCCCGTTCCACTTCTCCTCAGGTCTACCATGCCAAGTGTTTAACACACTGAGACAAACCTGATAACAAATGTGAGATAGTAATAAAAACTATATGGAAACTGGAAGCCACCTAAACACCATAGCCAAACTCAAAACATAGTAAACTCATTTAGCTTATCAAGACTTCAAAACATAAACATCTTAAGCAGCTTCCTTTTATTTGAAGGACTGTTGCTAATGATGAATAAATGTGTCTTATCACTCTCATGTATTCCAATAGGCTAAAAAATGGTGCATAAACCTGCTCAGTCTTACCTATAGGCAAAAAACAAACTCTAATGTATAAATAGTAAACAGTGCAAAGAAGAACAATGCACAAAGGACACTTGTGCAAAGTAGAACTTTGCAGTAGTATTATTTTAGGATATCTCAATACATTACAATCTACAGTGACATAATTTGAGCCTCAATACATGGTTCTGACATACTAGTCTACACAGTCATGCATGTACTCCTCACATGTAAGTTATACAAGTTAGTTTCAGCAGGATTTAAAGCAGTTACCTATGTGGAATGTACACCATCAACTCAGCTATACAAGCTAACAAGAGCTCACATTACACAGTTTTATTGATACAATCAAAAATGGACAGAAGGGACATTTCACATGAAAAAGATCAATGCAGGTATAGAATTATAAACACATGTTGAAGAGAGCTCTAACAGTAGTTGTTTATCCATGTCATATTGATAGCAAAGCTCTGTTAAACCAACCTTTCCATCATTGTAGAGATTGGGGTTGAACCTAACACTGTGTTGGCCAGTGGTCTCCAGATTGACCAACATGGGCGACTTTGGATAATCACTGGGAAAGAAGACATCAAACTCAAAACAACCTAGGGAGTAAGGAGTCTCACAAGGACCAGTGATTAAAACCTGAAACCATAAATAAGAAAAGAATTAGTTAAAGTACTGGCTAGCATTCAATACACACCCTAAGGAGTAAGGAGTCTCACAAGTACCAGTGAACAAAACCTACAATAATAAATAAGGATAGAATTAGGTCAAGTACTGACTGGCACTCCAAACACACCCCCTAAGGAGTAAGGAGTCTCACAAGGAAATGTGATTAAAACCTACAATGAGAATAATGATACACTATTTGAAGTTATTGACTAGTTCTTAACAAATAAACACATATTATACTGCCAATTTACTACAGCAACTACATAGTCACACAACATCCAATACAAGAAGCCTTCACAAAATTTGGTCACAACCTAACTTTGTAAAGTTCAAATGTGGTTGGCATAACACATCAAAAATACTAATTAGTTTGACCTGTGCATCTAGAAGGTATTGGGTACATCTTTTACAATCTTCTTCTCTAATTAAGATTAAAGATTAAGATATTGAAACAAATAAATTAAGACATCAAATTTCTTCCAAACAAAATGACCGAAATGAGAATGTGAATACTGAGACTTTTTGAGATTAGTTTTGAGACTGTTTACCTTCATGACATCAAGACGATCTTCATCGCATCTCACAAAGACTGTAGAAGATGAAGAGAGTGGTAGAGAGGTGGAGAGGGTGACTGCCTCCTGCGCCAACCTTCGAGCCCTGCCAGCATTCTTGATATTTCCAGCAGATTGGACCCTCGAGGCAAAATGATGGGACAGGTTGAATTTAATCTTACCATCTGCATCCTCTGTGATCATCTCAAAGGTATCTATAAAAGAACAACCAGTGTTACTCTCACTGATAACAATACAATGATGAATGATATCACTTCAATTTTAATAAAAGGGACCATCATCAATATATTATGACTACGAAAATCCTTCAGGACCATAATCACTGTACATCAGTATTTGAAACAGATCAACTGTTAACAAATGATATGTCAATGGGAGTAAACTGTTAACATATGATGAGAGTCAAAGTAAGCACTTTAATTTTCATATGAGATGACATGTTCACAATTAGGTCAATAGCCAAGTATCTGGAGCAGTGACTTACCAAACTGAAGTTTCTTCATGATTGCAACATACTGGTCATCCTTGGATTGACTAGACCCAGCACTAGCTGCTCCTTCAGATGACATGTACCCATCTCTGCCATCAATACCACCTGAAAGAGTAAAATAGTAGATAGGACCTGATAGAGTAACAAAACAAGTATTGAAAGTAATATCAAGTTGTGTTTGTACCATGATGTTATATGTAGGTAACTACAACACATGCTCAATACCTGCTGAAATCTGTTTCTGTTGAAGCAAATACAAACACTCTGTCTTGGCCAACATCACTAACATTGTGACCTATATAGACATGGTTTAATTTTATGCAAAATATCTTATTACTGCTAACTGGTAGGGTTTGAACACAACCTTACCTCATCTGGAGAAAAAGCAACTTCGAAAAACCTGCTTAGCTATTTCTCTGAGAGTAAAATTGCAGTGATAACTTACTACTTTCAAGCCCAACTAACTGGTAAGGCAACTAACTTGACAGCTGAGAAAAACAATTTGGAACATTAGAAATAAATTGCAGACCAGAACCAAATCATTCATACAGAACAATGCACAAGTTATTCAGTGCATATGGTGTCCATAAACCTAGCATTGCATATTCAGTATTCACAAGACTTAGCTTAATTTAATTCCTTCTATTGAACAATTCATGAACATGCAGCAGCTTACTGACCTTTCTTTTCTCTGATTAATTGCTCTACGGTGGCCCTGACCAGTTCCAAGGTTTTGTTTATTTCTGGGATGAGTTGAGCTAAGCCCTCTGTCTCCTTCTCATCTGTTTCATCCTCTCCTTTACCAGACGACTTTACTCGTCTGCTGGACGTCTTTCTCTTGTCTTTCTTGGCTTTGCTTCCATTCCTGGAAAGAGACCCGCAAGGTATTTATCACTCTCAACATAAGACCATTCTATGATAAACATCATTATAAACCTGGTGATAAGGACACCTTAGCCAGTTTAAATGCAAGAAAAGAATCCACTCACCCAAGTTTTGAATTGTAGACATCCACACAGTTCTTCATTGTTTCCAATAAATTGAGTAAGGTGACATCACTGGTATTAGCAGGGGCATCGTCTTGATGGATGAGGAGAGACGAGAGGCTGGAACTACCAGCCAGGGCTCTCAGGATCTCCAGTACTGAACAGTACAATGGCACATGCTGGGCCATGTCAAGCACTGGACAAATAAAGATATAATGAGAGATTCACTTAATACATTGGTAACCTGAGTAATAGATATCTTCAGTACTGAACAGTACAATGGCACATGCTGGGTCATGTCAAGCACTGGACAAATAAAGATATAATGAGAGCATTCACTTAATACATCAGAATCTGAGTAATAGAAGCAAACAATTTGTAAATGTTTGCGGGAAGAAACTCTACAGCTTAAACTGTAATATGATGGACATAACTATCATTATCAACCCTAACAACAGATACAAATGAGAACATTGGATGTCTGCTATCTATTGATCAGCTATTGATCTTAACCAGATAATCAATAATCTGAGTCTGATCCAATAGATATATGATGATTGCAATCATATATCAGACAGGATCAACATGTTATGACTGACAGAGATCCCAAAAAGGTTACTTAGATGAGATGACTGGTGTGAGTTGACTTACCTGAGTCATTCCTGAGATAGGATGAGATGGCTGGTAGTAAGCAGGACTGTTTTAGGAGCTCTACCAGGACAGTTGGGAAGATACTCTGTTGTTGGTCCTCACTAAGGTCAGGGGTCACCTCCAGGAAGGTAGTCTCATTATCCCAGTCATGAGGATAGATGTAACCTGAGAGTACCTGTACACAGGAACGAGTCAAACAGGAAAAAGAGAAACATTAACACCAAACCTGTATCTAACATGCAACCAGCTGACTAATCAGTAGTGAATCTTTTACAGCACTGCTTAGTTATGACCCACCCATGAAGTTCAACCACCCACACCTCAGCAGTATTTATGGGTGTTTTGAACCACACAAGATGTACTGCTACCCACTAGTCAGCAGCATGTTATAAATGAACAAGTATTTTGACCCACCCATGATGTCAGGCCATCCACACCTCAGCAGTATGTTATAACTGTATGAGTTTTTTGACCCACCCAAGATGTACTGCTACCCACACCTCAGCAGTATGTTATAAATCTAATACTTACTCTAAATAGACATGTGACATGCTCTTCCTCTGCTCTCTGCCTCTTTAAAGCCTCCTCAGCATTCCATCCTGACACTGTAGACCCTGTACCAAATCCTGTTCCCTTGGCCCAGTAGCTCTGTGATTTCTGGTCCTTTAAACCTGCCTCTACTCCAAGGTTGGTAGCAGATGGCCCCTTACCATTTTTCAACTATATGTAGGAAAATAAATGTCTGTTAACCTTTGACAAATGAAAGAAAACCCCTCTAAAGGATACTCACTGACTGAAAATGCAAACCAAGGACACCAGAAGTCACAGCATTACCTTTTACTTTATCAAGTATCTAGCACTGTTCATGCTAATGGTAACACTCCTAAATAGTTTATCAAGGTCTACCACTGTTAATGCTAATGGTAACACTCCTAAATAGTTTATCAAGGTCTACCACTGTTAATGCTAATGGTAACACTCCAATGAGACTTTATCAAGTATCTAGCACTGTTAATGCTATTGGTAACACTCCCATATACTTTATCAAAGTATACACTGTTAATGCTGATGGTAACACTCCAATAAGACTTTATCAAGGTCTACCACTGTTAATGCTATTGGTAACACTCCTAAATACTTTATCAAGGTCTACCACTGTTAATGCTAATGGTAACACTCCTAAATACTTTATAAAGTATCTAACACTGTTAATGCTATTGGTAACACTCCCATATACTTTATCAAAGTATACACTGTTAATGCTAATGGTAACACTCCAATGAGACTTTATCAAGGTCTACCACTGTTAATGCTATTTGTAACACTCCTAAATACTTTATCAAGGTCTACACTGTTATTGCTATTGGTAACACTCCTAAATTATTTATCAAGGTCTACCACTGTTAATGCTAATGGTAACACTCCTAAATACTTTTTCAAGTATCTAGCACTGTTAATGCTATTGGTAACACTCCATATACTTTATCAAAGTATACACTGTTAATGCTAATGGTAACACTCCAATGAGACTTTATCAAGGTCTACCACTGTTAATGCTATTGGTAACACTCCTAAATACTTTATCAAGGTCTACACTGTTATTGCTATTGGTAACACTCCTAAATACTTTATCAAGGTCTACCACTGTTAATGCTAATGGTAACACTCCTAAATACTTTATCAAGTATCTAGCACTGTTAATGCTATTGGTAACACTCCCATATACTTTATCAAAGTTTACCACTGTTAATGCTAATGGTATCACTCCAATGATACTTTATCAAGTTCTACTATTAATGCTAATGGTAACATTCACAGATCTTCATCGAAGGCCTACCACTATTGATGCTAATGGTAGCACTCATGTGATACTGTATCAAGGTCTATTATTAATGCTAATGGTAACAATGCCATGCAACTTTATCAAGGTCTACTGTTAATGCTATTGGTAACACTCTCAGATCTTCATCAAGGCCTACCACTATTGATGCTATTGGTAACACTCCTAAATACTTTATCAAGGTCTACCACTGTTAATGCTATTGGTAACACTCCCATATACTTTATCAAGATCTACACTGTTAATGCTATTGGTAACACTCTCAGATCTTCATCAAGGCCTACCACTGTTAATGCTAATGGTAACACTCCCATTATACTTTTTCAAGGTCTACTATTAATGCTAATGGTAATCACTACAATGATAAGAGGCTGATGTTGGGGTACTACCTCAGTGAACAGGTTTGATTCTCCTTTCATTGGACTTTGATGGCTCAAGACTGCCAGGCAGGCCAAGATGAGATGTATACTGCCAGTCTCCAGACACATCTTCCTCAGTACCACGCCATCATCAGTAGCTAACAGGGTGTTATTTAATAGACTGATCAGGGCAGTAAATGGCAAGGTAGGTAACGAACTGGCTTCGGGCATAGAGAGGATGTTATCTAGGAAAAGATAAACCATTTGAAGAAGATCACTTTCAATCCTGACACACTTTGTTGGCACATGATTATGATTAGCTTTTACATTTCTGGGAATGACCATTGGCCATGAAGGATTTGGTGCACACAGTAAAAGAAAGTATGATCTTCATTTAGCAAAAGCACACGCCTTCACACTCTCCCTTTTCTATTAACAAACTCCCTCAGACTGATGCAAGGGAACTATGAAGCTGTAAGGTCTCTTAAGTTGAAAAAATGAAGCTGTGTACACATGACTGAATTGAAGTATGAAATGTCTACTAACTTCCATCTTTGTCCTCATTAACTCCTAGCATTAGCCTCAAGAGGAAGCGAGCCTTCTTTTGTTCTTTGAGGAGCACCTCTGCATATCCAGGTAGTCTCAGAAAGAGACCAAATGCAGCCAAGGAGTGAGGGGGTATAGTGGCTGGTCCGCTGGGGGTTAACATGGGTTTGACAGGCTGAGTATCTTTCTTACTGGAATTCAACACCCCAATAAGAGACAAAGAAGTATTGTCAAAGATCTGGAGGATAAGAAAGAATGAAAAATCAAGGAGTGTGAAAGAAAAAACAATCCAGGGATAGGAACACACACACAATTCCAACATCCCTTAGTCTCTGTATACAGCTCTCTGCTAACATAATGTCGTTACTGATCAACAGATAAAGCTTTTGCATTCACCTTGAAAACTCCCATATGGCAGCACATGATGTCTTACTAAGGAATCCCAAGACAGTCATTTTATCTCTTTTTCATGTTCTGCAATGGATGAAGCCATACATAACTGTATGGTTTTTATTTTTTGTCACATTTACTTTCAATGATTTGATACAGGAGGAGCCAATAAGAGCATTGATGGGGTTTGAGGTTAGTTATTTATATATTCTGTGTATGCATCCATCTACTTACTGCATCATCTTTGGGGTCATCTCCAAAGAGGTCTTCTTCGATCTTTCTCCCAGCCAAGCTGGTGTTATACTCCTTATTCAGAGACTGCCAGCTTGACTGATCAAAGGCCATCTGATGGTAGGCGTGTGGTAGGTGCTCTGCCAACAATGCCAAACCCCCTAAACTAGCAAATACCTGCAAGAAAGAGGGCACCGTGGGGGTCTCTATCAAGGTCTCTTGAGAACTGCCTTCTCCAAAAGAGGTGTGACCTGTTAAAACGAGAAGTCAAATATATCACATGACCCAAATTAATGAAGATGCTGTTACCATTCTTCTTCATAAATAGGCATAAACATTTATTCAACTGCCCTGCATAACACCATCCAAAGATGTTTCTCTGATTATAAAGAGGCTTAAAGTTTCATGAGTAGTATTCAAGAGAAAATACATATATTACTATTATTGAAGAATGGAGATTCCATTTTACCTACTAAGCCATGATCACGTGTAACACAGTACAGCAAATATAATTTTTGAATATGACTTTCATGTGTTTGGAATACAAAGGGCCACCTGGTCTGCTTGTAGTGACACTTTTGTCAAACATTCAATAAATAATTACAATAATATATCTTCTAACAGAACTTGCCTACTAAGAACCATTTCAGACGATCTGGCCCAGCGATGACCGCAGTCTCCAAACTTTAAGGATGACTACTGTCTCTCTGTAAACACAAAACTTGAGGCAAACATTTCAGCTAAATGATAAAAACTTTAACTTGTAAGGGATTGAACATATCAAACACTGGAGCGGCATGTCCCGTAACTTACCATTTTCCTGAGCTTGAAGGGTTTTAGAGCTATCCGTTTTACATGTCGATGTGTTAGGAGACTGAAAGATGACACCAAACTGGATTGTTGAGAATCCTTCCTCCATTCCATGGTGTTTCAAGGCTGTCACTACTTGTCCTACGGTCATCTGTCCGGGTATCTGCAGACCACTAAGATACGGATGAGAGAGTCCTAAGGTGGGACATGCTAACTGTACTGTTTGAGCTGCTGCTGAAGATGATGATGACGATGAAGATGTGATTTTATCTTTTCCACTCTTTCGGATCTTACTGCTCTTCCTCTTACTCTCTCCTGCTTTCCTGCTCTCCTGCTTCTTTGACAGACCTGCTGCATTGAAAGTTTCTTTCAGTTCTGTTTCAAAGACTGACTTCTTATCCGGCCCAAAGTGCACCATGACGTAGGGGGAAGTCTCACTGTTCTCCCCACTCTTTGCCAGCTTGTCAATCTTTTCTAGTTCACCTTGTTGATCTGATTTTACTGATTCTACATATTGAGAACAAACACAAAGACAGTGCATTTTTAATATAACATACATACATGCCTACATGGTAGTCACATCTTAGCCCACTTACATCCGTACTCTAACCTGAACCAACTAAACAATTATTATACTCCTCCCCCCCCCCTCCACCCCTTCTCCTGGTCCCCAACTAGCCCACTAAGGGCACTAAATGTTCATATCACACCACTACCAAAAGCAGAACACTTAACATCATTACCCTTAAATATACAATCTATCTCACAACTCCACACTTGATCAAGTACACATTTACCCCAATAACAAACAACTTACATCATTACCCTTAACTATACAATCATTATCTAGTTTGATTACATATTTAATGTAATACCCATGATCAGGTATGTGATGACAGACACCCCATTAGTTGTTTCAAGAAACATATTCTTCTTAAAGATGTTTTGCAATCATCTTACCTGTGACCATTGCTAAGAGTTCGTCTGACTTGGAGCTTAACCTGACATCCAGCACCATGTTCTTCTTTCCCACGCCATACATCGGGTGAGAGATTTGCTCTATATCTGCTACATTGTTCCTCTGGAGGTAGCAGGATGCGGAGAGAGCCAGGGATATCCTCTCATCCTCTAACATCAGTCTTAATATCAATCGCCTTAAAAATCCTGAAAGACATTTCTTGCTGGCAGATTCTTCCTGTCCACAAAGTTCATCACATATATTCTGAGCCAGTAACTTCTGGTTACTGGAATGACACACAATGCACTTATCAAAGAAGTCCAGGGCAGCATTCTCAATGGCCCCATACTGCGATATAGACAAAACGGGACCTCTCCTATGTGATGGTGTGGAGAGATTCAGCAGAAGTGATAACCTATTGAAATGACAGAGCACTGTCAACATTGGTGACCAAAACACACTCCCTTCTGGAGACCCTAACCAGTTCTTCACAGAGGGCTCGTTGCATAGTTCTGTAAAGAAATTGAGGACTGGAGTAACCAGATCAGCTGTGAGGGTGAAACTCCTCTCAGAGTCACCATCATCTTGTGAATTACTGAGAGGTGATCTAGGGGAACTCCTTGGATTGTCTAGTAGTCTGGCTTTAACCTTAGATGAATCTGTCAGTGAATCACCCAGCTGGGGCATGTCTCTTCGGAGTATTTCATGATTACAAAAGTCAGCCAGGGCATCGGCTAGTCTTGCTAGAAAGCCTGAAGCTATCAGCCTCTCAACAGCCCCAGGAGACTGACTGGCCAAGGCCAAGGTGGTGAGGTGGACTTCATCTACCACTAGATGACCCCAGTCATCAGTACCCTGGGCTCCATCATCCAATCCCAGGTATATAGCAGCACCTTTGGAGTCATCTGTCAGCTGGGTCAACTCATCCTCCTTGTTGTCATCTGTATAGAGAGCAGAGAGGCAGTCTAGCAGTCACCATAACGATAATAGATAACATAACATACAAAATAGGATCATAAATGAGGAATAATGATGCAAGCAGTGCAATGTTTGAAAACACCTTATCTAGATCACTAAAACTTGTTACACATACTTGTACAAATGGAAGAACTGTTAACTAGACCAACAACACATAAACATCACTGACGTATTAACTTGTACATCAACAACACATAAACATCACATATTACCTTTTAAATCTTATTTACATCGAATCTGATTTTGGGGTAGCATGAAGAGAAACTGAATTAATAAATGGAGGCCTTTATAATTCTTGGTTCCTCAGGAAGTAAAACATACAGCAAGACTTAATTTACAAATGCCTACATGTGTTTGCAACATCATCTATCATTTAATATCTCACAAGCATGCTTCCAATTATATTTATTCACTACCATAAGTAACAGGTTGGTAGGCCTTTTAAAAACTTTTTTCTACTGTCCAATTCTCAAAGGGCAAGGGAATCTTTGGCTAGAAAAGCTTTGAATCCCAATCTAGCAGATGAAATCTTTGTACTTCAAAATGAGGATGTAATCAATCACAATGAAATATTAACACAAAACTGGAAAGGTGATGTAAAAGCTAGATGAGGTTCTCAAATAGTAACATCAAATGTGCTGTGCTCTACCAACTGATACCCTCAGCCCTATAATGATGCTGATTCCTGTCAATCAACTCAGCACAAGATCAAGAAAAGAATGAACATCTTACTGTTTTTAGTCAGGCTCTGTTAACTGAGACCTGTTTATCACTGAGCACAAAGTGTCAATGTGTTTACCTGTTAATGATCCTAACGCGTTTGGTATCTTCTGTATTCCCATCCAAAGCAGCAGTGAGTCGTAGAAAGCAGTTTGTACCTGACACATTGCACTCAATACATAGTCTACCGCCCTCTTTAGGGGTGAATGGACTGGTAGGACCATTGACCACTCATAAACTGAACTGCAGGCAAAACACATAAATCATACACCATCAGTGATAGTTTAACAAATCTCTTAGAAAGCCACTTTAAAGAGAATTCTCAAACAAACTGTTTTTGATGAAGCAAACTGCACAATTCATGAAAACTATTATTACATCTTCACACCAACTAAGATATTGAAAGAATCAACACAACAAACCAGACAGTTATCCAAGCAGCTTACATTATATAACTGTTTACATATATTTCACAATAATCAGTTTCTCCTAAATTATTAAAAGTATCCACAAATTATACAGACACAGTTATTCCAGGTTACTTGTTTGAAATACTTCTTGCAGTTCCTCTTCTAGACAAGGTATTAGATGGATTTAACCGAAGAGAGTTAACTTACCTGAAGAGTTCCTTGGTTAGGACTCCAGAGAGATCAATTTTGGTTCCTTGTGTATGAGTGGCCCAGATGACAGAGGCCACACAGTGTACATGGGTAGCAGCAGGGTGCAGCAGGCCATATTCAGATGGTGAGAGAGTTACAGGAGCCCTACTGTAGTTGCTATGACCATGTAGAGCCACTCTTGCTGTGTCACCTACCCAGTCTAACAGTGCTTGAACTCTAATGGAGAAACAGACAAAATGGTTTGAATCTTATTCTCTCTTGTGACCTAGCCAATCAAAGTCATCAGTCTACCTGCACAATACAATCACAAAATGAGCTGAACCTCATCACAATACATTACTGATCAGTGCTACAATTACACCTAGCCACCAATACTGAAAGTAACCATCCTGACCATACCAAACCATCCTGACTCAACCTAAGCACACACACACTGAACCTAACCATTCTGACTGAACCTAAGCACACACACTGAACCTAACCATCCTGACTGAACCTAAGCACACACACTGAAACTAACCATCCTGACTGAACCTAAGCACACACACACTGAACCTAACCATTCTGACTGAACCTCAGCGAACACACTGAAAGTAACCATCCTGACTGAACCTAAGCACACACACTGAACCTAACCATCCTGATTGAACCTCAGCGAACACACTGAACCTAACCATCCTGATTGAACCTAAGCACACACACTGAACCTAACCATCCTGATTGAACCTAAGCACACACACTGAACCTAACCATCCTGATTGAACCTCAGTGAACACACTGAACCTAACCATCCTGACTGAACCTAAGCACACACACTGGAACTAACCATCCTCACTGAACCTAAGCACACACACTGAACCTAACCATCCTGATTGAACCTCAGCGAACACACTGAACCTAACCATCCTGATTGAACCTCAGCGAACACACTGAACCTAACCATCCTGACTCAACCTAAGCACACACACTGAACCTAACCATCCTGATTGAACCTCAGCGAACACACTGAACCTAACCATCCTGATTGAACCTCAGCGAACACACTGAACCTAACCATCCTGGCTGAACCAAGCACACACACTGAAGCTCACCAAGACTGACCTATAATTTAACTTAGTTATCATACTGCATGGTCCCTACAACCCCAATAACTGAACCTGTTTAACTATTATAATGATATGCAGCAAGCAGTACATATGATTGTCTTCTCTCACCTCTCTTTGGTACCACTATCTGGAGTAAGACCAAGCTGTGCAATGATATCTACACCAGAGAGCGAAGGCTGACACCGTAGTCTTGTCACTAATCCTGATGGAACACCTGAAAGAGGTATATGGTAACATGTAATGGACCTGAAAGGTTACCAGCAATACTTCTCCATATCATACATTATTGCAATTATCTCCTTCCTGATGTGAGTGATCATCAAGAATGACATCATAACAGAAAGCACTGTACTTGTAAAGTATCAAGTTTTAAATCAATTTCACAGCAGATAAATAATGTGAAACTATTCAATTGTTATACATAGCAGGCTTTACTGGATTATGAACTAGCCTTCAGAGTGACTGCAATATTTTGCAAGACCCTGGTAAGTTCCTATCATAGTCGCTAGAGAGTTGTTGCTTCTAGTGTCCATGTGTTACTTACTTGTAATCAAGTATACAAAGAAGTCTGTATTGAATTTTGTGTACGTTCAATGAATTAAATAAGTGTTATTACTATTGAATAACTATTCTTACTGTTCAGTACACCTGATTATCAACTACAAGTAAGGTATTACAGGAACCTTGTCATCAGCTAACATAACCCAAATGAAACAAGAAAACTCTTAGAGTGTCGTACCTCTACTGGGAGCAGGGAAACAGTTCCTGAGTAACATATCAAGGATGGTCAGGCCAACCTGAGATGATGACAGCCCCAGTCTCAGGAGGATGGACTCAATGTCCGCTCTATAAGGGTAACCTTGGGGAATAGTGAGGAGAGCAGAACATGTAGCTAGCAGGCCAGGAGCTTGAGCTGCAACTGACATTAAATTCTGAGGAAGCTCTTGAAGAGGTGAGATTGTCAGGCAATGTTGAAGAAGTCGAAGCCATCGTACACTGCAAAAAGTAACATGTGATGAAAGTGATACGGTAAGATGAAATACAACAGTGTAGATGTCATCTACTATTAAGCAAACAGGAATAAATGTCAAAGGCTGTAAAAAATTAAAAAGATGATTCCACTGAAAGAAGAAGTGGATCACATGTTGCAGAGATCTATACAGCATCATTCTTTTGACTACGCAGGCCAAACCACCTACATTACAATATTTATCTTGGGAAGACAAAGATCAGATTTACACTAAGTACTCTAGGCAGCATGGACACTGTCTTCAGTTCCATAATAAACTTACCATACTTGTACAGAGTCTAACGGTGGCTGGGTACCCTTGCTGTTCCCTCGGGAACTATCAAACACTGGCCGTCCCAAGACTTTGATTCCAGAAAGATTCATAACAGAGGAATCTACTGGCTTCTTTAGTCGGATGATGATGGCCTGAACCACTTCTGGTCTGGCTAGACAGAGTCTGATTGTGACTAAACTGCTGATGGTTACAGGAGAGCAGACAGGAGAGAAGATGATACCATCAGAACTAACCTCTAGAACAATACCACTGGGACATCCTGCAAACAAAGAATGATATTATCATTAGCAATACTCCATCGCAAACTAGTCTTCAATAGCAACAACTCAATGCAAAGACCTGTCTTCAACGCAACAACACCATTCACAGACTAGTCTTCATAGCAACAACTCAATTCATAGACTAGTTGTTCATAGCAACAACTAGTCTTCATAGCAATTACTTAATTCATAGACTAAGTCTTCCATAGCAACAACTCAATTCAAAGACTTGTCTTCAAAGCAACAACTCCATTCACAGACTAGTCTTCATAGCAACAACTCAATTCAGAGACTAGTCTTCATAGCCACAACTCAATTCAAAACTTGTCTTCAAAGCAACAACTCCATTCACAGACTAGTCTTCATAGCAACAACTCAATTCAAAGACAAGTCTTCAAAGCAACAACTCCATTCAAAGACTTGTCTTCAAAGCAACAACTCCATTCACAGACTAGTCTTCATAGCAACAACTCAATTCAGAGACTAGTCTTCATAGCCACAACTCAATTCAAAGACTTGTCTTCAAAGCAACAACTCCATTCACAGACTAGTCTTCATAGCAACAACTCAATTCAAAGACAAGTCTTCATAGCCACAACTCAATTCAAAGACTTGTCTTCAAAGCAACAACTCCATTCACAGACTAGTCTTCATAGCAACAACTCAATTCAAAGACAAGTCTTCATAGCCACAACTCAATTCAAAGACTTGTCTTCAAAGCAACAACTCCATTCACAGACTATTCTTCATAGCAACAACTCCATTCACAGACTAGTCTTCATAGCAACAACTCCATTCAAAGACTTGTCTTCAAAGCAACAACTCCATTCACAGACTAGTCTTCATAGCAACAACTCAATTCAAAGACAAGTCTTCATAGCCACAACTCAATTCAAAGACTTGTCTTCAAAGCAACAACTCCATTCACAGACTAGTCTTCATAGCAACAACTCAATTCAGAGACTAGTCTTCATAGCAACAACAGTGATCATAGACTAGTCTTCCATGACAACTCAACTCACAGACTAGCCTTCCATAGCAACAACTCATATCCTCGACTAGTCTTCATAGCAACTACAATATTCATAAACTAGTCTTCATAGCAATAATTCAATTCATAGACTAGTCTTTCATGACAACAACTCAATTCATAGACTAGCTTTCCATAGCAACAACTCAATTGATCAACTACTCTTCATAGCAACAACACTTTTCATAAACTAGTCTTCATAGCAACAATTCAATTCATAGTCTAGCCTTCCATGACAACAATACTATACATAAACAAGTCTCCATAGCAACAATTCAATTCATAGATCCAAGACAACAACTCAATTCATAGACTAGCCTCAAACCCAACAACTGAAATCATAGACTAGCCTCCATAGCAACTGCAGACTTCAAAGAAGCCATCCAATAACAATGAATTCTAAGTCTTAACCCTCCAAAACCATTTTCTAAGTTTTCATGGAAACAAAAGTACTGCTTGGTTTTAGTACAGGCAGCAATACCTTAGTCCATATTCACTTTACCTACCAATGCCCATAACGCTTTCTTTTTTAGTGAATCTTTATGACATCCTTTAAGACTGTACTTACTTCCTACACTGGTAGAGCTTAAGTTGATGTGTACTTCCTCTAGCAGAACTGCACAGGGGAGATTGATAGCCATGTCATACCAAGTCTCGTTAGGGTAGAAATGATAGGACCAGGCAGTTCTTGACCGCCGAACAGAGGTGGTGTGGTGCAGCAAGGACTCTGGATGAGTGGTGTTTAGATTACCTGATGTGACCGTACCTATGGCAACAAACAGAATGATACATCATCAAGCTTAACAATCAGTTTCTGATGTCACTAGCTGAACAAGATACAAACATATGACTGATGTCACTAGCTGAACAAGATACAAACATATGACTTATGTTACTAGCTGAACAAGATACAAACATATGATTAATAATGAAGTAATGCCCTTCACTTGAAGCTAGTCCACTTGTTAGTCTTAACATCTTCCAGAATTACAGTTAAAATTAAAACATTCAATTTCTTATATTATCCTTGAATAGTAACAGTCAAAGGTTGTGGTTGAGATAACGGGGAAGCTGTATTTCAGAATGATTTGTTATCGCTAGCATGAATCATAATTACTGAACCAACCCTTATGGATACTATGGCTGATTGTCTACAGGCTGCATGTAAGTGGTAAGGCTTGTGAGACAATTATTAATTTTGAATGAATTCACTTACAAAATGGTGCAAAGTTGACCAATCCAAACTGTTTCTTTGAGTCTTGAGTCTTCTTGGAGGCAGCGGGTGTTTTGGTTGGAGCAGATTTCCTTTTCTCCATTGTCCTCAGAGTAGAGGACACCAGATCCATTGATGATTCAACAGACACCCGACTACTCTGGACAAGATTGGAGCAGAGTATCTCTATGCCACCTGAGGAAGGATTAATACAAGAATGTCAACGACAGTATTTAACCCACCGGACATATGCATTTATATCTGTTTCCTAGGCGTACCAATGGATACATACGTGAATAATATATGTCAATAATAATGTCTTTTGAGGGCCTTCACATTCAACTTAAATTTATGTCACAAATAAGGACAAGAAGCAAGTTGTTTTACGTACCATATTCACAGAAAGTAGCAAAGGCTTGCAAGTCATTCAGAGCTGACCTGAGAAACCAAAGAAGAGGTTCCGAGATGTGAGTAGATCCCTTCTGATCCTTGAGGTAGGCCAGGATACTGCGGCCCACCATCTTCTCTGAGAGGGCCTCCCTGCTGATGGTCATCAGGAGCTGGTAAAGTTGACTACTGACAGAGTTCACTGTTCCTATGGTATCCCCGCTAGTTGCTTGACTCAGACCATACAGCAGGCTAGACATCGTCTCCTGGGAGGACAAAACAAGGTCTACGATGCTAAATGAAGCTGCTTTTTGTTGACCAGATGATGATGATGATGATGAGGCGGAGGCGGCTGCTGCCCTTTGTTGCATCAACTCCCCAGAGCGTTCCTTGTCATCATCACTAATGGAATCCGTCGAGTATAGACCTTGGTTTGTTTCTAACTTATAAGTATCCGTAAGTGATGCAGTCATCCCTTGATGTACCCTCTCCATCTGATCCTCTAGGGACTTTGCTGATGAGGAATCTAATTCATGTTTCAGTTGTTTGCTGATGAATTGCAGCAACAAACCCAGTAACATATCTCTGCTGCCCTCACTGGACAAGATGATGTTCTGTCCTGCCTTGGCTTTCGGTGTCTTATCAATGAGTTCAACCAGTTTGGAATTAAGTGACGACTCCCCAACACTCTGTAGAGCTAAACGACTGGGATTTGCAAAATGGCACTGGACAAGCCTTGAGACATGCTTGGCAATGGTAAGTACCACATCAGAGTCTGATGGTAGCACATCCTTGTCAACTGCAAAGTTTAGCAGCTTCACTTGAGCATCCATTGGGCCAAAGCAACAGTTTATGGCACCGCTAAAGAAAAGAAGAAATCAAATCAACATTTTATGGCACCACTAAAGAAAAGATGAAATCAAATCAACAGTTTATGGCACCACTTAAGAAAGCAAATTAACACTTAATGGCACCAATAAACAAAAAAAGAAAGCAAATCAACAGTTAATGGCAACCCCATTTGTAATACATCTTTGGTGAACTCTGTGACATGGCAAATGCAGTTGAGCAAAGAAAGAATGAAATTAAAAACGGAAACAGACCCCTAATTGACATTGGTTACATTTCTTGGCATGTTCAGACAAGTAGCAAATGTTTTCAGGGCAATCAGTCCAAGAATTACACCTAAGTATTTACAATGATGTGGATCAGATTTTCAGAGACTCAAATTATGTTCAGTTTAGTCAACAATGTGATACTACGTAGGCTGTGCGTATCTCTTCCATTCATCCCAATGTTGCTGCTATGTGCTAAGTATGACCAGCTCTATCTAAGCATCCTGCGGTCAATGTTTTCAAGATTTACAAGAAATTACATTTTTTTAAAAAGCAGAATAAAACACAACTAAAACTTATTGTAAATACCTCCAAGTTGATCAAGAGTTACAAATTGCTTGAATGAAGCCAATTGTGTTTCAATGTTAAGACTCCTTGGAAAACACTACTCTTGATAGAGCACTGAATATATACTTTTAATTTGTGACATCAATGTCACAGAATATATTTATGTCTTCTGGAAAACCTGTTTTTTAAACAAACATCACATGGATACAAACTGTAACATCAATGAGTACATACCATTTAAAGTGATGAGTAAATACCTTAATATTGATAGATACTTTCCATAACAGTAATGAGTATATACTGTAACATTAATGAGTACATACCATTTAAAGTGATGAGTAAATACCTTAATATTGATAGATACTTTCCATAACATTAATGAGTATATACTGTAACATTAATGAGTACATACCATTTAAAGTGATGAGTAAATACCTTAATATTGATAGATACTTTCCATAACATTAATGAGTATATACTATAACATTAATGAGTACATACCATTTAAAGTGATGAGTAAATACCTTAATATTGATAGATACTTTCCATAACATTAATGAGTATATACTGTAACATTAATGAGTACATACCATTTAAAGTGATGAGTAAATACCTTAATATTGATAGATACTTTCCATAACATTAATGAGTATATACTGTAACATTAATGAGTACATACCATTTAAAGTGATGAGTATACACTGTAACAATGATGAATACATACCTGGGTTCTACCAACACTTTTATTAGCTTCAGTAGCCTCTGACTGATTGTGATAGGTGACTTCAATAACAAGCAGCTGAGGAAGTTCCAAAATGCTTCTGCAATGGTTGGACCCACCTGAGAATGATGAAACAAGATATTATCATACTGGCATTAAAAATCACCCGCCCCTCTAAATAAAGTGTCTTTGGAGGTAAAATGGAATACATTTATAAGGTAATTAAAAATCACCCACCCATCTAAATAAGGTCTCTCTGAAGGTGACATGGAATGCATTTCCAATTACATATCACCCCCCCCCCCCCCCTCTAAATTGAAGTCTCTCTGAAGGTGAAATGGAATGCATTTACAAGGTAATTACAAATCACCCACACCTCTAAATAAAGTTTCTCTGAAGGTGGCATGGAATGCATTTACAAGGTAATTACAAATCACCCACCCCTCTAAATAAAGTCTCTTTGGAGGTGAAATGCAATGCATTTAAAAGGTAATTACAAATCACCCACCCCTCTAAATTGAAGTCTCTCTGAAGGTGAAATGGAATGCATTTACAAGGTAATTACAAATCACCCACCCCTCTAAATAAAGTCTCTCTGAAGGTGGCATGGAATGCATTTAAAAGGTAATTACAAATCACACCCCCTCTAAATAAAGTCTCTCTGAAGGTGGCATGGAATGCATTTACAAGGTAATTACAAATCACCCACCCCTCTAAATAAAGTCTCTTTGGAGGTGAAATGGAATGCATTTACAAGGTAATTACAAATCACCCCCCTCCCCCCTCTAAATAAAGTCTCTCTGAAGGTGACATGGAATGAATTTACAAGGTAATTACAAATCACCGATCCCTCTAAATAAAGTCTCGTTGGAGGTGTTATGGAATGCATTTACAAGGCAAAGGGGGGCTTGGCTTACCTGACTCTGATTGGTGGAGCCAAAGACATCAAGAGCACCACCTTGTGACAGAAACTTGAGCAAGACATGATGCAGATTAGAGTCAGCTACCAGAGCATCGGCAGTGTCAGAATCATCTGGTATGGTCTGGTTTAATACCAGTGTGAGTGTATGGAAGAGAAGACACCAGACAATGCTAGGAATGTGTCCCAAGGTTAGAATGGCACTCAGTATGCTCCTGCATGCCATGGGTGTCATTGTTATCCGAGGTGCAGCACCACTTGCACTAAATACCATTTCCATTGGTTGTCCTGGCTCTGTGACTGTAGTTAGCTGTAGCCACATCTTCAATGCACTCTCCACACTGTAGCGACCAGCTGAGAGTCCAGAGAAGACTTTTTGGAAGCACTGTTGTAGCAGTTCCTTGGAGGGGACAACATCGACAGCAGCTCTGATGTCTTCTGGTATCACTTCTGCTGAGTTCTCCATGTCGTCATCACAAGTCTCTGACACAAATGTCTGTGCAATGACCAATGCTTGGTGCAGATGGTGTATACGAAGGAACCATTCAGCACCCATATCTAAGCCCACCTCTAACCTGGCATCCATCCCCGATGATACCCGTGGCATGACTACACCATGTCTATCGATGACCTCCACCCTCTTCAGATCACCGAGTTGTTTTGACTGTTTGCCCAATACTTTGCCCATTAATGCCTGTTTGAGATAGGCAGTGCTGTATGGTGGCGCCATCTGATAGACAATGTTTGGACTAGCAGAATGCTTGGTACTACCAAACATAAATTCCTGATCTGCTAAAGTGGAGATATCACTGGGAAGGTAATCATTACCACCACTGGCAAATAAATCTGGCAAAGATATAATGTATGAGAATACAGTATAACACAAGCACACTTAACCCACTAGGAGGGTAATCATTACCACCACTGGCAAATAAATCTGGCAAAGATATAACGTATGAGAATACAGTATAACACAAGCACACTTAACCCACTAGGAGGGTAATCATTACCACCACTGGCAAATAAATCTGGCAAAGATATAACGTATGAGAATACAGTATAACACAAGCACACTTAACCCACTAGCCCAACAGCAGACTTCAGTTCCATATCTAATCCATGCCATACCAGACACAACATACATCCTTACAACTACCACCTACACAGAATGAAACTCCAGTATTAAACATATATAGCACATCAAATAACATAACAACATGTACACACTTAAACCTTCCACAATCCTTCCAAATCCCTATCCCATTCCCCTACACCCTACCAACCATATTCTGTAGATTACACCTAAAACAACACCCAGCATTAAGTATATAGCAGGTAACAACACATCATAAGTAGACACCAATAAACTTCCTAACAGCCTACATCCTACCAACCATATTCTCTAGATGACACCTAACCAACACCCAGCATTAATTAGATAGCAGATAACAACACATTGTAAGTAAACACAATACACTTCCTAACAGCCTACACCCTAGCAACCATATTCTCTAGATTACACCTAAAACAACACCCAGCATTAATTAGATAGCAGATAACTACACACTGTAAGTAGACACAATACACCTCCTAACAGCCTACATCCTACCAACCATATTCTCTAGATTACACCTAAAACAACACCCAGCAAAATTAGATAGCAAATAACAACACATTGTAAGAAGAGACAATGCACTTCCTAACAATCTAGACCCTACCAACCATATTCTCTAGATTACACCTAAAACAACACCCAGCATTAATTAGATAGCAGATAACATCACATTGTAAGTACAGACAATACACTTCCTAACAGTCTACACCCTAGCAACCATATTCTCTAGATTACACCTAAAACAACACCCAGCATTAATTAGATAGCAGATAACATCACATTGTAAGTAGAGACAATACACTTCCTAACAGCCAACCACAGCCTACCAACCATATTCTCTAGGTTTACTCACCAGAAGGGTCAATGAGTAAAGGAGTGGGAGCTACGGGTTCCACAACCTCAGGAAAGACATTTTCCTCATTGCTCTCTGCTTCTCCTTGAAGCTCCATATCTGTGCCTGCTTCAGGCATGGCATCTGCTTCCAGATTAGGCATGTCCTCTTCCTGACCACCTACAGCGCCCTCCTCTTGATCTGATTCAGTCACCCCTGGTGGGATACTCTCACCTGGGAGGTAGTAGCAGGACATTATAATTCACTCATGATTCCTTTTAGTTTCAGTGTCATGCAGACAAACTAATACAGACACCTTATAATAATGCAGAATCACCAGCCCATATAGTGTACTGTTATCCTACACATATATACTATTATGCACAAGTTAAAAACTATGTCAGGTACACAAAGATTGCCTTAGAAGTGATTCATGTAAAACTAGTTTATTAATCTAAGCAAGATCTAGAACTCAGAACAATAATAGCTATATGCTAAAAAACATTAAGAGGAATAAGTACTAAATAAAGTGAACAATAATAATGTAGAAAGGACAGGTCTTCATAATCATAAGGATTTTCAAATGGGAAAATGCTTTTGAGTTAGCACTGTGCATCATCCTGTTGCCATGGAGAAATCCCTGATGCTATGACTTAACTGATACAAAAACAACTAATGTGTATGACTTACCCTCTAAGATATCTGCTAACAGACATGACACTGAGTGAAATGCCCAGGGACCTCTTGGCATTCCTTGCAGGGTGGGGTTACTGCTACCTAAACAGCTCTCCAGTAGTTGTAGTAACTGCTCTTCTGTAGCAATTTCTGCCAGGGTGATGCATGGTACTGTTGAAGATGCAATTTTGGCCAGGACCTGTGGAAATATGTGACCGTATTCATATCATATTTAATCAAACTTTTATACAAGCAATCAAGAAAAACAAATAAAAAAAGACTAATTGGAACAAGTAAGTAAAACAGACAATTGTACACTAATAGTCGAGCTGAACACATCGTCATGCACTGATTTAATAGTGAAAAAGTTAACTCACCTTGCAGGTAATCATGAATATATCTACATGACATGTAAAGTCAATCGCCAGGAGGTACTGTAACAGACCTCTTGTAACTTGCAGACTGGGATTTCTGGGTAACTTGATGTTAGCTGACGGTTTCTGTCCAGAGGTCCTCACAAGCATATCACTCTTCTTGTCTGTAGTTACCTTAGCCTTGGCAGTTAGCTTCTGTAGCCTCTCAATGTCTCTTACTTGCTGTAAATGAAACCAAACCAAAAACAAAGATAGAATATAATCTTTTACATTTCAGAGACAGTAGAATAAGTATGAATAGAATTGATTTTTCAGCAACAACTGCAATGAATTGTTCAACGTTAATATATTCAGAAGTTCTAGTCCAATCACTGGAGAGGAAGCTGCTCATTATCATCATGCCATTCTTCCATGAAGGTAAATGAGCAAACTTCACTTGAGCAAATTTATCCTGCAAAAGATTTCACCAATGACACAAAGAAGAGGTGCCTCTGGGCTCATGTACCTCTCAAAGGTCTGTGTATCATTACCTAACCCCCAGTTAAAGAAATATGACACCAAAGTATTTTCTACTATCACTTCTAGCAGGGCAAACTGAGAAGGACTTTTAAAGACTATGGGAATGCTCTGAGGTAGGTCCATGTGGAAATCACAGCTCAGGACAATCTTTATCATTCCAGTCGTCATTAGTTTCATTTCACTCACCTTGGAAGCTTGATGATGTATTTCTTTCCTAAACTGGAAATCCCAGTGTTGATTCTTTGATTCCATTTTGGACTTCCAGGTTTTCAAAAGATTCTGGAATTCAAAGAATGGAAAAGTCAACTTCTTACTCCATTACCAAACAATCTCCACTTAAGTTAAAACAAAGACAATGTACTGTGAGAGAGATGCAAATGAGGGGCTAATCAAGATTTACACCTTTGAGCTATAAAAATGCACCATACAAATGGTCTGAAACATCTCGACAGATATCATAAAAACACTTAAGACACAGTGAAACAAACAAAATAATATTCATTTCATTTCATAACCGGAAACAAGGAACATTGTTCTGTTGGTTTAACAGAGCTCTTTGAGTAACAGAAATGAAGATTACAAGAACAATCAACAGATGGTCCTCTTGCATCTTTCCAACTATACTTTCTGGCCTACCTTGAGGCTACTGAGTTTAGCCTGATGCAGTTCCAGTTGTTTCTTTAATCTGGCCTGAATCTGAGCAGCTGATGCCCCATTGCCTTTAAAGGTGCTACCTCCAGAGGGGGCATCCATTGCCTGAGGATTGCTCGACAGAAAACTCCATCTGTCTCCTATCAAGGGATAAAGAAAGGCAAAAACATGTCACAAGTCGACATTCCAGTTCAGAATTCGAAATTACATGCAATCATATACAAATGCCAATACAGAACTTTCCAAGCGAAAGCAAATACATCAATTGGTTTTCTTACGCTGTGAATAAGTAAATTTATGAAGCTAATGAGATTACGTGACATGCCAAATGTCACCTAAGATTATACAACCATACAGCTAAAACTAACACTGAACACTGATCTTCTAATCTTATTACAATTTTATTGTTTGTTACAATGTATCTCAGCAAGAAATATAATTATTGCCCTGGACTGACCTTTACCACTGTCACTTTCTGCATCTTCTGAGAATGGTGTCGCATCTAAGAGAAAACTAAGGAAGAGGAGGGTCCATCTGATCAAGTCAACAGCGAACATACCTGGAGGAGAGAGAATTGTAATAACTCAAATCAGATCAGATTATCAATTAGAGCTTTCAAAACTATTACACTGGTCGAAACAGAATCAGAAGAGCATACAGTGACATCTCTCTATTTGAATTCAGGGTTTTAAGACTCTCATCTGCTAGTTACCAGCAGGTCTTGTTCAGACTCACCCACACTGGACTGGCTTTCCTTCAAGGGACTGAGTTTATTAGCCAACAGGGTCAGAATGTGAGTGACCAGACTGTCGGCATTTCTCGTGCTCAGTGACCTCTGCCCTAACGACACCAGCAACATGAATACTCTGTGGAAAGGAGAATTATTGAACAAAATAACAAAATGAAACTATAAGAGAGAAGTAAATAAACAACAACTTTTACTAGAGGATGCTAACATTACCAGTTTTTAACAATCTTATACTAGGATGCTGACATTACCACAAATAATCATTCCATATCCTTATGAGTTGAAAAATTAATCTCTTCAGATATTCTATTACATTATATATATGTGAACAGCAGTCACATGACACTGTTGGAAAATGAACCTTAATTATGCAATTACAAGATGTTAGGCTATGATGTATCAACATTCAAGAATAATTTGGTAATAAATTAATAGTGAAACTGAAAGAAAGAGGCTAACAACAGGAGAAACCAACCTCTCCTGTGGAAAGACATCAGCAGAGTGAGAAAAGAACTCTGTCAGAATCCATGCCAAGAACTCTCCCCACCATGGCTGCAATCCACCACCTTTCATCAGTAATGCACCTACTTTAGATCTCAATTCTGCAGTTCCTTTAAGGCAGATGTGTTTGAACAATGCTTTGCTGGTCTCTAGATTGAGTTGTGTGGAGATTCCTCCAGAGAGGGACTTCCCTGACAGTGCCAGGATGGTGTCCAGGAGATGCTGGCAGAGTACTCTAAGGGCATCTGCAGACATATGCTGCAGAGAGTGTGTCTTGTGACTGTTCAGGGAGCTACGAGGCAGTCCTCCTCTGCGGGACGCCTGTAGTCTCATCACAGTCCTCTGTACCACTACTAGCTGTTGCTGGAGTCTCAGACACTCTACATATACTTTCTTCACATTTTCCAGGGCTTTCTTGTCCACCAAATTTGGTTGCAGGTAAAGCTCCAAGCCTTGCAAGGTTAAGTCCTGTTCAACAGTTTGCAGTAGTGAGGTTAGTTGGCTGCATGACAGATTATATCTACAGTGTATATCCTCAAGGACTGAACCTATAGCTAACAGAAACTGGTCGACATGAGCAGGAGGTATAACACCCAGGGCCAACGGTGCTTCAGAGTCATGAGAGGTACCTGGCAGGCTACTCGATGGTAACGCTACTGAGTGGCCGTAGTAGCTACCTAATGGGATCTTAGACCTGGCAGTGTTGATGCCATATCTACCAATTACTGTTATCTGAAATACAAAGGAAGGTCAAGAGGGTGACTTTACAAGCACAAACTGCAACATTATTAGATCATCACATTAATAAGATATTAGTAATGGCTGGCATGCTACCATGAATGTTCCCATTTAGTACCTTGCACACTCTATCAACTGGAAGACTTATCCATTCATTGATTAGCATTGACATTTGTACCAACCTTGACATATCTGCAGACGGGTGGATCCAACAAGTCATTCAGGACTAGATTCAGATTAGAGATGTCCAGCGCTACGGCCAACCTTCGGCCATCTAGGTTTTCTCCTTTGGTCCAGACATCAATTGTTACAGAGCCTAGGTCCTTACAGGCTGGGAAGAACACATCTGTCAGGAGAACTGGATGACCAAAGTCAAGAATTGCATACCTCCGAGCTCCTAAAAGAGTAACAAAACAGAAAAGATGTCATACCTCCGAGCTCCTAAAGAGTAACAAAACAGAAAAGATGTCATACCTCCGAGCTCCTAAAGAGTAACAAAACAGAAAAGATGTCATACCTCCGAGCTCCTAAAAGAGTAACAAAACAGAAAAGATGTCATACCTCCGGGCACCTAAAGAGTAATCAAACCAAGTACCATGTAAAAGGTAAGTGAACTTCATGCATCTAATAACATAGAGTGAAGGCACAAAGGTGAAACTTGACTAGGCATCAATCTATAGAGAATGAGTGAGTGAGTGAGTAGGTAGGAGCAGCAAACTGCGATAATCCAGCTCAAAACAAATAACCAATGTTCCAATGAATCAAGTGATCACAGTGTAGTTTGCAGCCTTGGGTGCATAATAACCAACTTCTCAAAGTACTCATCACTCAGATTACAAGAAGTCTCCCTAATTGCATATCCACACCCATTCTGTAGTAACTTTGTACTGTATAATTAACTGTGTACCTGCATGCATCCTTTCTATCAGCATAGAATACAACTCTGGAGGAGATACCAAGTTTTGAAGGATGCTGCTACTGGCAGAGAAATGAGATGAAGAGGAGGCTGCTTCCAAATCATTACCCTGGAGAGAAAAAACACAAAATAACGCACATTATAACTTATATAATATACGAAGCACTCAAGGTCACATCCCATAAAGGGAACATGTCACATATCATCAGAGAGATGGAGAAGACCAAATATCAATCCAACCAGCCAGCAGACATTTGATAATATGATATATACATAATGCCATGATGTTGATTACATCAATACTCATCTAGGTGCAGGACAGGAGATAGGTGGGGGGGGGGATCTCACCCCAATTCTTATTTTATTGGAAGAGTAGACAACAATTTCTGCCATTCTAATAATTTATTTTGACCTTTTAACGATAATTCTTCAAGCAACCCTTTAAATATATAAAAGGCAAGATTAATTAATAATGTTCTTGATTGGCAAGGTTAAGAATACAATGCACCATTTGTGTTCCCCTACAAAGTATAGTTACCTTTGCAGTATCCACTGTTCCATTCAACACTGACATGAGATCTTCTGGGTAAGTTGAGGTTGTTACTGGGCTCCATAGGGTTTCATAGGGAGGACTCAGGGGTGGTGTCATGAAGAATGGGGTATTCTTAGGTGTGGGTGGCTGAGAGCTTTTCTGTGAGGATATGAAAGAGATAGATAGAAGTGTCTTCTTCACTGAGAATGAGGTTCCACTGATTACAAATAAGAAACACAATCACTGGTTGAGCTTTACTTATCAAACTGAAAGTGGAGAATCATGGTTGAAACCATTTATTCCAACATAGCATTTTACATGAGTGTCATTTTACCTGCATGTCATTTTACATGAGTGTCTTTCAGTTAGAACTAACAACTACTCTCATATTACAGAACTGCTCTACATTTCACAGATTGTTGATATTAGTTTTGAACTCCAGCATTCACATGTTTTGTTACAGAAATGTGTTCTGATCTATGATAAATCAAATTTAAAAACCTTTAAAAAATTTGTGAAGTTAAAACAATTATAATATTATTTTGGACTAGTTACCTGACTGTCAGACTGTTTCAGCTGTTTAATGGTGGCCATGTTGGCAAAGAGTTGTTGTTCCACAGATGCCATGGCACTGGTCAGGCTGGACATTGAAAACATAGGCGGGTAGCCATGCTGTACAGTGGCAGTAGGCTTGGGTACCATGGAGGGAGCACTTATTGGATTGTAACTGGACGTGGTTTTAGATGGCTGCACTGGAGTAGCTTTGATCAGAAAACATGAAATTACAATTTCAAGAAGGTTAATTGCACAAAACAATCTACAATGAGGGCTATTTCACCTTTGTGTTGCGGAGGGAAGATGATGCGTGTGGAGGTAATTTTAAATGGTAGGGCCACTGATAAGCGTTTAGTTTAACTTAAACATACAAGGGCAAAAACACCAACATTCCTACTAGAAATAAGGACTTCTTAACTCATGAACACAATAGCCATGTGATCTGTGAATAGTGAATTAGTTCTTTTCATGGATTTGATACCACAAGAAATGTATTATTACTGTAGTATTAATAGTATAAATATGCATCTAAAACCAGTGAAATGGAACATATCATGGTTTATCACGTGTGTAGGAAAAGAAGACAATGGAACAATTAAAGGAGTCTAATTGAAAGATATCATCACTTGCTAATATCACACAAATTTAGCATTGAAGTAAGATATAGCACAGATATCTTTGAACATTATTGAAATGAAGTAATCTTTGAATATTTGTCATTACCAATTGTGTCTGTCAGCTAGAGGCATGATTGATCTTAAGATATTTGAGCCTATTTGTTGTACTTGAAATTTAAGCATACCTTGATCATCTTTAACAACCTGTGTACCGTCACTGGTAGCACAAGAGCTAAAATGGAGTGGCTCCACCTCTAGTAAACCACTCATGAAGTTTAATCCTTCCAAGAAGGAGAATGCTCCATCCTCCATGTAGGCTACATCCAGAGAGCCCAGATCTGAATCAGTCTCTGTCGTTGCTGTAGATGGTTGAGTGGGGCCTTTCTGACTCACGATGTCTGGTGTGATATCAGGATATGCCGCCAAGGAGCTGTAACCCAGCAAACTTGGATTAGCAGTAGGATTGACTACTTCAGTCGTATCTTGCTTTGGGAGCTGAGGTTGTACCTCAAACAGAACAGGGTCCAGAGGAGTTCCATATAGACCGTAGCTGAAAGAGCACAGAAAGACAGTAACACCTGTCTATTAATGCTGTTTGTTTCAAATCACAAATGATGACAGGCACTACCAATCATCCTAAGATATATCTTCTGCAACCATGCATAACATCTTGAAAGATTTTTTTACAAAATTTTCAGTAAATAAGAGTTCTCATTTGAAATAAGAACACATATAAGTTGCTTAAAAATTCCACATATCAGAGATGTCCATCTCTTATTTGATACACTCACTTGTGGGCATCGAAAAATTAATTAAATGGTAAGGATACAGTATAGAATGTTTATTCCAATATGTTTCAATATCCAGAAAGAACAGTCTTCTTAGGTGACATATAGACACATAGCTGTATGAGCAAATGGACATTTTCTTTTACCAATTCTGAGCTAGCAAGAATTACATGACATTGTTTATACACTGTGAAATATTTTCACAACTTACAGCCAAACCCAAAGTCATCTACTATAAATCACAGAGAAAAAGGCCAATTTTAAGACCATTTGAGATAGCCTGTTGACCCCTTGAGCCAATTTTGAGGCCATTTGAGATAACCTGTTGACCCCTTGAAGCTCATAGTATGAAAACGATAAGGATAACTTGAGTGTGTTTAAAGCAGAAGAGTTTCAACTAATTGAAGCAGATATCATTTCCTGGATGACTATATATGTATAGTTGAAGATCACTTTAGATCTATTTTATATTGGGCCTGTTTACTCAACTGAACTGAAGTTGACCAAACTTTGTTCACCAAAAGAATATCACAGCATGGTAGAACAGATTAATTGTAGCTTTCATTTTGGAGTTTGTACTTTGACACATGTTGACTTCCATTGACCTTTGACCTCTACCAATTTCAATATGGTTCACTCTCTAAGCTGGTTATCATGTTTACAAAGTTTTCAGACTTTGACGTCTCTTGGCCCCAAATGACCATTGAACTTCACAGAAAAGAATAGGGTTCTTGTACTCCACATATGGATCCACATACCAAGTATGAAGTTAATCCACGTTGAACTCATTGAGTTATGGTGTTTATACAAGCAAGTGTCACATTCATACACACACACGCACATGCCATCACCATCGCATAGATTCCTTCTGCCTTCGGCTAGGAATCAAAAGTACCATCATAACAAAGCTAATACTATGTGAAAGCTGATGGTCAGCCTCAACTTACCTTGCTCGAAGGAATGTATGAGCATGGAGAGTTTTCTCATCCAGCAGTTTAGAGGATTCCATCAGTAGACTCAGACAGGTAGTCCCCACTGCGTCCTCATCCATTGACATCACTACATAGAGCAAACGAAAGAACCAGTCCAAAGCACCAGCAGAGGAGAAGTGAGCTACTTTGGGCATCCACTCCAGCAAACTATGGAGGAGTCCTTCTTTCAGCTCCTTCTCTTCGTTGGATGATTTCTTCACACACCTGAAAATAAACAGTAAGTGAACCAATAAAGTGTGGAAGCAATCCTTCCTGTGAAGAATGCCTCTACTCTAAATGCATCTAACTTTTACATCTTTTAACTATTTTCCTGTTATCTAATACAAGTTTTCTTGTAACCATTCACATCAGAGAGAAATGAGGCCTTGCTTATAAGTTCTCTACCACTATATCTGTGTCATGGTGTAGTCTATGCAGCAGGCCTTGCTAATATGTTCTCTTACCACTAGATCTGTGTCAAGGTGTAGTCTACGCAACAGGCCTTGCTAATAAGTTCACTTACCACTAGATCTGTGTCATGGTGTAGTCTATGCAGCAGGCCTTGCTAATATGTTCTCTTACCACTAGATCTATGTCATGGTGTAGTCTATGCAGCAGGCCTTGCTAATAAGTTCTCTACCACTAGATCTGTGTCATGGTGTAGTCTTTGCAGCAGGCCTTGCTAATAATTTCTCTTACCACTAGATAGGTGTATCTTACCCTAAGCACTGAGCAAGAAGCTGACTGCACTTGTGAGCAATGCTCCTATCTCCTTCTACGAAGCAAGACCTTATAAGGCTTGGTAAGTACTCAAGCAAAACTGGTATAAGACTGGCTGGTTTACTGGAGAGAGAGAGAGAGAGAGAGAGGGACAGGTTGATTGAACAAGTTATTACAGAGAACATCACCGAAAATTCATCAGTTGACCACGTAAATGTAAGAAACTCTATTCCCCAGATGAACCTGATGAAGTATTGAGACATTTACTCTAACCTTCAATGCCATCAACCATTTTCCTTCAAGCTTTTAATGCAATCCTTAAACATTTTAAGAAATACTGAGCACTTACTTGAGGGCTTCACAATTTTGTACTCCAGCTATCCAGCTAAGAATGTCCAGGGATAACCTTTGACCTTGAGGACTCAGGTCATTGACTTCCTCACAAGCAACTATCCGAAATAGTTTATGATGGAACTCGGTCATCTCTAGCATGAGTCCTCTTTGAAATCTGAAAGCAAAGATAACCAAACAATGCATCAGATTCTGGTCATGTCTGTGACCGTACTACCTGATAATTGAGGTCCAGTCCAGTATCAAACATGACTTACAGCTAAATGTTACTCAAAGTTATATAATAGCTTAAATCAGCTAAAATAGGTCCAGAACATTCTCATCAGCACATTCAAAACTCTCCAAACAACACCACCTTTCACAAGACTTAGAGCTAGATTGACAACATTGATACATACACACAGAGAGGAACACATAAATGATGGGTGTCTTAATGAGAACACTGCCCACAATTTGTTAAAAGACAAAGCTTACTTGAAATCTTGCATGGAAGCTGTAAGTTTCTAATATTAGATCACACTAACAAATTACATAACAGTCATAACAGGAAGTAGATTCTCAAAAACAGAAAACCCAAATCTCAACAAGGGAAGGACCTGCTCGATACAAGGGGAAACCACTCAACCTACAATGAGGGACTTTTACTCTAGAAGTGCAGACTGCTGTTCTACAACAGGGGCCACTACTCTACATTGGCACACTCATCTAGCAGGGGAGGCATATCATAAACAAGGCCAGGACTCTCCTTTGGAGGGAGGGTAAAAACTGCTCTTCTGCAACAGGAGCCTCTACTCCATGAGGGGAACCTCTTGTGCCAGTGGGAGGTCAACCATGCATGGGGTATGAGCTCCCTCTGCAGTGGAACACCTCCTATGGAACAGGCTGCTTTATGCTTACTTACCTGTCACCTCTGGGTAATGATGCATTCAGTTTCTTAGACCTTCTGATGGTAATTGATATCTTCTGTATTAGGTCACAACCTTTGACCTGTGCCTTCTGAGACCCTAAGGAGATTTTCTCTGACCCAGTAAGAGGATGTGAATTCAGCAGTCGAGACATCAGCTCTAGAATAATCAAATTACAAAAAATCCATTTAGTTTGTAAATAAATACAATCAAGTTCTTGCCTTGAATGAAGACTGATAATGAATAATAATTTGTGCATTTGTTTCCAATAAAGACACTCTGACTAATGTAAGTATAAGTAAGTGTAAAATGTGGGACAGTAGCAAGAAATATCCTTCCCAGCATTCTTAAAAAGCACTATTATTCAATTTTCTTGTAAGGATCCTACTGTATTGTGATAACAGTTTTAACCGTACACAAACCAATCAGTCAGTTAATGTTCAAACGATCATAAGAGATCATTGCTTTACTACCACAATTTCACAAATCAAATTATGTGAAAACCATAAAAATAGGTAAGTGTACCGTTTCAGTGTTCCTTGGAGGCAATGAAAGAAGTAGGGGCAAGTAAGATAAACTACTATTTTCAAATGAGAAACACTTCCCTATACTATGCTATTAGGCAGACTATAGTAAATGAACAATATTAAAGGTATACTTGGTGGTACAAAGTGGGATCTTTCACATTACAGTATCAAACATTGTTCTTTGCAATTAGTTCCCATTCCTCCTCATCAATGACACACACACACACATAATATTATACAGGCAAATCATTCCTCACTACTTAGAGTTTATCATTTTAACATACCTAGTTCACATTGAGAGTTCCTAAAATTGCTAAAAGTTCATTTTTTTATCACTTTAAAATGTTATAAATTGTGTCCTAACTTATGGAAAAAATTCTCCACACAACAAGTAGACAGACAGGTTACATCAACATTTTAAAGATAGCCAGTCTTACCGTCATTATCAGAATGACTGGTTGTTTCCTCCGGAGGAGGAGTTGTTTCATCCTCTACAGTTCCAATATACAAGAGAAAGGATCGATCCCTGGAGGCCATCAACTCACTACTTGTCAGAGATACTGATCCAGAAAAACTGGGCATTTCAGAAAACGACTCCATTATACAAGGGCCACACACAATATCCGTTTTATGTTTAACCAGGAAAGGAACCTCACTTGTTGCACCGTCCACTTCTTGCAAATTACCAAAATCATCAAAGGGGCTGGTGAAGACAGCCATAGGGTCAGTGGGTGGTGGCTGGTTGCTCTTAGGAATGACACCCTTCTCTGAGTGTTGTTTTGAGTTCATCCTAAACTCAATCTGAGCATCCACTGGGATATTATGCTTCTTCTCTGGAATTCAAATTTACGAGAAAGACGATAACAGTGACAAATAAGCAAAATGAAACAGACCATGACATCGAATTACTCACATCCATTTACTACTTGAATTGATCAGTCTAATCCATGTGTTTAGAGGAACTGAATATGTAGCAAAAACTTCAATAATATTCCCCATCAATATGCCCATCAAAAGAGACAACCAGGACATACTTGAGCTAATAACACCACACTTGTTGTTATACCTGTCTGAGTCAGTAAGGCCACTTGGATCTTTGGCGGTGGTTGTGACGAGGGAAGGAAATTGAACTTGATGTCAATGTGACCAATACTAGTTCTAGTCAGTAGTAGTTCAATCAGATGTTCTTTCCAGGATAACCTGCATCAAAACAAAGACCAATGTATGTTACATCAAATATTGTCAGAATATACCACAATTAAAAAAACCTCCATGTTTGAAGACCCAGTCTCGCTGATAACTATACACTAAACTTTTTATCAACTCCATGTCATATCTTCTTCATCGATTAAAGTCTTCAAAGCAAACCTTTTTGCAAGTTTATCACCGAGAACAACCAAGCTAAGAAACAGCATCACAACAAATCAACTTCTTGAAATTGTTGGGAAGAGGAACAACATTACAGTGACTCCTAACAACTATCCACTGATAGCAGGGAAGAGGGAACAACATTACAGTGACTCCTAACAACTATCCACTGATAGCAGGGAAGAGGGAACAACATTACAGTGACACCTAACAACTATCCACTGATAGCTAGGAAGAGGGAACAACATTACAGTGACTCCTAACAACTATCCACTGATAGCAGGGAAGAGGGAACAACATTACAGTGACTCCTAACAACTATCCACTGATAGCAGGGAAGAGGGAACATTACAGTGACTCCTAACAACTATCCACTGATAGCAGGGAAGAGGGAACAACATTACAGTGACTCCTAACAACTATCCACTGATAGCAGGGAAGAGGGAACAACATTACAGTGACACCTAACAACTATCCACTGATAGCTAGGAAGAGGGAACAACATTACAGTGACTCCTAACAACTATCCACTGATAGCAGGGAAGAGGGAACAACATTACAGTGACTCCTAACAACTATCCACTGATAGCAGGGAAGAGGGAACATTACAGTGACTCCTAACAACTATCCACTGATAGCTAGGAAGAGGGAACAACATTACAGTGACTCCTAACAACTATCCACTGATAGCAGGGAAGAGGGAACAACATTACAGTGACTCCTAACAACTATCCACTGATTACATCTTACTGTGCTTCTTGCAATGATTACCCTTCATTGCACAATTATGTATTTCTACTGTTACTATTCATGCAATACTTTATCACTCGAGTCATATTATCCTGCACAGGAGCTGCCGTGTATTGAAACTTATTTAAGTTTCAACAATGACTTTCTGGATTAACAATTTTACTCAGTGTTCTAGTGCAAATCAAACATTTATAGAAGATGTTTTCATGTTTACAAAATTGACTGCAATTGCTAACAGTTGTATATATAATGGGGAAGAATATTGCCTTAAGTGCTTTTATTAATACTCATTAATGAGCTGATTAAAACAGTTGTATATATAATAGGGAAGAATGATGCCTTATGTGCTCTTATTAATACTCATTAATGAGCTGATTAAAACAGTTGTATATATAATGGGGAAGAATGATGCCTTATGTGCTCTAATTAATGATCATTATTGAGCTGATTTAAACAGTTGTACATATAATGGGGAAGAATGATGCCTTATGTGCTCTAATTAATGATCACTAATCAGCTGATTTAAGCAGTTGTATATATCATGGGGAAGAATGATGCCTTATGTGCTCTTATTAATGATCATTAATGAGCTGATTTATTCCTACCCATCTGGCTGTAGCTTCCATGTCCTGGTATGCTGGGAGGAGTCCTCATTACGTTGATGGAGGTGCTGTGGGTGCCGTCTCTGTTGCTGTTCTTGGTGGATCTCATTCCAGCTTGGAGGAACCGTTGCTTTGAAGCGTGGAACCAGAGTCTTGAACTGTGTCAACTCATGGAGACATCTCAGGGTCTCAACTGTCAGGTTACCGGTACCTATAAAGGAATCTTCTGTAATACAAAAGGAAACAAATAAATAAGCACAGTAACTTCTAAGCCTGCTTTAATGCTGTATTGTAATGTGCTATAATATGATGATGACTTGTGATTTCCGGTGCAGGGAACCATTTAACACATATATTGTATGTGCTATAATATGATGATGACTTGTGCAGGGAACCATTTAACACATATATTGTATGTGCCATAATATGATGACGACTTGTACAGGGAACCATTTAACACATATATTGTATGTGCTATAATATGATGATGACTTGTGATTTCCGGTGCAGGGAACCATTTAACACATATATTGTATGTGCTATAATATGATGATGACTTGTGCAGGGAACCATTTAACACATATATTGTATGTGCCATAATATGATGACGACTTGTACAGGGAACCATTTAACACATATATTGTATGTGCTATAATATGATGATGACTTGTGATTTCCGGTGCAGAGAACCATTTAACACATATATTGTATGTGCTATAATATGATGATGACTTGTGCAGGGAACCATTTAGCACATATATTGTATGTGCCATAATATGATGATGACTTATGATTTCCGGTGCAGAGAACCATTTAACACATATATCGTATGTGCCATAATACGATGATGACTTGTGCAGGGAACCATTTAACACATATATTGTATGTGCCATAATATGATGATGAATTGTGCAGGGAACCATACATATATTGTATGTGCCATAATATGATGATGACTTGTGATTTCCGGTGCAGGGAACCATTTAACACATATATCATGTGTAGCATTAATGTTGAATGACTCACCTTTCTTCCTGCTGTCCAGATTTGCATCTACTGAATCAGCCATGAGAATACTGCCAGTGTCCATCATCCTGGAAGAATCCGTGAATCTCTCTGAGCCATCACTAGCGTGATGAACCACAAGGATGCTTGCTCTTCCCTCCTCAGTTACAGCACAGAGTCTATCCATACCATGGCAGTAAACCAAAGAAACAAATTTATCACCAGCAGAGGACCCTATTGAGGTAAAGCTAGCGAGTCTTTCAAAACAATGAATATTGAGCAGTTCCACTGAGCCACTGGCGCGTAAGACTGCCATAACGGAGAAAGAGCTGCCAAGAGATGAACCGTAATCAGGTTCGTCCTCCTCCGCAGCATCTGACGATCTGTCGTACTGGTCGTCATCGATTCGAGAAGAAATTGCACTTTGATGACTGTCATTGTCCCCATCTTCACTTCTCACGCTCTCCTTTCTCCGTGGTGAGAGCGGTATTAATTTGACGATTCTATCAGATGCAGAGGAGATCACTTTGATCTGTTTCAGTTCCTCGACCAAGAAAGATAAATCATCTCTAGGATTGACTTCATATTCGAGTAAAGCTCCTCCACCCTGATCTCTGAGCTTGAGAGCATCAGTTACTTCCATGCTACCTAACTTTGCACTATCATTTACATTATTGCACAACAATGAAGATTCTTCTTCAGCAGGGCTCATGACCACCACTAAAGAGCTCTGACTACCCCGACAGAATTCAATGTTTGTCACTCGTAGATGGCCACTCTGAACCTCAGATGGCAACTTGATAGACTGCAGCACACTTGACTGCAACTGTTTCTTGTTCTTGCCCACACAACTAGCAAAGTAACTAGGTCCTGGCGATGTGCTGGCTGACTCGTCAACGTCTAAAAACACATAATCCAAGTAATTATCAGGGACTACTGGGGTGCTTGAAGAGGACGCAGATGTACCTCCAGACTTCTTCATGACAGCGTTTATATTCAGGAGCGGATCTTGAGATTGCAAGAAAGATTTTTCCTTGGCTATCTCAGTAAGAATGGCTGGTAAGATGCTGGATGGGACGGTTTGAAGTTTGTACAGAAGGAGAAAGTGTTTCCATTCAGACTGCCCGCTACCATCCACCTCATCACCCATCAGGTTGTCTACAAACTCATCGTCCACTTCAGATGTATCCCGCCCAATTCCACCCTCATCATTACCAGCTGCCTGGTCTGAGCGGCCATCATTACCAGCTGCCTGGTCTGAGCGGCCATCATTATCAGCTGCCTGGTCTGAGCGGCCATCTTGTTTGACTGAGACACCCACTACCAGTACTGTATAGCCTTGAACGATAGATGATATAGCTGACTCTTGCTTCAGCTTTGGTTGTTGACAAAGATGCAGAGATGTAACCAGAATAGATTTGGATACCTTCGGAGGATCTTCAGGAGGTGTATCAGCTGCTGCAGCTGCTGTGCAGGGAGGAATACATAACTATCAGACTGTACACAGATAGGTCTGTACGCAATACACTGTACCAATACACAGATAGGTCCACTGGATTAATTCATAGTCCAAACTATCATTAAACTAACATAAGGCAGCAATAATATGCATTTCCATAGTGAAACATCTAACATTTCTCAATGCTATACTGTTGGGCGCTATGGTGTTCAAGCTCCAAGCTACTTCATTTTATAGCCAGCATTATGATCTTCTCTAGACAGTATTGTTACCATTTCCATAGTCAGTATTTTTGCTTTCATCTAATCTTTAGCACTTTAACTACTTTACTTTATGAAGCCATCAGCATTTCCTACTGTGTAGTCAATGATTTTACTATCTTCAGCCCTAACTGTACTTGCAAAGTCTTTTCTGGCATAGTAGTACCTTCTCTTAAGTGGGTCGGTAGTATTTTGTATTGCGTAGTCAATATTAACTCTAGTGCAGTCAGCCCTAACTGTACTTGCATAGTCTTTTCTGGCATAGTAGTACCTTCTCTTAAGTGGGTCGGTAGTATTTTGTCTTGCATAGTCAATGTTATCTCTAGTGTAGTCAGCCCTAACTGTACTTGCATAGTCTTTTCTGGCATAGTAGTACCTTCTCTTAAGTGGGTCGGTAGTATTTTGTCTTGCATAGTCAATGTTATCTCTAGTGTAGTCAGCCCTAACTGTACTTGCATAGTCTTTTCTGGCATAGTAGTACCTTCTCTTAAGTGGGTCGGTAGTATTTTGTATTGCGTAGTCAATATTAACTCTGGTGTAGTCAGCCCTAACTGTACTTGCATAGTCTTTTCTGGCATAGTAGAGCCTTCTCTTAAGTGGGTCGGTAGTATTTTGTATTGCGTAGTCAATGTTATCTCTGGTGTAGTCAGCCCTAACTGTACTTGCATAGTCTTTTCTGGCATAGCAGTACCTTCTCTTAAGTGGGTCGGTAGTATTTAGTCTTGCGTAGTCAATGTTATCTCTAGTGTAGTCAGCCCTAACTGTACTTGCATAGTCTTTTCTGGCATAGTAGTGCCTTCTCTTAAGTGGGTCGGTAGTATTTAGTCTTGCGTAGTCAATATTAACTCTAGTGTAGTCAGCCCTAACTGTACTTGCATAGTCTTTTCTGGCATAGTAGTACCTTCTCTTAAGTGGGTCGGTAGTATTTAGTCTTGCATAGTCAATGTTATCTCTAGTGTAGTCAGCCCTAACTGTACTTGCATAGTCTTTTCTGGCATAGTAGTACCTTCTCTTAAGTGGGTCGGTAGTATTTTGTATTGCGTAGTCAATGTTATCTCTAGTGTAGTCAGCCCTAACTGTACTTGCATAGTCTTTTCTGGCATAGTAGTACCTTCTCTTATGTGGGTCGGTAGTATTTAGTCTTGCATAGTCAATGTTATCTCTCTAGTGTAGTCAGCAGCATTTCCTACTGGGTAGTCAATGATTATACTATCTTCAGCCCTAACTGTACTTGCATACGTTATCTCTCTAGTGTAGTCAGCAGCATTTGGTTTTTCAAGGTCACAGAATTATTAGCTCTGTTCATACAATAATGGTCTACACTTCAAGAATGACACATCGATGGTACACCTACCTGTTGCTCCAGCCAAGGGACTGTTAGATGGTGTCTGATGCCCTACATCATTACCTATGGTACTAGTATTCAGTGTAGAATTAACAAGCTTCTCTAGGTGGGAGGAGGATAGGAGGCTAGAGGTCTCATCTAGTTTCAGGGTACCATTTACCAGAGGGCCTTCAATGCCATGATTATTCCCAGATGACATGGCTGGTAACTCAGTGGTCTCTCCATTCATAGGCTCATCTGCTGAGAGCAAAACAACCAATCACAACAATGATGCTAATTTTATGAAAAGGAACTATAGGGTAGGACGAGGGGTGTGGGGAATAGGGTAAGAGAAGGGAAGGGATGGAAAATAAAAGGGTAGCCAGAAAAAGTAATGAACTTGATGAGCAGCAGATACCTACCATAAACAATGGTGGATAATTAACATTCATGTATGACGGATCTTATTGTACACAGAAACATAAGACATCTGGCAAGAGAAAGGATGGCTCAAACAGCATAGATGGCACTATTAAATTATTCCAGGTTTGTTTTAAAACCATTTTTGTTTATGAAACATGAATATTTGACAGGGTTTCCATGCTGTTTTCTTTACAAAAAAGTTAAAGTTGCATGTTCGTCCCTCACAGGGAAGCAGAAGGCAAAACTGAAAACTCTTTCTACTTTCATTGATCAGAAGGAACTACTGAGTAGGAATACAAAACCACATTTCGCTTAAAACGGTGATAATGAGGACTGAGATTACTCTCCATGTGTAATTAAATGGTGCAGCTCTGTTATTAATGAACTGATAGTTTAATATTACAGATCAATTCAAGCATACAAACTGTTATAATGTACAGCTATGTTATTGATGAGCTGATAGTTTAATGTTACAGATCACTTCATGCATACAAACTGTGATATTATGCAGCTCTGTTATTGATGAACTGATAGTTTCATATTACAGATCAATTCAAGCATACAAACTGTTATAATATACAGCTCTGTTTTTGATGAACCCATAGTTTAATGTTACAGATCACTTCATGCATACAAACTGTGATATTATGCAGCTCTGTTATTGATGAACTGATAGTTTCATATTACAGATCAATTCAAGCATACAAACTGTTATAATATACAGCTCTGTTTTTGATGAACCCATAGTTTAATGTTACAGATCACTTCATGCATACAAACTGTGATAATATACAGCTCTGTTATTGATGAACTGATAGTTTCATATTACAGATCACTTCAAGCATACAAACTGTTATAATATACAGCTCTGTTATTGATGAACTGATAGTTTAATATTACAGATCGCTTCAAGCATACAAACTGTGATATTATGTAGCTCTGTTATGAATGAACTGATAGTTTCATATTACAGATCACTTCAAGCATACAAACTGTGATATTATGTAGCTCTGTTATGAATGAACTGATAGTTTCATATTACAGATCACTTCAAGCATACAAACTGTGATATTATGTAGCTCTGTTATTGATGAGCTGATAGTTTCATATTACAGATTGCTTCAAGCATACAAACTGTGTTATTATGCTGATAGGAAAGCAACAAATCTATACACCTTATTGACAGGGGCATCATAGCAGCAGCCACAAGTAAAAGCTGAAATGTGGATCTTAACAACTATTCACCTTGCATCAAGTGAACAAACCTAAACATATGATTGTTTACAACTATCTAGTGATTGTGGCTCACCTTCACCACTGATTACCATCTTGCCAAATAGAACCAAAGGAGGATCATCTCCCACCTCTTCCTCTGCATCACTGCTCCTTTGGAAATAAAACAAACAGACATTGATACATTTTATTCTGTTACCACTACAGTCATTCAATGAAATAGGGAGGGAAGTTGGAGATTTTCTATGACCCTGGATTCTTGGGTACCATTGACTTATCTTATATGGAAAATATATCAAAATGGCCAAATACATACAATAAAATCAGCACACTTGAGTCCCTGATATATTCAGGCAGTGAGCAGACTTGAGTCCCTGATAGAGATAAATGATATTCTCCTTTCTGCTGTTACCTTCATAGCTTCCTTATGTCTTTCACTTACTTGTCTTTGCTGTTTCCTCCAGGCTTGTCAAGGCTGTTATTCTTCTCCCCCCAAGCATGAACCACTTCCCCGACAGGGCTCTGGTTTTTGCTATGTGTGATGTCTGATTCCTGCACAACTATTTCACAGGCTAGAGTTAGCTGATCGGAGACATCCCATATACATATATGACCATGTTTGGTTGATGTAGCCATCAGGTGAGGACAAGAAGACGAGGAGCTGACGCAGGTTATCTACAAATCAAACATACAGAAAATCCACAAGTCATTACAAGTTCATTCCACGATGTCTTGAATCTTCCTGATTGTGATAGATGTTACTCATGCAGCAAACCATCATAACTAATTACTAAAACAAAGATTGTTAATGGACATTGTTGCTGATTACAATTACTAAGCCAGTCATATTTCATGTAGACATTCAAATGGCTCCATTTTCATTGTGTTTATTCTGTATGTCATATTTTAGTTATTATCAATGTATCTCTACTCTTTAGGATACTCACAGGTTCTTTGCCATCGCCATGCTTCTGTGCTGGAGCTGTTGCTAATGTGGCTGAAAGAGGAACATTCTGGGTGGCTCCACCTTGTACATATGGACAGTTAGATGAATGCCTTTCATGTTCAGACCTGCACAAAGAAAGAGGTATATATGGAGGATGAAGGGACTGTCACAATTTTACAAGGGATATATCAATGTTCTCTTCTTACAAGATAACAAAGACCAGTATGTGATATGACAGACAATGTAACACTCACATCAGTATGTGACACCACATGATGTGACACTCACACCAGTATGTGATATGATATATACTGTAGTACTCACACCAATATGTGATATGATAATGTAATACTCACACCAATTTGTAATATGTCAGACAATATAACACTCACATCAGTATGTGACACCACATGTGACACTCACACCAGTATGTGATATGATAGATACTGTAATACTCACACCAATATGTGATATGACAATGTAACACTCACACCAATTTGTAATATGTCAGACAATGTAACACTCACATCAGTAGGTGATATGCCAGACAACGTGCCTCACACCAATATGTGATATGACAGGCAATGTGACACTCCAGTATGTGATAGTACAGAGAATGTGACACTCACACCAATATGTGATATGACAGACAATGTAACACCCACACTAGTATGTGATATGACGGACAATGTGACTCACAACAATATGTGATCTGAAAGACAGTGTGTGACACTTACACCAGTATGTGATAGTACAGAGAATGTGACTCCCACTAATATGTGATATGACAGACAATGTAATACTCACACCATGAATGTGATATATCAGGGAATGTGACACTCATGCCAGTATGTGATATGACAGACAATGTGACACTCAAATCAGTATGTGATGGGATAGACAATATGACACACACCAGTATACTGTGACATTGTGACCAGAATTAAAAGTGATGGACTATGCTGCAAATGAGGTATATGTTAGGACTATCACTGTCTTAAATCAGCAATGTCCAAGGAAGTTGTTTGCCTGCTCTGCTCAAAGTAACATACTGTACCACATCACAGTCTCATGTTTAAACAATGTTACGTAATAGAGCTTAGCAGCCAAGCTTTCCTAGATGTAGCACACATACAGAGTATCACCTCTTCTTTGGACACTACAAGACTTACCAAGGTTCATCCGTTGGTTCCCAGCAGACCAGACAGACATGACAGGTGAAACACAAGGCTCTGTCATCACCAGGAGACACAGGCTGGATGGAAAGAAACAAAAGTCAAGAACCGTTGGTCGCAACAGCACAACTTCAATTTGTACCAGTAGGTTATGATAGCCTCATACACTTGAACACTGTAACCGCATTCTATCCTGCTTGCTTTCAGTATGTATCCTTGATACAAACTATCATCAATATATTTACCTCTTACTACTGTAATATGCTGATTGCAAAAACCTTGACATTCTATCTAGTGTTCTTCAATTTGCTAGTGCTTACTAACAACAACAAATAAAGTCCAATACTTTGCTGCTTGAAAACAACAATCTATAAATTCCCATAATTTGCTAATGCTTGAAAAAAAATCTACAAATTCACATCTTAGTAGAATGATGTAAAAGACAGTACCATTCAGGCAAGTATCTGAACAGTGATCAGTGCAGTGTAGGACACATGGAGAGGCCACTGATCAGTGTAAAAGAGTTTGTTAGACGTACCTGATGATAGAAGCCTGCTTGAGCCATTGCATCTGGGTGGGCCCACCTACAGGAGAAGAGAAATATATGTAATCACAAATGAATGAAGATTAACTTAAGAATGAATCTGACTTATTCAAAGAAATGATAAAGTAAATGACAGTGGCTTGGCTTGACTCTATCTGAAATGATTTCATTTACTCAGATTTCAAAGCATACATTTATCACACTGTAGGGCAATGTCCCCATGACTTGCTTTCGCTAGCTTCCTTAGTAATTAATTCTTACAAAGAAGAACTACTTCAATGAAGTAGTTTCATACCACTCTGCTCACTTCCACAGGATATCAAATCCTGATGTACCCAACTTACTATTGGTTGGGCTTTCAGTATGGCAACATGTGGGTGCTAGCTCATTTCTACTTACTTGTAATCCATATGAGGCCAAAGGTCAAATGTTTCCCTTCTTGCAACTTCACTGAACATAAGAGCTCTATTGACCACCCTCCTTGACTCATCGGTGTTGGTGTTCCCTAACCAAAGAGGAACACTTTCTGGCAGGAGACGCTTCAGTCTGTCCATCAATGCTGCGGCTACTGACAGTTCAGGTATATTCTGGTAGCCTTGCATTAACTCCTTCACCACACCAACAACAACTTTATGAAAGTCAAATTGTGGTAGCCAAACTTGAACAGTAGCCCACTGTAAATAACAATAGCAGTATAAAATCCACCCGTTAAACCAGATGTAATTATGATGAGCACTAAACATGTGTATGTAATGTGGTCAGTGCAATTGACACAACCCCACTAGAAGAAAATGTGATCAGTGCAATATATATTTGATCCCACTAAGATAGAATGTAATCAGTGCAATAGACATAATCCAACTAGAAGAGATGTTGATCAGTGCAATTGACACAACCCCACTAGAAGATAATGCGGTCAGTGCAATATATATTTGATCCCACTAAGATAGAATGTAATCAGTGCAATAGACATAATCCAACTAGAAGAGATGTTGATCAGTGCAATTGACATAACCCCACTAGAAGAAAATGTGATCAGTGCAATATATATTTGATCCCACTAAGATAGAATGTAATCAGTGCAATAGACATAATCACACTAGAAGATAATGCGTTCAGTGCAATTGACATAATCCCAATAGAAGATAATGTGGTCAGTGCAAAATATATTTGATCCCACTAGAAGATAATGTGGTCAGTGCAATTGGCATAACCCCACTAGAAGATGTGGTCAGTGCAATATATTTGTCCCATTAGAAGATAATGCGGTCAGTGCAATTGACATAACCCCACTAGAAGATAAAGTGGTCAGTGCAATATATCTGATCCTACTAGAAGATAATGCGGTCAGTGCATTTGACGTAACCCCACTAAAAGATAATGTGGTCAGTGCAATATACATTTGATCCCACTAGAATAGAATGTGATCAGTGCAATTGGCACATATAACCCCACCAGAAGATAATGTGGTCAGTGCAATATATTTGTCCCATTAGAAGATAATGCGGTCAGTGCAATTGACATAACCCCACTAGAAGATAAAGTGGTCAGTGCAATATATTTGATCCTACTAGAAGATAATGCGGTCAGTGCATGTGACGTAACCCCACTAAAAGATAATGTGGTCAGTGCAATATACATTTGATCCCACTAGAATAGAATGTGATCAGTGCAATTGGCACATATAACCCCACCAGAAGATAATGTGGTCAGTGCAATATATATTTGATCCCACTAGAATAGAATGTGATCAGTGCAATTGACCCCTATAACCCCACCAGAAGATAATGTGGTCAGTCATGATAACTGACAGCACTGTTCAATAACCTTTGTGAATCTGTGATAGGCTTGTTCATTTGGCAACTTGCTCTTCTTGAGGCCATCTTCCAATGCTTCTATAACCTTCTTCCAACTGTCGGTGGTTTTAGAGGATTTCAAGTACTGTAGTAGCAGTTTCACCTGAGAACAAAAGACATTTACAGTTAAAAACTCAATCTGTTTACTAACTAGTATTCTTCACATACATTAAGTGACTGTTACAAGGTGCAATAGCTTGCAAACACCTACTACTGTATACGAATCAGGAACAGTTCATCCCTCACAATGTGAGAAAACCTGTACTGTACTATGTCATTACAGAGACGATGTGAAATTAAATATTATTAACAAGTGGGAGGGTAACCTGATGTCACAAAAGGACCAGTGAAGGCTCCTGCAATGATGTCAATTTAATTATGTCTACGAGCTGTAGATGATTACAGCATTCATTACTGTATCTTGAAATACCCGTCATGGTTGACTAAATTAGTAGTTGCTGATTCTTTCTTCCTTTGGTTTAATGTGACTTGCATTACAGACATTGTAAGATATAACAAGTGGGCACACTGAGTATCTGACATACAGTACTGTAAAGACATGCTGTAAAGACACACTGTAGCTACTCTAGATATCATGCCTGAAACACACACATGTAGATTAACAACCAAAAATCAATTGGTAATACTGTACATAGTTTCACATAGGATGTCACAGCTATGTAAACTAACAGTGCTCAGCCATGTCACATTGCAGTACCTGCATCAACATCTATTAAGTAGTACTTATAGAACTTAGAAAATTGTAATGAAAGTGTAAGCAAGTGTAAAGTAAAATTTGGAAAATAATAGACAATTTTCAGTACTGAAATCCTTTGATCATTTCAGTTCCATTTTAATTTCATATAATGAAATTAACAGTGACAATGTTGTAGAGTTCATGCCTGTTGCTAATACAAAACTTAATATCTAGGAATTTCTAACTGTTTAAAGTTCTTTTGGTGAAAAAAAAGGTAGAATGGTTTCTCAATATTAAGAACTTGAAATATTTTCATAACTCAGTAATGTAACTCAAAAGTCTGCTTCAACGTACAATCAGATTGTAAAAGCTGCTGCTTCAAGCATCAAACTAACATTACATAATTTGATTTATTATAGGCACTTTTACAAGAATGGACACCCTTGGTTCCTGACTATGACATTTAAATAATTACATAAACCAGTCCAAAGGAAATTATCAATTTGACTTTTTCTGAATAGCCCTTCAGCTCACCTGAAGTTACTTACAGGGAGACAAAAAGAATATATATAAATAGTAAACAAGATGTGAAAAATTATACATGGAATAGATTGCTTACTGCATATTGGGCTTGTGAAGTGGATTTTTCTTATGTGTATAAATCAGGACACAATTATAATCCAGCAAACGCTAAACTTTACAGCTGTACAAGAAATTCAACAAACTGCAAATAATGGGAATATACGAACCTCTGCATGAGGCATTTCCACCAAGACAACATCACTGTCAGCCTGAATGGTGGTCTGTAGGGCTGAATCCAAGAGAAGAATTCCATTATGTTCTTTTCTGAGCCCAACATGAGCTCCCTGGGTAACAAACAGCTGGTTGGCCTTGTTCAGAAACTCACACACAAGGGGATGTGCCTGGGATGTGTGATTGCAATCTACAGAAGAAAAGAAGCAGTGTACTAAATAGCAAAGATTTCTCAGCAAAGTTACATAAATATAATGAAACTGTTCATCAGCACTGTCAGCACAACTACTGTAGTTTTGTCTTACAATCTACATACATAACACCTAGGGCTCTAAATATTTACCTCTGCATGGCTAGCAAATTTTTATTTGGCAAGTTTCCAAGGAAGCTTTCCGCAGCGTGTTTGCAAAATAATGACCTGACATATCCAGTTAAACTTTGGCTTCTCAAGGTAAATTAATAACAACATGCTTAATTCAACTCTAACACTGGCAAAAATATAAAACAACATAACATGTTAGTTACATACATGAACATAACCATTAACCACACACGTACAGTGTCTCTAACATGAAGCATAAGTTACATACAATGTTCTCATTGTTAATGTTTAGATTTAATGATCTCTTAGATGTACACATTCAGCAAAGTCGTGAAAGATGTATACACCCACATTTATTTTCTGTGTGGCATTACTAGTGCTATGTTTTTCTATACAAAAATATGAGACAAAAATTTGACGTGAAGTGAATTGGTCTTCAAGTTCAAACAGTTTATTATGTGGCTCTGTGATGTTGTTGTTTAAGTTTCAAAAGGCTAAATACATCGCTATTAAACTGTAGTCATGTTACCAAGGTTCGGCCCAAAGTGGTCAATAGATGTAAAATATCCTATGACTTGATTGGCTTATAGTACTTACACAACAAGCAGTCTCAAAACATTTTAGCAAACTTCAAATCCTTTGCTTACAAAATTTTCCAGGGAGCTTAAATTTCCATACATTTGTCAATCTTACTTTTGCAATTACTGATTACTAATTGCAAATGGTTCATTGATAATGCAAATTATAGTGTGAAGACCTGCTGTCAAATTTTCCTCACAAAGCATGGTTACTGCTTCGTGTCAAAGGTACACGTACTGTATGTGACAAGGCCTAAGGTATGATATTGGAGTGCACACACATGATAGCCTATACAGCAAACTCTCCACATTAAGAGTTGCTTAATGCAAAATGAACATTCTAACCAGTTCTTTGTTGCAAACCTGCATCAATTTCGTGTCCCTTTGACATTGTGCTTCAGTCAAGTTTTGGTGCAACGTTCATTTGAAAACTACTGCACTTCATTAAAAGTAACCACTGGCGTTTTAGTCTTTTAATCGACATTGGGTAAAAAAGTTATTTGCATAAAGCATCAAGGGTAAATGTTGGATGAGTTGCTGTATGGTTGGATGTACCAAGCTTCGCATGTAAGAAGACCCCTTACATGCTATGCAAGAAAAGGATCTTCCAGGATTGCACTCAAGTTTTGACTACGTGATGTAGGTATCACAGTATCATTGTTTCTTCTCAGGTTTTGAGGATATGAGGAAACTCTGAAGTCGAACAGGCATATGCAATGAACTGCGTGGAAGTTATCAAGAAATTTTATTTCAAATTTATTTCTCCAGTTGGTCGTTGGTGTAATCACAGCAAGTTCAAAGTGTGAAGCTACTATGGAATTGGCCAGTAGGAATGTACAGGGGCGTTTGAACGAGGAGCAGGGCCGTGAAAGTCGGTTAAAAAATTGACAGGGCTGGCGAAAAGATGGGTGGGGAGGGCAGCCCCCGTAAAACAACGAAGATGGGGCACTGTATGCAACTGCATCTAGCAAACGAACACTAGGCATCTGCCCGATCGGCCTTTATTGTGTACAGCATTCACAAAGTATAGGCAGTGATACCATCTTTCCAACAACACAAGTAAAAATAGGTCAAACATTAAATTCAATTGGTGTTAGATCAGGATACAAGCTTGTTTTAAGGGATGTAATCTTTATTGATGGCTGCGTCCAGGGTTCATTTTAGATTTTTCAATTTGCTTAGCAGTACTGCTAATCAAAATCCTGAATTGATTAGCAGTTTGGTAAAAATGGTTAGCAATTTTTTTTCTGTGCACGTGCGCTGCACGATAAAGATAATGTCATAAATGTATCCCTGGCACTGGGGGCGGGGGTCTCCCCCTTTGGAAATATTGACTCTCAACTCTCAGAAGAAAGTTTCAAACATATCTTTCCACTTTTAGAGGGAATGCAATTATGCAAGCATTCACGATGTGGCATATTGCGCAGTAACGTTGATATATCGAATTTCGCCGTTGGCCCCATAAATAGTTACACAAATATCAAAAATCGTGATGAATTTAAATTTCATTGTAGGATGTTCACGATATTGATTAAAATACGTCAAAAGTGCGCGAAATCATGTACATCCATGGTACAATCACACTAGGTTGCCGCCTAGCTTGCCAGTTACAATAGTTTGCAGTTTTGATGTCAATAAAAAAAGTGGAAGCATATCCCAAGTAAATATTCCGAAGCTAGCTACCGATAGCAGCAACTCGCTTATTATCCACTGCTATTGTCCGCCACTAGTATTGCTTATTGGCAGCTGCTATTGTCCTCTGTTATTGGTAGCCAACTTCAGCTTGATGCAGACTGAGCCTGCACCGGTGGATCGGAGTACGAGTGCGAAAGTAACGTTATATTATTATTATTGCGTAGCCGCGTAGGTCAGATCAGGCATAGGCCTAGGCCAAGTAAATTATTTGAATCAAATGCGAAAACAAAACTCCAAAAGTGTCAGATAAAATAGTAAATATGAGTGTAACATTTCGTGCCAATGAATCATGCTCTGTGTGATAGTAATGTATGTGGTTATTTGGGACTTAAGGCTGCTATACTCTAGGTGTGTGTAGTCTAGGGGCCTACCTTGGGTTGTGTAGCAGTTGCGCGATACAAAGTATCATCTTGCATCGCAAATGTAAATAATCGCATCGCAAAGTGCGATGCGATACCGCTTAAAATGAACCCTGGCTGCGTCCCTGGGGTGCAAACGTTTTTCCTCAGATAGTGACATTACTGTGTAGAGGAAGGTTAACTTTAAAACTAAATGTCAAAGGAGATTAACAATTTTCTTAGAGTAGCAGTGACATGTTTGTGCTTAAGTTTGAACACAAGTAGCCAGTATTTGACTGTGCAGCATTATTGAAAGCAATACTGGTGGCCTTTAACACCTGAATATCTAAGAAAATTTTAACAAAATTTGAATGATAAAATGATAAGCATACATATGATTGCATAGAGTTTTAGCCAACTGGTATATACCATTAGCTTTACAGTAAATTAATCAGGTAGCATGTATGTACAGCAACTAATCATTATGTTAGAAGTTTGTTTTACTGCATTGGACTGGGTTTTGTTAAGCATAGAACTTCTGCATGGAAATAATTAGGTTGGTACACCTAAGCTTTGCCATTTTGTAATAATTGGATGACACAGGCTTATGAAAAAATCCGAATGTCTATGGATGTTGAAACTCCACCTGACCAGAGCTCTGGTTGCATCTCAGACAATCTATGAATTTTGTGGGAAGCTAACATCTCTGATCCTAAACAGAATATTTCAGCTCACAGTATGTTTCTTCTCTCTGTATTAATAGTTGCTAATGTAAAATGTGCATTCTTACCATCAGTAGTTTCTGTTGCAAAAATTTGTCGCGGTCCAATTAACCACGTGCTTCAGTAAATGTTATTTTGGCGCAACATTCGTGTGTAAACTACTGTACTTTAGAATATTGAACTAATTTTTTTCAATCTACATTGGATAAATGTTGGATCAGATTTTAAGGATTTGCACATAGTTGAAAATGAAGCTCGAACAGGCATGTGCATGCAGTAGTAGTACAGTGAACTGGAATTTAGCGAGGGATATGCACACTATAGGTACTGGGATTTTTTAAGAGTTGTTTGTTGGAATCGCTGCAAGGTCAAAGCACGGATCTACTACAGAGTTGGCGAGTAGGGAAGTAGAAGGACGGATGGAGGGGGGGACTGAGGGTAAAAATGGGTTGAAACGGCAGGGTGGTCGAAAGGAGGGGCGCCCCCGGCCGCCCCTGAAAAATAGCGAAGTTAAGGCACTGAGCATTTCTGCCCTATATTGTGTATAACATTCACAAAGTATAGGCTGTGATACTACACTAGTATTAGTAACAGTAGGTCATACAATAAACGTAATTGGTTTTTGACTGGGACGCAAGCTTTTTTACGAGACGCAAACTTTTTCGGGGGCTTGCGTCCCTGGGAAACAGAATGCTGCATGCCCATAGCATACTGTAGAAAAAGTAAACTTGATGAATGGCTTAAACTTTATGCTCAGAGCATAGAAAACAGCAGCTAAAGTCAATGGATGTATACTAAGGCCTACACTACAGTTAGCTTATCGACGAATGTGTCAATCTAGGGGTATGAAAGAACTTGACACAGCAGACATTTTGTGGTCAAATTCTGCTCATTTGTACGGTGCATAAGCACAGAACCTTAAATATTTTGAGATCATAACAATTCTGAGGAACTACACATATGAAAAACACATACAGTTGAGTGATTTGGATTTTTCCTCAATAGACATCGTTGATCAAAACCTTAAGTGCATCAATTATGAGCCCACCATGCTGCTAATCTTTATAAAGAATTGTTAGGTATAGCCAATGTTAAATTTGATTCCTCCAATTTCCTTACATTATAAGTCTGCCCTGTGTTTACAAGTGGTATTGTGCAACTGCTACTGTGTTAGCTTACTACTAAAATACTACTACGAATAGTATTATTACTGCAGTGTTAGCATGTAACGTTAGAACGGCTGCAGTAGTATTGAAACCAGGTGGTTAGGCTGCATAGCCTAATGGTATTGTCAATTTTACCACATGATAAGGATGACACTGTGTCGGTACGTGCGAAATAGCGGCACTCCCATTTATGTTTAAACATTTATTACCTGATAAGTTTGATTTTTGGAGGGTAACTCCTGATTGGAGGTCAACAATCTTAACGCAAGATTCGTGGGTAACAGCCACTAAAGTATTCAGTCTGGAATGGAACGTTATACTGGTTATTTTTTCGCCAATTGTCACGTTACTTTCCTCTTCTACGCTCCATTCCATGTCTTCCATTTTGAGCGTGACGTCACCGGGCAATGACATAAACATCATCATGCTATTGCGCAATATACAACCAGAGGGAAATCCATGGAGTTGCATATATCTCATCGCCATCAAAAAAATAAAATTATATACATTTGGCCCTAAACCAGGGGTTAGGAGGCGTCCAAAAAGTGGGGGCACAACATCAGAGGGGCACTTTCTCATTCCACAAACACCACCCGTTATGCTATAAACCGATACACACCGGCCATATGTATGATGTGCAGGGGCGTAGCGAGCGGGGGGTGTGGGGGGGGGTGTCACACCCCCCCAATAATTTGGTCGCTGTCGGCAAATTTTGGGTCTGTCGGCAAAAGGAGAAAAGGTGAAGAGAGCGGAAGGGGAAGAAAGAAGGAAAGCTGAATAGAAAAAGGAGAACGGGAGCTTCTTCCGTGCCAAATTTGACTTAAAATATGCACCAGATTGCATCTAAGGACGTTCAAACTAATTTTTCCAAAGGGGAGGGGTAGACCCCCTACCCTTAGACCCCTCCCCCATTTCAGTCACCACTTCCAGATCCGTCGGCAAATCAAATTTGACTTAAAATATGCACCAGATTGCATCTAAGGACGTTTCAAAACTAAAAATTTTCCAAAGGGGAGGGGGACACCCCCTCCCCTTAGACCCCTCCCCCATTTCAGTCACCACTTCCAGATCCGTCGGCAAATCAAATTTGACTTAAAATATGCACCAGATTGCATCTAAGGACGTTTCAAAACTAAAAATTTTCCAAAGGGGAGGGGTAGACCCCCTCCCCTTAGACCCCTCCCCCATTTCAGTCACCACTTCCAGATCCGTCGGCAAATCAAATTTGACTTAAAATATGCACCAGATTGCATCTAAGGACGTTTCAAAACTAAAAAATTGCCAAAGGGGAGGGGGACACCCCCTCCCCTTAGACCCCTCCCCCATTTCAGTCACCACTTCCAGATCCGTCGGCAAATCAAATTCTCCACACCCCCCAACAAAAACCCCTTTGCTACGCCCCTGATGATGTGTTAGAATGCTATCAATACTATTATGGTGCACGTGAATAATTAAATAAAATATTAAATTAACAAAGGCTGAAGATATCTAAAAGATACTTCTTCATCAAAGGGGCACATTTTATTTTTTGCCAGTTGGGCACATTTGCTATTTTGGGGGGAAATGAGGGACACGCACCCCAGTGCCCCCCCCCCGGCTACTACCCCCTGTCCTAAACCATGTGACTTTTGACCTCGGGTCCCATGGAAACCACATATTCTGATAGTACTTGACATCTCCATTAATCCTGTGAATGTCCTATGACAATTCAATGTTTCCGGACCTTGGAGTAATAGCAACAAAAAAATAGTTTCACTACTTTCACTTCTGACTTTTGACCTTTGGTGCCGGGATTCTGCGAGACACAAAGGTTCATCCTGAGTACATTCCACCAAGTTTGAAGAAAATCGTCCTAGTCGTTTAGGAGGAGTGTTTGCAACAAAATTGGATACATACAAACACATTGACACACACACATCCACCCAAAGCACACCCCCACACACGGACACGTTTTACCCCTCCTTTAGTCATGGAATTCCTGTCACCCTGGGGTAATCCACCATGGATGACGCCCCGAGAGTAGCTACTCCTGGAAATTAACCATTACCATAGCAACTGTTGCTAGGGCAACTGACATAACTGTATATATGGCATTACTGACAAAGGTACTATACTATATCTCATCCAGGCTCATTATGAGAGCGATGAGATAACATGAGAGCAATCCATGGAGTTGCAGACCTCATCTGATCTATGACGAAAGTGATCTACACTGACCTTTGACCTCGACCATTGACGACCACATCAGTACTATTCTGAAATTTGTCCCAGTATTCTCTACAATATCTTGCGGTTTCATGACTTTTTCCAACATACAGACAAACTGGTAATGGCTAAAATACAGTTTTGTGGTATTTGGCCTCTGACCTTTCACGACCCCAACCACGCAGGTACGAGTTTTCATGGTCAGTCAAGTCTGAACGTGATCGGACGTACAGGCTAGGTGGAGTTCGCGACACACTTGTTCACACAATCTAGGTCATTTGACCTTTGACCTCAATTAACCTATCATACCGACCCCAAACATCTAAATCTGTCCTATTGTAAAATTCTCTACAAATTGTGTAGCTCCATGCCTTTTTTTTCAACATGTCGACAAGCAGAAAATGGCTGAAGACTGTCCAATCACGCAGGTACGAGTTTACATTGTCAGGCACCTATACACCAAGTTTGAACTTACGGTCTATGAGGAATTCGCGACACATATTTTGCTCAAGCACGCACACGCACACGTACACACACATCTACACACTTCCTCGAATTTCTGATGTGGGATAAATTACAATATCTCATCTCCCTATATACAACACATGTAGGGAGATTAGACAAAAATGACAATATGCAATATGTATAGAGCCTAGTGTCTATACTTGAGATAGTTCAACAACTGCAATGTTTTGGGCATGTCTATATATGTATTTTATAGTTCCTATATAGTAAAGTACTTCTGATAATTTGTCTGCTACATACATCCATGCATTTCGATGGACTCAGCCTCCGCCCACTCGCCCGCCCGCCGACATCCTTACTTGTTGTCTAGCCCACGGATTAGATTATTTCAATGTGACTTACAACATCAATATTGTGCGCATCATTGTTAACATATATTCTGTTAATTAGAAATTATACATTGGTGCAATTTATAGAAGCACATACAGTGATTCTGTTGCATAGAGAGAGATGTGGGGGGGTATATAAAAAACGTTCTCGTGCAAGGAATGTTGGATCATCTGAGGCTGTATTGTTTATTATAGAATCGATCAACAAATCGATATTTAGATATTCTGTGCACCGATTCAGTTCAGTAAACAACATCATAAATACTTTTCAGTATTTGGGCCGGGTGCAGGCCCCACCTCCGATCATCAGTCCAGGGGAAATAATTCAGTCGGGGATTTTGCATTCTGCCGGGGATGTACATAGGATCACGAGCCTACTGGTTTACCCAACCCCCCCCCCCCCCCTTTTTCTGTTCAACCTTACACAAAGTATCGTTGAGCAAAACCTTGCGTTTCGGGTTACTTCTTTAACCGTAATTCATAGTATAAATATATATGCCTCGAATGCACCACTGGACGTCTATATGTTGACGTTTTCCGAGGGAGGTTACCCACCCCCCCCCCGATTCTCCTACATAGAGGATGGCTTCAAAGATCCAAGGGCAGTACCCCTCCGTTATAAAATCCTTCATTCGGTGCCTCTGGCCCTGAAATAGCTTGACGTTCAGCCCTCTACCTTATTAGTCGGGAAAATGTTGAATTTCTTATTATTTAATACACAACCTTCCGTTTAGCTACTTATACAAACTTACATTATAGTATAAATATGCCCAATATTCTGGGGGGGGGGGGTAGCGCGCCCACACCCACATACATGAAAGTTGGCTATAATGACCCACCGTACGGCAACAGTACCCCTACTTTTTGAAATACGTCATTCTTCATCTGGCCCTCCCATAATTATGGAGATTACTATACATAACTCGATCAGGGGGGTGAGGGAGGTTTTAGTCTATTATTATTTATATGCAAAACCTTTATAATCCTTTCGTTGCCTCTGTTCCGTGACACAAAAGTCCAGTCCCAAACCCTAATCAGTCGGGGGGGGGGGTTGCCCCACCTCCGTTTTAAAATCCTGTGAACTCTACTATAGTTAATTGGAACAAAAGATTCTCCTTTTCAAATTGAGGAGTACCCCTTTTTCAGAAAAGTGCCTTCTACTGAAGTGCTTTTTTAATTAAGCCATGCAGTGGCCTTTGCTGAAAAACATTGGGAATTCAGCATAGAATGCTTTTCAGTGTTCAAGTTTTCCTGTAATTTTGTAGCATACCCCCCTTCAATCAAAGTCAAATGTCCACCGCTGCCAAGGGCGGCGGAAGCACTTTTAATCGGGGGGGGGGGGCACCAACGTCGAAGGGCACTTTGCAGAAATTCGATTGGACTGATGCAGCCTGATATACCCTTTATAACTTTTATTGTATTATCTTATTTGCGTATACACATCACTCCATCAACGCCCCCCCCCCCCCTTCAAGGAAACAATGCATACTAGCACTGCAATATCCAATGTGCAAATTGGGAAACAAGGAAAAAGTTTTCTTTCGATACAAAATGAGGTGAAATCATTATAAAGTCCTGCACCCGCGGTCGATACATGCATGAAAGCAAATGAAATATGTCAAAATACGAAAGGATGGGGGTATGTTATGGGATATTAAAACTATACTCATAGAAGGCTATACATGGCTTCTGCTTATTACAAAGTCACAATGTAATAAAACAATGCTTTTTGGAAATGCATTAGGATTTTTTTGGTAAATTGAATATGCATAATGGCACTCACCAGAATGTTAGAAGCCTTGTGGTAGTAAATATAGGCGTAGGAGGCGGTGGGGGGAGGGGGCTGCAGCCCCAACCAAAAGTTTCTGTGAAAATTCGGGGAATATGCTGAGAATTTTTCGGGCACCTACTGAAAGAAAAATAATTTGCTATGTGTTTTTCAATTTTTAAACTGATATTATTATAATCATGATTATTGTAACGACTTTCCCAATAATTATAACCAATATGGAAGGGTTATAACACGGCGAATTATTGTATGTTATTGGCATGCGATTTAATAACCGACGCATGTCTATATGATATGCACATTAACATGTTGACCGAGCGCGGAGCGCGCGAAAAAACATTTAGGATATTTTCCGGGCAAGTCGTTACAGCCCCCTAAATCAAATCGGACTCCTATGCCTATGGTAGTAAACATATAACACTTCCCGAAATAATTCAATCGACGTGGGTTTCGCTTTGTAAACTCTTTTTCATTTAGAATTATTTTTGTAGAAAAAGGGCACATTTTTAACCTGAGGAAAAAAAGTGGGGGGGCACGTGCCCCCTGTGCCCCCGGTTCCGTCGCCCTTGACCGCTGCAAACCTACAGCCGAATCTCTTGCTTCTTAGTCAAATATGCTACATGAAATAATAAGATTATTTAGTCCTTGCAGGGGCGTAGCGAAGGGTTTTTTGTTGGGGGGGTGTGGAGAATTTGATTTGCCGACGGATCTGGAAGTGGTGACTGAAATGGGGGAGGGGTCTAAGGGGAGGGGGTGTCCCCCTCCCCTTTGGAAAATTTTTAGTTTTGAAACGTCCTTAGATGCAATCTGGTGCATATTTTAAGTCAAATTTGATTTGCCGACGGATCTGGAAGTGGTGACTGAAATGGGGGAGGGGTCTAAGGGTAGGGGGTCTACCCCTCCCCTTTGGAAAAATTTTAGTTTTCAAACGTCCTTAGATGCAATCTGGTGCATATTTTAAGTCAAATTTGGCACGGAAGAAGCTCCCGTTCTCCTTTTCTCTATTCAGCTTTCCTTCTTTCTTCCCTTTCCGCTCTCTTCACCTTTTCTCCTTTTGCCGACAGACCCAAAATTTGCCGACAGCGACCAAATTATTGGGGGGGGTGTGACACCCCCCCCCCCCCACAACCCCCCGCTCGCTACGCCCCTGAGTCCTTGTGATAAGCTTCGTGAATTAAATGTTGAATTTTGCTATTATATTAGTAATTCCACAAGTTAGTGCAAACTTTCAATAATGTGCTTAAGTAATAGTATGTTTCTTTAACATAAGTTGGAGATATAAAATGACAATATTTTAATTGAACACTTAGAAAAAGAAGGGATTGAAACATGACACTGGAAACTGTTCAAGTGCACAGCTGTTGCAACGTAAACATGTCAGTTGTAATATGAAACGGCTGGCATTTTGAGCCTACGAGCGCGTTTTTCAAACACGTGATTTAAATATGGAGGTAAATATGTAAATTAAAGCGGCAATTTTCGTAGTGACTGATTTGTGTATAATCGGTATCAGCTCTTTCGCAACACAGAGAGATAACTGATCATCAGTCTTAATGCTACTCTTCGTTTAGCAGAATGGATTCTCGCAAAACAACAGTCCAAACATTGTTTCTCGATCCACGCCGTCAAAGTTCGTTCGAAAGAAGGTAGGGTAGGATAGGCCCCAACTTTCAAGTTAGGCCTTAACTTTGCTGACCTAATTGAATACTGGTGCAGCCTAGGCCTGTAATGACTATAGGCTAGCGTAGTCTACAGTAGTTTAGTTTAGTAGAAGAAATTAATCAGGAGGGACACTCAAGTCCCCATCAAGGACCGTGTAGGAGAGAAAAAACTGAATACAAAAAAATCGACCCAATAACAATGCTTAAAGTGCTTGTCCAAGACTTTCCATTCACACTACTTGCAAGTACAACTTTCTCAGGCAAACCGATCCACAATTCACAACTAGCCTAGTATTAATTATAATATAAGCCTAAGTATTATTAGAAAAAAAGGAAGCATCCTAAAATACATAATTAGCCTAATATTGTGTCTATGTTTGTCACTGAGTCAAAGGAGGTATTTTATTTAGGCTGGCCTATGTCATGAATAATGTTTGGGAAAATAAGACCGGCCTACTTGCTAGGCCTACTTGTTTCACATTAGGGCCTAGCCTTAGTCTGCCTATGCTCTACAGCCAAGTTTTCTAGTTACACATAATTAAATTATTCTGTACCTACAATATCATGGATCAACTCAGCTCAAATAAGTTGAAATAACCCTTGTCCCGAAAATGAAAGACATGGTTTTATACATTTTTATTTAATATGGCCAGGCAGATGGAGTTTAGTTAATCACTGATAACCCTACCTTAGGAAACATGATTAGTATTCAAACACTTAGATTATGATATGCATAATCTGCGCTTCATCTGTACAGCTGCAATAAGTTCACAGAGTCTTTTTCCAAAAAACTGTAGTTTCCTTAAAGCAGCATTTTGCGTCCTCGACTATGATATTTCTCAACCTCACTGACTTCACTATGCCATAACGACATACATAACTAGCTTATCTATTTATATTTTACTTCAAATGGTGGCATTAAAGTCGAAAAATTTGCAACTTTCAACTGTGTTGTTCTCCAAGATATTTTCCGTTGGGAACCCAATAAACCTCGCCCATAATATGAATATTTAAACACTACGAACGTCATTGACAGATACGTAATATAACACCACGCTTGATTTGTGTACAGTCTATATGGCAGTTGTACCAGGGAGTTGTACCAACGCAAAGTCTTGAATCTATTTTTAGCAACGGCTCATAACTAAACCTGCATCTCTGATTGGTTGAATTCAAACTAGTGGGTTTGGGAACTGAATGCGATTTAATTTTGTATATATGTGGAATACTCGCCAATTAACGTTTTTGGCAGGGAAAAACGTGGCTAATATCTTAATTTGCTGTTTTGTGATTTGATGTATGTAAAAAACTCGATGGACATGTCAAAAAAGTAGAAAACGGCGACCAAACGCAAAATGCTCATGAATAAACATACTATTCACTGATTGGTAGAATTCAAACTAGTGGATTTGGAGATATGAAAACTTTGTCAAGGACACTTTTACTCGTTATCGATATAAATCGTTAATTACTCGCTAATTAACGCTCTTGGCAGGATGAAACTTGGATGGTATCTTAGTTTGCTGTTTTATGATTGATACATGTAAAAAAATCGATGCACATGTTAAAAAGGTGGAAAAAAGCGACCCAACGCAAAATGCTGCTTTAAATTGTCATTACCATATATCAAGACAACAGCAGGAATTGTGCAAAACTCTTGGCAAACTTTGAATACTACAGGTTTGCCAAGCTCAAGAAGGTACAGTAGGGTATTATTCTCACACCCTTATTTTATCATTCATTAGATTCAGAATTCAATCTACTATAGCATAGCAAAGTGCTATGCAAATACCTGTATGGGCAAATTGTTATAGTAATTTCTTGCCATGATACATAGTGTTTGTAAATTACTGTACAGAACCATATCATCTCAATATTTATAAATGAGAAACAAGTCTGCTGAATGGAGTGAGAAGACTAAATGATCCCCTGATTAGTAATGTCTTCATATACAGTAATTTAAGGTTTGCACTATCTATATTATGATTGTATCATTTAACTCTATATATTTACTCATTGCAGGGTAGAATGCCCGGTGTGAATAGAGTGAGAAGACTCATTCATTCCCTGAGTAGTAATGTCTTCCTATACTTTAATGTTAACACTATCTGTGACTGAAGCATTTTTCTATATTTTTTACTCATTGCAGGGTAGTATGCCTGTTGTATTGTCTTCCTGCACTTATAATTTTTGCACTATCTATATTATGACTGTAGCATTTTTCTACATTTTTTACTCATTGCAGGGTAGTATGCCCGGTGTGTTTGAGTCCCCGTCTTCAGATGGTGACTGGAATATGTCAGCACCGATTTTGTACATCTTGTGTTTACACAGAAAGCGGAATAAGAAGAGTGGGACTCTCTCGGTGTCCGACATGTCAAATGGAAGATTCACTTCCATCAAGAAGGTGAGATCTTTATTCCTGGAACATGTACAGTACCGACAAATTTAGGATTTTCGATGGACTTATTAAATTTGATTGATTTATTTATTAAATATCAGCATTTACAAATACAAGGAGGAGGAGCTGCTATAATCATCAAACATGCTTTTAACAGTCTTAAAATAGAATATTGTGAGACTAAAGAGAGATAAAAAATACACTCTCAGATCTGTCAATAGCAGTGGAATTAATTTGTGATGATGTCAGATACAGGGTCAGCTAATAAATGATAAATTATGTTGCTTTCCCATCTCATCATTCCAGTCATATGATACTGGTGGGCTTATGCCAATTGATTAGTTATGAATTCAACCAAGTTCCGACAAATTGTACCGCAACTCCCCATACTACAATTATATATGATTTACTTTTGATGTGATTGAGAGACCTGTGCTTTTAGAATAGAATATTTAGATATGGATTATGTAATAGACATCTGTATTGTAAGTCAGTTCAGAGACTTGTATAATGATTTGGTGAAGGTGGCTTCCTACAGCACCCCCAATATCACACTTGGCATACTGTATTATGATGTTTTGTTCCTGTTGTTTACAGACCTATTCTAATATCACACTTGGCATACTGTATCATGATGTTTTGTTCCTGTTGTTTACAGACCTATTATAATATCACACTTGGCATACTGTTTCATGATGTTGTGTTTCCTGTTGTTTACAGACCTATTATAATATCACACTTGGCACACTGTATCATGATGTGTTGTTCCTGTTGTTTACAGACCTATTATATTATCACACTTGGCAAACTGTATCATGATGTTTTGTTCCTGTTGTTTACAGACCTATCATACCAGAAGATGCTATAGAGATGCAGAAAACTCTTGGAATTACTACATGTCCAAATGAAAACTGTAACGAAAATATGTGGGCATGGGAGGTTGTAGCACATTTAGAGTAAGTAAGATCATTTTAAGCAGCTGGAAGTTTATTTTATGTTTTTCTCAAATTATGCCTGTACAGGCTATGTCAGCTCTGGGAAGGCAATTTCCTCCTTGCAAATTGTGTACCTCATTTCTCATGTGAGGGACAATGTAACAAATGAGATCTCCCAAAATTACAAGAGCAGGTGTTTAGAAGAATTTTATATTTATGCTTTTACTGAATAAACAGTGTTTCTTGTGCGCTGTGAGAATCCAGTAATATATCAAGTAATAATAATAATAATTATAATAATAATAAGACTTATAATGCGCACACACCACTCAAAGAATGTTCATTGCACAATTGACAATGAGAAATGATGTTGCAGTAAAGATGTTGCAATGTCCTTCTTGTGATAATGTGTTTATAATGTACCCATACTTTGACCTAATATTGATCTTTCACCGCCATCAAGTTCTGTACTCTTTGTCCCTTAAATATAGTACTTAGCCAAATCCTTTCACAGCATGCAAACACACTGATGCTTAGGCCTGTGGTATCAAAGATGTACTGCATTTTGGCAACTTCAGATATATTAGGTTTTTGCTGCCTGGATTGCCTTACCTCATGTCCCTAGGCCAAGTGAAAATCTTGTTTGTGTTCATTCATTGTTTACTCTCTACTTTAGTTGGTTACCAGAACCATAGAGAATTTAGTTTGACGATTCAGAATTTTGTATTATTGACTCTCTGTGCAGGAATTGTCATCCTAGTCCATGTCTAGATGAAGAAAACATTTCCAAATCTAATCAGAAGAGAGGCAAGCTGTCTTCTAAAACCACACCCTCCACAGACGCTAGACCACCGGGGACCAATCGAGTCCGAGGATGTGAAGTTAGGGAATTGCTGGATGCTGCCACTCTTCGTCCGACTCACCAGCGGAGACAGCAACATAAGAAACGATTGGGCAGTTTGCCAATTGTCTTCAACATGAGATACCCGCTGCGTAACTGCAATCGATGAGAGGATAAGTTAAACAATGATGGAATGGTTGTAAACTGAGAACCTTAAAGGAATAATAAAGGCAGGAATCAAAGACAATTTATATTATTCAGTAACCTCAAAACTATCTAATATGCAATTTTTAAAGTGAACCACTTTCTGTTGGACTGAATACACTCGCTTTTAAAATTGGCTCCTAAGGCTTAACTTAAAAATTGAATTAGATAGTTTTGAGGTTACTAAACAATATAAATTGTCTTTGATCCCTGCCTTCGTTAATTCTCTAAAGAACTGATGAGAGCATAAGCTTTAACATGTCATCCATATCGCTGGCATACCATCAGGGTATGTCAAAGCACCAAAACAACCTGCTTATTAGTACCTCAGTTTGAATGGACATTCATTGTTAATTAGAAATGTACATTACAAGGGTTATTGCAGAGAGTATATAGCATAAATATTGTACAAAGATTAGGCTTATTTTTTACAGATTTGTAAATTTTCATGGTATTAGTAGACCCCTTAGAGAATGAACACAGATTTGGTGATTAACTAATACCACTTGGAAAATTTATTGTCAACATTTGGTAGGCAGTTGCCTTGTAGGATGTAGTATTGTGAAATTTTGGTTCTTTCAAATATTTGCAGCAACTTATGTTGGCAGAAGTCATATAACTGTTATATGATTACTCTACTTTCAGGGTGAAAAATATAGTTATCGAAAATGATGTCTTGACATTTACAATCACAGATTTAGGAAGTACTGCAATTTGTGAAGTATTTTCATAGCCGTTGGGGCATATAATCTCCAACATATTCAAACACATTGAATTCAGGATAATCTCGACAGTGTCAAGTTTTAGGATTGTTGCACTTCTCAGAGTATGATGACCTACTACAATTGCTTCACACTAAGAAATTATACCTATTCCTAAATTATTCCTAAAGAAGTACACCCTTAAAGTATTACATTATTAATAGCTTAATCTTGACTGCAGATCTTCTGCTCTGCTCTCTCTATTACTAATTATGTATTTCATTGATTGGCTAACTTAGCAAACAGAAGTACATCTCAATAGGTTTCAAAACTTGCTAATTTTGTCCCAGTCTTTCCCTAGCATCAAATCTTAATAATCTGAAATAGAAGAAATTCAATAAAGCCGAGAGAAGTTTTGATTTTAAGTATCTACAATTTAATGACAGATTATAAATTATATAGAGGAGCATATTGACAAAGACTGGAAAGAAGAACTCTATTATTCCACAGAACAAAGAGAAGTTTTTTTGTCTTCTCAGAACACACATCAGGGAGCTGCATGGTACCAGCCACTCATAGTCATATGGAATATTGCTTTCATGATTAATTCATTAGGAAGAAATATAAACTGAGAGGGAACTATCAATTAAGATTTCTCACACAGTAATCTTAATCGTCTTAACTTGGTCTGTAAGTTTTGCCTCCAAACAGTAGTTCACCTACTTGCATCCCATGATATGTGCCAAGGTCAAAACATATATAGACTTCAAAAAAAAAATGAAAATGTTATTGAATGGACAACAACAAAAATTTACAAAATAAAATTTTGAATTTAATTTAGAATTTCAAATTAAATTTTGACTTTGACATTAAAATTTTCATGACGTTTTGTTCCTTTTTTTTTTGAGGGTGGGTATAGGGAATGTGAAGGGAAAGGTTGGTCTATAAAGGTTTCTGTTTCACTGTGCATTGTGTATTATATGTCGTATGTTTTCTTATTATTATACAGTTTGTATCATTGTAAATATATTGTAAACAACAAAATGACACCTTGTATATTTCCATTTATTTTATTCTTTGTTTTAGATAGAGCTTCATTATACTTTCTAAACACGACCAAACCGTTCCCAAACTCTGCAACGGCACCATTGTGTAGTAAATAATCACAGAATTATGATGAACTATTTTACCCAATCTTTTTGCCCATTCAAAGGGAATGAAAAGTTCAGACAAAACATCTCATTTCACGCTTTTTATTATCTAAAACATTACTTGGTTGCATGTCAGGCAGGTTTCATCCCTTCTCAGTTCATACCTGTACATTAGGTTGTATGCCTGGCTACTTTATTTTTTATGAAATAACTTTGCCATGCAGCATTAAATAATGACTGTCTCAGAAATTATATCTTGTATTTCAAGAGATCATTTTACTAAAATGGTACAAGAATTTTGTTTGCACAATCTCTGTGAATGAGCAATCATTTTGGCCAAATGGTACATTGTCATCTACAAAACAGATTGTTTAGATCATCGTGCTTTCAGAGAAGCTTCCCCCATCCCTCCCCCTTCTTAAATTCCACACAAAATGAGTAGTTTAATGGCACAACTTTTCATGTACACATATTTAAGACCTAATATATATATCTGTACCTAAGAACGTGTCATATCACTTCTACATTTCCTGTCTTGAGGACCCCAGACCATGCTACACTTCAATAACCACGTAGCATTGTGCATGGGAAAGATACACAACTTTCCAGATTGGTGATATTTTGTGAATGCATCTGATTACAACAGAGTGAATGACATGATCATAGCAATTCAGCTGAAAATATTTTTGTTTTTATTAGACATTTTGCACAGAGCAAAACAATATTTCTATAAACAAATTGCATCTCCTCAGTATGTGGCATGCACATACCAAATATGACCAGCATGTGGCATGCACATACCAAATATGACCAGCATGTGGCATGCACATGCCAAATATGACCAGCATGTGGCATGCACATGCCAAATATGACCAGCATGTGGCATGCACAAACCAAATATGACCAGCATGTGGCATGCACATACCAAATATGACCAGCATGTGGCATGCACATACCAAAATGACCAGCATGTGGCATGCACATACCAAATATGACCAGCATGTGGCATGCACAAACCAAATATGACCAGCATGTGGCATGCACATACCAAATATGACCAGCATGTGGCATGCACATACCAAATATGACCAGCATGTGGCATGCACATACCAAATATGACCAGCATGTGGCATGCACATACCAAATATGACCAGTATCTGGCATGCACATACCAAATATGACCAGCATGTGGCATGCACATACCAAATATGACCAGCATGTGGCATGCACATACCAAAATGACCAGCATGTGGCATGCACATACCAAATATGACCAGCATGTGGCATGCACATGCCAAATATGACCAGCATGTGGCATGCACATACCAAATATGACCAGCATGTGGCATGCACATGCCAAATATGACCAGCATGTGGCATGCACATGCCAAATATGACCAGCATGTGGCATGCACATACCAAATATGACCAGCATGTGGCATGCACATGCCAAATATGACCAGCATGTGGCATGCACATACCAAATATGACCAGCATGTGGCATGCACATGCCAAATATGACCAGCATGTGGCATGCACAAACCAAATATGACCAGCATGTGGCATGCACATACCAAATATGACCAGCATGTGGCATGCACATGCCAAATATGACGAGCATGTGGCATGCACATACCAAATATGACCAGCATGTGGCATGCACATACCAAATATGACCAGTATCTGGCATGCACATACCAAATATGACCAGCATGTGGCATGCACATACCAAATATGACCAGCATGTGGCATGCACATACCAATATGACCAGCATGTGGCATGCACATGCCAAATATGACCAGCATGTGGCATGCACATGCCAAATATGACCAGCATGTGGCATGCACATACCAAATATGACCAGTATGTGGCATGCACATACCAAATATGACCAGCATGTGGCATGCACATACCAAATATGACCAGCATGTGGCATGCACATGCCAAATATGACCAGCATGTGGCATGCACATGCCAAATATGACCAGTATGTGGCATGCACATACCAAATATGACCAGTATATGGCATGCACATACCAAATATGACCAGTATGTGGCATGCACATACCAAATATGACCAGCATGTGGCATGCACATACCAAAATGACCAGCATGTGGCATGCACATACCAAATATGACCAGCATGTGGCATGCACATGCCAAATATGACCAGCATGTGGCATGCACATACCAAATATGACCAGCATGTGGCATGCACATGCCAAATATGACCAGCATGTGGCATGCACATGCCAAATATGACCAGCATGTGGCATGCACATGCCAAATATGACCAGCATGTGGCATGCACATGCCAAATATGACCAGCATGTGGCATGCACATACCAAATATGACCAGCATGTGGCATGCACATGCCAAATATGACCAGCATGTGGCATGCACAAACCAAATATGACCAGCATGTGGCATGCACATACCAAATATGACCAGCATGTGGCATGCACATGCCAAATATGACGAGCATGTGGCATGCACATACCAAATATGACCAGCATGTGGCATGCACATACCAAATATGACCAGTATCTGGCATGCACATACCAAATATGACCAGCATGTGGCATGCACATACCAAATATGACCAGCATGTGGCATGCACATACCAATATGACCAGCATGTGGCATGCACATGCCAAATATGACCAGCATGTGGCATGCACATGCCAAATATGACCAGCATGTGGCATGCACATACCAAATATGACCAGTATGTGGCATGCACATACCAAATATGACCAGCATGTGGCATGCACATACCAAATATGACCAGCATGTGGCATGCACATGCCAAATATGACCAGCATGTGGCATGCACATACCAAATATGACCAGTATATGGCATGCACATACCAAATATGACCAGTATGTGGCATGCACATACCAAATATGACCATAAAGTGTTATGCACATACCAAATATAACCAGTATATGGCATGCACATACCAAATATGACCAGCATATGGCATGCACATACCAAATATGACCAGCATGTGGCATGCACATACCAAAATGACCAGCATGTGGCATGCACATACCAAATAACGTGGCATGCACATGCCAAATATGACCAGCATGTGGCATGCACATGCCAAATATGACCAGCATGTGGCATGCACATACCAAATATGACCAGCATGTGGCATGCACATACCAAATATGACCAGCATGTGGCATGCACATACCAAATATGACCAGCATGTGGCATGCACATACCAAATATGACCAGCATGTGGCATGCACATACCAAATATGACCAGTATATGGCATGCACATACCAAATATGACCATAAAGTGTCATGCACATACCAAATATAACCAGTGTGTGGCATGTACATACCACACATGACCAGTGTGTGGCATGCACATAACAAATATGACCAGTGTGTGGCATGCACATACCAAATATGAACACTATGTGGCATGCAAATACCAAATATGACCAGCATGTGGCATGCACATACCAAATATGACCAGCATGTGGCATGCACATACCAAATATGACCAGTATATGGCATGCACATACCAAATATGACCAGTATGTGGCATGCACATACCAAATATGACCATAAAAAGTCATGCACATACCAAATATAACCAGTGTGTGGCATGTACATACCACACATGACCAGTGTGTGGCATGCACATAACAAATATGACCAGTGTGTGGCATGCGCATACCAAATATGACCACTATGTGGCATGCACATACCAAATATAACCAGTGTGTGGCATGCACATACCACACATGACCAGTGTATGGCATGCACATACCAAATATGACCAGTGTGTGGCATGCACATACCAAATATGACCAGTATGTGGCATGCACATACCAAATATGACCAGTGTGTGGCATGCACATACCAAATATGACCAGTGTATGGCATGCACATACCAAATATGACCAGTGTGTGGCATGCACATACCAGATATGACCAGTGTGGCATGCACATACCAAATATGATCAGTTTGTGGCATGCACATACCAGATATGACCAATGTGTGGCATGCACATACCAAATATGACCAGTGTGTGGCATGCACATACCAAATATGACCACTGATCTCAACTATTCATTTAAACCAAGAAAGTAAGCTTATTGTACTTCGCATGGGGCATTTCGCTTATCAAGTATGAGATTAGTCTCATAGTCTGGTTACCATTCTTGAGATATCATGTTTACAAGGATTGTGCATTTTGACCCCTACTGACACTTCTACTTAAACACATGGCATCCACTTATCAGCTACAGTATGAAGCATGTCCTTCTTGAGATGTTTACAATAAGCTTTGTTACCTAATATACACCACAGCATAGGCACTCCATAAAGATGGTTTAGACACTGAAGTCACCATTTGAATAAACAGCCCAAGGCCTCTGGAAGGGACGGGGGTGGGGTTGTCAAGGAGATAAGCGCAGAGGGAGGTGTCATTGCATGTTACTTTACAGAGCTGAGCCAGTAGTTCCAGAATATTGACGTCAGTTTTCCTCAGTTGTGCTTATCCTGCAGTAGTTCATCAATGCATTACAAATATGTAAACAACAACAAATAAAGGAAAAACCATATTTACTGATATATATTTATATATATTTCTTGATTCATTGACGTAATTAAATCTCTTGTCAGTACTTTTTTTTTTACTCTAGACTACCTAAACATGATGTCCATTCTCAAATGAACAACAACAAGGTTGATAACTTGCAGCAATTTGGAGTCAACTTGGGAAGAACACATGAAGCAAAAAACAAACATGAAAAAGCATTGAGATCCAACATTTGGTAACAAAATTCTGTCTTTTTACATCACATTTTTGAGCTTATCCAAAGGATGTTCATACAGGAAGTGAAAACATAAGGGTAAACACATAAACACTACATTCACATAGACTAAGCATTTAGCTGAGGTTGTTAAGGAATTTGAGAATCCATGGAAGTTGTTGGCATTGTTAGTAAGATATCAATTATACAGTTGTATTTTAAGTCATCCATTACCTTGTTATATGTGTTTACTTTCAATGTTAAACCTGCTCATCATTTACTCAGTACAAAGCCAATTATATTAACTTGTGTTTAAATGAGTCATAACTCGCGTTCTTTATCTTTCAAGAGTGAAGGGACTCCATCAACTCAGTCAACTCTTCCACACAGAGATAATACAGTGATTGTAAGTTAGTTGACTCACTGGTAGTGACTCAGCTTGACCTTAAAAAGAAGTGACTTATTACAACTCTGGTTTCAACCACTTAATTGTGGCAAGTTAAATGATTGATGTGATGATATCAGGTATTTCTGAAGCTCATGGATTCAAAATGAAACCAACACACTCACAAACTAATTCTACATTTTCTGGCAAGTTACAATTAAAGGCAGGAATCACATGAGGAGGCTGAAGCCCTTTAATGGCAGAAAAAAAAACATCCCAACTCCACAGCTTACACAAAGAGTCCTGCATTTTGCCTATATTGGATAAAGGCCTAGTTTGCTATTAGGTAATTAAAAATTAACTGACAATTTATCAAAGTAAACTTTGGTCCACAAGACCTACTAGACTACATGCAAAGAAATTAAAAACAGAAAACTTGAAAAGAGTACAAAGGGTTTAATAAGAAGTTGAAATGTCACATCAAATATGGATCATGATTAAATCAAAGGGAGTAGTAACAGAGACTGGAAGATACATTGGAGTAGGAGTTCAGAACTACTGCTCAATGATTACCTTTAACCAGGAACACAACAAAGTAATAAGGAAGAAGTAAATTAACGACCACAAAAAAGATTTTAGCAGAGACAATATAAAGAGAGTCATAAAAGTAAACTGTTTTCTGTCTTCTATAGATGTTGGTAGAGAATCCTAAATGGTATGACTGTTACCAATGCTGCTATAGATGTTGGTAGAGAATCCTAAATTGTATGGCTGGATAGCATGTATTTTACTAAAGTTTTGTTTGGTAAAATTAAGATGCAGGTTTTGTTTATATCCAAGCCAGACAGATAAGACAAAGGTCAGTTTAGTACCACATAGCAAATAAAGTTTGACATACATACATACACGCAAACATACATACATACAACAGCCATTAAAGTGAATACCTTAAACATCTTTGGCTATACCTGTCATAGAGTACTGTGGTAGTAGTTATAACACACATGATAGTACTTCATAGATACCACATGCAAAATATATCTTTATTTTAAGCTAACTTAAGACTTGTCAGACATAAAATTTATCACTGAATATTCATCTAAGATAAAATCTGTTATTTTTACTTCTTTGTAACGCATTCTCTTTCACCATGCTTTAAATAATTTGATTTAGAAACACACACGAATCACTTCATTTGATACACTAAGATACTTAAAAAATGATTTAAAACAATTTTCTAAAGTTGAGTCATAAATTTGCCTGACTTGCATCATAACTTCTTCTGGCAAGTTTGTTTGTTCAACAACAAAAAAACAAAAAAACTGGTAAGATCTCAATCAATATAAAATTCTAAAACATATCTAAGTTTTCAAAGAGCTATATTCATTTTGGAATGTGTGGTTACACATAAGCTCATCTGCTTAATTAAGTTGTCTCTACTAGAAGTAAATTAATTATTCATTGTACAGTGCTACCACATAGTTTACATAAACATAATTATATTTCTAACAAAAACCAAAATTAAGAAAATGCATCATTTCCCGAGAAGCCATCAAGCGTTTTGTGTTCTATCAGTAATAAAAGGACGCAACAAATTGCCTTGCAAACAGACTGGGGGTTTGTATCAAACTTGAATGTAACTTTCGCAAGCTACAACCAATGTGAATTGTGTGAAGAAGTATAGAACAGAAAGTTTAATAACTTAAAACAGAGTTTCAAACCACTGAATGTGAGCAAAATAACTGAGCCAAGAATCACTAGCATTTATACTAGTATAATAACAGTATTAGTGATGGAAGCCTTAGCAACCAAAGTATTAATAAAACAGACAAATATGTTAGAAGATCAACAAATAAGGGATTGATTAATCACAAGGACAAACAATGGGGCTTCTACTACAGAATCTGTACAGATGTGATGAACAGCCACAACATTATTGATTTAATCACAAGGGTACAATGAAAACATGTCACGACTGCAGATTAATATTGAAACCAGTTGTAAATTAAATAATTCAAATGTTCACAGCAAGCAAGTGTTTGAGGTTAGAAGGTTGGTCCATCTCCAGGGAATGATGAATCAGCAAAAGACAAGACCACTTCAGTAAATCCAGAAAGAAAGACCACACTCATAGAATGGTTTGTCGTCACCAACCATAAGTGAGAAAGGAGTTAACCATCAAAACAAAGGCAGACAATAACATTAAGTCTATACAACCAAACAAAACCATAAGTGTGAAGGGAGTTAACCATCAAAACATAGGCAGACAATAACATTAAGTCTATACAATGAATGGTTCATCACCAGACAAAACCATAAGTGTGAAAGGAGTTAACCATCAAAACAAAGGCAGACATTAACATTAAGTCTATACAATGAATGGTTCATCACCAGACAAAACCATAAGTGAGAAAGGAGTTAACCATCAAAACAATGGCAGACAATAACATTAAGTCTATACATCCTACACTATTTACCTACTAATCCAAGAATTCTTATTGTTGCTTCACAAAAATAAACTTAATCTCTTTTGCATACAAATTTCTTACTTTTTTTTTATCATAGCACCCTATATCTGCCTTCTCTAAAGACAGCAAATAACATCTTATTCTTCACATCATTAGAATTTTATAATTTTCTCTCCTTATGTATTAACTTTTTTATTTCTGCTGGTCATACATTGAATCAAGCATCATTTTAACAGCTTCGAGTTGCTGATAAGCAAACTGCCTCATCATACCAAATGCTCCATCCAATAATTCATATCTTGTCCAAGCTTTTAACCAATAATTGATATCAAATTCACCCATACATCTCTTTTTTTGTCCTTTTTAATGTCAATTTAATTACACAACTTTAGACTTTAAACTAAAGTTTGCAGTACAGCAAAACTGTGTGTCTCATTTGAGGACACATTTAAAAACCAGCAAAAAGAGGTAATTGGTATAAGAAGACCCAGGACAACCCAAGATTAAATTCTAGAATAGAGGGATTTCTGTCATATCTCAACATAAATCCAGAAATGATGCACTACAAACCAATTGGTTTTCATCCTTGGAACACCATTATCAAATCGCCACAACAATGTCAAACCTATGTATTTCAACCATGGCTTATTCTTCCTCTTATTGTCTCAAAGACAAATACCCAATCACATTTTCAATTGCTGCTTGAAATCTAAATTTACACTATTTTCCAATTGGAAATGTGTCAGCTGGAGACAAATGCCTCCCCCTCCCTTCATCCCCCCTTCATGGCTCTAGTTTATCTTCTTCAACTGAAAGATTTATTTCTATACCTTTGATTCTTCCTAATGTGCAAAATGGAGCTTGAAAAAAGTAATCAGTGTTAACATGCTAGCAAAATGACAAGTTGACCTTTCTTCTTTCTAACCTGACCATTTTACATAAACCAATATAACCTAACTGGCTGATTAATATTCACTATAACCACAATACAATTTCTGTATATCTCTAGTTATTTACTCCTAATCACCACAAAATTCTTTGTTTCTAAGCTTTTTGCTACAAATCCCAGCAGGTGTTCAGATATGGCTGTAACTTCTATGTCTGTGAAGTATTACTTTGTTAGCTCAAAGAAGTTAAACATCTTGTCTGGACCATTACAATCTGCTCACTCCTTAGTCCACAAAAAAAATTCTCTTTTGAGGCTGTTTTGCGACTCACATCCACAATATAGCCATGATAGTATAATACATTTATGCATTATGCAATATGATACTGAAAGGTAGCAGCTAGGCATGGTTTACTATCTGTGGATGTGATAACTAAATGTGTGTGGTAACTGTGATAACAATATCAATATGGGTAATGGTTGATGGTAACTCTATACAATGCAACTTTCAAATGTCCTTATAAATAGCAACTCCAATTATATGAACATGTCTTTTCATACAAAGATTTCAATCATTATGAACATAAGAAGGGTGATCACAATATGTTTGTTTTATATTTCATCAATTTCTAATTGTAGATCTTTTGTTTCTAGTTTTCTTAGAGTCCAAGCTTCTGTATCATGAGACTGCTTATTGCAGCAACTTGAAAGTCCTACTGATCAAATACTGACACAATGTTGTAACTTAACAGGAATCTAGTCTTGAAAAAGAAGAAGCAAAAGAGAGAGTTTAAAAAAAAGATAGGAACATATTTCCACTTTTGTGTAACCTCAATTCAACAACCAAAATAAATGAATGTGAGAGTGTAAAAATAAACCTGTATATTTCACAGTGCATTGAAATGTTAATTGGAAAAAACCAGTACTTTTAGCCAAACCAGACTTCCAAAATGTTATTCCAAAATGATGACAGTCCCCCAAAACTAAATTATCTAGTAGTCTATCACTGAAGAATGCAATCTTCAATCTTTCCACCAAATACCCAAACTTTGCAACAACATTCTCAACTTGTTTTATTTAAACCCTTTTTTTTTTGCATCAATTTCTTCCAAAATCGTCAAGGAATATTCCTTGAAAATTAAGCCACCTTTTTCACATTTGCCTCAGTCATATGCTAAGGAAAAGAAGCATTTAACAGATCATTCTTCCTTCCTCTCCATGTAAATTTTGGTTTATACTCCTCTATGTGCTGAACATCACGCTGCGGGCAGCTGGTCTTTGATAGACTGTGGTACCCGTGATACGTAGAACTCATGGTTCCTGGCAGCAGCTATTACTCCACCCATGTTGCGGTGTTTAACCTCCTTATGGTACTCATACAGGTTCCCATGGACGTCTGTCAGTTTACCTGAGTAAAAAAATCAAAGCACAAACTCATGAAAAGAGGTATGCTCTCAGTCATGCCTCATAAAAAAGGAATGGTTTCATTCGTGGTAAATTAAAAGAGGTATGATAACAGTATCCTCATAACCAGAGGCAACTACTGTTATGACTCATGAAAAGAGGTATGCTCAGTCATGCCTCATTAAAAGAGGAATGGTTTCATCCGTGGTTTATTAAAAGAGGTACGATAACAGTATCCTCATGACTAGAGGTAGCTACTGTTATGACTCATGAAAAGAGGTATGCTCACAGTCATGCCTCATAAAAAGATTAATGGTACCGTCCATGGTTTATTAGAAGAGGTATGATTACAGTATCCTCATAACTAGAGGTAGCTACTGTTATGACTCATGAAAAGAGGTATGCTCACAGTCATGCCTCATAAAAAGATTAATGGTACCGTCCATGGTTTATTAGAAGAGGTATGATAACACTATCCTCATAACTAGAAGTAGCTACTGTTATGACTCATGAAAAGAGGTATGCCCTCAGTCATGCCTCATTAAAAGAGGAATGATTTCATCTGTGGTTTATTAGAAGAGGTACGATAACAGTATCCTCATAACTAGAGGTAGCTACTGTTATGACTCATGAAAAGAGGTATGCTCACAGTCATGCCTCATAGAAAGATTAATGGTACCGTCCATGGTTTGTTAGAAGAGGTATGATAACACTATCCTCATAACTAGAGGTAGCTACTGTTATGACTCATGAAAAGAGGTATGCCCTCAGTCATGCCTCATAAAAAGAGGAATGGTTTTATCCGTGGTTTATTAGAAGAGGTATGATAACAGTATCCTCATAACTAGAGGTAGCTACTGTTATGACTCATGAAAAGAGGTATGCCCTCAGTCATGCCTCATAAAAAGAGGAATGGTTTTATCCGTGGTTTATTAGAAGAGGTATGATAACACTATCCTCATAACTAGAGGTAGCTACTGTTATGACTCATGAAAAGAGGTATGCTCAGTCATGCCTCATTAAAAGAGGAATGGTTTCATCCGTGGTTTATTAGAAGAGGTACGATAACAGTATCCTCATAACTAGAGGTAGCTACTGTTATGACTCATGAAAAGGGGTATACTCACAGTCATGCCTCATAAAAAGAGGAATGGTTTCATCCATGGTTAATAAGCAGAGCTATGATAACAGTATCCTCATAACTAGAGGTAGCTACTGTTATGACTCATGAAAAGAGGAATGTACCGTCCATGGTTTATTAGAAGAGGTATGATAACAATATCCTCATTACTAGCGGTAGGTACAGTTACGACTCATGAAAAGAGGTATGCCATGAGTACTGGATTGTGAATTGTAATTATACACATAGTCTAATGCTCACAGTATATATGTATCATTCAAATCATGTCTTAGTCTGTGCGAAGGGGGAGGGGGTGAAAGTAGGCTCTACTGAATGCTCATATCAAATATTAAGCCAATTGAAATAATTGTAAATAGATGAATATGACAACAATTTGAATATCAACAATTTAAAAACAAATTGCTAGATCTCTTTATGTCAGAGGTAAACTTCCATCAAGTATTCATGACAAATCACTCTGAAGCACTTCAAAAACTTGTGAGATTATGTTTACTTGGACAACTGACAACCTTTACTTATGTACTATAGTAGCTATGAAGCATTGTCTTACCTCCCATGGAATTGAGTAGGGCCTGTGGAGCACATGTGTCCCACTTCTTACAGCCAGGGCTAGCGAATATGTAGGCACTGGCACGACCTTCTAATAAAAGTAAAACCTACAAGGAATAGAAAGATGACAAGCTGTAAAACTAGCTGCTGGACACACAGAGAAGATTTCAATGTCAAACAAAGTTTGCTTCCTAAGCTTTTTGTTGTCTTCCTAAGCTGGCATGGAGTACATCATTCGATTCCACTTTGTGTCATGATTCACAGGTTTCTATGTCATACATTCTGTGGTAGAGGCAAGGAGGGTGGGGAGGGTGGGGGAAGGTTTGGGGCAGGGGGGGATTATTGATTGAACAAGGCATCTCAGTGTCCTATGCATTGCCCTGCATTGCCCTATGCATTGTCCTATGCATATCCCTTCTTTGCTGTAATTATAATCTATGTTGATATTACGATTAAGACAGAAGCCACATGCTTAAAAAAGTAATATATGAAGAATAAGAGGTGTGTGATCAACAATTACATATAATAATAGCACAAAATGATTGATTTAATTAATAATCACATTAATATAGCAGCAGTGATTAATTTAATTAACAATCAGATGAATCATAGCAAACTGTTTAATTTTTCAATTAGAATAATTTAGAAATCAACAGCACAGTGAATCAAATTAGAGGTAATCGTATGCAATAAGTGAGACTAATTGAATTATTTGTTTATCACATAGGACTCATTCAATTGTAACTCTTGTAGATATCAACAAAATACCACTGTACTGGTCAAACTGCAAGAAACTCTTCTTACCATATATGTCCAGCTCTGTCTACTCTTGTATACAAACTAAGGTAAATCTGTAAGGTACCCCTGTTCTTATCTAGTGTGCAGCCACCCTTACCCTGGTGTCCCTGTTATGTGCTACTGTATTAAGGTTACCCTGCAAGGTACCCCTCTCTTTATCTGGTGTGCAGCCACCCTTACCCTGGTATCCCTGTTATGTGCTACTGTATTAAGGTTACCCTACAAGGTACCCCTCTTCTTATCTGGTGTGCAGCCACCCTTATCCTGGTATCCTTTATATGTGCTACTGTATTAAAGAAGAACGATAGTGACAGAAAAAAAATCTCTCATTTTCATATATAATGTAGTTTATATGTTACCAAGCAACATATTTTTTTAATTTTCCAAATAGCACACCGGAAAGTCATAAAAAAAGGGAATTTAAACATCGTTTTTCGCCTCCGTAATTTAGGAATTTTCAAACACTGCAACGACCTTGAACAGCCCTCAGGTCAGTGAATGACGTCACTGTGATGATCTTTTCTGTGGTGAACTGTTCAGTACGGAGCTGTGCGTGCATTTCGTGTCAGCATAACTGTTATTTTCCGGCGTAATGTTCAAGACATAAATAGATAATGAATATCATAGTGTTTCTTGATTTCTTCACCACGTGTTTACAAGTTTTTTTTACGAAATTTGAGGTGATTTCGCAATGATTTCCCAATATCTGAAGAGGTAACTCGCAAGCTGACCCAAAGTAACGTAGATCTCAAGATCACGTTTTTGGCGGGTTTTATACAGAGTGATGTATGAATGTGCTCACTTACCAGTCAAACTGGCACAATAACAATAGTGATGATAGTCTCAAACGTAGATTAGTATAACATCCGAAAGAAAATCCAAAGTTCTAAACAAAGTAGATTCGCTTGTATGCACTGGGCCTACTGTAAAACATAAACGTTCCTTGTTCCGTGCGTCATTAAATCCAACAGAAAGGTTTCATTGAGCTTGAAATACAACCGCATTTGAACTCAATCGAGTTGTTAGTCTAGATCGAACAATTTTCTCACTACATGCAATGCCTATTGCGTTTATTCACATGCATGCCTCGTGGTTTGGGCTTCAGGAGGAATCGTATTCTAGCCCAACTTCACGTAGGTCCGCAAACGGTACGTTCACACTGTGCAAACATAAGTGACAGTGTGCGCTACCGTAAGTAATACTTACACGATGTTTTGTTTCGCTCAAGCATACACACATTTCCTATTCGTATTACAGTTAAAGTGGTTTGGAGGGTATGAACACATCTCTGCCCCAAAAAACTCTGCCTTAGCGACGTCCATGCCCCAATTGAAATTTGCACGTGGATTCTCTCCTCACATAGTCATTAGGTTGTTCACGTCTGACATGTCTTCCAGTTCCAACACTTACTGTTGCATTTATCTGGATATATATAAATAATGCGGCATAAAATCATCAATCTTTCAAACTTTTATTACTTTAGTGACCTTGCCACACGCAAATTTCAATTGGGCCCGAGAATCATCTTCTGTGAAGTGGGCAGAACAAACTTTCACATTCTTGCCATGAGAAACTCCTGGTGCGATGAAATCTTTCCTGGTTCTCCTCACAAATCGTATCCAGAGTTTCCGATATCTCTCACTACTTTTTCCGCTTGGAAAATTGAAAAAAAAACTTATTGTAGAGTCCACATTCGTTCTGTTGCATCCCCCTAAAATGCAATTTCTTGGATTTTGCTAGTGGTTTACGTTGTTTGTAGAGTCCAATATAGAGTAGGTTGCAACTAAACTTACACACTAAGTGCACACTGCTGAAGTACACTCACGTTGTTATCATCATAATGACGTCACATGTCACTGTAGATCACGTGATCATCATATCGCTGTTCGCGAAAAGCCCAATTTTTGTTTAAAAAATCAACGAGTTTAGGAATTTTTTTTAAGCCTTTCCCAACATCGGATTGACTTTTTTTTTCACATGTGTAAAATGGAAACCAACTAGAATACTCTTGAATAAAATCGTATTTTTTCGACAATGGTGAAAAATCACTATCGTTCATCTTTAAGGTTACCCTGCAAGGTACCCCTGTTCTTATCTGGTGTGCAGCCACCCTTACCCTGATATACCTGGTATGTGCTACTGTCTTAAGGTTACCCTGCAAGGTCCCCCGGTTCTTATCTGGTGTGCAGCCACCCTTACCCTGGTATCTCTGATATGTGCTACTGTCTTAAGGATACCCTGCAAGGTACCCCTCTCCTGCTCTGGTGTTCAGCCACCCTTACCTTGGTATCCCTGTTTTGTGCTACTGTCTTAAGGTTACCCTACAATGTACCCTCTTCGTACCTTATGTCCAGCCCCACCTACTCTGAGCACCTCATCCGGCTGCATGGCATCTATTGTCTCCTGGACTGCCTCTGTTCCATGAGACCGTGTGGTAGTGATTACTCTCTTGCCACCAAGCGAGTCCTTATTTTCACAGCCGAAACACCCAACACCGACGATACCCCACATGGTTCTCCCCATTGGTGCCCCAGGACCAGCCTGGTAGTTGTAATATGGTTGGTGTATCACACCACCAACTGCTTTACCATTTACAGCTACACCAATTAAAACTGTCACATGATCCAGGAAGCCTGCCACATAAACAAATATGGAGTCACATTGTAATGATCTGTTTCAGATTGATTCCACTGAAACAAACTTGAGATTGGAACATGGTCTCCATGACAACATATATGTCCGTCTTGCAAGGACTAAGCAACAAGACTATATGACGTAGAAGTGACCACAAATCAAAACAAAAACAACAACAACAATCTAAGAAACCTTTACTGAGGCCCATGATACTCATCTTGTCCTCAATTATGTACATTGCAACTGCTAAGTGTAACTGCATCGGCTATTTTTAGAACAGTTGTATATTTAGCAGAAGTTGACAATAAGAAAACAATCATCGTAAAAAAAAAAAGAGTTTGTGTAATGGGCAGTTACTACTACACTGGAAGCATAATAGGGCAGTTACTACACTATTATCATTATTGGGCAGTTACTACACTGTTATCATTATTGGGCAGTTACTACACTGGTATTATCATAGCAAGCAAACCGCTACTTGAGGTTGAAACAGCAATGTTTAGCAAGAGGTTGTGTAATGGGCAGTTACTACTACACTGGAATCATAATAGGGCATTTACTACACTGGTATTATTATAGCTAATGCAAAAGGCTCCTTGAGGCTGAAACACAGCAATGTTAAAATCATTATAGTAAAAGGTTGTGTAATGGGCAGTTACTACTACACTGGAATCATAATAGGGCATTTACTACACTGGTATTATTATAGCTAATGCAAAAGGCTCCTCGAGGCTGAAACACAGCAATGTTAAAAACATTTTAGCAAGAGGTTGTGTAATGGGCAGTTACTACTACACTGGAATCATAATAGGGCATTTACTACACTGGTATTATTATAGCTAATGCAAAAGGCTCCTTGAGGCTGAAACACAGCAATGTTAAAATCATTATAGTAAGAGGTGGTGTATTGGGCAGTTACTACTACACTGGAATCATAATAGGGCATTTACTACACTGGTATTATTATAGCTAATGCAAAAGGCTCCTTGAGGCTGAAACACAGCAATGTTAAAATCATTATAGTAAGAGGTTGTGTATTGGGCAGTTACTACACTGGTATCATTATAGGGCAGTTACTACACTGGTATTATAATATTGCAAAAGGCTCCTTGAGGCTGAAACACAGCAATGTTAAAATCATTATAGTAAGAGGTTGTGTAATGGGCAGTTACTACTACACTGGAATCATAATAGGGCATTTACTACACTGGTATTATTATAGCTAATGCAAAAGGCTCCTTGAGGCTGAAACACAGCAATGTTAAAAACATTTTAGCAAGAGGTTGTGTAATGGGCAGTTACTACTACACTGGAATCATAATAGGGCATTTACTACACTGGTATTATTATAGCTAATGCAAAAGGCTCCTTGAGGCTGAAACACAGCAATGTTAAAATCATTATAGTAAGAGGTGGTGTATTGGGCAGTTACTACTACACTGGAATCATAATAGGGCATTTACTACACTGGTATTATTATAGCTAATGCAAAAGGCTCCTTGAGGCTGAAACACAGCAATGTTAAAATCATTATAGTAAGAGGTTGTGTATTGGGCAGTTACTACACTGGTATCATTATAGGGCAGTTACTACACTGGTATTATAATATTGCAAAAGGCTCCTTGAGGCTGAAACACAGCAATGTTAAAATCATTATAGTAAAAGGTGGTGTATTGGGCAGTTACTACACTGGTATTATTATAGGGCAGTTCCTAAAATGGTATTATTATAGCTAATGCAAAAGGCTCCTTGAGGCTGAAACACAGCAGTGTTAAAATCATTATAGTAAGAGGTTGTGTATTGGGCAGTTACTACACTGGTATTATTATAGGGCAGTTCCTACACTGGTATTATTATAGCTAATGCAAAAGGCTCCTTGAGGCTGAAACACAGCAGTGTTAAAATCATTATAGTAAGAGGTGGTGTATTGGGCAGTTACTACACTGGTATTATTATAGGGCAGTTCCTACACTGGTATTATTATAGCTAATGCAAAAGGCTCCTTGAGGCTAAAACACAGCAATGTTAAAATCATTATAGTAAGAGGCTGTGTATTGGGCAGTTACTACACTGGTATCAATATAGGGCAGTTACTACACTGGTATCATTCTAGCAAGCAAAAGGCTACTTGAGGCTGAAACGCAGCAATGTTCATATCATTTTAGCAAAGTTTTAACAATCTGAAGCTTACATATAATTATACAGCAAGTAAAAGGAAACGTGTGGGTCCAACTCTAGTATTTACGGCCTGCTTGTTCTCTTGATGAGGAACATGTTTGATATATCAAATTATTGAGCAATGCACTCACCCCAACAAAATGAATTCATTTGGAAATTTTATACCTAACAGAATAAGCTATGAAATTGGTAATTGTACCAATATGCTTTGTTCCACCAGCTCTATATATATATATTTGTTTCAAATCTCAGATTTTGCATATGTCTAATCACAAATTCACAAAGTATTAGAAATTTACACTACCTGAGTAACCTGACACAATATTGATCTAAATAAATCACCAACCGAGTATCCCAAACACACATACGTTATTGAAAACCATCCATAAAATTGCAAATGCAGCAAAACATCTTTTATATTTGATATTAAAAACGAGATAGAAAAATTATTATTAATCCAGAGAAAGGGAATTGTAGCCAAAGGATAAACAGGAAACTGAGGAGGCACCTGTAAAGACATTTTCATTTTAGAATGAACTGCTTGAATACAAGTCCTCTGTGGCAGTCAAAATTGTTAGACATTGCAAACAAACATAATGCAAGGGTTTATTACTGCAAGAAAATCTAATAAAGAATCCACTTCTTGGATTGCTTCATAAGATTGTGCATAATTCTAACCAAGGTTGAATATTTGCAGCAATTTGCATGGCATAATTCTGGAAAGTTTTACAGCTCAGAAACAAACGTTTTTTCAACATTTTTTAACATAAGGTTACAATTCAGTGGAAATTAATCAAGAAGGTTTTGACAAACATTACAGGAATAATTGGACAAACTTAAAGACTGGTGGACAGCTGTCAGTAAACACAACACTGGAACAACCTAATGAGATTACAAGTGATGTAAGTGGAGTGTTGTGAGCCACCCATGCTAGTGGACATTTAAACAGTCTAATTGCTAGATGTATGTAATTTTAATTTACCTTGAGTGTACTCTGTGGTGCCATCAACAGGGTCCACCCATATACAAACCTGAAAGAAATAAATCAAGAAAATATGATATATTTTATAAATATTAGTGTCACTCAACCAAGTTAGTAATCAAACAGCAGCACCAAGGATGCAACATGACTGAGGTCAAAAACAACAACAACAACAGCATACAGTACATCTTCTTCATCTCTAGCCTGGACAAGATAGGCAGTTTAAGGGTTTAACAATGTTCCATTGAATTCTGTTTAGTTTCTTGTGTATCTCTTACTGACATCTACCATTCCCTACTGTACCTTCTATTCACCAATCCCTCTGCCTCACCATGTTACTACCACTGTTCCCTTCCCTCTATTGTCACCAAATTCCATTCCATCCCAGTCCCCTCCCATAACCTCTACCCACCACATGGCAGGTTAATACCATGCCTTCAATAATGCCATGTTAAGCAATCAAACAAAACAATTAACTTTAAACTTATGAAACTTAAGGAGTGGAATAAAGAAGGTCTACAGTTTTCCAGAATGTCAGCCATCAATGAGAGTGGCATTTCCTTAGAAAACATCTTGAAGTGAATCTATGGATAGACCATTCAATTGATAAATCGATCTAGTGATGGATATTAATTATTCAAATTAGATCTTGAAATCTACATCAATTGTTCTAATCAATGAGTGGTGATAGTACTAGCATTTCAGATGTTTATAGGAATCTATCAATAAATCAATATCTGGTTCTGTAAGTTACCTCTCCTGGTTTTACATCCTTGAGGTCATCAGGGCATTTGACCTTAAGAACCTCCTCTGAATCTTTCATCTCAATCAGACTGTCATCCTGAGACAAATCCTGAGTAAAGAGAGAAAGATATATATGAGTTATAAATAGTATACTACAAACGTTATAACTGTACAACACTAATGTAAGCAATATGTACCATAAGAGGTCAGACCTATACAGGAAAATAGACTTTGTAACATGCGTAATAATGTAACTTTGTACAAATACGTAATTAATGGAAATCAAAATATGAAAACAGCTACAGCATCAGCTGGTAAACTGAACTCTTTTGTGTTAACTTAACAGTATATAAATGGGAAAATCCTCCAGTTCTGTGCAATGTCACTTTAATACCTCTTTCATACAGTAGTAGAAGAAGTACTTTATCCAAGTTCCACGGCCATCTTCCACTCAAAGACCTACATGGAGATTTATCCAATTGTCTCTTCTTGATATCATTTGTTTAAAAGGAAGACACCACACACACACACACACACATGTATGCCATTATCATCTCATACAGTAGGATGATGATTGTCATCAAAACAAGGTAGATTAAGTACTCAATGGCAGTCTAAAAGTAACTTGTCTATGAATGCAGCTGTGGGTTAAATTTTCAGCTGGTATGTAAAATACAGAATTAACATTAACATCTTGACTGATTTTTTAAAGAAAATTGCTGTTTGTCCCTAGGACAGCATCAATGATAGCCTCGATTCCCATTCCCCCCCTCCCCCCCCCCCAACAAAGAACAAGTAAAAAGAAAATGTCCTTCTCAGGAAAAAAATCAGTCCTTTTACAGAGCAACACGTTAATGTTTGACGACGACTTCCTTATCTAAAGGCATGTACTGTACTAAAAGTTAATCTTTCCTTTCCTAACATTGATATGAAAAGCCATTGTTTTAATTTAGCTTTTGTTATCAGATAGGCTCATCTCATTGACTTTACTGATATATGTTTGTCTAGTGGTTTTCCCTCTGATTATAGTACAACAGCTAAACAGCTTATCATTCTGTTTTCATTTCATGTACTTTGGCATAAAATGGATATTCACAGCTAGACTTAACCAAAACAGTTAAAAAGTGTATACAAACTGTATGAAGGTCAGGATTGCTTTATCTCCAGATTTAAGTACTATCAGGCTACTTGTGTCTACATACCATGAATGACTGACAACCTTTACTGCACAACTTCAAATACTTGATCATATCATAGATCTACAGTTTACAACCGAGGTGGGCAACCTTTTTGACTGAATGGGCCAGATATAGTGAAAAATTGACTGGGGCACACCTACTGTAACCAACGACCTGCTGTTGATTTCAAACCTTTGATTCCGAGGACTTCTAAGCAATAGGTGTGTGTACTTAATCTGTATTCACAAAAATATAATGTCAATACAGTACAGTTCATAATTATTGGGGATAATAGGCCTACCTTACAGCATCATTAGTGCAGATAAATTCTAAGCAGCTAGCTCGTTTTTCTTGTGATGATGTAAATTAGTTTGATTTTCTTTCATTTTCTTAAGAAATCTCACAGGCCGAAAAAAAAATGGCCGCATGTGGCCCGCTGGCCGTAGGTTGCCCACCCCTGGTCTACAAGGTGTTGCATGCCACACTACTACTCTACTAACACTGGGCTAACATGGTTTATTCATATTCCTACATTTGTGTTGCTATGGACACCTCCTACAGTATCTATTACTAGTCAGTATCAATGTACTGGGCTAACATGATTTATTCATATTCCTACATTTGTGTTGCTATGGACACCTCCTATCTATTACTAGTCAGTATCAATGTACTGGGCTAACATGTACTCATATTCCTACATTTGTGTTGCTATGGACACCTATCTATTACTAGTCAGTATCAAAGTACTGGGCTAACATGATTTATTCATATTCCTACATTTGTGTTGCTATGGACACCTCCAATCTATTACTAGTCAGTATCAATGTACTGGGCTAACATGATTTATTCATATTCCTACATTTGTGTTGCTATGGACACCTCCATTCTATTACTAGTCAGTATCATGGTACTGGGCTAACATGTATTCATATTCCTACATTTGTGTTGCTATGGACACCTATCTATTACTAGTCAGTATCATTGTACTTGGCTTATATGTATTCATATTCCTACATTTGTGTTGCTATGGATACCTATCTATTACTAGCAGTATCAATGTACTGGGCTAACATGTATTCATATTCCTACATTTGTGTTGCTATGGACACCTACAGTATCTATTACTAGTCAGTATAATTGTACTGGGCTTACATGCATGTATTCATATTCCTACATTTGTGTTGCTATGGACACCTTTCTATTACTAGTCAGTATCAATGTACTGCCAGGCTAACATGTACTCATATTCCCACATTTGTGTTGCTATGGACACCTATCTATTACTAGTCAGTATAAATGTACTGGGCTAACATGTATTCATATTCCTACATTTGTGTTGCTATGGACACCTCCATTCTATTACTAGTCAGTATCATTGTACTGGGCTTACATGTACAGTATTCATATTCCTACATATGTGTTGCTATGGACACCTCCAATCTATTACTAGTCAGTATCAATGTACTGGGCTAACATGTATTCATATTCCTACATTTGTGTTGCTATGGACACCTATCTATTACTAGTCAGTATAAATGTACTGGGCTAACATGTATTCATATTCCTACATTTGTGTTCTATGGACATTTGTGTCGCTATGGATAACTAGAACTGCACTGCCTGAAAATATGCAGTATTGTAGTGCGCGTTAAGTGCTTGCAGGATAAGGAAGAACTTTTCGGTTGTTCATGGTGTTATTTTTTGGGCGGACAACACACCAGGGAGTACTTACAAAGTGAGGGCGCTTGTGAGCTCAGAATAAGTTGACTAGCCTCTGAAACTGCAAATGTACAGAGACTACATAAAGGAAAACACTTTTCTTCTTTCTAAAAATATCATTCCAACTGCTTAGTAATTTTGCCTCTGTGCACTGCTGGTGGTATGTGATAACTTACTTAATTATTCCAGGCTGTAGAAACACTGTCATTGAGGACCATATCTGTGATATCAGCAGACCAATAAGATCAATGCACGGCAACCATTGATAAACTGTTATATGATTAGATAAAGTAATCATAAATCTGAAAATGTCAATCACTTCATTGACTTTAACAACATCTACGCCAGTACCACGATAAGTAATAATTGTTAACATTCTTATTAATGTAAACAAGTATCTATGTACAAAGTTGAAGGGTTACTAGTTAGTGCTCAGTCATGTGAACTACATGCTCATAGCTATTGCTCAAGTGGCAGTGTTGAAAAGATTTTGTTCTTTACCACTAAAATTCCTAGGATATGGATAGGCTTACTCACTTCCTCCTACTCCCATCCCCCCCCAAAAAAACCCCCCAAAAGATCACCTTGCCGTGGAAATGCAGTGCTGTAGACCTCTCTCTAGGCTATTAATAATATAGGGTCTTTACAATTAGCTCAGATACAGTACTATACTGTGGTAAAAATGAACGTGAACAGCTACTGTAACATTGTAATGCAGTAGAGAAAACTGCTGTACTATAGCTTCTGGGTCCCTGCAGTAACCCTTTAGTAACCCACTGTAGGATTCAGTAACCCTGCAGTAAACCTACTGTAGGATTCTGTAACCCTGCAGTAACCTACGGTACAGTATGCTGCAGTAACCATGTGGTCAGATGCAGGATGCAGTAACCGTGCAGAAACCTACAGCATGATGCAGTTACCCTGCAGTAACCTACAGTAGGATGAGTAACCCTACAGTAAAATACAGTAGGCTGCAGGAACCCTGTGATCGGATGCAGGATGCAGTAGCCGTGCAGAAATCTACAGTCGGATGCAGTAACCGTGCAGAAACCTACAGTAGGATGCAGTAATCTACAGTAGGCTACAGTAACCTACAGCAGGCTGCAGCAACCCTGTGATTGGATGCAGGATGCAGTAACCGTGCAGTAACCTTCAGTAGGCCAGTAACCTACAGTAGGATGCAGTATCCTACAGTAGGATGCACTGACCCTGTGGTCGGATGCAGTAACCTACAGTACAGTAGGCTGCAGTAACCCTGCAGTTACCTACAGTAGGATGCAGTAACCTACAGTAGGCTGCAGGAAACCCTGTTGTGGGATGCAGTAACCCAGTAGTAACCTTCAGTTGGATCCACTAACCCTGGGGTAAGATACAGTAACCCTGTAGTAACCTTGGCTGCATTAATTCATCCAACCTTTGTGGAATGAAAAGGGGGTGTTGTAGATCGCAGTGGGCTGGTCACCAAGAGTAGAGCCAGAGTGCAGTTGTCATGAGAAGACAGGTAAGTGGAGAGTGCAGTAATTTAATTGCTACCATCATACTGCAGTAAAGCAAACTACCATGTAGCTACATGGGTCCCTGCAGTAACCTTGGCATAAAAGTAAATAGCTACCACAGTAGTGCTTTTAAAGTACACTACTATACTATCAGTGTTCCTGTAGCTATCTGGGTCCCTGCATTAACCTTGGCATGAAAGTAAATAGCTACCACAGTAGTGCTGTTAAAGTACACTACTATACTGTAGCTATCAGCGCAGTGGCAGGAAATGATGAACCCAGGTGAGTCTAAAGTTGTTCTGCAATCAGATCATCAGAAGAGTGATTAATGTGTTTATTAGAAGAACAAAACTGAAAGAACTGCACAATCGATCTGGCATGCCATCTCATCTTAAGTGCACCGGCAGCTTCCCAGGAATTCCAAGAAATGGATGCATCCCCTGGCAACAGTGCAGAAGAATTGATGAAGATGCAAGGACATTCAGCAACACTACCTTCTTCTAATGAAACACCAGTACTATTTCAGGTTATCTACCAGACAAGTCTTCGGCATGCTTATTGATCAATCTCTTGAACAGGAAACATCTCTCTTACTGTAGCTATATCATGAGAGCATATCAAGCTCTTCAGGCTAATTGAACATACAGTGGGCATAGCTTTGTAGATCAAATTTTAAGTTTTATTAGTTGTCTGCTCATAATTTGAAGATGTTAAAGGTCACCAGTATTGGCCCAGAATTTCAACACAAATAATTTTGTGGAGATGATGACTGTCCAGATTCCTTTCAAGACTGAGGAGGATAACCAATTAGCTGATTCAATTTTCTATGGTCAGGAGAATGATTTTGAGGCTGACAGTAAAAGGTTTGTTGAAGGTTCTGCATATATTTGACCATTATTATGACTCTCTAGCTAAATTGGGGGAAATCATGGTTGCCCGAAGTCAAAGGTTAAATATATAGCAGTGGTTTGATCTGGGCTTTCCTGCAGTAGTTCAACAAAGGAAACTATGTGTACCTGAAAAGAGCCAAACCCATGACTAATCACAGGTAAGTTTACTGTACACTGTGTACAATAATAGCAAAAACCAACATACACAATGAATGACTGACAGGTCCAGGGGGAGCATTGCAGCATGTACATACTGTATATACCAAGTTGAACTTAAGCAGTTGTGTTTTTTGGATGATTTTTACATGTATGCAATCCAGTTTCCACACTCACCAATGAAAATCTACTGTACACAGGAACTTGACATGCAGATGGCATTTACTTTAGACCTGAAGTGCATTAATCAAGCTTTCAGATTTGCCCACTGTTTTTATGACCTTTAACATCTACCATCCAGAAAGTCAAATGACTTAGTGATTTGAGAAGAAACTTTAGATACAATATTTTCTACCGATCTGAATTGCTTGGCAGAAATGTCAAGTCTTGCAGAATTGATTAATGCGTACCTATGCAAAGAGGGTTGAAGGTCAAACAAAATTCACTTCTGCATAATCAGACTTATTCTGACTGTAACCAGAAACTGACCTTAAACGAACTTTGACCTCCATGAAAAAAGGGTAGAGAACATCTTATCACTCAGGGCTACCAACATACCAAGTTCAAAGTTCAAGCAACTTTTACTTAGAACCAGGCTTGGGGTAATCGATTACAATCGATTACATTTTTTGAAGTAATCGTAATCGATTACTTTTGTGAAAATTACAAAGTAATCGTAATCGTAATCGATTACAAGGGCAAAGTAATCGTAATCGTATTACATTTATGATTACAGTGAAATTTGAATGAGAAGGGCAAACTTAGTAGAAAAGATTAAAACTAATTCTTACTATTGGCTTTTAGTGTGACCAAAGAAGTGTTCCTGCCTCTAGAATTCTCTAGCACAATAAACTTATACTAAGAAGTACTGGGGATTTGATCGCCATATTCAAGGATTTTTTATCACCTGAATTATTCTGTTCAATGCTGCCTCTCAGCGTTCACAATCCTTTTGCATACACAACTGGTTGTCTGTTTAATTGTCTGTTCATTCATACTTAGTAAAGATTCCTAAATCCTATTGGTCCATTCAGGTCAGCTGACCGTGGTTAATCCTGTGAGTAACGCACGGTAAAATTACGGGGCATCAAATTAATAAATCTTTGGTTATATGTAACCAAAAATGTTTTGTTTTATGATATTTCCCCCACACAAATGGTAGTGTATGAATGAACAGGGTTAATCAACAGTCTAGCGTGCGTTACTCACATGATTAATGCATTCCGGGTGTTAATGCTATCGCTGGATGCACTCGGGCTCCGCTACGCTCCGCCCTCGTGCATCGCTTGCATTATCCCCCGATCGTGCATTAATCCTGTGAGTAACGCACGCTAGACCGTTGATTAACCCCTTATTTAAATTGTATTTTTTACTGGACTTATGGGTTACACATCTTAAACGTGTTAAGGCATAAATGTGTAATGCCTGGTAGGAATTGTAGATATACTTCCACAATTTTGTCCATATATACTGTAAATGCCCTTCCTTTGCCCTGTTTCATTGCCCTATTTCCTGGCAGAGAGTTATATTAAACAGATATGCAGAGGATTGTGCAAGTAACCACAATGTAATCGTGATTGTAATCACGATTACATTACAATGTAATCGTAATCGATTACTTCAACTTTAGGCTGTAATCATAATCGTAATCGTAATCATACATTCTCAAGTAATCGTAATCGTAATCGACTACATTCAGATGTAATCGCCCCAAGCCTGCTTAGAACTTGAGATAGCGTGTTTACAAGGTTTTCAGCCTTTGACCTCTGGTGACCTCAAACGACATTAGACTTCCATGAAAAACGATAGGAATCATCTGCTCACCAAGAGCTATCCAAAGTACTTAAGTTTAAAGTTCAAGCAACTTTTCTTCTTCAGATATCCTGTTTACAAGGTTTTCAGCCTTTGACCTTTGGTGACCCACAATGACCTTTGACCTCTATGAAAAAAATAGACAACATCTAATCACACAGGGCTACCAACGCACCAAGTTTAAAGTTCAAGCAACTTTTATTTCTTGAGATATCATGTTTACAAGGTTTTCAGCCTTTGACCTCTGGTGACCTCAAATGACCTTTGACCTCCATGAAAAACAATACGTATCATTTTCTTACCAAGTGCTACCTACATTCCAACTTTCAAATTCAGGCAACTTTTGGTTCATGAGATATCGTGTTTACAAGCCAAGGCATCACATACACACACACACACACACACACGGCCTTCGGCAAGGAATAAAAAATGCTACAGTTTTGCACTCACCAAAGGATACACATACTAGTCTGCAGGTTTAATATTAATTTTTTACAAGCCAATGCATGTTTACTTCAAACACACACACACACAGGCCATTATGATCACATACAGTAGATTCCTCTTCTATTACCATGTCAATAATCCTTTAAATTAAGCCATCAGGGACCGCACTTCTAAGAATTAATGAGCTTCTTCTTCCCCCAGAGTCATCAATTTTAAGTCTATTTCATTCAATGTCAATTTGAGTCATTACAAGTTATTTTTCTGACTCAATTTGACACAGTGATGATAATGTAGTCTGTGTGCTGTCTGTAAGGGAAACCTGCACAAGTTCATTGATGAGTTAAACCTTCACTAAATCAATGACATCAGTCAAATCAATATTACCAAAGAAAAATAGGCAACACTGGTCTGAAATACATAGCTTGTTCAAATAATTGCTTGTACATAATAGGTTGAATTGAATTGTGCATATGCATTATTCACACCCTTAATACGGATAGGAAAAGGTCAAACTTAATACTGAAGCCAAGACACTAAATAAGTTTTTATAAATGCAATCTTCAAACAGAATCCATTGTAATTATACCCTTTGTTCTCTCCTATATGCCTTCGACTCTCCTTTATAGACCTACCATTACCTGAAATTGTAATTTGAAGAGGGGGTCATTTTCAATTTTCTTAACTCAAAGTTCCTTTCCCACTTCCCTGCTGTGTCACTTTAAGTGTGTCACTGATCACCGCAAGCTATATAATAACCATATGATCAAGAGAAGACCAAATAGTCACTAGGATCCTTACTAACCTCCTCCCCTATCACAGTGACTCCTGGGAATCGCTTCGCTAACGATGCCACGATACATCTCTGAGCTTTACGGTCAGCTTCCGTCTGTGGGTCTGTCTTGTCCTAATGAAGAGAAAAAGAAAAAAGAAAGTTAAAACTGTAATAAATGAAGAATATGACAAAGTCTACTTAAACGATGAGCAAAATATTTACAACATAATTAACAAAGTTTGTGGAAATTTCAAAGCTGTAGTTGGTTTTCAATGTCTAGTGGCATTTACTCTACTGTTAATTAGAGAAACAATCAGTTACTTTAGACAACCTTAATCACACCAGAGAACAAGAAAATAAGGCAAAAAGCATCAATGATTTTTGACATGACAATAAAACATTATAAAATTTTGGGACACAACAGTTTGTGTATTAATAATCAGTGTATAGTTGCCTATTAATGATTATTCAGATAGTTTTTACCACACAAATACTGAAGTCAGAATGAGAGATATTTCACAAAGTGTGAATGTAGGGAGAGCAGGGAGTCTGTTTCAACTGCCTGCTCAGATACTCAATACAATACAATTTAATGGAGTTGTATAACATTGTTTGCTATGTCAGTTAATACAGTAAATCACACTAATATTTTAGTATGACCTGATCACCATTCAGCTTTTCACCCGTTTAAAAAAAAAAAAATTAAACTCCTTTTGTACAACTCTCTTTTAGTTTATTTAACATGTAATTTATTGAAAATTATTGTCTCTTAATAAAAAATTTCCTCTAGAAATGTGTTAACGTCCTAATAATTAGAAGAAACCGGATGTAACAAAGCACCAATGATACTGTTTAATGTTTATCATACTAGTGATGCATCACTGTGCAATAACAGAAATATTGACAGGAAAATTCTGAAGTAATTGTGTTTACTTGAAACATTAGAGATTCTAATCAAATATAGACTTGTTGCAGGTTGATCAAGCAAGTCGATTTCCCCTCAGCCCCCTCAGAGCAGCGACAACGTGAGATGACACTTCTCTGTTTTAATTACACAAGATTCTGAAAAGGACAAATGCCAACGTAACAGCTTCTGAATGCATACTGTCCTAAAAATAAAACCTCTGCGCCAAATCGGGTTAAATTTAGAAAACAGAGAAAAAATCAAAATCTACACACGGTACCAAAATAACTCGGCGTGATGCTAAATATAGCCGCAAGTAAATACGTTGAGCAGGGCAACTCATACAAGCACGATCTCTCTCAATGAAATGTGTGGGCCTAAAAATAGCCACGTAATTAGTTTCATTGACGTAACATGCTATTACTATACTGCGGCTAAGTCTGGCTTGTGTGCGTCCATAATAACCGCTGAGTCACAGGGATAAAAATAATGTCATGTAGTAGAGAGAGAGACGTGAGAGGAACAAAATTGTACATGAAATAAAACCACAGGAGTAAATTCATATGCTAACAAGTATATATTTATATGGGTGACCTACCTAGGAGGTATTACGACAAAAGGAAATATGTGGGTATTGTGACGAAAGAGGCTGGGAATAAGTACTCAGTGATGACACTCTCGATGTTACTAGATACGTCAGAGGATTACTACCTGAATTGACAATGGTGATATTACACAGACTGATGATGTCATTGATTTGTTGATATGAGCAGTATAAGAACAGCGAAAACAATCAGGATCCATGTGAGATGCTATTGATAAATAAATACACAGTTTAGATCATGAGAACTGACTAAATCAATTTCAGGTACCAATATTTTTTTATGAGCATTTTTTTTTTTTTTGTGGCGAGTGAGTGTAGTCAGATATGTTCTAAGTACGTCCTGAGTAAGAGGCTATTAGATACCTAATTTAATAGGCCACAGATTGTCATTTCGTAGGTGTGACTGGCTAGAACTCTCAGAACAGCTGTCAGAAGTCACAACAGTTGGGCTGATATTTGGAAATTTAAGTCAGATCAGTGAGTGTAGTCAGCTATGTTCTAAGTACAGTACCTCCTGAGTAAGAGGCCATGATTATACCTAATTTAATAGGTCACATATTTTAATTTCTGTAGGTGTGACTGGCTAGAACTCCCAGAACAGCTGTCAAAACAGTTGAGTTGATGTTTGGTAATTTAGGTCAGATAATTTATGGCAAGTTTCATTTGCATATATCAAAAGGCAAAGACTTGCTATATGAAATGCTCAAGAATGAACTTTGTAATAGCAATTCCTGTGGTTAATTTATCCATCACATCAACCCACCCTTCCCAACAACAGAAACAGTATAAAGTATGCAAGTTTAACATTGTACTCACTTTAACCTGTAGCCACATTGTTGTTGAAGGTACAACTGAAACAACAAACTCATATTTTTGGGAGGTAAAAACCACTTTGAGAGATGAAATACAGAAGAAGTGTTGAAGGTATCACTGCTCTGTGTAACAAACCTATAACCTATACAATACTGCAAAGCAAAGCATTGATTTATAATTGCTATCAGAAACACGGCTTAGATGAAGCGATTGATTAACTGCATCAAAAACGTTTGAAAAAGTTGCTTTGATTAATTACATACTGTAAGTTGGAAAGAGGGATGGAATTATCCAACCAAATGTAAAGGAGCTATCACATTAAAAGCACAGTTTATCATCACATTCAGCAGCTAGAAAATATTGTGGTCATGAAAATTGAAAGAATTTTAGCAAAATAACAAAGTTTTACAGGTAGGATTAAGTTTATATTACTGTAAAGGATACTAATAGCCTATGGAACTGCTTCTGTTAATTCATGTTTAAACTGTCAATAGACACCTTTTGACTTTATCAATAAGAACAATTTGAACTGAAGATAATGAAGTAAAAGTAGAGTAATAGTATTCCTACTTCCAGCAAATATCAAACAAGGATCTTAGGAAACCATTCCTTTCAAATTAAGAAGATATTAAACCATGGGCATACAAGAAATGAACGATGTAGACACTTTGGGTGGTAGAATGAGAAGGGCATTGACTGGAGAGGTCTGGGCATAGAGGGCGTAGTGTTAAAAGGTTGCCAGTTCATTTTAGACACGGTAGAGCAAGAGTGCTGAGGTTGTGGGGAGACAGGTAAGTGAGGAGCGAAGTAAATACTCTTTCAATTTCATAATTTATCTGTTAGCAACTGCACACATTTTACTAAAATACATAACCTCATTTAACCATTCAAATTTCTTTAAGCACTGTACACTAATTTCACTACAGTATGAAAAGTCAATATCTGACTGCATCCAAAAGACTCTAGTTTGTAACAGTTTCCATTCTGTCATTTTTGCATCAAACGTCAGTCACTAAAGACATTATATTACTACAGTAGATTATCACCCTTTGTTATCATAGAACAATAAATAATTATTATGTTGTGCAGCATCCCAAATCTTTGATCAAAGAAGGTTCACTTTCCATAGAGAGAACACATGCTAAAAACATTACTGAACATAATTAATGTGCATATAATAAATAATAAATGTACATTTCAAAAAATGTAGGTTGAGAAGCAAGCTGTAGGTGGCGATATTTGATTAGGTTCATTACTTGGGCAAGAAGAAGTGAAGTACTCTTTAAAAGATCCGTAGAAATTTGTCTCTGGCCACGAACTAGAGATCTCTAAATAGCAACAAACTTATGCAAAACCACAGTCGTTTGAGTGCCAGTCGTGATACAAACTATTATACACATGATAGGATATAACTGTACTGTAAGTGAAAGGATAGTTGAACTTTATCTCACCCTCTTACACTTTAGAAGGTAGATTGCATACTGTGTATTAATGCAGTTTGATGTACGTATAGCTCAGGGATTTCACTCCTCCATTTCTTCATACCAAGCTTTTGAATAGTTAGAATAGTTGACTAGTTAGAATGAAAATTTCCACCCAACCCCATATCTTTGCTTTCTCAACATTTGATGAGGTTTGTTTTCTTTCATTTAGCTACAGAAGATTATTCCTTTCTTGTCACATAAAACTGATACATTAATACTTCACTTTCAAATGATTCAAGACTTGTCCCAAATATGCTGCTTGTTACAAGCCTCTATAACTTGCTGGCAATTTAAAGTGGCGGGGGGTGTTTGTGGGGGGGGGGTGAGAGTGAAGAGAGTGAATTATCCCAATACCCCAAGATCCGAACTAGGCTAACTATGTTTCTAGCTTGGATTATAAATATGGAGGTAGTGAGGAACTTAAAAGCAGGCTGTTTTTGCTTTTTTTTAAACTGGAAATTTTGAAAGAGATTTGTTCAGGTTGCATTCCATGACATTGTCAGGATTTTGCTATGTAAGGTGTTTTCGTACCCAATTGGACACAAATCAGCACATACTAGTGATATTAATTTACAGAGGGCTTGCATAAATGTTAATCGGTTTAATTATGTGCTCTTTCTGCATCAGGATTCATATCATTTAAATAGTAGAAGATAATCTCCCAACTGTAACCACAAGTCCTGCAGCCATCAAAATGTATGTGCTCCAAACACCCACAATACCTGGGAGAGAACTAAATCTAAACTTTATATCTATGAATCTAAACACAAATAAACAGAAACTAATGTTACCACTCCGTCCTGTATACTGTACCCTTCAGATGAACCCACTGATTTCTTAATGAATGACCTGGTCAGGTACTGTAACTGACACCCACAGTACTGTACCTGTACAGATCAGAACTGATAAATATTACTAAACGACAAAAACCAAGAAATGCTCAGACTCCCACCTACCTACCACTCTGGTAAACATACTGATGTCATATCAAAGAAACAGACCTGGTTAAGTAACTGACACCCAAATAGTACTTCACCATCAAATTAGAATAGAAAAATAATAATACCAAACCTCTATTAAGAATACTGTTAATGACACTGCACACTAACAGAAACCAGTGTTTTCAGTTCTGATCCTGCACAACGACCCTTCATTCACAGATCATCTCTCAAAGCCGCTATTCAACTTGAGGGTTTGACCAATTTAGAATGCCATTCCTGGCCACGATATGCTATTCCAAATATTTTACTATATGGCTTACAATTCATACGCATTTGCCGCACAAAGCCAGCTCAGCCTCAGCTGATGATATCACAAGTTGCCACGACAACTACTACAGTGACGTCAATTGCTCCCAAAATAATATCGCCTCTTAGGTGGAGAAGGCTCGCTTTTTCGATCTATCTCCTCGCAAAAGAAGACCCGGATGGCTAAAAATGAAGACAAGATTAAAACCTGTTGGGAATGAATCTGTTGCCAAAAATACACTGATACAAGACAATGATACTGCACTGACGAAGACAACGACATGCATAGCTTTAAGAAGCTAGAATGACAAAGAAAGAGAAAAATGCTCTGAAGGAGTGCTCAGTAATGAATTGAGGAGCATAATTACAAGAAAGAAACCTTTTAGAGATTAAAACTAGAGATACTGCAAAAGCTGAGACTGAAGAAGGCAACCATTACATTTAGTAAGAGTGTGCCTATATATACGTAGTAGTATTGTAGTGACACGGCTGTAGACATGTGAAACCTTTAGTACAAAGTATATTTAGAATTTAGCAATATAGGTGACATCGTCATCACTATGTAGCAGTGAGGAGCTTGCAAGGAGCTGCTGAATGATACATCATATTGTCTACTGTTACAACATGAACAAAATGAATATTTAACAACAGCAACGAGGTTCTTTGCTAGTACAGTTATTACGGAGTATTATAAGTGTAGCTGCAATGGTATGCTTTCAGGACACACACATATATAGGACTAATGTATTTACAGTTAAGTTAAACAACATAAACTTAAAATTAGTGAAAGAAATATGTAGGAATCTCAATTTTTCCACCTGCCTCCTTCTATCATCCTCCCCCCTCCTCAACCAAACTTAATTATCGCACCCTTACCTTCCCCACCCCCACCTTCTCCCACCCTCACCTTCCCCCACCCTTACCTGCCCCCACCCTGACCTTCACACACATGACACCACAAACCCCATATATTCAGTGTTAACAAATGTAAATTAATGTTTAGATGCAACTTGCAAGGCCTGGGAAGTGCCATTTCCAGTGATCTGGGAAGCATTTTCTGCCAAAATTTTCGTGCCCGCTACGTGCCAACCTATGGTGGCGCTCCGCTTAGATAGTGGGCCTGATCATGAAAGGGCCCCCAAACTATTCTGGCCTCGGCCCCTCACAAGCTTAACCCCCCTGGTAATATTAGTCTTAGTGGTAGAAGTAACTACAGTGGAAGTAGTAGTAGTAGTAGTAGAAGTAACAGTAGTCTTAGCACTAGTATTAGTACTAATTATTATTATTATTATTAGTAGTAACAGTACTAGTTGTAGTATTAGTAGTTTAAGTAATAGTAGTAGTAGTAGTTGTACTAGTAGTAGTATTTAGTAGAAGTAGTAGTAGTAAAAGTTGATTTAGCATTACTTATTATTATTAGTAGCAGTATAGTAACCGTACTATTAGTTTTTGAAGTAATAGTACAGTAGTAGTTGTCGTAGGAATAGTTGTAGAAGTAGTAGAAGTATTTAGTAACATCAGTAATAGTACTAATAATAGTACTGTGGCAAGAGTAGTAGTAGTAGTTACAGTAGTTGTAAAAGAAGTAGTAGCAGCAGTAGCACAGTAGTAGTAGCAGAGGTACCTTATAGCAGTAATAGTAGTACAGTAGTACCTTTTGAAGTAGTAGTTGTACAAGTAGTAGAAGAAGTAGTAGTCCCAGAAGTAGTAGTAGTAGTTGAAGTAATAGTAGTAGTAGTAGTAGCAGTAGTTCGTAGTAGCAGCAGCAGTAGAAGTATTAGTAGTACTAGCAGTAGTAGTAGCCACTTGTACCATGGAGGGATGAATTAAGGTTTTCTTTAAAGCATTTGAACTACAGTAGCCATTTTACTGGCTGTCAGAAAAACTCTTCAGATTATTACATATCTAAACTTTGGAATGTGTTACTTATACATGATGTACATCATATTTATTTGACTTGCTAGTTAACTTTTTGATTTGTGTTTTTGTTCCTCCCTTCTATTTCAGCTTGAAAGTTGGTTGATTTAAGTAATATTTGTATAACATATTTCTTTAGCTGTAATAGACACTCATAGAAACTCCCAGTTTATATTATAAATGGTTGGAATTAATCTCCAATTTGTGTGACTGAGCCTGCCATTGCAACAGAGAATTACACATACTGTCCTTTATAGATACTGAATTATACAACAATTTAAAATGATATCTCTTGATATCACTTTGATTTGGACCTAGGTTCAAATGAAATATCACCTCTTTATTCATATCACTTTTGGATGTATACTGAAAGTTCCCACGCTTTTACACTAATGAAATTCCAGACCTTTTCAAGATAAAAAATGTGTTACGGATCACAATGAGGCCTATACTTAAGCCTAACAGTTCCTTTGGTTAATTTATTCATGGGAACAAGGATATTGAAAGCGCTATAAACCTCACACATGACATGATATTGCCATAACTTTTCACCAGGGCTTGATTTATGCTGTTTATCTCACATTTCTGAAGGAAAAAAAACATTGCTAGCCTACAGTAAGTCATATCATATTTAAGAAGAGGTGTTCAAATGAGGAATCTTCCAGACCATAAGTGCAAAATTCAAGGACTTTCAAGACCTAGAAATGTAGTTTTCTTTCCCTTCTTTTCCTGTCTCCAGACCTTGTGGGAACCATACATACTTTCGAGGTCCTAAGATTATGCTATGCACATATATATGAGACAATCCTAATAGGACAAGTACAACATGGGTGGATCATATAAATGTTAAGTAGTACAGATAAACTATTACACTATATATGCAAAACTGCACACTGTAGATCCATGGGTGCAGGATAGGTGTATGGATAGTACATAACATGTGTACACTATACGGGTGGATCTTTACAATATAGTATGCACAGTAGCCTACATGCTCTGATTGGTACTGTATACAGTAGTACACTGATCTGTACACTACTGTACATGAGAGGATCTCAATTTTATTGTTGAGCTATATGCATTATAATGTATCATGTAGAGTTGTAGACATTAACATCCTGGGTGGATCATCTATCAACTGCTGTATATGGATGAATCTGCATGATATGTACACAAATGAATCCTTTACTATATAATACCTGCTGTATAGAATGTGAGTGCAACATCCTATGTTTGTGCAATAATTGGGTGAAACATTATGCCCAATGTACACATACCTGTAGCCTACAGTAATGATTTGGATCCCTGTACAGTATATATATATACCCTGATATACCAGTCAATTACAAGATTCTCATTACCTTTGGTACTGTACAATGTGTGTATACATGTATACTGTTAAATATGCATCGCTGAGTGCATACTGCACACAATGTTAATGAAACATTTATGTCATTCATACGTTCCAACAATATCACAACATAACATGTTTTCATTTCTTTGCATATATGTTTCTACATGAAGTACATTTATAACTTATATAATATCATTGTATCCTGCTAAGGTAAAAAAAAAAAAAATATGACATCAATGGTTTCAGTAATTTATCACACCTTCTTTTACTGGATTGAAAGAAATTCACAGCATATGGAAGGGAAAAAGGAGTACTTAAATGAACTTTGATTTCATATCTACAACCCTTATCATCATGTTCATAACAACAAAGAGAAATGTTTTTACACATGAGCTAACTAATTCATGCATCTTCCATTCCATATAGAATATGCAACTGCTCGCAAAGTATAATAGAGCTCAGTGTCATTAATTACTAGAATCTGCAGGTACTGTAATTTGCATATTTCTCAGAGAACCATAATACCTCAATTATCCAAGATGACAACTTAAATATTCAGTTCCTCCCAAGTAATACAATAATAATGTAAATCATTTACAACTATTATATCAAAGTCAATTTAGTGTGTCCCGGTTTTGTTCAATGTTGACAATCAAGACACCTTCTTCAAGAATGTTTATATTCCAGTTCAGGAAATGACATCTCCTTCATAGGTATAAATTATTTGCTAAGGATGCATTTATCCAAGAGGTTGCAGCAGCAGCCATTACTCCGAGCATTGCGAGCATTGCGTGGGTGGGCGACAGGGTGAAAAACAATCTAACGGTACTAGGAAAGATTGGCAAGAAACTGGAAAGCTTTTTGTCCCTCTTCCATTTCCTTAAAATGTCAGCTGCAAGATACAAATAGACTGGCCTCATTTCTATCATTCAGAAACAAGTTGGTCTCACAGCTAAACGTGGGAAAGAATAGGAACATTAAAAGATATTTGGAAGCAATCAAAAAAAAACTTCAAAAACAAAAACATAAACAGACTGTACATAGGCTATGCAATGATTTTCTGATGGTTTGCAAAATAAATCTATTCTTAGATATATGTTGACACAAACAGTTCAATTTAATTCTATTTAATGCAGGTTAATTTGAAATATAATAAAGAATATATTCATCATCATCATCATCATCATCAGCAGCAGCAGATGCACAGTTGCATTAGATTTAATGGCTTAAATTCAACTGCCGGAATTGATACAGTACAGGCAAAATTTCCAACATTTAAATGTTGAAATCGTCACAGTCAGATCATTCAGGATATGATGAGGGCCATGCACCTATGGAAGGAGTCAAATGGAAGTTATTCTGAGGAATCAAGCACCACTATTATACTCATTTCCAATTTCCTATACTGACTGGCTAACCCCTCAATTTTTCCAGGGAGTGGTCTACAGTATGGAGTCTGTGATGTCATCTTCACAGATGTTGTTCACAAGCTCTACTTCCCGTTTATTATGTGCTTGTTACTTTAACCTTGAAATCTTTGGTATGTTTGTTTAGCTGTCAATGTTATCTATCTTTAGAACATCATCAAAATGAAGCTTTTTTTTTGTAAAAATATTGTTTTCCTCTCTGAGTAAGTAAGTTACATTTTAGAAAGAAAAACCAAAAAACATTTTTGTGTGGATTTACAATGATGCTATCATCAGTCATGCATTTGCAAGATGCATATTTTACAGAATATTACCAAATTTGAAAAATCTTTGCCATGCAAAGTGCTATGAGGATGTTGGTTGGACCTTACGATTTATTCTTTTAAAGAACTTTCCAGCAGTTTTGGTCAGTAATCAACATTAACTAACCAACACAAGTAATATTGTTGGCTATATCCAGCTAGCTTCATTTCTAAACTAAAAAAAATTCTGGTGCTGTGGCTGAGTGGATAAAGGTGGTGGCATTTGAAGCAATGAGGCTTAGCAATTGGGAGGTTCAGAGTTGGATACCGGGCCGGATCATAGACAGGTGGGTTTTTCATCCAGGAGCAATCTACCATTTTCCCATCTGAAATGACATTCTAAATTGAAACAGATTCCAAATTTGAGTTAAAATGTTGAATTGAAAGCCACCCTTGCAGTTGCTTAAGCATTGTAAAAATAACTGCTGATTATTATTTTTATAAACTGCATAGGAATAGTATTTGAAACCTGATCAGGCTAAACTTGACAAGGAGACCCACTGACCATGTCCGGTCATGTCTGTCATTATTCTGAAGGCACAAACCTACAATTTCAATGTTTCAGGATAATCTGACATGGATCTCTTACTGGTTATTACCAGCAATTGGCTAGGTAGATGGGAAGGTGCAATAGCAGAGTCCAGACATGTGAGAGAGGATTGCAGTAAATCCTTTAATTTACTTTATCAAGCATGTTCTCCTACAATTCAGCAGCCTTTGCAGAGGCAAACATTAAAACATTTAACATCTCAACCAAGCACAGTACTGTATCATTGCTGGTTTTACACTGTTGCAGTAAAAGTACATTTATTAATTATTATATTGTATTATCAGTAAACTTGTACAAACATGACCGTACATAAGGCACAGATGGTGCGCTTGTAAAACATTTCAGTCATTTCTTCTGGACTAAATTTTTATTTCCTCTAGATATCTGCTGGTAATATTGATCAATGCAAATGGCCTTTCACACTTATGTGCATGTATGTACAGTAATGCATATTGAGAGACACACCCTTACTTATCATTCGACTGATTGTCTGTGAAAGAAGTGATGAACAATTTAACAACCTGATATTAACTACTATACTAATCATCAATGGCTATATCTCATGAAGAAGTAACATGCATAATTACACACTAACAATTATGCAAATATGTTGCCATTTGACATGTACATGTGCAGTTAATTGTTACATTTTTAATCTTTAAGTACTAAGGTACAGTATCTATAGTAACATACTGCACTTAAGATACTGTAGGTGTGAAGGAGTTTTAAAGGAAGTAAGCAAATCCAAAGTATCTTTGTGATTATGAAACCAATAGGATATGGGGAGTAGAGGTGTGGGGAGGGGGGTAGGGAACCAGAAGGAAAAAATGAAGCATAAGTTGAAAAAGCTGGATCCCTGTGAGAGCAATGGAGGCCTACTGCACCACACGCATTGTCTTTGAACTTTATGTCTGTTTCTTGTAACTCTGGTGACAAAAAATTATTTATCCATATTTTATAGGTGTTACTTATACAACATTTGGGACAAAATACATCATATCTACAAAGTTTGAAGTTGTTACACTTTAAAGAAGTGAACTTTCACAGAGCTAAACTTTGGCCAAATGACATTTTGCGAGATTAAGTGACATAGCAAAAACTGAAATAGCAGCTGGTTACACATAAAGTATTTGACATAAACTCATAAAAACATTTATACATATTCACCTTTGTACGGCTTACAATGTTTAGACTAAAATCTCCAGTTTATCTTCAATCCTGTCAGACAATGTCAAATCTGAAACCTCCTGATAAAACAGTTAACTTGCTCAAGGTTACCTAATTTATGAGTGTGAAGGTCATTGGTAGGTACCTGTTGCTGTTTGTCGTCCTAGACTTTGCTGTATATAACAATCAACAGGGATTAAAAAAACTACTTCCCATGGTAATAAACTTACAGTGCTGTCTACTGTAACTGAGTGCTACAGCTTACCACCCTCACAGGGTACTGCATGAAGAATCTTTGAAAGGGCTATTGTCATATATATATGCAAAAGAAAAAATTACTGCCAACCATCATGCCACATCTCAAAATAATGTATGAAAGATATTGAATATATGTGCTCATGGGCAGCGATCATGGGGGGGACATGTCCTCCCAATATTTCAGGCGGGGGGATATAGTATCTAATATCCCCTCCAATATTTGGTGGCATAGATTTTTTGTATGGCTATAAATAGAAAATAATGCGTGAGATTATTTATCCAAATCATATTTGGCGGTGGCTAAAACTTCATCCAACACATACTGCATGAGGTGGTCATTTCTGTGACCTGTGACCGTATAGCATGTTGTCACTCATGATTATTATCATAATGTCTGTACATCTCTTGTGTATGAGTGTAAGTACGTGCAATCATGTATATTATCCACATCGATATGGGTTCACTGGGTTTCCATTTGGCCTGTTTCCTACAAGATTTCTGACCACAGGCGCATAGCCAAGGGAGGGGGGGAAGGCGAAGGGGGAGACAGCCCCCTCCTCGAGCAAATATTTTGTATTTTTTTTATGATATCGAAGTTTTATCGTAGCCGTTATAAGAGGTTTTAATATATGTACACTAATAAATTAACTGTCTGAATTTTCAAAAATTCCCTGACCAACATTCTTCAACATACTTCCCTTTACTAGTACAATTTTGACCGGTCTGTTAGGGTTTGAAGGTTTTTTTTCTATATTGGTTGTCCACAGATGAAATTTTGTGCTACATTATGGGTTTGTTTTGAAGTGAATTTATTATTCAAATTCTGAACAAATAATGGGCTTAAAACCTTGAAAAGTGGGGCTGACGGGTATTGTGGGCCGTTACGCAGAATTGCCTACAAAAGCAATGATCCACAGGAGATGCGATGAGGTCGAACATGATGTGTGACTGGTGACAATTTGGAAAAGGTTATGATTGGTAAAAAACTATTGGGAAAAACTTGGTTGTCAGGCAAAAGTGTACATATGGTTGGTCATTTTCAAGCCCAAGAAGTGCCATTTCAGGTGATCTGGGGGGCTATCAAAACCAGAAATTTTCTTGTACGTTGCGCGCCAACCAATGGTGGCGCTCCGCTTTGATAGTAATACCTGCCCCCCCCCGGGTAAGAAAATCCTGGATCATTCCTGCACCCAAGCAAATGTCTCCCCCAATATTTGAAATAAATCGCTGCCCCTGTATGTGTTGAGAACTACAGTAGTCATGTTTAAAAACACTTAATATGTTAGCTAAAGTGTGTTCGAGACCCAATGGAATGGATTTACAACTCTAAGAGCTTTGAGGGAGTTACCATATTTTAGTACTATCTGTACAGCAGATAGTATCATCATATTTTAAAATGGAGAGCAAATATAATGAAGTAATATTAGTACTAGACACAAAAATGCTTAGAGTGGTTATATTAACATTTGGGTTACTGCATAGCAATATTTCAAGTTAACATGCAAAATGGTAAATGGTCCATTAAACCTGTTGGAGATCCACTAAAGATGAAATTTACATCTTGCTCATTGAGCATAAGAAATGTTACCATTCTTTGTTCAAGTATTATAATCAATTTTGTAATTGGCCCAGATATGTGAGGCCACGTATTTTTGACTAGTACTACTGTACAGTATAGGCCAATACAGATTGTATATAAAAGCTTGTAAGTTATACACTATGCTATGTTCAACCATGATGTATCTATATACTGTACAGTAGGTCAAAAAGCAGCCGTTTGCGTTTTGTCTCCATTTTCCCACACTCTTGACATGTCCATCGAGTTTTTACATGTATTCATCACACAACAGCAAACTATGATATTAGTCAAGTTTTTTCCCTGTCAAGAGCATTAATTAGCGAGTAATTAAGGAATTCTGCAGAAAGGTAATGAGTAAAGTATCTTCCGACAAATTCCTAATTAAAATTAATCGCCTTCAGTCCTCAAATCCACTAGTTTGAATTCAACCATTCAGTGAATAGCTAACATATTCATTTATGAGCCGTTGCTCAAAATAGATCATTTGAAAATGGTAAAACTGCCGTTCATTTATCGCCACTTCTTCCCTTTCAAGGTTATTAGTCTGGAATGTTAGCCTGTGTGTTACGTTATCAATTCGCCAAGCCTACGTACCAAAGGAAATCAGTGTGGAAAAGTCACTTGCACAGCTCAAGTTTCCCGCGATCTACAGTGAGAGCCTATTAAAATGTCATTCATAGAAATTACATTATCATATCCTGGGCAATGTTTATTGCAATCTTAACAGAAAACATCTTCAATAAAAAAACGTTCAAAGTTGTAAATTTTTCGACTTTTATTCCACCATTGAAGTTAGATTTGAATAGATAAGCTGGTTGTGTACATGTATGTCATTATGGCATCGTGGGGTCAATTAGGTTGAGAAATATAGTATAGAGTATAGAAAAGGGGGCTGCTTTTAACCAACAAATTTAAGATTTGTACAACTGTAGATATACATACTGGGTTTTTATGCACCAGAGGGTCATAAGAGGCTAAGAGTAAACAAGATAATTATTCACTTTTCTTTAAATTATGGCAATCCCAATTTACAGTGTCCATGCTGCATGATAACAATTAGGACTAATCTATAAACTAGTAAAACTACATGATAAAGTATCTGAACATTGTGTTCTGATATCATTTTGCCTTGCCTTGTGTCCTTGTTTCTTTCTGGCCAAAGGCATTAACTACACAATCTATAAACTTAATATGTAAGGATTTGAAACAGTGATATTAAAAACTATCTGCAGTGTTGGTGTTTTCATCAATCTTGAGATGAATTAAAATTTCTCAGCTTTCTCATTCTTCTCAGCATTTAACACTGTAGATAGTGAGGACATTTCTTTTATTGTAGACATACTAGAGTGGATCACATAGAAATAGCAAAATCACCCAAGCTAAAAGCAATCTGATCCTTTAAGTTGAATACCCACCCACCAAGGTGTCTGTGTAGGTGTTTACAAATGTCTGTACATGATAGATTCAAAAAGGAAAAAGTGGGTGGAAAGTGGGTTAATTGGGGCATGGTTCTTAACGACATCATTTTGTTGTTGGTTTATAAGAAGATGAAACTGATTGTTTGGATAGGAAACTTGCAAGCAAGGAATGAAATAAATTATATTTAAGTCTCATAGAAAGTTTTAAACCAAACACAAATTATGCAGTCGTATATATATTGCAATGACTAGTCCTTTATTATCCTTGTATAGCAAAGAATTGTCACGCAATCTCTACCAATTTGCTACGTGGCACGAGTTCATAATTACACAGATGAATACTCATAACACCAGATATATACATTTAAGTAAGAATACACATTATATTGGATTTATCTTGATTGCTCGATAAGGAGAAAACCAAGATAAAGGTATGCAGTTATCTATCCACAATCGTCATTAATGAGAGCTCATTTATCATGATGGTATCAATGTCACTAAATCATTAGATAAAACCCACAAGCAATGTAAAGTCTATGACTGTTTTACTAGTCTGTTAAAATAATTGCACTGAGAACCTCAACAGCTATTTATATCCACCAGACTGCTGATAAGATGATGCCTCAAAGTTCAATTCCTATCACTCCAAAATCTGAGACTAATAGCACCTTTGAATAGATTCAAGTAGTGTGAATATGTGAATGTAGCAATAACCGAGAGACCAGTATTGTCTTTCTAAAGTGTCTTGCATTTTTAAATTAAAACGTTTTTAATTAGTAAGTGTAATGGTCACTACTTGCTTTCAATGTGGGAATCTGGAAGATGGGCCCTATTCTTCTAGTCTTACGTATGTACTGTATGGATTTACTGTAATGTCATCAAGACTTGTACAATTTTAAAGCAACTTATACAGCAATACCCTGATGTACACTTCGATGTCAGTTAACAAGAATAACGACTGCAACTACAGTACACTAAACTTCAAAAAGAAAAAGAAAAACAATCATAAATCCAAATAGCACTACATGAGATGATATTCAGCAGGCAGTAGCAGCCTACTATGGGCTTGTGTGCATTATGTATGCAAAATGGTACTTTTTATCTGTTGTATTTGTCATGAACAGTATTCATGAAGTGCAAACGAGAACTCCTGCTGGCTTTTAGTAGTACTACAGTAGACGTTACAACTTAGAAGAGGCTATGAACTTACAACGACACAAGATTATATATTGCACATGAAGAATAATATCATGCTGTTTACTTCATAAAACTATACTGTCAGTCAGTGTTTCATATTTATTGGGAATGATGTCAGCTACATTTCCATGTTTAAAATTTGCATATTAGCTTGATGAAGTGACATTATAAATTTGGTCAAAGTAAGAACAAACAACCGAATTCTCTCTCCTATCATTAAAAATTTCACTAGCTCTCCAATATTTACCGATGAAATTGGATCAATTTCGATGATTAAGTGTGGATACATTTGACTGTAAACTGGCTAATTGTTTGGATGTTTTATATGTTTTTCAAAACTTCGTCTGACCTCTGGATTTTATTCCGGAAGGAGTCAAGTCATGGGGAACATGGTAGCATTGTTCTGACTTTGACTGAATATGTTAAGCACTATAAAGGAATCTAGTAAGATCCCAAAACTTTTTTCTTGGACATCAGATGCATTTTAACCAAATGTTGCATATCTATTATCTTTCACATTTCTTCTATACACTTCAGCAGGAAATTTCACAGTAGGGAAGTTAGAATCCAAAAAGAGTATCAGTGAAGGTCACCTTTAAAGCAAGCAATCCAGAACAAATAACAACATAGCTGAATTGTTGGCCTTTTCAAATTTTCTGACAATGAACTTATTGGCATTACGACCCACGAGGTAACTTCTAAACACTGAGACCTTGTTTAAAAGGGTAAATATTTACAGCTTAGCCATCTCTTTTTGCCAATAAGTTATATAGGGTATGACAGGTTTTCCTACACAAGTGTAGGAAACATCCAATATCTTCTCCTTAGTTGTACAAACCTTGAATCGAAGATTGGCCTAGGTCTAGTTATAGGCCTAGATTGTTAATAGCAATCATCATGTACCAAATCCTGTTACTAAGTTAGGCGAGGGGCTTATGACTCGTCCAACAAAAAAATCAAAATTTGGCCTAATTTTAAAGGCATTGAAGCCTTGCCCCAAACCGTGTGCCGCCTCTAAAAAAAAGTTAACTTTCCGTTGCTTGCAAGTGAAGTTTTTTCTTGTTGCTACAAAATGCAGACAGTAATGAAACGTGATACCTTGTTATCTTTTATCTGGACCTGAGATACATGTCCATCGCTGTTATGTACACTATGTTGTGGGTATTGACCGTAGCTGTGTGTATTGACTGTACACTAGTGTCTATTTACCGATGGTAGCAAGCTGTGTGTATTTTCTGGGATCCATGGTGGTGTCTTACACTTGTTACACCCCATTCAAAGCTTGGTCAGATTACCATAGCATCAGACGTTTCTTTGTGCGCGTAACCTTCACTCCTTTTAACAGTTACACTATAAACATTTACCCTAGTCTTTCAAATTGTTCTCTGGCAACACCAAATTATCTACATCTTCGCTCACAAATATACATATGAAATTGTCTTTTTTTTTAAGGAATAAATGTCTGAAGGAAATTCATATTTGTTCTGATTTTTCGTTGTATATAGCCTACACCGAATCTTTATGCCCGACCATGTTGATAGTCTACGGTGTGTCTCCATACCTCGTAATACTAGTAGCATGGTGGGCTCATAATTGACGCACTTAAGGATTTGATCAACGATCTCTATCAAGAAAAAGTCCAAATTGCTCAAGTGAATGTGTTTTTCATATGTGTAGTTCCTCAGAAATGTTATGATCTCAAAATATTTAAGGTTCTGTGCTTACGCACCGTACAATTGAGCAGAATTTGACCACAAAATGTCTGGCGTGACAAGTTCTTTCATACCCCTTAATTGACACATTCGTCGATAAGCTAACTGTAGTGTAAGCCTTAGTAATTAACATCCATTGACTTTAGGCCTAGATGCTGTTTGCTATGCTTAAAGCCTCTAAGCTCAGACAGGTCAGATCCCAGAGAGTAGTGTTATCATATTGAGGTAATGTTGGTTATTTTTAGGGTGTAAGATTTCCAAATGCCAAAAAAACATGGAAAACTTGGGGGAGGGTGTTAAAAGCTTAAAAAATACCACAATTTTGTCAGCAAATAGCTGAAATGGATTCAAACTCATGAAATATGTAATTCTGCTTGACTGCAAAAACTTTAGGAGGCCTGCTGTATCGTTGCTAGTAATAATTGAAGGAGCGTCAATTACGGGGTTGCGTCAATTATGAAGCCTTTACTACTAATACTAGTCAGTATTGCGAAGTTCGGAATACTGCAAAGTTTGGACACCCCTAAGAAATACACAATTTCACCATGACAACCTACAGCAAGAGCCAATTTCACAAAAATTTATGAAGCTACAGTTATTTTCTCTCAAAAATGACCCCACCAAATCAAGCATATTTTCAGGTGATTTATACCATAAGATATAGTTTTGGGGTGTTTTAAGGCTTAGGTGTCCAAACTTCACAGTGTCCATGCTAGTACTAGGCCTAGGCCTACTAGTGATATTTAATACCTTCGCGGACTTGTATCTGTCCGGTGGTTAATCGCAGCCGAATGAAGAATGAAGAATAGACTACTTGGAAAAGGTAGATATAATTCTGTTGATAAGAGGGTCATAACAAAAGGAGCAGTGAACTTAAGGGTGAAAGGCCTATGCCTATCCTAAAAATAAAATATTTTGAATCCACCTTACCTTGTCCTTATGCACAACTCCCAAATCCCCGGCTTTCATTATTTCACGAATAATACTGCCAGCTCGATTTGAGATGGCCACAGAAGCAGAAACAAGACGCACAACTAAAGATGGATTAGTTGCCATTATAGAAATTTCCTCAACCTCTCAAACTGTTCTGAAAAAAAATCACAGATCAGGAAGAAAGACCAGGCTTAAACTTCAAGCTGTTCAGAGTTAGACTAGCTAGGACCAGTACCACATGCACGACAGAATGACTGTGAGGGAATGTCGTGTGCATGTGCATGTTTAGTATTATACGATAGAGTGCAGCGCCTACGTAAGTTGAACAGCTGACCTGGCGGGGAAGGAAAATGACCTTTGACTGTTACTATGGAAATAAAGTAAGTAGCGTTTGCGTCATTCATCAATTACGAGCCTGCTTATACGGGAAATTCCCACGTTATAGCCAGCTCCATTTTTCGGAGTGAGAATATCATGTAATCAGCCACAGTACCTGATGTGGTCTCTAGGAACTCATTGTTCCCATCTTATGATACCAGTTGATGAGAATAGTACACATTGAAGTGTGTTCGACAAACCGCAATTATGAAACTTATGAAACAGCAAATCATGCACCACTAGTTCATGTAGTTGTAGTTTGGCAACGTAGAGATCAATTCGCTTGACAACATTTGTTTACAAAATGGCCGCGTTGGTTGCTCTGCTCAAGTGTAGTAACTAACATTGACCATTAGAATGTCTATGACTGTGAGTAATGCCATGAAAGTGACGATTGCAATTCACACGTAAGCTGATCATTTGCTGTTAGCCTAAAAGTATTTTTGATACAATTTTCTGTACAATAGAATGTCACGAAGTAATTAAATTATTATATAATCTAGGCCTGCCTTGTCGGAAACATAACGTTAGCCGTTCGTCTATTCTACCAACCTCCCTGCAGTGGCCATATGGGTTTCATACTAGACTACCAACGTTAGTCTAGCCTTGGCTTGAATCTAACGTTATTTGTGCGAACTTGAAGGAAAATGCCGTTAAGTGTGGATCAAGATAAAATAATGTGAGAAAACTCCAACATTGAATCAAGTAAGTATTATTTTATTGAGGGTTCAAAATTGACCAAAGCAAACAGATGGTAAGACTAAGAGTAAGACATGCCATGGTGGGTAGAGTTATGGCACTTGAGACTCTGAACTGGCAATGTTAAATAAATTTCTGTAATTTCTACACATAGGCCTAGGTTATGTCTTTGTGAAATGTTACCAACATGCATATCTACATTTTTCATATTTTGATGAAACTCTGGGGACTTTTTATAGCAGTATCTTTACAACAAATGTTTCAATATCGGGACTTACTGTGACGCACTCAACATAAAAAAGAGCAGAATACGTCCAGAAATCACATACATGATCTTAAATGAGTGAATATATTTCCCCCCTTTTTTTATTGCAAATATAAATAGTACAATAATAAAGTTCAAGGGAAAAGTATTTGGGGATATTTCTTCCATTCTTTACTTTGGACACAAACAAATAACAGTAGCAGATAAAAGCTACATATATGCAAACACAAAAGCAGTTATTATTTACCTGTATTTACCTGTATCCTCCACCTCAAATGACGGAGCAGGGAGCCAGTATGGCTCATATGAGCTCCCAAACTGTTTCTCAAAAATTGGTCGATATGTGCCTTGAACTGATTGATGGATTTTGATAACACAGCTCTTTCTGGAAGAATATTCCACATATCGATAACTCTTTGTGAGAAGAAGTTCTTTCTTTATGATACCTGATGATTTGGATATCATCGTTTGTCTTCGGTTTTGTGAAAAAACACATTTGGTAGCTTGCTAGCTCACTTCAAGTTGGCTTTCTTTCCATTGCTATGTTAAAATCTATGGTGAAATTTGCAAAAGTGTGTACACAGTAGATAATACATCTTTATAGGTCCCTTGACCAGTAAACTCAGAGAATCATCCATTTTACAATTAAATTAAAATAATAATAATAAATGAGACTTATATAGCGCCAAATCAGTAAACAAAAGTCACTGCTCAAGGCGCTTTACAAAGAAAGTAAATTAATTTACAAAAGAACTAGTGAAAAAATGGGCCTTGAGTTGACTTTTGAAAGTAGAAAGTTTATAGCATGGTCGAATGTGATCTGGTAAATAAGGATGCAAGCATTGCCAAAGCAGGTTGTGATTTGTTACTTCTTTTATACAGTTTTAACAAAATGGTGTGATAGAGATTACTGAACATGTTTCGATTTATTCTTTCCTTTGTAGCCTTTTTCAGTAATGACAAGGTAGGAACATCATAGGAACTAACTGTGAAATAAGACAGTAACATGGGAAGCAGTTCAAGTGTACAGAAAAAGAAATTGAAGGAAGGTGATGAAGGGAGTAAAGCAGATAAGACCAAGAAAGATAAACAAAAGACACTAGAAGACCATCTGGAGGCTCTGAGAGCAGCGATTGATTACTTGAGTATCTGTTCCAACTTCAAAACCAAAGATTGCTATTCATACTTTGTTACTATACGTTCAGCTTCAAATCCTCCAGGGATGCCAATTGAGGAAAGGGTCCACATTGCTGACCTTGTCATTGAGTTAGACTATACATCTCTGTTCCCTTTGATCTGGTCAGATCTACATTCTGTTGATCTATCTCAAGGTCACGGCAAAAATAAACAGCCAGAGGAGTCCGTGCCGCATCAAGCTATGAGTAACTTGAAGGCTTTTAAAGCAGCTTGGTGGAATTTTACAGATTGGTCTACACCACTGGTGGTAGAATTAGGTACTACCACTGCTCTAAGATCACTAGTCAGTGACCTGGAAGACCCAGACTTGGCTGTTGATAAGATGAGCAGCGAGAGCAGGAGATTCTTGATCAAGGGATCGCTAGGGACCATACATAACATGGTTAGACGAGATGCAAAACTCAGGATGCATATAAGGAAAATCGAGAACTGTGTTAATCTTTTCACTGCATACTCTCGGAGCACTTTTCTCATCATTCAGGCCAAGAGCTTCTTGATCTTGTCATATATTCTCTGTGAGAATGAATATGCTGCTATGGAGGCCACTGATAATTCTATTGGTTTCCTTGTTGGAATGCTGAGGGAATCTTTAAATTATAAAAACCACAAGGCAAAGAAATATGGATTCAGTTCAGCAGAAATCCTGCAAGGTTTAAACCAGATAGCCCTAAATGATCCCAACAAAGTTAAAGTCATGGATAACGGAGCCGTCCCCCTCATGGTACGAATGCTTGGGGACAACTGTTCCATTGAAGAACAGACATTAGCATCAGAGGGACTTTGGAAGTTAGCTTTTGCTGAGGATAACAAACAGAGAATGAGGGAAAACACTGCCCTTATGGAAGGTTAGTGTTCAATATTACATATCCAGACAATTTGCATGTGGGGTGGAACTATGCACTTGCTTTGTTGCATTGGCATTAATTATCTAAATTATATGCAATGCTTCCTAAAGACAAGTGTTTGTGGCTGATTGACCAATCTAGCAGACAACCTGTCCTTAGTTTCTCTTGATATGATTCTCACCATATAATGGATTCCATAATTCTCTAAAAGGAAAAAAAGACAGATTTGTGATATGAATAACATGCTGACCAACTTTCTTTTTAAGCATATAATATATTTAAAACAAATTTAAAGTTTGAAGCAACTCAATTGTGCGGAATTTTCATTTCCTTATTTAATTTTTTACTTTCATTATTCTGCACAGGCCTCCTAAAACTTAAGGATTCAGATAACCCTACATTAAAATCACAATGCCATGGGGCATTATGGGAAATAATGGGAGGGGGTATTAATATTCATATGAAACATATGACAGCTGAGGATCTGAAGAAACCAGGACAGAAACGACATACTAGGGTGCTCCCAAATAAGAGTCATGTGATGATCAGCTACCAATGGGATGTACAGCAGAGTATGCTCTCTCTTAGGGATGCATTGAAGAATGATGGCTATAATGTGTGGATGGACATAGACAAACTGGGTAAGTTGTATACAATGCCCTTTAAATTTCAACAGAACTTGTGTTTGGTTGAAAATTTTCAATGTTATTCAATTGCATCCAACTACTGTATCTTACAGCATTGCTTTGACTATTCAAATTTCTTTCTCAGTCAAATTGCTCTACTAAATTGATTGACTAATTTTGTATGTAATAAATGCAAAATATGCAGCTTACTTTCTTAATGACCAATGTTTTAGAAGTGATGAAGTCATTAGTTTAGTCACTAAATTAGTATTTATTTGGTGAACACATCTTGCAGTGTGCCTTGGTTTGAACAGACTTTGCATCTTGATTGTGAGCAATTGTTCATCTAGGTTTACTAAAATTAGCATAATTGAATAACCAAAGATAAACAAACAGCTCCACCGTCTCTTCGCTTTACTCCACGAAACAGGAAAGTATTAGAGTCGGTTCTGCATTTGGTCTTTTACCAAACCTACAGAGGAGTACTCATAATAGAAATGCACTTGATCAAGCTATATTAAGATGACATTTTTAGATTTCTTTTTCACCAAATGAAGTTTAATCAGCAAGGAATTAATAGATCTATACATTTCATTGCCAAGATACTTTTCGAATCAGCATTTATCACTTTTAAAAATCAACCTGAAAATGACCAAACTTTTCTTACTTTCACTTCAAAGATTTAAAATAAAACTTGACAAGTCAAGCTAATGTCCTTCTTTGCCATCAAAATCAATTCTACAAATCTGCTTTAAGTGGACAACTTTAAAATGAAGAATACTTGATCAAGTCTAAACATGACACATGCCACTTGAAAATCAGTTCTCAATGTTTTACTTTTAATAGTTTAATTTGCTTTAATAGAGGTGGGCTTTGCAAACATATGAGTATGCTTTGTGTAACATAATACATCTTCCCACAGATGGTGACATCTTAGGTGGAATGGCAGATGCTGTTGAACAGGCTGCTGTTGTGCTAGTTTGCTTCTCACAGAGGTACAAAGATAGCCAGAGTTGTAGAACAGGTAACCAATCATTCATTTTGTGTTGTGCCTTTGTATTGAAGAGGAAGTATAATCATCTCACTAACATGATGCGGTATGAACCTCTACACAATTAAATATTGTAGTTATGATTTCTAAAATTGATCAAGTTTCAACTATGTTAATTACTATTTATGAATTACATAATTATGATACTAGCAGGCAGCTGATTAAATTACTGAATGCTTGCACTAAAATATCAACCATGAATATGTTTAACCCTTAATATTGTTTTATGATTGCTTCACTGTTGATCCATTTTGTAAGTCTTATTTACCTTCTTTTATTGATGACTGTTAAATCTGTTTTTCAAATGATTCATTCTTTCTTGTTAAAGACATGTTCCTTTTATCAGGTTTTTCATTTTATTTTACATGAATAAAGTTGTTCCTTAACTTTTCCTTTTTACATTTTAGAGGCAACATATGCATACAAGCAGAATAAAACAATTGTTCCTTTAATGGTAGAGCCTAACTATAATCCAGATGGTTGGCTTGGAGCATTAATAGGCACCCTGAAGTATTACAAGTTTTATGATGAATCTGTTAAACCATCAGAGTATGTGGAATTACTGCACACACTAGGCAATATGGGAAAACAAGGTATGTGAACCAATCAAAGACCGTACTAATCTCTTCATACATGATAGCAAAAGCTACCCATATAGTACAGTAGTTTGTATGTATGTATTTTTAGATCCTCCTGCAAGCAGGAACTCGCGAAGAAGCCTCATTGGCTTATCTAAGCGGTAAGCTGACCAAAGTCAGTCCCTTAGATTCATATTTAACGTCCATGATTATGAATTGTTAATTGTCAACAACTCTGTAACTGGACGACATACATTACTCTGGGAGTGACTCGAACCAGGGACCTTATGATTGAAAGGCACCGGCGTTAACCACTGAGCTAACACTCCTCCATTGTGCAAATGTCTATGGTGATCCTAGACAGGGAGAAATAATATTGTATAGATTTTCAATATTTGCACTTGATTTTAACATTTTATAACCATGATTTACACTGTTTTATATGCGGACACCGTAGTGGTTAGTGTGTCCACATATAAACTAGAGGCCTGGGTTCGAATCCCAGTGGAGGCTGGGAGTTTTTTCACTGTTCTGGATTTTCCAACTCACTACAGTTTTTTTTGTAGTGAGTTGGAAAATATATATGTATATATATATATATATATATATATATATATATATATATATATATATATATATATATACACACATAAATATTTATATATTCCTACCTGTATTCCTACATATAGTCCTATATATTCCTCAATACTTGAGTACTCTAATATGTCATCATTCATCCTGAGAGTGTACATGAAAGGGTGTTCTTATAACAAAGCCTCTTTCGATGTGCACACAGATAATTTAAATTGGTGTGAAGATCATTATTGAGCTGTATAAACTTGCTACTACTGAAATGTCATTGAGACTGGTTAAATGACAGAAAGATTATAAATGGTATAATATTAATATAATGCAGTTCTCAGCATGTCATCAGAAACTTCAACGTTACCTCTTAATTAGTGAATTCTTTTAGTTTCTGCCTATCTTTGTATATTGCTGGAGTTCTTCTAAATTCTATCTGTTACTGATGAATCAGCTTTCTCTCTGTTCTGGTAGCAGCTCATTCATCTCTCTTTACACTTGTTTTAGTTCTAATTGACCGTGAAGAATAAAGGAAGTTTCCTTTTCAAAATTTTTAGAAAAATATGGGCCAGTAGACCCCATATATTTCCCTTACAGACCCTAGTATTCCCAGCATGTTAACAGCTGATCATTTTCCTGTATCTTGTAGGATACATTTTACCACAGAAAGAAGTTTTGACAGGGTCAAGTAAACCAGTTTCAATAAGCAGAGAACCCACATTAACCTTGCAGACGGATTCCAGGCAGATAAGTGGTTGGAGTAACAGCGATGTGGAAGAATGGCTAATAAAGAACGACCTATCAGAGGCTGCCTCAAAGTTCAAAGATATTGATGGAGAATTGCTCTATCAAATGTACAAGCAATCACAGAGGGCGCCAGAGTTCTTTCACAATGCAGTGAGTAAGGAGTTAGGACTGAAGTATTTCCAGGTGCTAAAATTCACAAGAGCACTTGAGAAGGCAGTATAGAGAGGTGCTACTTATAGTATAGAGAGGTTGGGGAGGGGGGGGTGGGTGGGTGGGTGGAGGGTTTGTCTTTAGGCTTACTTTCAGTATTCTAGTCAAAGCAAAATAAACTTCATAACATGATACATTTAATGTAAATGCTAGCATTCAAAAAGAAGAATTCTGGTGTATTTATCTGGTCTAATGATTGGATGACCAACCAATGGCAATGCTTTCTGCCGTATTTGTAAAATCTAGTATTTATTCCATTTATTACAGTTTTGATGGCCCAGAGAAATTAAAAATATAACATAATATGATGCTGTAATTCCACCTGCCATAATTTATCTTTTGTAAATGTTAAAACACAATCTGTTAATACTTGTTATGTGTGCTATTAACATTATTATTGGAGGTGACTCATAATCTGGTTTAAGGTAAAGTAACAGCTTTCTTAAGGAAGATTATTTTCCCTCAGTCACTCTGGCAGTGATCTGCCTTATAAACATCTGTATTCCATTTATGCATTGACTTGTACAGTGATATTTACAAACAAATCTTTTTCCATTGTGGGTTGGAGTCAGTTGCAAAGTAGGGCTTTCAAATATGCCTTGAACAAAGCAGTACAATATAGATTGTTAATACAGCTTTGGGCTGAATTTGTTGAAGTATATCTTTGTATCTAATTTCAGGATACCTATTGTCTTTCACCCGTAATGTAATTAAATGCAGCACAAAAGTACAAGACAAAAGCTTGATCAGTTTAGTCAACAGTCACAACATTTATTTCATTGTTAAACCAAAGATTGATATATATTTATCATTATTTTCATACTTTTGTGATTTGTATTGTGAGTGCAGGGTAACAAGAATCATGTCTTTCAAATAAAACAACATTTAAGCCATTATCAAAATAACTCTCTACTTGTAATTATTCATGTTCCCAATTTACACTCTCAAGATGGACCTTTACAAGCCTGAGGGAAGAAGAATCATGGAAATTCACAAAAGTCTCAAGTCACAATAGCTCAACTTTTAATAGTATTTACATCTGTAACTTGAAGCTGTCAATTTTAACATATCCTGTTTCTTGCAAACACACTGAGACTTCTCAACTTTTGTCTCATTTATGAGCACAACCTAATATTTAGACCTAATTATAAACCTAACTTATAGACTAAATATGCCTCACAATGGAACATTTGATGTCTAAATTTTGAACGCCACATTCAACATATCCACAGCCACACTCCTGATTCCAACATTTGTTGATCTGTCTAATGCAGTCTACAAAGTGTCATGCCCCTACCAGAATCAATCCTGGAATATTGGTTTATGGAGCAGTGAATGATGAACTGCAGTGGAATTAATAAAAGAAATTATATGGACATGTTACCATAGAAATGTACTTATACCGGTGCAATGAGGCTTAGCAATTGGAAGGTTCGGGGTTCGATCTCCGGCCAGGTCATAGTAAGGTGGGTTTGATCGAAGAGCAATCTACAGTTTTTCCCATATGAAATGACTTTCTAAAGTAAAGATTCCAAAAATGACCTTACATTTAAGTTGCAATCCATAATCCTTGCGGGCTTCTCCCACATTTGTGACCGCTTAAGCGTCTTAAAAATAACTGATTATTATTAATACTATTATTATTACTTCAGCAGCTGGCCAAACCAACTAGATCCATCTATGCCAGGCTACATCAAGACACATTGTTAACTTGTGGGATAACATTGTGGCTCATTTCTTGACAAAACCAGGCAGTAACTCCAAACACATCCAGACAGTCTAATACTGCTAGGATTTTGCATCTAATATTTATTACAAAATCATATCAGATTTGAAGGATAAGAGCAAGAGAGATTAGATGACTTTGGAATAAGTTTTTCTAATAACTGAAAGTATTAATAAGATCATAAGCAGACTGGGCAGACTATTACACAACTTAAGAACCTATTAAATACACCTTTGATATATTGTAGCTGATTAGAGTCTTGCATACCTCACAACTGGCGAGTTAGACCCGCATTTGATGTCCCAAACCCGCCAAGCCACATACAGTATGCTCGTCAAAATCCCGATCCCGACTGAGTTGCATGCCAAAAAATTGAAAACTTTACACACAATTCATATGTTACTTTATGCAGTTACTGTAAGTTGTACATCTTTACAGCTAATTCATAACATTGCATGCCACCATTTTGCATGTAGGGGGACTCAAAATTCAAGTGTGTTAAAAATAAAGGTGAAGGGATACCCCCTCCCCTCTTCCTCATTCGCAGACAACAAGTATGACGATAACCAGCAGTTGCAACAGGAAAACGTGGGAGCTATGGAATGACAGGCTTAATAGTTGAGCTATGTTTGAAAGTACAACTCCTGTTTTATCCCAAGTAATAGACAGTACAATATTTACCAGTTGCAAATGTTACATATTCATAGAATGTGTCAATAAAGAAAGAAATAAACTACATAGCAGCAGCATTAAAAGTTTTACTGGTTTCTGTAATTAACTACAAATCACATTAACATGATAGTTAATTTCATTGTCATAGAGAGTAACATAGTACTTCTGGGTGTTGAAAGAACCAATTTTGTAATCCCACATTTCCTGCATGAAATTTAATTTATAAGATTGAAAATGTGTAGTGTTTCTTAATACTGTACTTTTTTTCTATTTGGTGAAACATATATCTTTTGTCATCTACAGCCAATGGTTCCCTTACGACACCATGCCCTCCAAGCAGGGTCTTTTGTCATCTACAGCCAATGGTTCCCTTACGACACCACGCCCTCCAAGCAGGGCCGCCTGTCTTCCATAGCTGAGAACAATAAGATGAACATAGAACGGTTGTCATGGGGACAATATCCCCCACCCCATTCACTGTCATTACACTGCTTGCAATATTATGCATGTTGAATTGTTGTGTAGGCTGGACATAGGGCTTAAAGCAGACTCTTCCACATTGACACACCATGGCAGCATCAAGGAACATGCAAACTGTTACCGGTATAAACTGTCTGCAATACTCAAGCCTGCAGATAAGAAAGACATAAGAAATAATCAAAATGAATAGTCAGTGATTTCCTAGATGATTTGAACAAACCAGCAGTCTTCCAATGGAGGTAAAAGTATTTGGTTTTCATGCCAACAGAGCAGGACATAAAGTAGACATTAAAATTGGCATTGTTCACTGTATAGTATAGCATTCACTGAACAGCATATATACAGTAGTGTTCGCTGCATAGTGTAGCATTCACTGTATAGTGTAGCATTCACTATACAGCATATATAATGTTCACTGTTCAGTGTAGCATTCAGTATACTGCATAAATAGTGTTCATAGTATAGTGTTCACTGTATAGTGTAGTGTTCACTGTATATTGTAATATTCACTGTACAGCATTTATAGTGTTCACTGTATAGTGTACCATTCCCTGTACATCATACTGTACATAGTGTTCACTGTAGTGTAATGGTCACTGAATAGTGTAGTGTTCACTGCATAGTGTAGCATTCACTGTATACTGTAGCGTTCGCTGTACAGCATATAGTGTTCACTTCAACGTATAGTGTAGCGTTCACTGCACAGCATATAGTGTTCCCTGAATAGTGTAGCATTCACTACACAGCTTATATAGTGTTCACTTTTTAGTGTAGCATTCACTATAAAGCATATATAGTGTTCACTTTTTAGTGTAGCATTCACTATAGTATATACAGCATATATAGTGTTCACTGTATAGTGTAGTGTTCACTGTATAGTATAGTGTTGTTCACTCAACTTCACTGTATAGTGTAGTGTTGTTCACTGTATAGTGTAACGTTCCTTGTACAACAAATAAAGTGTTCACTGTTGACTTCAAATGGCGATCAACTTCCACAGAGAACTATGAGTTTCTTCTACTCAATGAGGTGCCTCATCATACTAAATATAAAGTTCATCTACCTTTAGGGTATTTGAGTTACCATGCTTACACTGTTCTCAGACGTTGACCTATTAATCTCAAACGACCTTTGACCTCCACAGAGAACAATACTGTTCTTCTACTCAATAAGGTGCTTCCATGTACCAAGTTTGAAGTTCAGTCACCATAAGGTATTTGAGTTATCATGTTTACAAGCCAATGTTTACACATGCCACCACCATCCAAAGATTCCTTTTGCCTCTGGCTAGGAATCAAAACAGGTTGGAGAAAGTGGATGGTCGGTGACACTAACTCTGTCTTTTGGAATATTTGGAACAATATTGATTAACAAATTAGCAGAAAAACAGCATGCTTAGTGATATGTTGTTGCATTCTATGTGAGATCATTTGATGTAAACTATACACACAAGGTTCTTGTACTTCAGTGCTGTTGATCCACATACCAAGAATAACATATCTTCAAAGTTTTCTTTTTAAATTATTGTGATTACACGGTTTCTAGACCTCTGTGCATTTTATATGCCTTTAATATCCACAGAAAACTATGATTCTTGTGCTCAAATAGATGGATCCACAAACCAATATGAAGTTCATACATTATGTACTCTCTGAGTTATCATGTTTATTGGCTATGACATCACATACACAAACTATCTAGGTTACAACATGGACTTCTTTACCTTCAGCAATGAAAACGCTCATTTGTATCAACCCATTGGAGACATCTTATAAATATCAGTCCAACTTTTATATAAACCTTACCTGTGCTTGACAACAGCTTGGCCAGTAAATTCCAGCAAGGATGGGAAAGTATAAGACTCTTGTCTGAGATCTCTGCCACATTCAAGAGTAAATGGGTTTCCATGGAGATCAATCTCATCCAATCTCAAAGCAGTAAACGAAGACGGGATGGACTGCAGCGCATTCATTGACAGGTTCAGGAACTTCAGGGAAGACATCTGTCCAGCACTGTAGGGAACCAACTGCAGCTGATTTTCACTAAGGTTGATGCGAACAAGATTCCGAAATTTGAAGAGTTGAGGAGGGACCACTTGGAGACAATTTTTGGAAATATCTAACGAGCACAGTGACTGAGATAGAGAACTTTGAATGAAGGACTTGGAGATGAATTTTAATTTATTGTTGGAGAGATTAAGTTCTGCTAGATTTTTTAGTCTTCCCCATTGATCAGGGAAATTCTCTATAGCATTGCAGCTTAAGTCCAAACTTATCAAATGTTTCAGCTCTAAGATTCTAGAATCAAACCGACGAAGCTTGCAGTTGGAGATGTGCAAGACCTCTAGAGACTTTGCAAAGCTTGTTGTGATCGGGTAGTCTTTTCTCTCCTCAATGTACATTTTTGTTTTTGGTCTTTCCACCTGCGATGTCGTTGCAGGTGTTAGGGTGGTTAGGTGAGAGGCCTTTAGGTCTTTATCCTGATGTCCTAACTTGATTGCTGACAAGAAACTCTTGAGCTGAATTGGGTCTGCCTGGAGAGGTAGATTGAAAAAATGATACAGACTCATTCAATCGATAATAGTGTTTCACTTATCATGATGCCAAAGATAAAAATACATACAAATCAATGAACTAGTTTCCACTTCATTTTACAAGCCAGCTTGGTTCAGAAGATTCACTTTAAATAAAGTCTTCCTACATTAGGAGTGAAAACTATTATACAATTATATCAATTTAAACTTCATATTGAAGAAATGAATTTACATGGATATTCCAACATTTTCTTCCTCAAGCAATAGTTCGAATATTACCCTCAATTAACTTAAATTCACCTTGCTTAGAAACAGATCATGTGGAGGTTCCCGGATTCTCACAGTTGCCTTGCCTTCTCCAACAAACTTGGTGAACAGTGCAGCTACATTCTCTTTGAGCTAAACAAAAACAACAACAGAAACACTATCATAATATCATGAGTGATTGTACTAAGGTGTGAAAAATTTGATTGTCACAGTTCTCATGGCACAGATTAGACAGTAACTATGGCAAGTTGGCAATGAAAATAACACATTTATTGTACATGCTTGTACCCTATACATATTAACCCAATAGCAGGAACAAAGAAACTCTTTGTTGGAGTCTTGGAGAAGTGACGTTTCAGTTTATTCCTTGATTCTACATGCAGTTCAGAACTGAAGACAACCTTACAAACAAATTTTAGTACTTCACAGTGAAGTTCACATCCATGCAACTTTATCCTAATCACCCAGAAAGATGAAAGTAAGGTTTATTTTATAATATAACCATATTTGACTAAACACTGTATAACAACAATATCCTAAAATATGACCAAAGATAAATCAAGTCTTTTAGTTACATCAATTATTTTGGTAACAATTTGTGTGAGATTGGAAACGCTGCAAGAGACAAGTTTGCTTTGATCAAAAGAAAAGAATTTGAGAGGTAGCATGGTGCTAGTCTAAATCAATTTTACATTTTATGTGTAAGTTTACTGGACTGCCACTGACAGGCTGATCAAGGTACTGGGGTAACCCTGAAAGTCAAAATATATTGAGGTACCAGAAAAACAATCTGATATTTTACAATTGAAAATAGATTGCATACTTTCTTGTTCTGGTTGCACTTTCAATGTGTTTGTGACTCACAAATGCCAGATAAAAGATTCATTTTGGGAATAAGAAAGTTTGATTGGTTACCACTTGTCAGTAGTTGGGTGGGTACAGTATATGGAAACTTTGTAAGGCTTAGAGAACAAATATTGTTTAGTTTTATAATTCAACGATGCTTTGATGGGATTCCACCAGAATTAGATTCATATTTATACTGGTAAAAGTCCTCCTTAACTTTACTACGTAATTAAATTTTACTGTATAGTTCCTGTAAATGGGTGAAATCAGTGGCGTAGGAAGGTACTTTTGAGTGGGGGGGCTGAAGACTGATGGCCGGCATTTTTGCATTTCCAGGTAGCCTCAGATGCAATTTGGTGCAATATAGCACACTTCAACACCCACTCCATTTTGTAAACTTAATTTTGTATTTTCACCAGGCCTTAGATGCAATTTGGTGCTCCAAATGAGAATTTTTTTCTCATTTGGAAATGAAAAAGTGGTTTTCTGACTTGCGAAGCGGGGGGGGCGGAATGATACTTCCGCCCCTCCACATTTTTCACTGGGGGGTTGGCGCCCCCCAGCCCCCCCGGTTCCTACGCCCTTGGGTGAAATAATTTGCAATAGTGCCTCCAAATACAACACTGAATCACTGATGTTTCCTTCTTTCACTGTATAAATGAGGTTAATGTGGATTAAAGTTATATTCAGAACAGTGGTTACAATTTCACTTTCAAACACTGCAGTAAACGATGTCTATGAGTAGTGCAGCTACATTTCCAGTAAGCAATACAAAATGTTAGAGGACACACAAAGTAACTGTTTATCACCATAGTTGAAATATGGAGGTCATGTGAGTACTGTAGACTAAGAGTTGTAATTCTTGATAAGTTGTTCACAACATCAACAAGCCATCAATACCTTGTATTTTGATCCTTTTCGGTCCTTTGCGGTGCAAAGCATAAGAAATAATCCCCCAGATATTCCAGAACAGGGTTTCTTGCCAATTGCCAAGGATGTCCTTGCGGAACGGTTTTTGCCTCTGAAGCCTTCAGACGAAAGTAGGCGGCTAACCACCTCAACGTCACAAGATAAACGCATTTTGAATCTATGAAGCAAGTAACATATATACTTAAGGAGATGATTTACGCTTTAATCAACAACTTTGAGGACCTTGAAATTACAATACAAATATTCAAAGACAAAAATAAACAGTTTACCATAATAGGTGCACGAGAGAAGAAACTGCCACATGCTTCGCAATCTGACAAAATGATAAAAGTAACAAAAATACTATGGGAACAAAAATTGATAATGACTAACATTCATTAGGTTACAAACTCAAGTCTGCATTGATTAACAAAACCAAAAGATTAACTGCTAATTTTTTGATTGCTACCAAAGTCTAGCCCTGCTAAAAGCTCCAGATAAACAGTGCAATTCACAGGTCCAGTGATTCTGTCACCCAACAGGATTTTCACAGAAATTTAAACTGATATTATACTGTGTTCAGAACATAGTGTGGTTAGCATTCCTTATCCTGGTTTAATGTAAAAAACAGAAACTTATGCCACCTTTAGAATTCACTTCCACCTTTACATGACTTTCTCTACATAGAATGAGTGATCATCTAGTTATTTACTTACTTAGGACTGTACTCTTTTATGGAGGAAATTGATCACAAATATTATCAATTTCACATTTTTGGGGGGGAGGGATGGGGATTACACACAACACTGGAGGTTTTGGGGAATTGTAATAAGCAAGCTATGATCAATAAGGCCTAGGCTACCTGTAGCTATTGTTTTAATCAAACTTAAAACTATAATTGGAAAAACTGCAATTCTGACTAAAAACTCAGCCTACAGAAACTGTTATCTCCTGAGTCGACCAGGTGTCTCTTGGTTATGAACTTTGCGATCTCACATCATGCAGATTTTGTGCATCAATTACCTGGCAAACCTTGATTTCTGATTTCTTTATAAATAGTGATCAGAACTGAACCAGAAATTGGATCATGTTTTAAAGGGCTAGTTGGATTTTGCCTAATTCTTCTTAGGCCCAGGCCTATGATTGCCCTAAGCCAAATTTAGTATTAAGAATTAGGCCTACTAATCATTACTAAGTTAAAGGGTGTGAAGACTCGCGCACAAAGAAACGTCTCATGCCGGTAATCTGACCTAGTTTCGAATGAGGTGTAACAGAAGTGTTAGACATCACCATCGATCCCAGAAAATACACACACAGCTTGCTACCGTCAGTATTTAGACACTAGCCTAGTGTACAGTCAATACATACAGCTACGGTCAATACCCACAACACAGTGTACATAGCAGCGTGGACAACTCAGGTCTAGATAAAAGATAACAAGGTATCACGTATCACTGTCTGCATTTTGTAGCGACAAGGAGAAAGCGTCATTTGCAAGCAACGGAAAGTTAACTTTTTCAGAGCGCGGCACACGGTTTGGGGCGAGTCTTCAATGCCTTTTAAGGATGGATAATTGTAAATCTCCATATTTTTGAGAAAAAGCAGGTTGGCAGGTCCGACCTCGCATAACTAAGTTAGGACTTTGTAATTTCGAACTTAGCCAAAGTTAGGGCTATTAATGAGTCACTAGCCTGTTAGTGTTAGTCCTAACCTAACCTTATGCCCTAACTTGTTGTTATAGTATTACTAGGGTAACAGGATAGACTACATTAACTTACAGTAGGGGACTTCAATATTTACACTGCATGATTGGTTTTAATGGACACACTTTCTGAAATGTGTCTAAAATTTTCGAAATTCATGATAAGTTCTCACAGTTTGACGATTCGTTGACAATGGAACCGAAAACCGGTCATGTCGTTGCAAACTCGTCAATTCGCAAAAGCAATCCCCTGCACTGTAGCAGTATGCAACTGCAAAGTGCAAGTAGGCTAGCCTATCCTAGGTCGATAATGAGTTAGTCTTTATAAAGTATATTTGGATACACTTCTATCAGTAGGCGGCTTCGTGGACAACGAATACCTTGTAGTAATTAGTTTAACTTGAAGACGTCTCTTTTATGTTGTGGTTTGCAAATAGGTTGTCTTCTTGAGAATTCAACTGTTCACATACTTTTACGAAGGATCAAATCTCCCGCCACCACAGCGGTGTATGTAGCGCACAGCTCAATATAACTGCACAGTGTAAGTGTTGATTTCTGTCAGTGGCACTCGAACTCAATGTTATGGAACGCCAACAATTTCATTATAAAGGTAATCCATACGTACATTTGTTTGATTGTTGACAGTGGAACATGTTGTAAGCAGTCTGGTGAAATGAGCATCCAATTCCTGCGTAAGTTTTTCGCGAAAACATGAACTTAAAACATTTTTTTATTCAAATGGTACTTGTAGCAAACAGAAGTGATTCTTAGAAACACACTGACAAGTTCCTTTTTATATTTTTCTTCAAAATTTACATCCAGTTTTTTTACTTCAAAGTTGGGATCCATCTCAATATATTAATACACTATAGTTATTGATATATTGCTAACTTTATATTCCTTAGATAAAATCTAAGATCAACATAAGAAAATAAAAAATAAAGGGGAGAAATGCTTTGATGTCACTGGCAGATTGTATCTATTGGGCACACATGTTCCCTTGAAGTTCACTTATAGTACAATCTGTGACAATTTTAGTTGTTAATATATCAATAACGATATGTAAAAAGTGCTTGCAAATTTGCTTAGAATTTTTTCTTCATTCATCAGTCAAAAAGATACATTTTTGTGGATTATCATTATAAATTAATTCACTTTGGTTTTCATCAACGAATCCCACCAAACATGTGCGGAAGTGTAGGCTGCGCGTTAATTTTTTGTTCTTTTCTTTTTAGTAACCAACCTCTGTTCTGCGAATTCGGATATTAATTCTCACGCTATTCCCAAAAAGTTGAAGTTAGTTAGAAAATCAAGTATTATGGGCTCCGCTTATGGTTAGCCAGAGAGGACAATTTTTCGACGTATAGAACGGGATGAATTTTAATTTATTGATACATTAATTCGGTGGTACGATATATCAAATTATCAGAGACTGAAGTTTGACGTGAAAGGATAACTTCGAATAGATGGTAATATTAATTTGAAATTATGGCCCATTTAAATCGATGTGTATTATCATTTTTTACTGGTGGAATTAATGTACCAGAAAGTGGTATGAATGGTACCAAAAGCTGCAGTATTTTCAAACATTGGTACCATACAGTCGACTTACTTTCACAGTAAAGTCGAAATAATGCCACAATATGGACTTGATCCCCCCCCCCCCCACATATAAATGTGTCATGCGACTCGATGGGACCCCCTTGTTTTTTGCAGGAACCGTAGAGATCCGACTCGATGCCCCCTCGCCCTCCCGACGTTGCATTTTCAGCACACCGTCTGGTCTTACTGGCAGCATTCTATATGGAAATTACTGGACACATCTAACTTTCCGTGATTATAACATCTCCTTTACCTTGTTATACACGACAAATTAATGTCGTTTTGCGTGTGATAACAAACTCAGATAGAACAGGAAAATTTGCATAATATGTCAGTAAACATATAGTCACATTGCATAACCTTGCAAACACTTTGCAAACATATAGTCACCTTGCATAGTCACCTTGCAGTAAACTTATAGTCACCTTGCACGTGTGGTGTTTGATATTCTGTGTCTTTACATATATCACTACGTTCTTATATAAATAAACAACACGGCCTAAAATACACTGACCTCTGCGTTCAAGGCGACATAACAGAGGACTAGAGAAATACCGGTGCGCGAAATACATTACCGCCCGGTATTTCCCGTCCGGGAAATATTATCTACCGGTGGGATATACTGGGAAATATAAAACAACTGAATATTTTTCATTTTTTCAACTTCTTTTTTTTTCCATGCAAAAGTGTTATAACAACAACTTCAAGCCAAAGCACCCAGAAAATATCAAAAAGAGGTCATTAACACCTGTCGGTCCTATGGAGGTCTACAATCCTGTAAAACCAATACTGCGCATGACATGTGTCGATATAAATTTGACATCTTTTCCTCCAACTTTTTTTGTATCAAAACAATTGACCGTAGTCAATGCTGCAGATTATGCAACGTGGATGAAAATCTAAATATTTACAGTCTGGAAAGATATATGTTGTAGCAGGGAGCTGTTTGTTGTAGTACTCAAGAAGTCGTAGTGGCAAGTTTATCACCAGTCACTCAATGTCCACTGTCGTAGTGGCAAGTTTATCACCAGTCACTCTCAATGTCCACTGCTCCTCTCAAACGTCTGTAGAACATTATCAGTATTGCAGCTTTTTGCAGACCAAGTATATTCCGTAGTTTAGTTTGTATTATCCCAAGTTGGAGAAGATTCGCTCAATACGTGCAGAGCTGGCTGGTAGGAACTTTTATAATTAGATGAATAATTATATGAACCTAATCAGTAAGTCATCCAATAATTGAAGTCTTACTGGATAACAGTCACTATTTAATGCATGTCAGTAATTAGTGCTCACTTAAACTATAGTTGCTTTACACATGAATTTGTATTCACCAATCTTTCCCGGTATTTACCATTATTTCCCGGTATTTCCCAATAGTTCCCACCGGCTGGGAAATATTAATATTTCACGGAAACTATCCAACCCTGTATAGTGGGGGGGGGTGGAGAAGGGCGGGGGGTGGGCACTGATTTTGTCCGAGCGTATAGGACGCATACGGGGAAGCTCTCGTGGGATGCTAGAGGAAACATCCTCATACGCTGCATAATTTCAGATATTTCTTGATCTATCGTAACGATTTGAAACACAGACATACATGTCAGAAAAAGAAGTTACGTTGAAGCTTTCTTTTGGTTCGCAAATCATTGTGTAAGTCCCCCTTATCGCCCGGCTCATACACCCCTATATAAATCTTATGAATTCATGCGCCACTCTGTACCTCTGGGCCTACCAAGAACAAGATGAAGTAACAGTTATGTTAACATGGCCCCTTGCGAACTTCAAATTATAACTTTATTTCCTACCTACCTCACGCCCCACCCCCCCCCCACCCACACACACATCTCTCTCTCTCCTCTCATTTAGTTGATATTGAAAATATTTAAATATATCATAACAAGTGACACCCAGTAAACTTATTAAGAACTTGGAGATGAAATGGAACACAAGTGCTTGGAGTGGCCCCTTTCAAATACTTTTTTTAATTTGTTTAATTTGTTTTAATTTGATTTTTAAAGTTATAGTTAGATAAAAGATCCATAAAGATATTTGATTTAATCGCTTTTGTTAAAATTCATGGATGGCTTGCCTTCCTGGATATTACCGTTCAAGCCAGATTTTCACAGCATATACATCAGCCTATAAATTCAGCCATGACCGGAGGAAGAGTAAAATGGACTTTGGCTGTTGGTTATCCGTTAATTGATATACATACTGGGGTGATTATTGAAGTAGTTCATATATCCAATCAGTGACTGCATTGAATCAACATTAAAACAGTGTTGCTATACATAACACCTTTGCGAAGGTCTAATGTCATAGCATAGATATTGTTTCAAGTTGTTTGCAGATTCACGTTTCAATCATAACTCCTTTTCATATTTGTGACTCTTTCCCTATCACCATGGAGATTGACGCAGCTCTCTCGAGAGCTAAGCCTTTAGGAAGAACACAAGTTCTGGTCTCAACAATATCTGGTTTCCTTGCTGTCGAAATTTCTTGGTTGATTTTGAGTGTTGTATTTATTGCGGAGACACCACTGCACCATTGTGATGTTGGTGCAAACACAACCCTACCAGAAACTGAAGACAATGTTTATGAATCGTGTGAAGAATTTGTGGACCCTGAATGGAAGAATGAGACAATGGCCTGTTCTGATGGATGGAACTATGACACAGAGTTATACGGTCGTTCTATTGTCAGTGACGTAAGAACTATAACAAATTGTTTTGTATTTTTAGTTTATAGAGACATACAGAAGTTGGTTCAACACCAACTTATGCCTTCTGAATTAGTCAGTAATGTTAAGTAATTTGAGACCCTTTTTAGCTTCAAATGCAGCCTTTAGCTAATTATGTATAAGAATTTAGTTATACTAGAATGTCTAACGTATGGCAATTTTCACATACTGCTATATACTTAGCTGAAATGTGTAAGAATGAAAAAAGAATGAAATAAAGGTAGCCTACTAAACTTAAAAACAAATATCACACTTTTCATTAAGAGAGCAGAACAAGTGGTATAGGGTTACTAATGAATGTTTATTTTTGTTATGAATGTGTCAAATTCAATCGGTGAAATGTAGTAAAGAATTTTGCACTGGTGATATTATGTATCATACACAGTCTATGCTTTAACATATGACAAAATTGCATCTTGGTCCTTAACTATATTTCACGCCAAAAAATGAAACCATCCTCTAACGTAGATCGAAATATGAAACGTCGCACACACTAAGCGAAAAGTACAGAAGCTATGCTACAAATACGTTTTTGTCGCACGTAAAACCAAAGAGAGAATCTAAGTTTTGTTTATAATCTGTTTTATTTACTACGTTTTGTCTCTGTTTCAGTGGGATCTCGTTTGTGATAAAGACAGCCTTGTAGGTCTCTCACAATCAATTATGCTAGCAGGGTGCGCTTTGGGAGCCATCATGTCAGGCACGATTGCAGATAAATACGGACGGCGACCCATCACCATCGTATCCCTGGTGATATTCAACATTTTGGGAATTGCAGTCTCTTTCTCTCCAAACTATGTCACTTTTGTCATTTTGAGATTTCTCATAGGCATTGTGTTCAGGGTAAGTTCTTGTTGTCTGATACAATATGTATATCTGCAGTTATTGTTTTCTAATTAAGGTTTATTATCCTTTCTCTTTCTCATGTAAGTGAAATTTGCAATTAGATACACTCCTTTGTACCTTCAGACACGACGTAGGGCAAACGCCAGCACTTGCACTAAAATGTTACATTTTGTTTGCGTGTGGTACCAAATCAGATGACAAAGCAAAGTTACCATAGGATGTCAGTAAACATAGTCACCTTGCCCTGGGATATGGTGTGTGATATCCTGTGTCCTTACACATATCACTACATTCTGATAAACAACACGGCCTAAAATACCCTGACCTCTGCGTTCGGCGTTTAAACGCGTTCAAGGCGACATAGGTAGGATTTTGGTTTGTTTGTTGCTTCTATTGGGGGGAGGTTCTCATTATTTAAAGCTTCATGGTAGATGGCCTCAAATGTTCCTATTGGTTTTCTTTCTAGTCTGGAAACGATGAATAATAATTTCAAACAATCCTCCTTATGTTAGACATTAAATTACATTGGACATGTATTTTACCAAAGGTGACATAATTTCTGTAAAACGAAGGTATTTGTTTTGTTTTTATAATCTCCAAATCACTATATTTTCGTAAAGGTAACTGAGCACAAATTAAATTTGAATTTTCTGACTACAAGATACTTGTTATGTACTTGCCATGTACTACCAGTAATTAGCATATAGGCCTATGTAGACTTCTACATTATTTGTATTTACTTATACTGATCTGTTTCAAAGTATAGACCTTTACAACTCCTATCTGAAACTTGATTAGTTGCTGGTGGTATTGGCTGTTTTTTATTACTTGCTTGTATCGTTGTATTCGTTTTAAACCGTTCAATTTCTATTACTATGAATCCATTTTCTCATAATTTAGGGAGCTCAACTACCACCTATGGTATTGCTATTTGAATATCTGATACCGAAGCACCGGGCAATCGTCGGGAATATTCCAGGAGTGATGTTTTCTCTGGGTTTGATGGTGATGTCAGGTTTGGCTTATTTGATTAGAGATTGGCGTCAATTCCATGCATTACTGATGGCACCGACCATAATAGTAATGGGGTTTATTTGGTAAGAAGAACTACATTAAACCTACATAAATACCGCGGTTTTATACTTTTAGTAAGTTAACAGTCTTTTGTATCCCTAATCGTGTCATGCTAAAGACCTACACCACCTTGTGAAACACCAACACCGCGGTTTGTTTAATTCCTAAGGTTACAGCCGGAGTCGGTGCGTTGGTTACTCTCACAAGGAAAATATGAAGAAGCTGAAAAATGTATGCAGAAGGTTGCAAAGTTCAACGGAGTGAAGGATTTCCCAAGTCCCGCGTTGAAGCTAGCAAACAGAAATCTTGAGGAGACAGAGGTTGACACTAAAGACAAGAAGAGTGGAGGATCCATCACACAACTATTCAAACCACCTACGCTTGCTGTCACTTTGATTACTTCCTGGTTGTGGTAAGGACAAAACAAAATGGCATAGAATGTTACTCTTATCCTCACCAATCACATAGTTCTCCAGCATTGAAAACCCTCTGAGGTTATCATGTAAAGGAAAAATTGTAACCTCCCCGCCCCCCCCCCCCAATCCTACAGTAACAAAAAGCCTATTCATGCAGACGTCAACTAATTATCTCGGAGAGCTAACTTTGGTTTCGTCCGGCCCCTGCAGTTTCTGAGTAGTATACGACGTTGATAAAATACACAGCCTGAAATTAGGCCCAAATTACGTATATAGGACAGCGCCCCCACCCCCCACATCGATATATTCTGCTTGACGAATCTTTGTCTGCCATCACATTATAAAACATCTGGCATGATGAAAATATCGCTATTGGTAAAATTCTCGGTTGTCGAAAGATTTTGCACTTTGAAGAAATTGTGACACGGGTCCTACCTCATTACAACTATTATTGTGTTTAATGAATTTACTGTTGTTCACATTTATGATTAGTTGTAAGAATATATGCTATAGAAAGTCCATGAACAAAATAACGTACTTCTGATGCATGATTTATCCTTCAGAAGCAAAAACATATCCTATTGATATTTCTTAACGAAGGTGTTGATAATTGGATGAAGTGTTTGACCTACTTATAAATAATTACCGATACAGCTGATAGTGCGTCATTCTATCTGTCTTTGTGGAATAATGCTGTCATCAGCTCAAAGTCTAGTCATTCGAACTCAGCGAAGCCGATCTCTGCATCGATCTCGGAGATATGCAAAGTATAGGCTATAAGGTTATTGCTTCCCGCTTATAATTCCATGTAGCACTCAGTCTAGAGAATTTTGTTTACTTCAAGAGGTTGCATGTTCAACTAAAATTACAGAAATATATTTCAGATCCCATTCGATTCACTGGAGTTTTTTTTAATAATATCGCAATTCCATCTCATTACTTAAAGGTGAGAGTAGCTAGTTATTACAAATTTCATGACAATAAGAAAATCCCCCCGATTCTTGTAAGTGCATGTAGTCTAGGTTTATAGTTTTATCTTATATGAATTTTGTCGCAGAACTAATCTGTACGGTTGCATTTGATCTGGAGATAATGGTCTTGATATGGAGGTATTAAACAGTTGCCGTCCAAGTTCTGTAATAATCGTCTAACCATCCTGGTTATTTACATGTGTTATATATACAGGAAGACTACTTTGTTACGTTGTTGCTTTAAAGTATTCTTTGTATTGGCAGGATAACGTACACTTTGGTATATTTCGGCTTTGCGTTAACTACTGGTACCCTGGCTGGTGATCCGTACCTTAACTTCTTCCTCAGTAGTCTGGTTGAACTACCAGCTCGAATTGCACCTTTATTTATCATAAAAAGGTACGTATTTTTGGTATAATTTCTCTGTATGACTCAAAGCTGCACAGGCACGACCTGCTTTAGTTTCCATGAGAGGATTAAGCCACGAACTACTACATCGCCTCCCATCAGAATCGATGATCAGAATGCTCGAAAGTAAGCTTGAACTAAATGCACGCAGGCATGCTCTGAGCAGTGTATATTAGTGTTTCGACGACCTCCGAAATCCAATATCCTACAGTGTGTGGACCGCCGCACTACAGGCAGTTTTTTTTAAGCCTGACATTTCGTATACGACAGAGACTGCATTAAAATGCAGTTAACTCGCTCACGAATAATGTCAAAAAGTTTTTTCAACTGTTATAAATGCTTAGCTTTTCCACACCATGGACAATAGTCATTTCAACTGTATAACATGTAGCTAAATACCTGAACACGTGTTGGAGAAAAGTCATCATAAAATACTTCATCTTCTTTTCGTCTGCAGATTCGGAACTTTAATCCCTCTTATTTCGATCCTGGTATCTTCCGGAGTCTGTATGATAGCAATAATTGTTGTACCAGACGATGTTGGTAAGTGAAATATACCAAGCCGGGATTTGAATTCATGTAGTGAAACCGACCATCTAAGACGTTTCCACGTGTATGGTAGGCCATACGGGAAATAATTGCTGATTTAATGTCCGTACGAATTAAAATTATTACCGGTATTTAATTCTATTTAATACCGGCATTAATTATCAGCCAATCACCATGCAGCTTCATATGCCAGTATTAAACACATTAAAGAACGGTATTAATTCTAATATATGCGGACATAAAAAGCATTTTGTCCTTCATAAATACATTATGTGCCCGCAATAAATAAATTATATGCCGGTATCAAAAACATGAATATGAATATATGCCGACATTAAATGGTATATATACATTTAATAGTATTAATACCGGCATTAAATAGGCCATTCACATTAGCGAATTTTGAGCTTGTTATAAACCGGTTTTAAATAGAATTAATGCCGGCATTAAATATAATTAATACGGGCATTAAATAGAATTGGAAATTCAACGTAACCTCAACGGAACTTAAATGAAGTCTTAGATAGCATTTCCAACAGGAGGGATTTTATTCACATTTTTATGGAGAAACATTTCCAAGACTGCAAAATGGTGCGGTGAACGTAAGATGTACGTTGGCGCGGCGATCAGATCAGATGAACAAGTGAGAATCCTGCTGATGTGATTGGTCTATTTAATGCCGGCATAAATACCGGTATATACACCGTTTAATGTCGGCATATATTCATTTTCCTGTTTTCGATATCGGCATATAATGTATTTATTGCGGGCACATAATGTATTTATGAAGGACTGCCATGATTGTCATCGAACCTCTGGACATTTCTTCACTGTTCATAACACCTATGATTGGAGTGTCTGCATATAGAGAGGTATATAGGCCCGGGGAAGAACTCTGGACAATTCGTCACTGTTTATAGCACCTACTGTTAGATTTTCTGCATATAGAGCGGGAGGCCCGGGGTAGAACTCTGGACATTAGGTCACTGTTCGTATAGCACCTATATGGTTAGAGTGTCTGAATAAAGAGTGGTATAGGCCCGGGGTAGAACTCTGGACATTAGGTCACTGTTCATAGCACCTATGGTTAGAGTGTCTGCATATAGAGCGGGAGGCCCGGGGTGGAACTCTGGACATTAGGTCACTGTTCATAACACCTATGGTTAGAATGTCTGCACGTGGAGAGGTATATGAGCCCGGGTAGAACTCTGGACATTTAGTCACTGTTCATAGCACCTATGGTTAGAGTGGCTGCATAAAGAGTGGTATAGGCCCGGGGTAGAACTCCGGTCATTTAGTCACTGTACACAGCACCTATGGTTAGAGTAGCTGCATATAGAGCGGGAGGCAGGGGTCGAATGCCGGTATTGAAGGCTGCACGTTTCGTACGTATTCTAGTGACTAATTGCCGTTTCATCTATGCCTTTATGTTTGTTGGTGTTACATACCATACATAAATCAAACTTTTCCATTTTTAAAGTAACACTGCATACAACTTCTTACAATTTTATTTATTTTTGGAATATTTTGCATTTAAACAGCAGATGGATGGCTTAAAACCTCTCTAGCCCTGCTTGGCAAGTTCTTAATAGTATGTGCATTTTCAGCAATAAATCTAGCGAACACAGAGTTATTTCCAACTACGTTACGGTAAGTTTGTAAAACAATCCGATTAAACACGTTCTATATCTAGCCTATAGCATATTTCGGTAAACTATCCCTTGGGTCAAATTGCCTCATTATTACAGAAATAGCACAATTCCACGGTCACGTGGGTAACTGGATCTATTATCGTTGCGAAGATTATTACTAACACTCACCATCCTCACGAGCACGGATAACCCTTTTATTATCACGAACATAATAGGAGTGGAAATCTCTCATCCTCAAATATTCTTCCTCTTTTATCACCAACATGACTAAAGCCACGGTGAACCGTTCTTTAATCTGCAAGGTTCTGTCATTTAGATGCTATACTACAAGGCTAATGTACATGTTCATATTCTCTTTCAAACTCATTCCCATTCGAAAACAAATCAGATAATATCTATATTGCTTACAATTACCATGTATAACCGTACATTTTGTTTCTTGTTAAGTTTGCAACACGCGTTGTAAAAACAAAGTAATGGATAATTACAATTAATGAGCCGACGTTTCTTTTCTTTATAGAACTGTTGGAATGGGGTTTGCTCAGCTGATTGGTAACGTAGGAAGCATATTATCCCCTATACTCATTTATCTGGTAAGTCCATGGCCTACAGTCGCAAAAGTTCTACTCAATTTAGTTATATTGATATTTGGAATAATTTATGGATGTGATTGCAATCAATCATGACACATTTTGCTTAAATGGTCACAACTTATACAAAATATGGACGTAACGCTTGGGATACTTAGCTGCATTTGCCCTTTGTCCTTCAGCTGTTTCTATTGAAATTTGAGAGTAATTATTCTATTAAAAGTTAACTTCTAGAAGATTATTAAATGAGAAGAATCATTAACTACAAACAATGTTTCGATTGACCTCAAAAGTTTAATGCAATAAGAGCGGATTGTACAGAATCATAAATTAATAAATTTATCTTTCAACTATTCTTTTAAGTGTTTGCGATCTAATATCCATATGAAACTATCCTAATGCGATCGCAATTAGTCCTACAAAACTAAGAATACTGCAAATTATTGAAAACACAGAAAACAAAATGGTACCATTGCTAATATCCCTCAGATGAATCTCATATTAAAACTATGTTGTGTGTGTGTTAGCCTATTTGTATTTAAAACTATACATACCTTGTTATTTTGATACTCTTTTCTTCCTGTATGTGAGTGTTCTGCTTTGTTAATCCCGAAGGCTACCTATAGAAGACTTCCTTTCACACTATGGTGTACTACTTTATGATCAAAGTATACATTCATTTGTAATATCGTTGTGATAAAATAAACAATGGCATGTTTAAACTGTTATACTATAATATAAAAAAAATCCAAGCTGAGAGAAAGCTGATACTTCATAAAGAAGCTTATAAGATATGGGAATCATCGAGTTAAAAATGTTTTGTGTTTCCACCAAATCTGAATGCAAGTTCTACTTGAAAAGGTAAATACATCTTATTTTATGATTGTATAAATTAAAGCCAATAAATATCATACATTTCGTTAGTTTGTTTGTTAACAATATATTTGAGGTTCTATTGACACCTAAATAATCTGTTCTCTTTTAACAGGACAAGTTTGTTCCCGATCTCTCTTTCATGATTATGACGGCATCCGCTTTTCTGGCAGCCATTTTCTGTCTTTATTTACCAGAAACAAAGAATACAGTCCAGCCTGAGACTCCTGAAGATCTTCAAATATTATTCGATTCCAAAAGACTTTTTTCACGTCTCAGAAAAACTCAACCACCTCATGATGACGTGTCAATAAGTAATAACCAAAGTAAAATGGATGAGAAATTACAGAAATATAAGGCAAATGAAGAAGGACCAAACGAAAATACGATGAATGGAATAAATGATGAGCATATCAATAAAGAAGGAGGTGGAGAGAATGCTGGCTTTGAAGAGGATACTCAAATGTGAGGAAGGGTCGTCGCTTACATGGAGATAATGTCTGGTCCTTTGCCGTAGCGATTGATTACAAGTACTAATGGATAGGACAGCTGGAAAGTAAAGTTCAGATGTAAATTTATTTTCTGCATTTGAAAGAGAAACTTAATCTAAGTATCCTGGTAACGTGTCAGTGTTGTTTTCGACATGTGTTTACTCGAAGGCTGAAAGTTTTGGTCCAAAGTTCAATTGAAGCAAGCAGCGGTTAATGTACATTAACAGAAAATATCTGTTTTTGTTGATGCATGTTTACTTCATTGTTTTGACTGGGTGGGATTCCATCTTTCACTACTACGTCCAAAAAATATTCCAAATTTGGGTTTAAATGTTAAATTAGAAGCCACCCGAAGTGAAAGTTGTAAGTCATAAGCCTTTGCGGGCTTCTTCCACATTCTTAGTCGTTTAAGCGTCGTAAAATAACTGCCTGATTATCGATTATTATAGGATGTACTTTGCATGCTGCCTTAAAAGAAAATATCTATCCCAACAAATTTAAACTGACTTGCCTACTCTTAAATTAAGAACCTGTTAATCTATTTCTCTTTCCGTTAGAGTGCAAGGGCGGCGGAACCGGGGGGGCACAGGGGGCACGTGCCCCCCCCACTTTTCCTCAGGTTAAAAATGTGCCCTTTTTTCTACATGAAAATTGAGGTGTCTCAAGTTAGCAAGAGGCCAGGGAACCAGAATGAACACTCGGGAAGGCCGTTTCCGGCCATCTGAGGGGTTTGTAAAACCAAAACTTTTCTTGCACGCTCAGCGCCAACCGATGGTGGCGCTCCGCTCAGATAGTCGTGCATACAACCTTGCAAATCCAGGCTACGCCGCTGACTTTTTAATTAATTTCTGTGGGTCAAACTCAAAGCTATTGCGAATGGGAAAACAATTGTTAGATATTAACAAGAACTAAACTCTAATTTGGAAGATTCCTACATTAGCAACTGGCATGATTTCACCTCATTTTGTCTCAAAAGAAAACTTTTTCCTTCTTTCCCAATTTGCACATTGGATATTGCAGTGCTAGTATGCATATTTTCCTTGCGGGTGGGGGGGGGGCGTTGATGGAGTGATGTGTTACGCAAAAATGAAAATAAAATAAGAGTTATAAAGGGTACTAAAATAAGGCTGCATCTGTCCAATCAAATTTCTGCAAAGTGCCCTTTGATGTCGGTGCCCCGGTCGGTGCCCCCCCCCCCCAGATTAAAAGTGCTTCCGCCGCCCTTGTTAGAGTGACAAAGAGTTAACAAAGGGTAACAAGGGTTTCATAGGACAACAAAATTAGTTGCAACCACTAAACATATCACCACCAACAACAGACAGAATGTACTTAATATGAATATGTTCACAGTCTGAGGACAAACTGTGTGGAAAAGTAGCAAAGAGAGACCGAGATGTGCCACTCCTGAGGATACAAAGGAACTAAATATTATAAGAATAGTAGCGCTATCAGCGCAAAGTTCTCCTCCTCGCCCTACTCCTCCTCCTCCTCCTCCTCGCCCTCCTCCTCCTCCTCCTCAAAACTCTTGACGGAATCAAAAATTTAATGTTTTGGGTTCATGCGGTCACGTTTATACGTTGCTTATAGTTCGGATTATCTAGGACGTAGGATAAGTATGAAATATGAAAGATCAGCGTGTTCTATAGAAGCCTTTATTTACATAGATAAAGCCCGAGTAAAGTCAGAGTCTACAGAGACTGAAGTAAGAAATGGGTGGAGTGATAGAGGGCCTTTGTAAAGTTGTGCTGGAACAGTGAAGCCAGACTTCAGTGAATCGTATATACGAGATTAAATTAATAAATGTGGTCACCTTGTTTTGGTTTGTACTGTATATGTGTAGTAAAGTATGGGGTTTTCGCACCTATCTTGAAGGGGCGGGGTAATGAGGGGGTAAATGAAGACGTATTCTGGGAAATTTTAGGAAATCATTTTAAAATGTATTTCACGACGCATATGAGGAAGCATTTTTGGATGTATATTGCATGGGAAGCACTTGTAGGAAGTATTTTAGAATAATTTTGTTTTTAAGTTGTAGGGCAGCTGGTAAAAAAAAGTCATTCGGAAATGAAGAGACAAAAGAATGCCAAAAGGATCGCGTGATTGAAGGGATAAGCAATACTAACAATGAACTAGTAATAGATAGGCAAATAGTCTGATTATAAATAGGCGATATCTTAAGGAACAGATAGTTTTAGCTTCTTTCATAAAGGCACTGAGACACGCATATGTAAAGCAACGACCATATATTTCAGTAGTTTTTGATATATGGACGAACAGGATTTGCAGAACGCGTGATTAAAGTAATCAGTACAATATTTGTTACGCAAAAGGCCATTCAAATACTGAAACTTAGATATAATGACTTAAACTTAGGTCATCTCGAAATATTTATGTTTTTTAAGATGGTTTAAATGGTTTGCTTAGAAAATCTCTCAGTGCAAACTGAATCTACAAGGAACGTTGACATGCTAAAAGAATATTTCACCTGCATTAAATGTTGAATTCTCATATATTATGATACATATGAGTTGTGCGTGTGTTCTATTCAAGTTACTGTAAGTTACACGCTGGTCAAATATTTACGAGTTGAAACTTGTAGAATAGTTATTGCGACTATATCAAATTATTTCTTTTATCACACGATTGTAACTTCGCATTTTTGGAAAGGGTTGAACAAGTTATTGAGTGTTTATTTGAAACGGTGTATACTGGGCCCATCATTTTGTGTCTTGAGTATGACATATGAGTTAAGTTTTACTAAGTGGAGTAAAGGGATTACTAAAAGGTGTTTTGAGAGTTGATATTGAGAATAACAGAGTAATTAATTATTTTGTTTTTTGCTCAGTGTGTTCCCACGAGTGATGTAATCTCTTAGTCATAACGTTATGAGTGCACCTCCTTTGATAAATCCCCTACCTCACTACATTTACATCAGCTTCCTTACCATGAACCCGCCAACACCCCCTCCCCCCCCCCCCCCGCATCTGACAACGGTAACCTACTGACCAGGGGCGTATCCAAGATTTTCTAACCCGGGGGCGCGAATTACTATCTAAACGGAGCGCCACCATCGGTTGGCGCGCAGCGTACACGAAAATTTCTGGTTTTGATAGCCCCCAGATCACCGGAAATGGCACTTCTCGGGCTTGAAAATGACCAACCAGATGTAAACTTTTTGCCTGAGAACCAAGCATTTCCCAATGGTTTTTTTTCCATCAATAACCTTTTTGAAGATTGTCACCAGTCACACATCATGTTCGACCTCATCGCATGTCCTGTGGATCATTTGCTTTTGTAGGTGCTTCTATACGTCGCGGCCCACAATACCCGACAACCCCACTTTTGAAGGTTTTAAGCCCATTATTTGTTCAGAATTTGAAAATTCACATTTCTCTTGAATAAACTCACTTCAAAACATACCCATAATGTTGCAAAAAAATGTCATCTATGGACAACCAATATAGAAAAGCCTTCCTCAACCCCTAACAGACCGGTCAAAATCGCACAAGTAGAGGGAAGTATGATGGAGAATGGTGGTCAGGAAATTTTCGAAAATTCAGACACAGTTAATTTATTGGTGTAGAAATATTGCAACCTCTTATAACGGCTATTATAAAACTTGGTTGAAGTAAATGAAACAAATACCAGATATTTCTGAAACCGAACACTACACACATAGGCGTAGGAGGCGGGGGAGGGCTACAAACCCCCTCCCCCCTCCCCCCAATATTTTTTTCTGAATATTCGGGCAATATGCTGAGAATTTGTCGGCCCCTACTGAAGGAAAAATAAATTGCAATACATAGCTACATGTAAATGAAATTAATTAAAAATCATCTCCTTGGTAATTAAAATAAAGTTCTAAGCTTGGCCGACTAATTAGCCATTACTAATGTAAAAGAGAGTTTTGACATAATTGGACCTCCATGCTTTTTCTCCATCTACATAAGACATTTCATTGTTTAGATGGGCATCCCGTGGTGTACTGCGCAACTTTCACGGACCGTACGGTACCCGATGGCATGCGATGCTTGCTTATATGATATTGACATGCTGAACGCGCGCGGAGCGCGCGAAAAATGTTAGCTATATTTTCGGGCAAGCCGTTACAGCTCCCAAATCAAATTGGGCTAATTCCCCTTTGACTACAAACACAGACAGTTTTGAAGCTGTTCATCCTGGAACGCCATTTTCATGCTCACTGATATGATTTGATATCTGCTGTTTACTTTACAAATTCGAACAGGCGCGTAGCGAGGAATTTGGCAATGGAGGGCGAAGTCTGCAGGCAAACTATCTAAGCGTAGCGCCACCATGTGTTAGCGCGAAGCGTACAAGAAAATTTTGGCCGAAAATGCCTCCCAGATCGCTGGAAATGACACTTCCCAGGCCTTGTTAGTTTTATCTAAGCATTTTCTATTTTGAAATTACTAGTCATATCATAAAAAAATATGCTCAGGGGGGGGGGTGGTCTCCCCTTCCCGAAATGCGTCATGTTCCCCGACGACTCGGTCGAGTTCGAGACCAGCCACAGTTGGTTTCATAGCACAATTGTACAATTGTTTAAGGCATTCATACACACACACACGCGTTATGATAGACCATATTAGAGTATATATATATATATATATATATATATATATATATATATACATTAGTGAGAGAGGAAAAATGAAAACGTCACAAATGGAGTTGTCGGTGTAAGGGGAGGGTGAGGTGCACGCCCCTTCCGAAATCCTCGATCCGTCACTGGCCACCCTGTGTATATAATAGGGATCAGCGCTATAATGATGTCACTGTTCCTCGTTCTCTTCCCGGTCTCTTGGCGTTTATCTTCTACTCCCTCCTTTTCTCCTTTTCTCTCTTTCTTCTTTTTTCTTTTCCCTTTCTTCCTCTCCTCCTCCTCTTTTTTCCCTTTATTCTTCTCTTTTTTTACCCTCCTCTTTTTCTTACCCGGGGGCGCGCGCCCCCAACGCCCCCCTGGATACGCGCCTGGTGACACTTAATATACTAACAATACACCAGAAATTTAAAAGAATTACCAATCACAAAATAAACATTTTTTTGTCCATATTTACACTTCAATGTAGTATATTTAATGTTATTCATTTACATAAGTTATTTAGCTAATGATTTCGACGCTTTTGATCACAAATCGGCTAAATATTAAAGGTCACATCGGATGGTCGCAAACAGGAACCATTCTACAATCAATGGGTCGATAGGTTTAAACGGACTTTGAATATTAAACATCTGCTTATATATATATATATACACTTCAGTGATGTTGATTAGTTTATCAGTTCATATATCTAATCGGTGACTACCTAATTAAATCAACATTAATTGTTTGTTGTTGTTCATATAATATGACTATTTCAATTGTATGCACGGTAATATAGACATTGTTTCAATTTGTGGGCAGATTTAAGCTTCAATCATAACTTCGCTTTGGTATTTGTGACTCTCTTCGTACTAACATGGAGATTGACGCAGCTCTCGAGAGAGCTAAGCCTTTAGGAAGAACACAAGCTGCAGTCTTAACAACATCTAGTTTCTTCACTGTCGAAATTGCTTGGTTGATTTTGAGTGTTGTATTTATTGCGGAGACACCACTGCACCATTGTGATGTTGGTACAAACACAACCCTACCAGAAACTGAAGACAATGTTTATGAATCGTGTGAAGAATTTGTGGACCCTGAATGGAAGAATGAGACAATGGCCTGTTCTGATGGATGGTACTATGACACAGAGTTATACGGTCATTCTATTGTCAGTGAGGTAAGTTTGACTATGTTATGTTTTTATATAGAAAACAAGGTGGTTGGTTTCAACAATGTTCAACACCAACGTCTGTGTTCTGGATGATTCACTAATGGAAACAAAAATTTAAGTTTAACATTTCATTAGGCACACTGTTGCAAAACCTCGAGTTGGATAAAAGGAATTTTAATATACTGAATCGCTAATATTTCATACTCGAGCGATTTCGTATATACTGTGTACAGTGTATCTAAAGTAGATAAGGTATATACTATTGGAAAAAAAACAGACATGTGAGAATCTTTCGTACTGGTTATTACCTACTTCAAGTAATGGATGACAAGTACGTCTGCGTGTTCTCAAATATGAAATGGCCAACACACTCAGCCGACGGTCGTCAAACTATAAACGGGGCGCGACCTAAAATAGGGTCGTGAAAAGGTTTCTGTGGGTGGCCGGAGTTTTCCAGACCTCGGAAAATTTATTAGCAGCTTTCGAAGCCTGCCAACGGATATCTTTATAATTTGTATAACATTAAATCCATAGTCCAAGCTGACCCTTCAAACTGTTCTGAGCATCAACAAATTCCGAGCCTATAGGTCGGGTACAGTGGGTCGTGGCAGTACCGCTGCACTGAAATCCGGAAACAAAATCTATGCTGCTCCGACAATTATGGTTTAATTTCACATAAGACCGAAGACAGGGTTCTCTGTTTTGTTCTAATCTGTTTTATTTACTACGTTTTGTCTCTGTTTCAGTGGGATCTCGTTTGTGATAAAGACAGCCTTGCAGGTCTCTCACAATCTATTATGCTAGCAGGGTTCGCTTTGGGGGCCATCATAACAGGCACGATTGCAGATAAATATGGACGGCGACTCATCACCATCGTATCCCTGGTGATATTCAACATTTTGGGAATTGCAGTCTCTTTCTCTCCAAATTATGCAACTTTCGTTACTTTGAGATTTTTCTTAGGGATATTTTCCAGGGTAAGCATTTTCTACATTACACGGGTTAATTTTCTGTTCCACACATGCACATCATTAATGGTATGTGCAACTTGAGCAGTATAACGTTTATATCGTTATATATCTGTTAACTACATATACATTCATCTGCGCTGTACAAGATGTTTAGCAAATAAGGCAGACACCCCAAAAAGAAGGGGAGTCCGGGCAGATCGGAGGGTGGTGGGAGGTAACAGAAGGGGGAGCCGGGGCTGATCGGAGGGTGGTGGGAGGTAACAGAAGGGGAGCCGAGGGCGGATTGGAGGGTGGTGGGAGGTTAGCGTGTCTAAACTTGACTATTGAAAAACTTAATGACTGGATAGAATCATTCAAACCATTCTTTATATCCCATGCAGAGCATTGCACTTCGGTTCTACCATAAAATACATGCGCTATTTTAATTCCTGTACCTAGAATTTAGCGTTTGACATTTTTCTGAAAACGACATTAGTCAACAATATATTTGGACTTTTCGTTACCCTTGCATACCTTCACTGCCTTACCCTACTTAGTCCTACCTTACTGAATACCAACATAATCCTATATTTTAACAAACAAAAGTTGAAATTATAATATAAGAAGTCGAAATTTGAGGGAAGAGTTGAAAATTTCGACATATAATAGCCGCAACTTCCAGAGCATATATACATATATATATATATATATATATATATATATATATATATATATAGCATATATATATATAAATATATATATATTGCCTATATATATAGCCTATATATATGTATATAGCATACATATATATATATATATATATATATATATATATATATATATATATATATATATATATATCGAAATTTTGAGAAGATAGGGATTGACACTTCTTGTCACTTTGACAAGCCCTGCAGGGCTTGTATGGAAAGTTGATTGTCATCTCAATGAAAATACATCTCCGTTTGGGTCAATATAGAGATATGAGATATATGCGTACACCTACTCACACGTACTAATAAGTATTTGTAGGCTATATATTTTATATGGCTAATACAGTCAGAGCCTTAGCCACTGGGGGCATCGTTGCCTCCTCACCATCTCCGCCCAATTTTTTGTGTAAAATGGCTTACATTTTATAGCACACGCACGCAAATGAGTAGACACGAATGTAGTGTAAATGGTGGAAATGATAACACCATTTTGTGCCCGAGTGACAACATTACTATAGTAAGACTAGAGGTATTTCTGATGCGGGTGGGGTAACTGTCGAATAATGGATGAGAGTGCAGAGAGCCGACGAGGGTATGAGCTCTGGTGAGAATCTAGGGGGGAGTTCCTGAATTTCGGAAATTTTACTTCTTGATAGATTTGATGTAATTTTCAAACGTGCATGTCAAAAGCGCAAATAGACGAATTTCTCGGACATTTATGTGGAGTGTATCTGAGTTTCCTGGTGGGGGAGGGGGGGGGCACGGGACTTACATATGTCGTTTCTACGTGGTGCTTTTCGAGCAAAAAAATATATATGAAATGTGTAAAATGTGATCACTGTACACAGTCTATTTCAACAAAGTTAAGGAAATGTTATTAGGTCTTTGATAAATTTTCTTAAAGTTATAAAATAAAAGTAACATGGCATGATAAGAACACACTGCCTTGTACGTTTGATAAGTAAGTAGCTGTTGTCGTTGTTTGCTTTCTGTATTCTTCTATTCTATCTCACCCTGAAGTTTAACTTGTTCCAGATTAATAGTATTTACAATATCATTACCTTATCTAGATATCTTCTATTAATACTCTATATTCCCGGGACTGTGCCAACTTGTCGAACCTTGTTCGAACCGACTGAGGGATGGAATGCTTACACGAGCGCATATATTTCATATTCATGTTGATGTATTCATGATGATGTATTGTGAATAATCATCACTGTTAAATGACGTTCAAATCAAACCGCTGTTTGTTTTCACTTCTAGCCAAGCAGAGCGTTTGTAGTATGCGCTCGTATCCCTTCTAGCATGGATAATTTATTAAAATGTGATTTTTTTTTAAAATATTTATTTAGAGTTCACTTGAGCAGTGGCTAGGGGAGGTCATGTTTTAAGGTCTCCTACCTGTCTGTCCCGTTGGGACTATTTACATAAACTGCGATTGTATATTTAATTCCAACCGAGTGAGGATGTCATTGGGCATGTAACTGTCAGAGTGACTCAACAAAGACCCGAATCATTTCATTACGATGGATTCATATTCAATAAATGTAATATTTTGTTTTTCTATCCCATCCCCCTTATCTGAGTGATTGGAATGGAACGCCAAAATATGTAAACGTTTTCATTTGTAAAAACAGCATAGAGTTACAATATTTTCATGTTTTTACCCACCTTGCACAAAATGAAATTCACAACTGGATTATATGGTGTTGCCCTTTGTGGGGTTTGTTCTTTGTTATTAACAATTTTGCTGAGTACAAGCGTTGATCAATACATCATTAACTCTATTTAATCATATTTTAGGCAATTCAACTACCGACTCTGATACTGCTGTTTGAATACCTCCTACCGAAGCACCGGGCCACAGTTGGAAATGCTCCAGGAGTGCTTTTTACTCTGGGTTTGATGGTGATGTCAGGACTGGCTTATTGGATCAGAGATTGGCGCCAATTCCATGCACTAATGATGACACCGACCATTTTAGCAATGACGTTTATTTGGTAATTTTATTGTATATCAAACTTAGATTTGTCGTTTTGAAAATTTCAGATTTATATTTTCGTAATCCATAGAAAGTTTGATCATGGTTTAAAGTAAATTTAACCCAAAGTTCGACGCTTCCACCCAGGGGATATTGTCCCAAGGGGAGCGGGATTCTTCCGGCTGTAACAGGGTCAACTACCTGCACAGAGATACCTGGTTGTTAGGCATATGATCTCCGTGTACCTCGTGATATATATAAAATTACAAAGAAATCACTATCCATTGACTGCAACAAACAATAGAAGTGAAACACATAAAAGCATAAGGAGTTAACGCAATTAGTGTATTTTGCAATTTAAAAGATAAGAAACATGATACATATTAAATTAGTCATAATAAGAACATTCAACTATATAAGAGCTGTTTTTCTCCCATCCAAGTTCGGAAAACTATTAGAGGAGGGGCTCACTCCTCGATCTAGACCGCTCAGCCGTCCGTCCGTCCGTTCTTGGGGCACATCCTGGCGTGGAAGGGACGGGCATTTATAACCAGGGCGTTAGTCACGTCCACCAAAACCCCAAACGAACCTGTATAAAACTTATTAGATAATTTCTAAAGATGATTTCGCCGACATACTAGACGGCTGAGGGCTGTCAAGTGAGTGGCCTAACTTAATTATCCAATATAAGCAATACAATGGGGCTCAATACCAACTACAATATTAGACAAATCAGCAATAAGTACATGCTATCATTAAGGTTAAATATAAATGAAATGTTTCCAGTAAATAGCATAAGTTATAAAGCTAACATATAGCCGACGTGGCAGTCAATGATGGATACCATGCAGTAAGTCTCAGTCAAGTGCTAATTGCCCTAAACCCAACTACTAGCATGTTTCTAATAGACAACTTAATGCCCATATATTCCCTATATAATCAGATTCTCTCATATGCATAGCATGGATACCACCAACAGTAGCAAAACTATTTAGGGTCAACCTCTGACACGAACTGTCACCAAGGGAACCAAAGAACATAATCAGCTAAACGGGATTCCATAAAAGATAAATCCTAATATACAGGTAGCACGTAGGCTTATAGTGTAACCTATAGAGTACACAATACAGATATAATTGATACAATGTGGTAAACAACATTGGCTATATGTTCCTATCGAAGGGGACACATCGCTACTAGACAATACACAATTGAATATAAACTATATCAATTTATGGTATGACCTTAAATTAAACACAATACATCTCTGTATGCTTCGAGCCATCACAGACTAACTAGAATATTATTTAACTAAGAAGATTACTTCTTGAAAATACAAAGTGATTCGTACCTGTCCAGAAATTATTAGATAATTTCTAAAGATGATGTCTCCGACATCCTAGACGGCTGAGGGCTGTCAAGTGAGTGGCACTCATGACTGGTATAAACTGGACTTTCTATCGAGCCAGCTGAAAGTACCCTAAGACAATACAACTTCCTGCTTAGCCCAAATATAGGGAGATAAATGAACCATCTGATCTGCTAACCCATAATCAGAAAACACCAACATTACTCAATAACCAGTAAAATACCAGATGTAAACAACTCAGTGACGTAGTCCCAGAGAATGAGCACATATGCACAGAGGTGGACACAAGAGTCACATGTTTCCTGAAGATCTAAATCTCTTGTGACAGTGAAGCCCTTGAATATGTTGGCTTATGGGTTGGGTATAGTGGTATACCCCTCTTGGTACACATGAAGGACAAGGCAATTTCATTCCAAGAATAAAGGCATAGTCAAATAGAATATGTAGGGGGAACCTATAGCACAGGGAGGTTGAATCTAAATCCTAGTAACTTCTAATTTACAAGAATATTAGGGGTGTTACATAAAGATCAGAGAATCATTTTACAAAACCGTCACAGTGGTTTAATACGACAATGCGACATTAGTTTATGGAGTGATTCAAAAATAATACCGCATTCTCTGCAAGTGCGGTACATCCCTTAGAAGAAACTGCGGCTAACAACTGATCCACTATACTTATGTTTAAACCCTTTAGATACATTGAAGCTGTTTTACTCTTTATAATAAATGAAGGATACAATAATTATATTTTTCCCGGTAAAACCAAGTGATGTGGAAATTCGTTAAATACTAAGAATATCACGTATAGTCGTATCATGAACAAGCGCACCAATCGATATATTACCCTTTAGGCTTTATAATATCATGATTATTGCGGTTTCTTTAATTTATAAGGTTGCAGCCGGAGTCCGTGCGTTGGTTACTCTCACAAGGTAAATACGAAGAAGCTGAGAAGTGGATGCAGAAGTGTGCAAAGTTCAACGGAGTGAAGGATTTCCCAAGTCCCGCGTTGAAGCTAGCAAACAGAAATCTTGAGGAAACAGAGGGTGACTCCAAAGACAAGAAGAAAGGAGGATCCATTACTCAACTTTTCAAACCACCGACGCTTGTTGCCACTTTGATAATTTCCTGGCTGTGGTAAGGGCAAAACGTGCAATTAACTCTCCAAAATGGAATCGAAACCCCCTCTAAGGATACAATGTTAGGGACACATTCTTCCCTTAAACCACCCAGCTCTTTACACCACTGCCCCTTCCAGTCAGACAATAAGAAGAGTCTGCAATTATAACAATAGACCATAGGTACCACGGTAATAAAAATGACATGATTTAATGAGGATTAGGCTATTTAAAATATGTGATAGGCAAAGTATTTACAGCTCCTCCAAGTTAGCAAAAGTAAACATAAAGCAGACTAGTAAACGAGAGAGGATAGAGGATAGAGTAAGACTAGAGTAAAGAATACAAGCAAATACATTTCAGACTGGCAGCGTTAACAAAAATAAGACAATCTAGTGTCAGCCAAAGGAGGGGAAACTTCACTGGGCGCTATCCCAGCCCTGGCAATACCACCCTCCAGAGTACCTATAGCAATAAAAAGACAAAATTCCCTTCCCGGTGGCGAGATTTTTTTTCCCAGCGCGGTAAAGGCCATCATTTGCATACCTCGCTTCTCATTTGCTGGGGTCCGTATACATAAGATTCATTACAATATCAACTATCAGCCGAAGCCTCCTCCCAGTTCATAAATTTGGGCTTGTCTAGGGAAGATTTTAAATTATTCTTAGCATAAGTTTTATTAACTAGGATACAACTAGGATTTCCGAGTGTTAGGACCACTCCGAAGAGTCCTTAATTAATTCTTCCCCAATGTGTGCATCAATTAACTGTATGGTCCATTTATACATATCCAACCTTTAGTCATTCCAATTTATTCTGTGTGGATCGATTCGAATTACTACCAGAAGTTCTCCTGGCTCGAGTCATTGCACAATCTCTATATGGGGAATAGGTCACAAGTCCTTTTCGAGTGTTTCCATATTAAAGAAAGGGTGACTTGGGTCATGTCTCTTTACTGTTGTTTATTTATAATTAAATCAAATTTAATTTCTACTTATACATGAATACAAACACTGATACAGCAGATAGTATGTCATACGAACTATATTATAATAATACTGATATGATCTGATTAAAGTCTAAAGTCATTCACATTCGATCTCCAATGAGGTCGGATAGATGCCAATAAGTAACCAATAAGATTATTGTTTCCCTTGCATACTTCAATGTATATCTTCAGAGGATTTTGTTGATATGACAGGGCTACGATTCCAAGTAGTTGCATTTTCTCTAAAATTACAGAACAATATATAAAATCCTACCAGATCCACTGGAATCACTAGTTTACATTGTTCCATATGAACGCTCCAATTCTATCTCAGCCATTAAAGGTGCGAATAATTCTTACAAGTTAAGTGACAATGATAACGTTCGGCCCGATTCTTACAAGCGAAGTTAGCTATATAATGAACTAGTTGGGATATTTGTTTTATAATACTGTATATGTTCATGCGAGGCTTCAAAGCCCTTGTATTGGCAGTATGGGCAGTATGAGTATCATGTTTCTATAACATAGATATTCGAAAGCATGGTACCGTATGATAGTACAGTTTACAGTGGTGCTAACATTACAAAATATGAATTTATCGCAGATGTAATAAAAACGGTTGCATTTGATTTAAAAAATAATTTGCTTTTTTGCTAACTTAGTCAGTAGACTTTTCTCGTGATAGCGTAATTCAAAAATCTATCGATACAGTTGGTGTTCAGTCTCGGAACCAGTGGAGACACCGCTGCCCCCCCCCCCCCCACATTGCCACCGCCAATCTAAGTTTACGTTTCGACCTAATTATAGACCTCACTTGTAGTCTAAATTAAATTAAACTTTAATTTGCCGACGGATTAATTTTGTCACGTCTACTGGGAGTCGGCTTCAATGACCCAAGATGACCCCCATCCTCCCGTTATGTAATCCTGGATACGCTCATGGTGATCAAATGTTATATGTAGCACAAACCCTTGTTGCATTAAAGTGATGTATTGTTTTTACAGGATAACGTATGCTTTGGTATATTTCGGCTTTGCGTTAACTACTGGTACCCTGGCTGGTGATCCGTATCTTAACTTCTTCCTCAGTAGTCTGGTTGAACTACCAGCTCGAATTCTACCTTTATTTATCATAGAACGGTACGTAACGAAGTTTGTATACTTTCTCTCTAAACTATAACTGTAGGTATAGTGTATTATATGGGCAACCTTCCATACCGTCGGGTTACGGGAAAGGTGTCGATTTGTTAGCGTCGAGTAGAAGAGACTGAGGAGAGGGTTCAGAAGTCGGATCTATTATGCTTTGCTAAGAAAGCCAGAATAACTTTCTCGATCACTCCCCGAAAAACGAAGAAAAGTACCGTTTTGATGTTTCGTTCATTTGTTCTCTTCTTCTCTCAAATAAATGTAGAATTATATATGTTAAAATAGTATCAATCACACGTAGACATTATACAGCCTTTTTAAACATGCCGGCCGAATAATGTTTAAAAGGGATCGTGGGACCTTCCGTTTCGAGTACAACATCAAATCTGCCCAAAGTCTCTACTAGTTTCACAAAAGCCTACACTGCAATTTAAGATATACTATTCAGGTGCGTATCCAGGGGGGGGGCGTTGGGGGCGCGCGCCCCCCGGGTAAGAAAAAGAGAAGAGAAAAAAAGAGAAGAAAAAAGGAAAAAAGAGGGGAAAAAAGAGGAGAAGGAGAGGAAGGAAGGGAAAAGAAAAAGAAGAAAGAGAGAAAAAGGAGAAAAAGAGGGAGTAACGCAAACAGCAGATATCACATCATACCAGTGAGCATGAAAATGGCGTTTCAGAATGAAAAGCCTCAAAACTGTCCGACTTACCTGAAAAAATAACCAAAAATTTTCGCGCGCGAAGCGCGCGTTCAACGTGTTCATGTCAATATCATATAAGCAAGCATCGGTTATTACATCGCATGCCATCATGTACCGTATACGGTCCGTTAAAATTGCGCAGTGTACCGCGGGATGCTAATGTAAACAACGACATGTCTCATGTAGATGTATAAAAAGCATGGAGGTTCAATTATGTCAAAACTCTCTTTTACATTAGTAATGGCGAATTAGGGCCTGCACCCCCGCCGCGCAGTGGCGGAGCGTCCATATGGTCAGGGGGCGGATGCCCCCCCCCCCCCCCGTGACGGACTAAAATGGACTGCTGGCGCCTTTTTCAGCTCTTTACCACTTTTTAATTATTCTAGATTATTGACTTTTTTATTGCGCTCTCATCTACTTATTGACATTTCTCACATTTTGTTGGTGTAATTTGGAGATGACACCTTATTCTTCGTTTATCTGCAAATTAGCCAGGCCCGGAAAGGGTCATTTCCTGCGATCTAGGGAGTATCTTTACTCAAAAATTTTATGTACGCTACGCGCCAACCAGTGGTGGCACTCCGCTTAGATAGTGTCGAAAGCGCCCCTTCAGACCATTCTCGCCACTCCTGACCAATACCCCTAGCTGCGCCACTGCCGCCGCGCCTCCTACGCCTATGTGTGTAGTGTTCGCTTTCGGAAATATCTGCTATTTTTTCATTTCCTACAACCAAGTTTTATAATAGCCGTTATAACAGGTTTTAATATTTCTACACCAATTAACTGTGTCTGAATTTTCGAAAATTTCTGACCAACATTCTACATCACACTTCCCTCTACTCGTGCAATTTTGACCGGTCTGTTAGGGGTTGAAGGAAGTTTTTTTCTATATTGGTTGTCCATAGATGAAATTTTATACAAGATTATGGGTATGTTTTGAAGTGAGTTTATTCACGAGAAATGTGAATTTTCAAATTCTGAACAAATATGGGGCTTAAAACCTTGAAAAGTGGGGCTGACGGGTATTGTGGGCCGCGACGTAGAATCACCTACAAAAGCAAAGACCCACAGGAGATGCGATCAGGTCGAACATGATGTGTGCCGGGTTGACAATCTTCAAAAAGGTATGGATGGAAAAAAAAAACTATTAGGAATACTTGGTTCTCAGGCAAAAAGTGTACATCTGGTTGGTCATTTCAAGCCCGAGAAGTGCCGTTTCCGGTGATCTGGGGGGTTTCAAAACAAGAAATTTTCTTGTACGCTGCGCGCCATTCGATGGTGGCGCTCCGCTTAGATAGTAATTCGCGCCCCCCGGGTTTGAAAATCCTAGATACGCGCCTGCTACTATTACGTGATAGTCTTGACAATTACTTTATTGGTATAATTAAAGCACATTCTTTTAATTGATTGTTATATATCTTTTTGCGTGTTGCTCCAACGAGCCATTCACGAGCGAAAATGAGAACTTTACAAAACAGCTCCGCCTACATACGTGACGTCAGCGATGTACCTAAACCACCTAGCATCTTAAAATCAAAACTTGGCTTAATGCTTGCGGTAAACAATGTTTCCCAGCTCTTGCCAAGTCGTATAAGCCAAACGGAATTTAAACTTGGTCAATATGTTAGGTTAATCAACATACCAAGCGTTCCTCCAAGTTACCTTGTTTACAAGGTTTGTAGACATTGAACTGAACATTGAACATTGAACAGAAACAAGTAGGGATCTTGTACTCGAGAAGGTGGATACACATATCAAACTGTATGAGGTTCATCCAAGTTTTCTTTTTTTAGTTATCATATTTACACGGTTTCAAAGTTTGCCCACTGTTGACCTCATATGACCTTTGGCCTCCGCAAAAAAAAAAAATAGGCTTTATGTAATCAATATGGTTAATCCACATGCCAAATGTAAGATAATCCAAGCTATACTGTAAGAGTATAGTGTTTACAAGAGTTCAGTCTTTTACCTCTGTTGACCACAATGCCTGGAATTACGTTAGGACAACTTTGCTGTGGTAACGTTCTTGATGTGTGTATATGGTACCTGTGATTTGTAACTTTTATATTTACTGTATCATTTGCATATTTATAATGTCTTTGGCAATGAAATTCTACATACACAGAAGGAAGATAAAGTTGCTTCTTCTGCACACAGTATGTATTAAATATGCTTTTCTGTTATTTCCACTTTGTAAATGTTGAATTTATAATTTTTTATATTTATATAAAAATATTAATTCTGATCTTGTGTTCTTTCGGTTGAGATATCATGTTTTCATTGTTGTCCTATTTAGCCAGTTGCTTGTATCCAAAACACTGCGCATAAATATGTCACATTTATGACATATAGCCAACCTTCCCTTCTTGTGTATTTACAATCTAAACGTCTCACAAGTCACATACTGAGACGCACAACCATACACACGTCGGCATGACTGTAAATATTACGATTACTATCATCGAAATCAGAGAGAGGGATATTAAGAATCCTCTTCCCTTGTACAATCTTTCTGATTCTGTTTTTTTTTCTTTGAAGATCAAATCCTGAATGGAGGTGTCCGCAATGCTCAAACTGTTTTCTATATGAAATGTTCCCAACTTATTTCTATCCGCGGTACTTCAATTTTCAAACAGGCTCAACAATAATGTCCATTTTCGATTGTCATGTATAGTTGGCCTTGATTAGTCAAAAACATTTTCCACACCTTATGGTATATTTTATGTTTGTCTTAACACTTGCTGCTTCTTTTCGTCTGCAGATTCGGAAGGCTAATCCCTCTTATTTCGATTTTGTTATCTGCAGGAGTATGTATGATAGCAATAATTGTAGTACCGATTGACGTAGGTATGTGATGTAACACAAATTCGTATTTTAATTGTGTACCGTAATGAAACCAGTCCAATAAAGTCATACCATGGTAATAAACTGAAAATTTGCGCCTATTTAAAGGGAGTGAAGACTCGCGCACAAAGATACTTCTGATGCCAGTAATCTGACCTAGTTTCGTTTGAGGTGTAACAGAAGTATTAGACACCACCATCGATCCCAGAAAATACACACACAGCTTGCTACCGTCGGTATTTAGACACTAGTGTACAGTCAATACATGCAGCTACGGTCAATACCCACGACACAGTGTACATAACAGCGATGGACATCTCAGGTCTAGATGAAAGATAACAAGGTATCACGTTTCATTACTGTCTGCATTTTGTAGCGACAAGAAAAAAACTTCACTTGCAAGCAACGGAAAGTTAACTCTTTTTTTCAGAGGGTGGCACGCGGTGTGGAGCGAGTCTTCAAAGCATTATCATACGATCGCAATGAACAATGGTTTCTTGCAAAACCAAGATATCCTGCGTATGACAATAAATTTCCATTGTTACATGACAGCACAATCCCCTATTTGGTAACGAATCACATCGACGCATGGATATTTATACAACTGTCGGAATGTACACGCATCAATTTCAAAAACTAAAAACAAATCAAGTTTATGTTGCGCTTACATATAGAGAATATGCATTTTTGCAATTTTTAAATAACACCTTAGCTAATTAGGGATATATTTGCATTTGTAGCAGGTGGATGGCTTTTATCCTCGCTGGCCCTGCTTGGGAAGTTCCTAACGGTGTGTTCCTATGCAGCGATAACCCTAGTCACCTCCGAGTTATTTCCAACCACGTTAAGGTGAGTTCGCATGGGTCTCCTTCGGTCATTATTTCTCCAGCTGGGTTAAAATATATCATCACATATGAATAATTACAATTCAATCATTACATGGATAACTGACTCTTATCGTGATGTAAGAGGTGTTGGAATCGCATAGTCCTACGCCCAGACAGAGAACCACCAACTTAATTAAGTTCATGCATGAGTATTACCGTTAAGGAGGTTTTTGCAAAACACTTATTGAACTCAGTCCAGGATGTATTTCTATATCACTTTCATGTTTTGAGAAAATTACCTTCAAACAGCTGAGTGTCATCATTTCAAGTGACTGGACTGTATAGTCTTATACAGAGATTGTTGTGGGGTAAGTTCCTCGGATGCAAAAGAAACTCCACAAGAAAACAGAAGACATTTATGGTCTCAAATTATATGTGTACAAATTAGTAAAATTTGCCGAGGAAAAATGGTGTTGCAACTTGCATGTCATCCTAAGGTGCGCAAATTGGTGTTTAAAGTGTAACCCTCGCCGACATTAACCAAAGCTTCAGAAAATTGTAAATAACCAGAAATATATGTAGAGTTATCATAAGTTACTGCATGGTTGAATTAGGACACGTGATGGACGAGAAAGGGAGATGGGCAACAATGACTACTCTGAAACCTGGCGATCAACTAAACATTACCATGGCATATAAGGCTCAAGAATGAGTGGCTCAAAAAGTGCCATCTCAGGTTAACAACCTTGCGATCTAAAATATGGACTGATTACGACTCTTTCATAAAATACAAGTACGCTATGGGCGTACAAATCGTTGTTCGGTTCAGTATCAGTCAACTGGTGCTTAGAAATCGACTTACAAGGATTAAACTTAGAGGAATTTACCGTACTTATCACTAACTAAAGGTTCTTGTTGGTTCTGGTCGACCTGACTCTTGCACATGTCTTACAGCTTCTTATCTTCGCCACGAGGCCTGGTAAGAAAACTGCATGAATACACAGAGAAGAACGGATGTCCCCAACGACATGTGTTGACAAAAAATGACAACGTGACTGTTGACGATTTACGCTACACAAGCATCGAAAGTCACATCATGGGTGTATTACCCTGATGTAGTAATTAACGTCCTCCATCATGTAGTGCCGACAAATAGGAAGTTCAGATATGAATTGACGGAAAATAATAATTTCAGACGTTTTGGCTTTGCTACATATGCTGTTTAACATTTGAAAAGTCCTCTGTGCGTAATAAAAAAGGGATGGATTATTATAATTCACGAAAACAAATTTCATATCTTTTCAGACTTGCGGGAATGGGTTTTGCTCAGCTGATTGGTAACCTAGGAAGTATAGCATCACCCATACTCATTTATCTGGTAAGTTCAAGGCTACAGTAGGCCTACTAGTTGCAAATGTTCTATAGTCCGATACGCCATTCGTTTTACACATAAGTTGAGGCGAAAGTCATCATTTTTACGAAACCTCCATTCAATGATCAAAATAATACAGAACATGGACATTGAATCTCCATTACCTACATTCTTTTCCCATATAGGCTAGGCCTATATTTGGCTTTCAATTCGAGATCCATAGGCCTATTGTTTCGGAGACCAGTTACAATATAAAGAAATCAAAAACATTTATAAATGAACAACTTAGCTCTGAACCATTCTGTTTAGTCTTCTCGATCTAACATTCCAATGCTTTCATCACACATTGCGAGTTTGTTTGTTAACAATATATTTGAGGATCTATTGACACCTAAATCATCTGTTCTCTTTTAACAGGACAAGTTTGTTCCCGATCTCTCGTTCATGATTATGACGGCGTCCGCTTTTCTGGCAGCTTTTCTTTGTCTTTATTTACCAGAAACAAAGAATACAGTCCAGCCTGAGACTCCTGAAGATCTCCAAATATTATTCGATTCCAAAACACTTTTTTCACGTCTCAGAAAAACTCAACCACCTCATGATGACGTGTCAATAAGTACTAACCAAAGTAAAATGGAAGAGAAATTAGAGGAAAATATGACAAATGAAGAAGGCCCAAACGAAAATACGATGAATGGAATAAATGATGAGCATATAAATGAAGGAGGAGGAGGAGGAGGAGAGAATGCTGGCTTTGAAGAGGATACTAACATGTGAGGAAGGGTCGTCGTTATCGTGGTGATGGGGAACTGGTCTATATCATATTCCCTTTCATTAATTGTACTAATGCATGGGACGCAAAATGGAGCGGTGACTTAATAATGAAATACTAAACTCAATCACTTAAGTAATTATATAAAAAAGTCTTGAAGAGCTAATTCTCAGCAACCACAGTGTTTTTATAACATTATAAAATTGTCGTCGTAACGTCATGCCAAAATTAACTCATAAAAAAAAAGCGAATAAGTTTGATCTCAGCTGAAAGCTTTCTGCTGAGGTATAGCTATATCGCGCGATTTCTGTCACTTTTTGCCAGTCTGTTTGGACTACTCCTGTTCCGTCATATAATTCATATTTCATTCGATTTAGCCGAAATTTCGCGAGAGGTTTGTGTGAATTAAGCTTACATACACGCTATCATAATTTATGTAAAATTATGAAAATGCTATCCCCTCTAGAGCTTCTATCGAAATAAGCTGAAAATGATGTGGATATAACGTTTGAATGGTGGTGAACCATAGTTAGTGAACATCAATGTTTCCACAATCAACAGAAGGACGGGTAACGACGGTATCCACTAACGCTGACGTCAGCACCTCTCAAACAATTACATTTGTCGGAGTCGGGTTGCATTATTCTTGCTGCTATTAAATATCTCAAGTCCAACAGTGATCAAGCTCTGGGCGAAAAATTTGAAAAACGCATGCAGAAGTGAAGCTGATATATAACCCCAGCCTTTAGTCAGGGATATGCTCCTTAGTCCCATACACAATATTCAGCAGTTGTCATGGCTTACAAGCTGAGGCTTCAGTCGGCCTTCAATAGGGTTGTGCTCCCTATATGCATACCCTGTAGTCCCTAAGTAATAGTCATCCCTCAGTTCGTGCAATGCTGGCTAATGGTAGACTATACCTCAGCTCTTGGTGGGATGGGGGTTTTCTGTATCACTTTTTTTACATTGTGGTAAACTAGTGTGTATGTGCGTAAACAATATAGACATAAGTATTTAACTGGTAATTTCTTTATTTTAAATGAGATATACCGATGTCTGGCTTTCCGTCAAACCGACAGGCCTAGTTCTGTACATAAAACTGTAAGCAGCTGTATGAATCCTCTATTATCTATTTATCATATTGGTTTTAATCTCAGTTAAGCAAACAACACAAATGGCTTAACTTTGAACCTAAATATCGTACAAACTTAAAAACATCAGACAAGGACGAATCTAAAATTGCAAATCTCTTAAAAGGAAAGGCTCATTCATTTCTGCTTGAAATGGGCTTAAAATTACTCTAAATGTATATGCCAATGACTTGGTTTCACTGAAAGATTGCTTGGATCCCATGGAAATGGCTCTTATATTCATCTCGAAAATCCCAGCCAAAGGTGCCTATCGTTTTCTTATAACGAAATCAAGGTTTGATTTACCACTGGGCCAGGTGGGCCCGGACCAAAGGAACCTATACGTTAAGAATTTATATTAACAAAAACTTCTTTTTTTCTGTCTTCATAAAATCTTCCTTAAGCAAAGAATAATACGAGCCTAGGTCCGGATCGAAAACTGAATGAGACCGCTGCTCCATCTACGCAAAAGCATATAAAATGCGCGCAATGATTTAATTGTAAGCAGCGATTGCCTCGGTTGCCCCAAGGACAGTCAAACCCATTCTTGTGAATATAAATTATGTAGAAGTATGCAGAAGTAATGGGTGAAATTTTATGGGAAGTAGTAAGCAGAACTTATGAGTCAAGTCATTACTATGCATGGACTCGTCAATGAGTCAAGTCATTACTTTGCATGGACTCACCCATGAGTCAAGTCCTAGCTATGCATGGACTCATCGATGAGTCAAGTTATTACTATGCATGGACTCACCAATGAGTCGAGTCATAACTTTGCATGGGCTCACCTATGAGTCAAGTCATTACTATACATGGACTCATCGATGAGTCAAGTCATTACAATACATGGACTCACCGATGAGTCAAGTCATTACTATGCATGAACTCACCGATCAGTCAAGTCATTACTACGAATGCAATTCACCAATGAGTCAAGTCATTACTATGCATGGACTCACTGATGAGTCAAGTTATTACTATGCATGGACTCACCAATGAGTCAAGTCATAACTATCCATGGACTCACCTATGAGTCAAGTCATTACTATACATGGATTCACCGATCAGTTGTCATTACTATGCATGGACCCACCAATGAGTCAAGTCATTACTATGAATATAACTCACCGATGAGTCAAGTCACTACTATACATGCAACTCACCTATGAGTCAAGTCATTACAATGCATGAACTCACCGATCAGTTAAGTCATTACTATGCATGGCCTCACTGATGAGTCAAATCATTACTACGAATGCAATTTACCGATGAGTCAAGTCATTACTATGCATGAACTCACCGAACGGGGGAACATAAACCCATTTATTATTTTGGCACCGAATGACATAGAAACAGTAACATCAATTGCTAGCAGAAGTTTTTACATTTTGAGGTTTTCTTGTCTATGCTTCGATCCTTTTTGTCCAACTTGTAAAACAAAGCAAATTGGATTGTGCAAACTCTCCATGAAAATACTGAAGAAACTATATAGACTGCTATCACATTTTCATACTGCCAAAATGCGGATCACGAAATAACATCGGACGATTTTAATGTGAAGTTGTTTGAATATCCAAACGCCGTGCACTCACCACACTAAAAAAGCCTCGCTACACATTTTCCCTTTCTTATATTTCTATAGTTGAATATTTGTTACACTTATTATTAAATTTAAAATCGTAACATACGCAAATGTATGCGAAGTTAGTGCACTATGCTAATGTTGTGTTTAATGAAGTCTCTACAAATATTATTTTCCTAACTCTTTGAAATACTTCATTTGGCCACTTTGTATGGTTTCAGTGATAATTTGATATTATGTACAATCACTCGTTTACTTTGTTCAACTTTGATTGCATTCTGAAAATTATACTGTGCTGACTTTTGCGGGGTGAATAACTATTTCGGTTCATACTAATTAATCTTCAGCTGACCTATTTCAAATATGAATTTGTATTTCCTTGAGGTTGAAAGCTTCTCTGTGTTCATAATGAAATGTGGCGAATTTCACTGTAGCTCGGTAGAGATGGTACTATCGTTGCCGGGGGAAATTGTTTGGTAGGCTATTTCGGAAGCCTAGCTCCAAGAAACTCCACGCGAATTAATGATTTAAAACGTTCTGTCGATTAATTCTCTCGTGACAATTAATAGTTTAATTAAACGTTGTGAAATGACTTCAAGATACTGATTGGAAACAAATAGGTATAAATTATATGGCCATATTATACTGATCATAAATACTGGATGTTTCCTTTTCAAGAACTTATTTGCCTCTATAGAAACTGTTCAGAAGTTGCAAAGCTTGGGGTCACATGTGATGAGGTCTGATCGATGATTGGTTCTATATTACCTACTTCGGAACATCATTAATATTCATAAAATCCATCACTGAATGAACCAATCATGATTAAGTAAAAAACAAAACGTGTTCATAATTTTTGGTTATGTTGGTAATTTCTTGTCTGTAAAAACAGGCTCCTAAGATAGACTTCTGACAATGGACTGAACAATATCTAATGTATTTCTTTATTCGGGAGCCATGGGAATTAACGAGGGGGGGGGTGGGGACTTGAAGGTCAAAGTGCAAAGGGCTAAATACCTTACAGGAGATTGACAGGAACTTAAAGGAGGCATAATATCACTTTATGATAATAAGGTCACCAAAATGGGTTTGATAATATTCATGATTAGAGTTGAAGGATAACACCCCACAGCCTATAGAACAGAAAAGAAAATGCAGAAATGTATGCAAGTTTGAAAGAACTACATAATTATATGTCATTATTAAGCACTTAGTTTATATGTATTCAAAATTGACTAGAAAAGAAAAGTTACAATTACATCGGTTGAATGTCAATTCAGTTTTGTCCTCATTGTAAATATTGCAAATTTAGAGGGTTATGGGGGGGAGGGGGGGTTCACATTATCTTTAAAATGTTCCTGAATTTCAATTGTCTTCTATATTCAGCTTGCTCAATGGCCCTTTTGACATCAATTCCTGAAGACCAACATGGCAGGTAGATTATTGATTAACAACTATGTGAATAAAGACCAGACAAAGCCAACCAATGGAAGAAAGACATATAACATTTTAGCTGAGTACATTTATTGCAATTTGGCAATCAAAATAGCGACATATTTCATAAATGAATCTACTTTTTAATCTATTACAAAGAAATTGTGTAAAGGGATTATAAAACTGTATAAGATACATACATATTAAATGCATAAATGATAACCTTGTTTTAAATGACAGCCATTATCAATGACCCTCACCCTCCCTTCCCTCCCCCATTTCACATATTACCAACAATATCAGAGTGCTTAATTTACTCAAATCTATCTAAGCAATAAAAATTTAAAGCAAAAAAAACTGACTTACCAATCAAAGCATTTACAAAACAAAATTATCCCACCAAGAATATATAGTACTGATGAATTTTCTTAAAATAAACAACAAAATTTTATAAAATGGATCTATGGAATTAATGAAAGTTATCTTAAGGCATGATTCTTATTATTTGTAACATATTCTCTATTTTTGTCTTCCCTTTATCTAAATGATACTAAGTAATAAAAAGGGCTTCACCCTAAACAATGAAACCAAGTCTACCTGTGCTTTGAAGATCAAATGAAAAAATTAAACTCTTGCGATGGATCTGCACATGGATGCAATGTTGTGAGAAGCAAAATCTTCCTTGACATCTGGAAATTAACAGGCCTTTGATATTGCAGCCAAAATTCTGATGAAATAAAAAGCCAGAAAATTATATAAATAACAACCAGAAGTATCAAAATAAAAATAGAGAGCATTATTATGGATGTACATTCTCCTATTGTCATACAAAAACACTACTATTGATACTCCAAGACAATGGTCTTAGGTAAGTCAAAATGAGTCTTAACATAAGCATATGGTGGTCCCACTGTCTCAATTTATCTTTTAGTATCTTTTAGTATGTAACCCAGCGCAAGTCCACATTTCCGGGGAGATGGTATTCCTCCAAATTAGTTTGAGATATCGTAAAGCTATGGTAAATGTTTGGTAACCACTGTTGGATTTATCTACCACATTTGGAAACCTTATACATTAGATTAAATTTCTGATAATTCAGTTTTTCATGGGGGACCAAGATCTCTGATTACTATAATGTATGCTGTACCTTCTGAAGGAGGCATTGCAAGAGACCCTCTCTTAAAATAAGATCTCTCGTCTTTTAACTTATGATAGTTCTTAGACAAACAGAAAGAAGGAGGGAGGGAGTAGGGAAGGAAGCAAGGTTCCTGTGGGGAGGCGGTGCTTTCAATGCAATCTGTGTTATAAAAACTCTGGGCTATCATCTAAAGAATCCTTCAAATAGTACCTAATGTCATGGGAGTAACTCTCTGCCATACTACCTGATGGCATGGGAGTCACTCGCTACCATACTACCTGATGGCATGGGAGTCACTCTCTGCCATACTACCTGATGGCATGGGAGTCACTCTCTGCCATACTACCTGATGGCATGGGAGTCACTCGCTACCATACTACCTGATGGCATGGGAGTCACTCGCTACCATACTACCTGATGGCATGGGAGTCACTCTCTGCCATACTACCTGATGGCACAGGAGTCACTCTCTGCCATACTACCTGATGGCACAGGAGTCACTCTCTGCCATACTACCTGATGGCACGGGAGTCACTCTCTACCATACTACCTGATGGCACGGGAGTCACTCTCTGCCATAGAACCTGATGGCACGGGAGTCACTCTCTGCCATAGAACCTGATGGCACGGGAGTCACTCTCTACCATACTACCTGATGGCATGGGAGTCACTCTCTGCCATACTACCTGATGGCATGGGAGTCACTCTCTACAATACTACCTGATGGCATGGGAGTCACTCTCTGCCATACTACCTGATGGCATGGGAGTAATTCTCTGCCATACTACCTGATGGCATGGGAGTCACTCTCTACCATACTACCTGATGGCATGGGAGTCACTCTCTGCCATACTACCTGATGGCATGGGAGTCACTCTCTGCCATACTACCTGATGGCATGGGAGTCACTCTTTACCATACTACCTGATGGCATGGGAGTCACTCTCTGCCATACTACCTGATGGCACGGGAGTCACTCTCTGCCATACTACCTGATGGCATGGGAGTCACTCTCTGCCATACTACCTGATGGCATGGGAGTAATTCTCTGCCATACTACCTGATGGCATGGGAGTCACTCTCTACCATACTACCTGATGGCATGGGAGTAATTCTCTGCCATACTACCTGATGGCATGGGAGTCACTCTCTACCATACTACCTGATGGCATGGGAGTCACTCTCTGCCATACTACCTGATGGCACGGGAGTCACTCTCTGCCATACTACCTGATGGCATGGGAGTCACTCTCTGCCATACTACCTGATGGCATGGGAGTCACTCTCTGCCATAGAACCTGATGGCATGGGAGTCACTCTGCCATACTACCTGATGGCACGGGAGTCACTCTCTACCATACTACCTGATGGCACGGGAGTCACTCTGCCATACTACCTGATGGCACGGGAGTCACTCTCTGCCATACTACCTGATGGCACGGGAGTCACTCTCTGCCATACTACCTGATGGCACAGGATTCACTCTCTGCCATACTAACTGATGGCACGGGAGTCACTCTCTGCCATAGAACCTGATGGCATGGGAGTCACTCTCTGCCATACTACCTGATGGCACAGGAGTCACTCTCTGCCATACTACCTGATGGCATGGGAGTCACTCTCTGCCATACTACCTGATGGCATGGGAGTCACTCTCTGCTATACTACCTGATGGCACGGGAGTCACTCTCTGCCATACTACCTGATGGCACAGGATTCACTCTCTGCCATACTACCTGATGGCATGGGAGTCACTCTCTGCCATAGAACCTGATGGCACTGGAGTAACTCTCTGCCATACTACCTGATGGCATGGGAGTCACTCTCTGCCATACTACCTGATTGCACGGGAGTCACTCTCTGCCATACTACCTGATGGCATGGGAGTCACTCTGCCATACTACCTGATGGCACGGGAGTCACTCTCTGCCATACTACCTGATGGCATGGGAGTAATTCTCTGCCATACTACCTGATGGCATGGGAGTCACTCTCTGCCATACTACCTGATGGCACGGGAGTCACTCTCTGCCATACTACCTGATGGCACGGGAGTCACTCTCTTCCATACTACCTGATGGCATGGGAGTCACTCTCTGCCATAGAACCTGATGGCACGGGAGTAACTCTCTGCCATACTACCTGATGGCATGGGAGTCACTGCCATACTACCTGATGGCATGGGAGTCACTCTCTGCCATACTACCTGATGGCACGGGAGTCACTCTGCCATACTACCTGATGGCACGGGAGTCACTCTCTGCCATACTACCTGATGGCATGGGAGTCACTCTGCCATACTACCTGATGGCACGGGAGTCACTCTCTGCCATACTACCTGATGGCACGGGAGTCACTCTCTGCCATACTACCTGATGGCATGGGAATCACTCTCTGCCATACTACCTGTTGGCATGGGAGTCACTCTCTGCCATACTACCTGATGGCACGGGAGTCACTCTCTGCCATACTACCTGATGGCACGGGAGTCACTCTCTGCCATACTACCTGATGGCACGGGAGTCACTCTCTGCCATACTACCTGATGGCATGGGAGTCACTCTCTGCCATACTACCTGATTGCACGGGAGTCACTCTCTGCCATACTGAATGTGATGGCATGGGAGTCACTCTGCCATACTACCTAATGGCACGGGAGTCACTCTCTGCCATACTACCTGATGGCATGGGAGTATTTCTCTGCCATACTACCTGATGGCATGGGAGTCACTCTCTGCCATACTACCTGATGGCATGGGAGTAATTCTCTGCCATACTACCTGATGGCACGGGAGTCACTCTCTGCCATACTACCTGATGGCATGGGAGTAATTCTCTGCCATACTACCTGATGGCACGGGAGTCACTCTCTGCCATACTACCTGATGGCATGGGAGTAATTCTCTGCCATACACCCTGATGGCATGGGAATCACTCTCTGCCATACTACCTGATGGCATGGGAGTCACTCTCTGCCATACTACCTGATGGCATGGGAGTAATTCTCTGCCATACTACCTGATGGTATGGGAGTAATTCTCTGCCATACTACCTGATGGTATGGAAGTAATTCTCTGCCATACTGGCTGATGACAGAGTAATCTTCACATCTCACAACATCTCAGTATGCTATTTTACTAACTGCTGGAGAGACAAGCCAAGGGAAAAACAAACTTACATTTTCTCAGGAATGAACTGGTTGCACATATTGCCAAAGACGTAGACCAAGCCTGTTGCATACTCGTTCTGAGGAGAGAGATGTCATATATACATTAGTACTGAGTTTTCAATAGATGAGACTACCATGTAAACAGTAAATGGTGTTGTATGCACATTACTATGGCTTCAAACACATATATATTAAATAAAATGTCACCCCCAGTAAATCAACTCTTAAATATTTATAAGCACAACCTTGCAGTTAGACCTAATTACAGACATGATTTACAATGTAAGTGTGCCTCAGAAAGCACCATTTGACTTCTAAACTCTGAATTTTCTTGTAATGGGGAAAAACTTGGCACGAGAACAAAGTGAAAATGAAAAAGGAACATTTGTTAAAAGCGACAAAGTAATATCCTCTTTGCAGAATTGAAAGGAAGATCAATATTTACTAAAGCATAAACTGAGCAGGATGTGGATGAAGTTACCAGAAAAACACTAGAAATATGCAACATCACCATGGAGACAGGGGTATACTCAGTTAACTAGCATGTTCATTTAAATCCTTTTATGAGTGTCACGGGTAACATAATATTTGCCATGCATATTTAAAGCCTCGTAAATCCACTTTAAATCCTTTTATGAGTGTCACAGGTAACATGATATTTGCAATGTATATTTAAGGCCTTGTAAATCAACTTTAAATCCTTTTATGAGTGTCATAGGTAATATGATATTTGCCATGCATATTTAAAGCCTTGTAAATCCACTTTAAATCCTTTTATAAGTGTCACAGGTAACATGATATTTGCCATGTATATTTAAGGCCTTGTAAATCAACTTTAAATCCTTTTATGAGTGTCATAGGTAATATGATATTTGCCATGTATATTTAAAGCCTGGTAAATCCACTTTAAATCCTTTTATGGGTGTGACAGGTAATATAATATTTGCCATGCATATTTAAAGCCTTGTAAATCTGCCTTAAAGATAACTCAAGAAATACTATTGAAATGCATAAAATCAAGAAAAGTCAGTCATTTATGACATTTCTACATTTCTACAAAGGATAACAAGTTAACTAGAGGTATCATTGACATTCAACTACAAAGCTAAAAATTTTTAACATCAATTTGAAATATAGGGAGCTAAACAGGACAAGCAGCAACTCTTGACACTTGGAAGGACTTGTTTTCCAAAGCCAGCATCTAAACAAGAAACCGTACCTCAAGCATCCTAGATGAAGGAAGACTTTATTCTAGCTTCAGAGGATTCTGCTACCAATTGCATTTTAAATGTAAATCATACTAGTTAATTTGTGGATTTGTGCTTACATTTTATGTCACCAATAATTGTAATCATTTTTAGAAAGCTTTCCAGTTAATATTTATAGCAACATCACAGATTTCTTTATTGTAATGAGGGTGCTCATCAGTTTGCACTTTTTTCAATTAATGACAGCAATAACAAAAAAAACTTCCTGGTTAACAGCTCTGCTTACTGTATATCCTCCCTAATGGTTATAGACATTTGAATTTCAAAAACTTACAACTCACAAGATCATATCTGGCTCTAAAGAAAAGCCAACATGAGACTAATCAAGTTTAAGTTTAGTCTCTTCATCTCACAGTGTGTTATGCCAGACAAAGTACTAATAGAGCTGCTAAGATAAAGCTAAACGAGAGTTACTCGTATTTCCTACTCACCTGACCAAGACGGAAACAATTCTCAGAGAAGGCACTAACCACTGTCTTGTAACACACCTTGTTATGAACAGTCAGTTTCTTGGGCCTTGTCATGTATAAGGTGGCCATTTTGTCATCTTTGGCCACAACGCTTGCAATAAGCTGGACTGTTTTGATCATCAAACGTTGATGCTGATGAAAAATGTTGGATTAAGTAAGTGATAAAGTATCTAAACTTTCAAGGGTCCCCCTGTTAGACTTGGATAAGAACCCATCTGCATAATACACAGTGGAATACAGTGAACACAAAACTCAAATATAACGGTCGTCTGATAGTCTGAGACGACCAAAAATCACTTTGGACAACCTAAAACACTGCTTAGGTTGTCCGACAGGGGACTAGCATTTGTGAGTGTTCAACACTTCCAACAAAACTTGGAAAATCCCTATATTTTTAAATCAAAATCTGGCCTAAGAAAGTGTTAGTATCTATAGTTGGTATCCCCCCCACCCCCCCCCCCCCCCGGTTCATATTAGAAACAACATAAGAAATAAATTACACTTTGTTACTTTCCAAAACGAGGGGAAAATCCTACACTTAAGCTGTATCCACACCCCTTCGTATCTCTAACTTGCAGTTTCCATGGTTTGTTATTAGTAAAGAAAGAATGTGCATAATATGAGTTAACTCACTCATGCTTGAAGCATTGACATCCTGCAGTTTGGCCAATGTGAAAGTTTCTTTTTCTTTTCACAAACCCTTCCTCTAATAATTGCAACTGATCTCAAAGGCATTCTAACCCAAACATCAGAGTCAGAGAGATGACCATACCTCTAAATGACATGGGGCTAGTGACTTGGAACTGTTCAGGACCAGCTGGTACAGCAATACCTTTTCAGATGATTGGTTGACTTGACAAGAAATGTTGCAATGTTAACAACACCTGATCTCATAAGTGAGGGTGATATTTCAAATTGAGTAATCACTATACCAACAGAAATCTGGATTAATGCTGTTTTTCATGTCAGAGTTACTACAACAGCTTCAGCACAGGAACTAGTCACAATTGTGACTCCATCCAACCCTCTTCTCCCATCCTCTTTCCCCCAGGTGATTGAAATATTTAGGGCATACAACTCTGATAGTCCTTTTACAAAACAACAAACTAACTACTTGAAAGAAATCTACTGAGAATACAAAATAGCTAGTTTAAGAGAACACAGAACATTACTAATGATTAATTTAGCATCATTTGTTTCATTATTAAAAAGCCATCATCCTCTTTGATATATTTTAAGTTACCTCTGAAACCTCTGTAATTTGTCTGAGGATATCGTCCCGTTTCTGGAGGTCTTTCTCATCCCTGAGGGCCATATGCAGCTTTGTCATTTGGATCTCACGAGATGGGATGACAGAAAACTGGAAAGAAAATATTGACATTATTAATGTTGGTCATGATGAATTGCACCAACATAATACCGAGTCTCCTCATTCAATCTATACACTACCAGCAAAAGGTATTATCTGAATATCAAGACATATTGCATAAAAATATTCATTTTCTAACATACAGCCATGTGACCTACTAAGACTATTTGGTGGTCTTTCATGCTAGTAGAGAGATATTGTGTAACCTTATCAGACTATGTGTGGTCTTTCTTTATAGTGTAGAGACATTGCTTCACCTAATCAGACCATTTGTGGTCTTTGTAGTATGTAGACATTTTATATCCTGCTCAAACTATTTGGTGGTCTTTCATTCTAGTAGAGAGATATTGTGTAACCTTATCAGACTATGTGTGGTCTTTCTTTATAGTGTAGAGACATTGCTTCACCTAATCAGACTATTTGTGGTCTTTGTAGTATGTAGACATTTTATATCCTGCTCAAACTATTTGGTGGTCTTTCATTCTAGTAGAGAGATATTGTGTAACCTTATCAGACTATGTGTGGTCTTTCTTTATAGTGTAGAGACATTGCTTCACCTAATCAGACCATTTGTGGTCTTTGTAGTATGTAGACATTTTATATCCTGCTTAAACTATTTGGTGGTCTTTCATTCTAGTAGAGAGATATTGTGTAACCTTATCAGACTATGTGTGGTCTTTCTTTATAGTGTAGAGACATTGCTTCACCTAAACAGACTATTTGTGGTCTTTGTAGTATGTAGACAGTTTACACCCTGCTCAAACTATTTGCAGGCTTTCATTCTAGCAGAGAGATATTGTGTAACCTTATCAGACTATGTGTGGTCTTTCTTTCTAGTGTACAGACATTATGTAATGTTATCAGACTTTTTGTGGTCTTTCCATTGTGAAGACATTTTACACCCTGCTTTAACTATTTGCAGTCTTTCATTCTAGCAGAGAGACATTGTGTAACCTACAGACTATTTGTGATCAATGCAATAAGCATACAGACGTATGGTGTATCACCACATGAGAAAGCTTATTAAGACAAACGTAATCGTCCTCTAAAGATTGAATAACTCTTACCGAATCATGAGACCGGGGACCCTTACTTTCCTTCTTGACTGGTCCAGATGAGCTGCTACCTCCTTGGAAGTCAATCAGAGACTCAGTTTGGAAGTCCATATTTCCATATTCAGATACATGACTCTCCTGAGTTTCCTGCTTCACAAGTTTAAACTGCTGATCCAAAGTCTCTGTGGACAGATCTTCCTACAAAAACAAAAACATTAATCCAATTATATCAAACCAACGACACCACAAACAAGTAACATTGTGACTTTAAATACTGATATAGTATCTGGTGTTCAACAATGAGTGCAATGTGGTGTTCAGCGATGAGTACAATATGGTGTTCAACAATGAGTACAATGTGGTGTTCAATGATGAATACAATGTGGTGTTCAACAAGGAGTACAATGTGGTGTTCAACAAGGAGTACAATGTGGTGTTCAACAATGAGTACAGTACAATGTGGTGTTCAACAAGGAGTACAAAGTGGTGTTCAACAATGAGTACAATGTGGTGTTCAACGATGAGTGTAATGTGGTGTTCAACAATGGACATCACTATTTCACAATAAGGGTTGATTGATGTAGCCTCTACTTACTGTCCAACTAATCTATAAATAGATCCGACCTCCTGGAAATTAAACATACTGTTAAAGAACATTGAAAATGACCAACACTGACAGCAACAGCAGTGTTCAGTCTTAATGGTCTGCTATGGGCCAGCCCCACAGTAGAATAAATAAGTAAGGAGGACGGTCTGTTTGGGTCTTTCTCTCAATTCTGTTCCATCAATATACAGTCAATTCTGCATTGCTCAAATGCACTTAGGTACCCTGTCCAATAAAAAGCTGCAGCAGTTGCAAAATCCCAGTAAGGCTGTAGTAAGGCTGCAGTAAGGCTGCAACAAGGCTGCATTAAGGCTGTAGCAATGCTGCAGCAAGACTGCAGTAAGGCTGAATAAATATCACAAGACCAGCCGTGAATATTGTGTGTAACAGCAGTCCCTTCAAGCTCCTGCTACTGCCACTGTGTCTACATCATTGCTGCCTGTTATCAAGTCTATAGCCAGAGAATACAACTCACCATGAAGTACCAAATTATGCCCTACAAATAGAACACTGTGATGCATGCTGAAGCTAACATTGCACCTGAATACTATCGTGCTATTGAACACTGTGTTGTGCCTATAGGTTTTGAAATATTCTTCTGTACGGGGTAATCAAATGATATATTCGGAAATTGTAGTGTTTAGTTCCAGACACATTCTACAATTAAAGAGACATATTAAGTTTAGTGCAGATTTGATGGCACCTCACTCTTATGATGGATCATATTGTGAGAGACATATCATACATTTGATCTGAACATTTCCCATCAACCATTTCCTTGTGCCATTTCACTGAAATGTGAGCAAACTAACAATAACACATTAAATGTTCAGGAACTAATTAAAAGTCTGAGATCTTTAGACCTTCTTGTTTGAAATTTTCCAACTCAACTAAATTCTTGAGTATGATCAGACTCTCAACAATCTTTCACTTGTTATATTTTGCTTTTTAAAATTACAGATAAATAAGTTTCTTCCATCAAAGTTTCAATATTTATTAGCATAAGCTATTTCCTATGGGTATTGCTAAATAGATCGCATGTAGTCTAAACATTACTCTAGTTTAAAGAGGATACTGTACAATAGCTCTTATGTAAACTATGCATCCCTCTACACTCAATAGGATATTGTATGATAGACCTTATGCAATCTATACATCTCTATAGACCAGGGATGTATATAACACTCAATGTCATCAACTTACTGCATCTGAATCTTCCATCCAATGAATGCTGTACTCATCCCCAAGGCATGGCATCCCAGTAACATTGCAGTAAAACCCATAAGATGACTCATCAGGGTCAGCCGCAGTGGTAGCATAAATGTTAGTATCAGTTGGAAGGTCAACAAACATTGACCCAGACTCACAGGCTTCCAGGTAAAACACCAACTGCAGAACACAGGAAAGTAAATATTATATGCACCCTCTGTCTGATGTAAACATCAAGTTAAATGAATCTGGAGAAACTATCACACAGTAAATACGCGCGTATCATGCATGGAGGGTCATGTGATGTGTTCCAGGGTGTACTAATATATTACTCTCCCATTACACATGATCATTTCACCCAACTAGTACGTAAATGTGTATGCGTGCTTAGAGCAGCAGACGACACCCGTTACTTAGCAATAATCGTGCCTGTAGCCTAACGTGATAGCTATATTCCCGTCGAGCAGCTTTAGGCTCTGTTCTATGGAGAATTCCGTGGCTGCACTGAACTAAACATTTCCCCACAGCAACACGTCCAGTTCAACAATCCTTTTCGACAAAATATCGTTCTTGAATACAATTCAGACATCGTCATCGACATTTCCCGCTGCAAGCCCAATGTATCTGTACTTGTTCTGTGCCAGCATGTCTAACGTTAGCATATTAGCTATGAAGTACCAGCACCTTCTTACGCCGTTAGTTCCCATGTCCGATCCATCTTGGTGCAAATCTTTTACGAAGTCACTAACACTATTCTCGAACTGCTACAGAGAAATATCAGTTTGGTACCACCCTGGAACACATCACATGACCCTCCATGCATGGTACGCACGCCCAATTGACATGAATCCTCCAGATTTCTTAAACTCGTTGGATGTAAATGAGTTATCATGAACAAATATTGACCCAGACTCACAGGCTTCCAAGTAAAATACCAACTGCAGAACACAGAAAAATAAATATTACATGCACCCTCTGTCTGATGTGAATGAGTTATCATGAACAAACATTGACCCAGATTCACAGGCTTCCAAGTAAAACACCAACTGCAGAACACAGAAAAGTAAATTTTATATGAACCCTCTGTCAGATGTTAATGAGTTATTTACAAGTCATGCAGTTCCACCATAGAAATATCATCCATGCAGCAATCGGTAGTCGCAACTTCATAAAACAACAGCAAAGACAAGATCACATTTAATTGGTGTGTTTTCATACAATTACAATGAGATAAGTACATAATAATCAACTACCCTGTTAACCAAGGATCCAGTTTTTATACAACCTGTATGAATTTATTTAACCTACAATGATTGGCTGACTTCTAAAAAGTCCAAAATAATATGCAAGAGTTTCAAAAATCGGTGCTTTTAAAAGACTTCCAATCTATTCTTTTAAAGTGATTCTTTAATTCCATTGTTTTCTCCAGCCCATTCAAATCAATTATTCAAATCAAATCTTCAAATCAGGTATTCAATTACCCTAATCTGCACCAATCCTAATCTTCAGTAATCCTCACCAATCCTAAACCTTCATATCCACTTTTTCAAATCCAAATCTTTAAATCTGATACTTTTAACCCCAGTCCTAATAATTATGAACTATGTTAAACTATCAATTACATATTCACTCAGGTTTCCTAAAGTCTTCTGAAGTTACATAAAGATTTGTAACTTGAGCTTGTTACGAATTCACTTGGCTAATCCCTTTGCAGGTGTGAGTGCATCTTTGATTTAAAGTAGATAATCAAATTCACAATACTAATTGCAACATTGAGACATTCACTGAATATGAAGTACATGGTTTGATTTGCTTACCTTTCCATACATTTCATTGTCATGCATTGTATGCAATGCTGCTAGCAGATCTGTACTGTACAGCTGTATAGAGAATGCATTAGAGAGTTTGATAGAATTTCACCGACACAACAGAACTGACGGATGGACGGACTAACGGATGGCTAACAGGCCATAGCCCAGTTGATCTAGGAATTCCTTAACACCATAATTAAAGACATACCCAAATGACTGTTTCAAAAGATTGATGATATACCAGTATAAAGAACACATCTATGTGACTGATTGGAAATATTGATGATATACCAGCATAAATAACCCATCTACATAACTGCTAGGAAATATTGATGATATACCAGCATAAAGAACACATCTACATGACTGCTAGGAAATATTGATGATATACCAGCATAAAGAACACATCTACAAGACAGCTCGGAATTATTGATAATAATAACAGCATAAAAGAACACATCTCACATCTACATGACTGCTTGGAAATATTGATGATATACCAGCATACAGAACACATGACTACTTGGAAATATTGATGATATACCAGTATAAAGAACCCATCTACATGACTGCTTGGAAATATTGATGATATACCAGCATAAAGAACACATCTACATGACTACTTGGAAATATTGATGATATACCAGCATAAAGAACACATCTACATGACTACTTGGAAATATTGATCATATACCAGTATAAAGAACCCATCTACATGACTGCTTGGAAATATTGATGATATACCAGCATAAAGATGTGACAGAGCATATTTGTTTTATGTCACTTTGAACACAAACAGCTCCTAAAAGAAAGAGATTGTGACACTATTAAAGTTCACTCATTGTTTGCACAATAATGAAGGTTTTCATTAAACCTGTCTTTAGATGGACAGCACAGCTAAACCTAGGGATATTTACCTCTGAGGAAGGGAATGCAATCAGGTCTGTGGCCCCATGATCAGCAAAGTAAACAAAGACATGGTCATCAGAATCACTAAAGAAAAAACAAAACAGGCGGAAAAATGTATCTTTCATAGCACAAATGGATATACATACATGTAGTGACACACTATTAACTCCAGACTCACACAAGATGCTGACTGCATTAAAAGGATCAGGTGACATGATGTGAGTGTAAGTTAACAGCTATGTCAGGAGAATCATATGATATGATATGATTGTATGTATAACAGTAGGCAATGTTAGGAGAATCATGTGATATGATATGATTGTATGTATAACAGTAGGCAATGTCAGGAGAATCATATGATATGATATGATTGTATGTATAACAGTAGGCAATGTTAGGAGAATCATGTGATATGATATGATTGTATGTATAACAGTAGGCAATGTCAGGAGAATCATATGATATGATATGATTGTATGTATAACAGTAGGCAATGTTAGGAGAATCATGTGATATGATATGATTGTTTGTATAACAGTAGGCAATGTTAGGAGAATCATGTGATATGATATGATTGTTTGTATAACAGTAGGCAATGTTAGGAGAATCATGTGATATGATATGATTGTGTATAACAGCAGACATTAGGCCCTTTGGGGGACAATTACTTCAATATCTGGAGTTTGTCAACTTGCAGGAGCAGAGCACATAAACATATGTAACAGTACACTTGCAGCACAACTATATATATACACAGGCGCGTATCCAGGATTTTGTAACCCGGGGGGCGCGAATTACTATCTAAGCGGAGCGCCACCATCGGTTGGCGCGCAGCGTACAAGAAAATTTCTTGTTTTGATACCACCTAGATCACCGGAAACGGCACTTTTCGGGCTTGAAATGACCAACCAGATGTACACTTTTTGCCTAAGAACCAAGTATTTCCTAATAGTTTTTTTTTCATCCATAAACTTTTTGAAGATTATCAACCCGGCACACATCATGTTCGACCTGATCGCATCTCCTGTGGGTCATTGCTTTTGTAGGTGATTCTACGTCGCGGCCCACAATACCCGTCAGCCCCACTTTTCAAGGTTTTAAGCCTATTATTTGTTCAGAAATTTTGGAAAATTCAGACACAGTTAATTTATTGGTGTCGAAATATTGAAACCTGTTATAACGGCTATTATAAAACTTGGTTGAAGGAAATGAAAAAAATAGCAGATATTTCCGAAACCGAACACTACACACAAAGACGTAGGAGGCGCGGCGGGGGGTGCAGCCCCTAATTCGCCATTACTAATGTAAAAAAAGAGTTTTGACATAATTGGACCTCCATGCTTTTTATACATCTACATAAGACATTTGGTTGTTTTCATTAACATCCCGTGGTATACTGCGCAATTTCAACGGACCGTACGGCACACGATGGCATGCGATGTAATAAACTATGCTTGCTGATATGATATTGACATTAACATGTTGAACGCGCGCTTCGCGCGCGAAAATTTTTGGTTATCTTTTTTCAGGCAAGTCGGACAGTTTTGAGGCTTTTCATCCTGGAACGCCATTTTCATGCTCACTGATATGATGTGATATCTGCTCTTAGCTTTACAAATTCGAACAGGCGCGTAGCGAGGAATTTGCCAAGGGAGGGCCGAAGCCTGTAGGCAAATTATCTAGGCGTAGCGCCACCATAGGTTGGCGCGAAGCGTACAAGAAAATTTTGGCCGAAAATGCCTCCCAGATCACTGGAAATGACACTTCCCAGGCCTTGTAAGTTGCATCCAAGCACTTTCTATTTTGAAATTACTAGCGATATCATTAAAAAAATATATACTGAATGGGGGGGGGGCGGGCGGTCGACCCCATCCCAAAATGCGTCATGTTCCCCGACGACACGGTCGGGTTCGAGACCAGCCACAGTTGGTTTCATAGCACAATTCTACAATTGTTTAAGGCGTATATACACACACACGCGTTATGATATACCATATATAGTATAAATATAGATCATGAGTGAGAGAGGAAAATGGAAACGTCAAAACTCCTTCCTTTTCTCCTTTTTCTCTCTTTCTTCTTTTTCTTTCCCTTCCTTCCTCCTCCTCCTCCTCCTCCTCCTCCTCCTCCTCCTCCTCTTTTTTCCTTTCTTCTTCTCTTTTTTTTCTCTCCTCTTTTTCTTACCCGGGGGGCGCGCGCCCCCAACGCCCCCCCCCTGGATACGCACCTGATACAAGCAGTAGACGGTATCAGGAGAATCAGACTGGAACTAATAATAAGAGCACGAGTAAGAGAAGGCTTGTAACTCAAGTAAGCAAGAGTGTCTTACCTTTCTAAAGTTCTAAACAACTAATCAACTGTTTTAAGTAATTAGGGGTCATTATACCTATTGCATTAAGCAGGACAATGAAATCTATCTCACTCAACATCATGTAGAGGTTAAGCAGAAGAACATGGTTAACTCAAATGGTTTCATTTCTGGTTTCATATGGTTATGCAGGAGAGTATCTTAAGAGCAAGGGAGTTCCTGATAGAGTACGAGTGTATATTAAGAGCTAGTGAGAGTTAGGAGTATCAACTAGCACAGGCTGAGTATGTAATTAATACACACGTCTATAGTTTAGAATCTAACAGGTTTCCTCTTTCACAATGTTCAATGAGAACAATTGCTTAATCAAGCAGTATTGTCTTCACAGCTGTGAATGGCTTTATAAACAATGACTAAATACACAAACAAATGATAGCATTTGTCACTTCTTTAATAAGGTGATAAGGTTAGTTCATAATGTGCTCAGTTTTATGTCTTTTATCTCTTCAAACATGATTTTCAGGCATGAGTTGAGAAGATAAAGCATTAAGATTTGTATATATGTGAGAAAACAGTACTGTAGCTGCAGATAAGGTAGCATTGTGAAACTGAAAGGGACATCTCTGGAATAGTGTAATTACAGAGAATCAAAGAGTACACTGGTCATTCTGTTATGACCAGTCTAGCGTAATTACAAAGAGTGCACTGGTCATTCCGTTACATGGAATAGCGTAATTACATAGAGTACACTGGTCCTTCTGTTACCAGTCTAGTGTAATTACAAAGAGTACACTGGTCATTCCATTACCAGTCTAGCATAATTACAAAGAGTACACTGGTCATTCTGTTACCTGGAATAGCATAATTACAAAGAGTACACTGGTCATTCTGTTACCTTTGAAGAACTTTGCCAGTTGTGGCTGAGCTGTTTCCAGTCAAGACTGCTAGGAAATTCTCTGGAGTGACATCATCACCAACATAGTCATGTGGTACTCCACTATACACATCAGGACCATCAGGTTTGTTAATGATCACTCCAGGAGTAGGGTTTCTAAAGAAATGTAATTCAAACAAACAAATATTAATGATGCTTCTTTAGATTTAGAATATCATATAAATACACACTCAATATGGTGTAAGAAGTCATCTTAAAGTACAGACCACCAGGCACCTCACCCTCCTCCTCCCTACCTACCTCATTCCCCCTCCCCCTGCCCCACCAACACCTACCTTTTCACAAATTTAGCAGTATCAAGGACTTTTTTTTACATACTACAGTCCACCAGGGACTTCTTAATCCTTATAAAATGCACAACAAGAGGAACATAATACTCCTACAATGCATACGGTACATGTGTTTAATATGTACAGAAAAACACAAAGGTACTTCCTAACAAATACAGACACAAAGGACCAGAGTGGAATAAGAGTGATCCAAAGATCTGTTCTCTAAGCAGCAGGGAACGAGGGCGCAGTGCTAAAACGTTTCCAAATGTGTAGTTAGGTACTGTAGATAGGAAAGTGCAATTGTGGAGTGGGAGACAGGTAAGAGAGGAGCGAAGTATATCAACACAGGAGAGGTAGCATGACGAGTTAGTCAGTAATTAATCACTAACCTCATCAGCTTTTTATGTCATTTAATGTGACTTACTCAGGGTCATTGGCTATATCATCATACATGAATACAATGATTCTCTCATCTGGGATCCCATTCTTGGACAGGATCTGATAAGCATGGCAAATATCCGCCTAACCATGGAAAAAAAAGAGAGATTACAACTGTTAGATTTATCAATCTACGTATTAGCTTTTTCTTTCGTATCATGAAACATATTTCAGATAGGAAACAGCTGAAATAAGAAGTAAATTACAGAGCACAAAATAATGCAGTACATTTGTACTGAAAGGTAAAATGACAAGAATGATCACAATTTTCCTGAAAGACATTCCCTTCAATAGCTAAGCAGTATGTAAATGTATTTTGCATTTAATAGAAGCATCTCTCGTACCAAGGCATACGGTTTAAAAGTCCTATGAAGGACATGTAGGGTCTAAAAGATCAAAGTCTTTACACAATAGTAAGTACAAGTTTAAAAATTAGTTTGAAATGCTCATTCACAATCTTACCACATTAAACCATAATTTCATTCCTTTGAGAGATATTGATTGCGGGAAGTAGAATCAGAATATTGGTAATCCTTTGTTTGTGCTCCTTCCTTAATATTGGGATATAATTTATAGCAATTTTAAATGAAAACCGTATGAGACAGCAAGTGTTCTGACCTGGAATTCCTTTAGTACATCTATATTGTACAAAGGGAGGGATAGTTACAGTGCAACAAGTTCATTCAACTTGTTAAAGCATATCCATTACCCTCATCTAAAGTAGATCAATTAATGGCTTTGTTTGTTATTTTGGAAATTCTGTTTTCGCTTTCAATTTTTATACATTCGTTTTTATAATCGTTATCGTTTTTGGCACCCTGTGTACCTCAGTTGTACGCTTAAGAAACAAAAACTGAATTATTTAGATCATGGCAGGTCCAAGGGTGATATGAGTAATTCTGGATAATCCACTTTTTAATTGGCTGTAATGTTACTATACATAGTTAAATGGCACACATACTGTATAGCACAATGCATATCATGGAAAAAACGATAAAAAAAATTGTTTAAAGTCACAAACGATATGCTTTGCTGCTCTGTAATATTGCTACTGTACCTGAACAGGAATGTAAAACAAATAAACCAAATCTACTTTTAATTCTTTGACAATGATGCTTGTTTACAGGACTGAACGATGAGTAATTTGGTATGAGAGAGTAATAATTAATAATAAGAATGATGTCAGAGGTATCTGAGATATCATTTGCTGTGTCATTACTCATAATTAGTATATGGGAAAATCATTGGGCTTAACTACTGTAACCTTTATGAGAGTCTATATACTGTCGTGGCTTTATGTAAATACCTTTATCTGCATTCTTTGTTACAATTTAAACACAATGGGTGCTATTGGGGACAGCTGATAAGATAAAGACCAAACCTAAACAAGGGTTATATACATGGTATTTATACTTAGTAATATCATGTGCTACAGAAATTACAAAAACTTCTCCTAAGAGCTGCATGGTAATTCAAATATAAAAGAATCCAAGCAGGCCTTTGTTTGTGTGCAGGTTTCTATCGCTAGTTCCAGCTGGAGGTTAGAGAAATGAAGTTTGACACAAAGTAAAAAACCCCTGGAAGTGAAAGATTCTATCCTGCATGTTTTGTGCTGTTTTTTATCACTATCAACTATACATAATATAAAAACATGCATAGGCTGTGACATATGAATCTGAAAGCTAGGCAATAAATTACAGATCATCATCCTTGTTTTACATTCCTAAGTTTACTTTGCTTTCATTTACATTTCTAACATCCTGTTTGAAGAGTCATATGACAATTACTTTCAGAGGAAACTGAAGTCTGTAATCCATAAGTATTGAAAATTTCAAATCATTCGAATAGAATGCCTGAGACTCACCAATAGAATTGGATTGGACTACCTACAGTAATGTACAGTATCCCATACAACAGTACATCAGCCCCTCAGGATCAATAGAAACGTCCCATACTGTAGAAGCACTAAATGTATCAATAAATCAGCCCAGGCTCAAATGAAGTTCTTTGCACACAAAGCATTTAAAGAAAGGTCATTTTTCAGAGATGCAATTTTTTTTGCAAAGAATGAATTTACAGAGCTGTAAAATTAAATCATGAAAACAGTCTTGTATAATGCAGTCTAGTACTACACAACAAAGGTATTTATTTTTCCAAAACAAAAAGGTGTGATATTGTCGTTTAATGCAGCAAGGTGCCATTTCCTTACAAAATAATGTAACAGGAAATAACAATATATTTAATATGGTCTAGCCACAGTGACTCTGCATATTCATTACACTCTACCTAGTCATGCTCATGATGTAATCACTTCCCTCCAACCTATTGTTCAATCGAAAAACATCTCACATGACTCTTCAGCCAGAATATATCAATACAGTACTTTTAACCTGTATTGAACTTTTAATTAAACAGCTGACTCTTTTTGTCATAGTTGGGGTAACCTACTTAATCTGGTTCATAAAGGATACATACATACACACTTTTCTGTACCTCTACTATTGTTCCATCTCCCAAAGCTTCCTAAAAAAGCCTCCAATGTTGAAACCTATTGTTATGTGAATTAATCTCACCATATTTAGACTTGCCCAAGTCTTCCACTTTGTCACAAACATGGCTATAGGCTCCCTGAACAGTTTTAGTAGACCACAATTCCTATCAAATTTTGGGCACTGCATCTTGCTATACAATTATCATTTGTGTTCTCAGTCAATCTTACTAAGTATGACATTTTGTGATACAATAAATGATTTAAGGAGTTTCCACTCTTTTTTCTTTTCTTTTGTCACTTTCATATTTAATTTTACTGACTTATTTATATATCAAGTCATGAAAATATCAAGTCATCATTTAAGACATGTAAGTCTTTTTTTTTGACCAATTGAAAATGTTCAAAACTGAAGCAAGCATTTGGAGCAGAGTAACCTCAGGTAATATCAATGAAGCATTAACCTCACAGTAATTGCCAGCATACTATTTTTAGCACTCACATGATACAGGTACACAGTATGTCAAATACAGTTCACAGGATTACAGGTTTATTACGCAACACAAATACTCTGCAGATTATTTAATAACCAGCTTGAATTATACTAGTATCAGCTCCTAGTTGTATATTTTACTTCAATTTAACAGACCAAGTGACATATAGAAATATGTTTTGATAATTTCAATTTCAAAACTAATAGTTAACAAAACAGTTCATGCTGTAGGTCTCAGAAATTGTCAAAAACACTACATTTGATCTCATAGTCGTGGTGGTGGCATACTCCTATTAGAGTTTATATCAATCCGCCAGAGTTGTCTCCTTCAGGAAAAGTGCCACAAAGCAGCATCATTTTTGATATGGCATTTTGTGGCAGCAAGTGGAAGATCATGAATTGAAATACATGTGGTGCAAAAAGTGGGTCAATTAAGGCAATTTTACCCCTTTAAGCCTCCCAGGAGCAGCATACAAAAATTGTGGCTACCGAGTAAAAGGGTTTGTTGACTTTGACAGGCTCTTGTATGCTCATAAATCTGCATGGTCATGATACAGAAAATTGATGGTGCCATGAATGGCAAACTTGTCAGCTATCCAGGGATGGGTAGTGTTCAGCTAGTGAGAACTCTTATGTAGACTTAGAGACCATGTTACTTTTATGATAAAGTGTGTACATCAATGGGGCTAAAAAGGTGTATGCTTCCTCTTGATATCACAGGAGGCTGTTGCACCAGCCCTGTTAAAATGAACCTGCTGCACAATACATTAAATGTATGTGAATATATATGAGAACTTGAGGAAAACAGTGTTGCTACAGTATGCACAGTAGCCAAAAAAAAGCAAAGAATGAGGAAATAAGCATTTTGACTTGGTTACAATTGGTACTTTACAAATGGTGAAATTTTTCATCAGAGAACCCTTTTGTTATATCATACGATAGTCCCTTGTATAGTTAAAGGTTTCATGGTAACACATTACCACATCCACAACATGTAAGCACTGTACTGTCTAAGAAACATACAAGTTGATCACAGTGAAAAGACAGCCAGACTAATTTACTAATAACAAAGAAATTTACAGGGAGTAGATTTCCTCTCATTCAAAGCAAAAAATGCAACTGGGCTATCACTATGCTGACAATATAGCCTTGAAGGACATTTAGAAATACAGCAAGAACCTACATCACGATTGCTACATTGCTTACAATCCTAAAAGACAGAACTTGTGACCCTATACTTCTGCAGACATACAATAAAAATCAAGAATTGAAGTAATCACAAAGATCTCCTTTCCTTTATTGCAGCTAGTGTAGCGTGAATACAATCAGGCACACAAGAAAGAACGGTCCCTATAAACAAACAATATAAAAGTCACAAGACTGCAACAGCCTACTGTAATGCTATAAAGGGGTTGTAAACTCAAGTCATATGATCGACTGCTATAAATAGAATGATGTCATATCCTGTATTCCAACTACTACTATAGACCACCTATATGCTAGTGACATTGCATAAACATCATCAGTAGGTTCAGTTCTTCCATATGTGTTAGTTCTGCCAATAATTTTTGCAGATTGAGGGATGAAACTTTTTATACAGCATTAATACAATTTGGATGCAAACAACCTATTTAAAAAGCTACACCCTTGAACATAACATCCTTTATTACTCTATATTATTACAGTGTGATGTTTCTGTAATATAGCAGCTTTCAGAAGTTACCAGTTTTAACAAAACTGGTTTCATGTTGACATGTTTGAGACTGTTGTTTGTTTACATTTCAAATGAAAACTACAACAATTAACCTGCTAATCATACCAGAGTAAAGGGGGGTGGGAACTGCCAGGTTGGGAATTATCTGGGTAGGAATTGTCCGGGGGTACTCGTCCAGGGGGAGATGTCTGGCCGGTAATGGTCCAGGGGTGAATTGCCGGTCACCCGCAGGAAACCCCACCTCCAACCTCCCAAAATGAAACACAAATGCTTTTTTACGTTTTATTTCTGAATACAATCGTCAAATAACGAATTCACAAATATGGAAATAATATACTGTATACAATCATGAAGAAGGCATGATATTGCATTACATGGGTGGGTGGGTGTCTTATAGTCGAAAATTAGTTAATTGATAAATACAAACTTTTTGATTATCCGGACTACCTTTGGTTCTGACCAGTTCGAATAATTGGGGTTTTAAGTACTGTACTTGTAAATGTTACATCCTGGATTCATCAGAGTAACACAATAGTTAACATCCATTGCAAAACAAGTAAATGTGCTTTCCCTGATTAATAATTCCACTGTTCCACTCCATCCAAGTGGTTGTACTGAGATATTTATGTCATCTTTACACAGTAGAATGTTAATAAATTGACCTGACTGCCATCCTTACCTGATGTCTGTAGTTGTACCAGCTATTTGAACCAGCTACAAGTACAGCCCAATGTTGTTCCCCTTCATTCCTTTTCACACCCAGGACTAGACTGCACGCAGTCAGAACAGCCAACAGTACCAACACTGCAATGACAGATTTATGAAAATACAAAACTATCATCTGTACAAAAGTTCCTTCACTTGATGGGGACAAAAACTTAAAATTAAAATATTCCTCAAACATACACAGCTCAGTTACAGAATTTGCGCCTGGACAACTGTAGAAAGTTAATCAAATAATTCCAGAATACCTAAATCAATTTTGATTTACCTTCTTATAACAATTTTTTATGTAAAATGCCTGTAAAATGATTAATTTAATTATTCTGTATAGTTCTATTTAAATACAGTACCTGTAGTTGATGTCAAATGGATCACCAGGAACAAGATTTGTAATGTGATATTTAATAAAGGAAGAAGCCTGGACACCCATGGTCAGGTATCTTACATGTATCATACTATAAAATGGGAATTAAATCTTTATTGGCTGTAAAATTTAGCAAACAATTGTTATATTTTAGTGTAAAACAGTGTATTAAGAATAAGTAGCCTACAATATATGCTCTTATCGGACAAACTAACAACAATCCACACAGGTCTTCACAAACCTTTAGATTTAACAGCAGCACAAACTTAACTGGACAATTATGTAGACTTCAATATAGGTAGTACTAGTAGACTATATAGTGAAAAGCCTGACCATTATTGCTCAACTGCCATGACGAATCCATAGACAAATAGACACTACAAGATACAGAGGCTAAAAAAGATAGTATCAAACTATGTAAACAACTATCAGGGAGGTCAAGTTAGCAGGAATGAAAAATGTCATCAAGCCAATAGGATGCTTTGTATGCCTTGACTATAATGGTACATTGTTCTTCTGAAATTATGAAAACGATATACTTTCATGCAAAAACTAAGACTGTTTCAGAATTTGTCCTCCCTTGTCTTATGGGAGCCTTGTATGTACAGTAGTTCACAGCGCAGTAGGCTGAAGATGTTTGGGAATGTTGTTAAATCTGCTCCACTGTAAACATACTTGCAGAAAATCACTCACAGATTACTGATACAAATAACTTTATAAATTTATTAATTTGCAAAAGATATGTGCACAATATTTTATATGTGCATTAGACTAGGTAATTAAAACAGCATTCCTTGACCATTCAGAGGATTGTTTGCAAATTACTAATGGCAGATGTTGAAATCTAAACAATGGAGCTTTACATACATGTATCCATAATAACAGCCGGCCTAACTTTAGAATCCGTACCATATGAATGGGAAAGCTTACTTCGAATCGGCAGAATAAGGTTAGGGGTTAGAAAGTAGGGTTAAGGAGTAGGGTTAGGGGTTAGGAATTAGGGTTAGGTTGTAGGGAATATGGTTAGGGGTTAGGGAGTAAGGTCGATTGGTACGGATTCTAAATTAGTACCTAACAGCCTGCTAGCCTAACCTAAATATTTCTATATGAAATTAATACATAAAACCTTTTGCATTTAGAAAAGTAACTAGAGTACTAGAAGGTCCTACTGTATCTATACCTTATGTAGTAAAGACAACTTGCTTATACTTTTATAGTGGCGAAACCGATGAAAAAGATGAACAAACGCCTGTGCGTGCGATAGCCTAGTATTACATAAAATATGTATCTAAAAAGGTGAGAAATGCTCGTATTGTCCTACGCCTACACTTCGCATACAACGAAGGATCTAACAGAGGTCATTATCAAACTAGGAAAACAACAGTGCTTGGAAACATTGTTTTGTACTTTAGTTGTTCGAGACTTCTTATATTTCTACCTCAAAGTTGTAGCTCTATCAGTCTAGAACGTTGTGAATATTCACAGGAAAATAGAGAGTGAATACTACTACGAGCAGAGTACGCACTCTAAACTCAAAGAAATGAAGAAATTTTGACAAACCTTTCGCCATATTTCTTGCAAGAGGAGAATTTGAATACTCTTTTGCTGTTTACTGAACTCGGAATGCCTGTTGAAAGTGAATTGCAAAATTTTGTAAACAGCTACGAACTCGACGAAGTTGACTGACCAAAGAGTGATAACAAGGAAGCTAAACATTTGCTAGAATTCGTCAGTAGTCTCCCAAATGAATCTGCTATGTCATTTCCTAGTCTCCAACGATCTTCCTATGCTAGCAACTGAGATAGTGGAATCAATTTAAGAACAGGAATAGACATGAATTCCGAATATGTTCAATATTATCATGTGTGGGATATGGTGTGAGTGATAGAAATTGGCGTAACCAGCCTTTTCAATCTACGGGGCGCGGGGTGGGGGGGGGGTGAGGGGAGCACAAAGAGTTCGAGTGTAGCGGCAAGCTTCACACGCGACCATGCAGTTCGGTCATTTTAGGTACTTTTGCAATGCCCCCATTCACAAACACTTGAAACCATGGTAACGGTACTGTTATGTTATGAATGTTTCTTTACCGAAATTGAACAGCTTATTCATTTCATTTGTATTTCATTATATATTTGATCCAATCACAAGAACAGTATACAAACAACAAAGTATGAAAACACAAAGCGGATCAGGATTTACAAAAGGAAACCAAATTCCTGTAGCCCGGAGGCCTGTACACCCATACAATAAAAGACTTGGAACTAAAGTGTTCCACACGCTAAATTGGAGTTCCACCAGCTAAATTGTTGAAGGGATAGTCCAACTTAAAATGTGAACTTGATATATTGTAGCGATAACCAAGCGCGTAACTAAAATTTACATTTCAGGGGGTGGGCGGATTTAATTGATTGACCAATTGATTGAAGCACACTGGAGTTTAGGAGGTTACGTGGGGACTTGGTTCAGGTTTTCAAGATTGTGTATGGTTTTGACAATTTTATCCTTTACCGACTTTTTCATGTTTAAATAGTAGTTGTACCAGAGGTCATTGTCTTAAACTCCAAAAGTCACAAAGTAGGATTAATATTCGGCATAACTTTTTTTCTAATAGGGTTGTGAATGAGTGGAACGGTTAACCTGAGAAAGTTGCCACCTGCAAGTAGTGTCAATTGGTTTAAGAATGCTTTGGACAAGCACTTTAAGCATTGTAATCGGGTCTGAGTGTTTGCGTCTTCAGTTTTTCTCTCCTATAGGGTCCTTGATGGGGACTTGAGTGTCCCTCATGATCCTTTTTTCTACTAAACTAAACTAAACTGTCATCTGCGTGGGGTCCAGGGGCCGGCACAAGGCCCCTAGGTGGAATTCAGGAGCGAAGGCTCCGGAAGCCATAAGATAATTATGGTTGATTTTTGAGGCTTCAGAGCTTTCAATTTTTATCCAATCGGCGGATATTTTAGCCTTGCAAAATGATATTAAAGTGTTCAACATATTGCATATGATTAACCTACCATTGATTCGTTGGGTAGGAATTATTTAAGTAGGTAGTTCTTTTTCTTTTATATTTTTTGTTTGTCTTTTGTATCGCACATGGAGTATTTTCTTTCCATTTTAGAGTATATATATTAGCCAATTCTTTTTCTTTATTTTTTGCGGTATCGTACATAGAGCACTTCATCTCCTTTTAAGAGTAAATAATATAACGATGAGATTTTGACAGTAGGGTTCAGTTTTTCATCCTTCCAATTGCTTTGTCTGAAGTTCTCATTTTGGTCTGCACTATTCTTTCAACAGTACAGTTTAATAAAATTGTTATGAAGCTCAGTTTCATCGACTTCGGTGTCATTCATTCACTCACTACAAAAGTGTCTGTCCAGCACCATAGTCCATCGGTTTTATTTGCATTAATCGGTATAGAATTATGGAATTTCGATTAGGCCTATTCTAACAACTGATCAGTATGTGTGAGGTTTACACGTACGATATTGAAATCGGATTAACTTCGGACAGTCGATATAATGATGGTATAAATTAGTTATAAAGATAAACATGATATAACAAGCATGCATGGTAGCAGATTATCTCGTTGGGTAACGTGTGTGGCGAAGGGATGGGGTGAGGGTCTCGTAGCGATGACAGAAAGCAATATGATAAGAGATATTTAAATTGTGACACAATTGGCTGGTACGACTTTGAGAATTCACGTCGACTACGGAATAACGTGTTACATGCCCAGAGGTGTTAGGTGGGGCTGGGGTAATGAGGGGGGCCAGGCGGCTTATCCGGCTATAAAGGAGGGGAAGAGAAACCAGAGCGCTGATCGTTAGATTGATCGGACAGCAACGAGTTGTAACAGAAACTGTCCTTGCGCCCTCTATTACGACAATCAAAATTTTGTGGGGTCTACTAAATAGTTCACCCATTACAAACGTCATCTGCAAAATGGTTTAAACTGAGCCATTATATGCATTTGTAATTTTCGACCAATATTTGTTTGCCCACCGATGTCCTTTAGGGGGGAGGGGGTGCAATATATGTGACTGCCCCCCCTCCTTCCTGCTGGTTACGCCACTGATGGTAGGTGCGATACGAGAAGGCATAAAACAGTGTATAGCTGTTAGTGTCCGCTCTTCAACCATTAATGTCCCGGTTCAGAACCAAAAAAGAAACCAGATTCTCCTGAGGTTATCAAAATTAATGTGCCATGGCGGTTCTCATGAGTTTATCAAACTCAGGGTGCAATCTTATTGAGTGAAGTCTTCCGCGGATCAAATGAAAAATAGTAACCGAGGTGATGTAAAACGACACTTTTGAAATAGTAATAGCGGTCAAGGACGCAAGCACTTATTTGTACTAAGGGTTGGAAGGGGGAATATATCTCGGGCGTCTCGGACTATATGGCATGGAAGGGTAGATGGGCAGGGTGAGTGAGGCGCGTTGGGGGCGGGGAGATCCATCACTTGCCTTACTACAGCCCTCTATATTTCCTTTGTGATAACATATGTAGGCCTATATGCCTCACTGTACATTGTGATAAAAACAATTTCAGTACCTGGCTTCCATGAAGGCATGAGCCAAACTTTACGAGTGCACGAAGTCACCTTTAAAACGTCCCTCAAATTAAACAGAAAGTATTTGTTGTCACCTCTGCTCCCCACCCAATGGTTATTGTTAGTGTTACTGCCTAGATAGCCTATGTACATTGGAATAACCATGGAAACTGACATCAAATGTGTATAAGCGTTGTAAACTAAACCCTTACATCTTCATCATCGCTATCAGAGCTGCTTTTATCAATCATGCATGTCTTAGTATTTCTACTGTATTATACCGGTACATCGGAGACACGTTAACAATGATGCGTTACATTTCAACTCTACCGGGCATACTGAAGTTGTTAAAGGACGAAGACGGATTCAATTGTTTGTATCATAAACTTTGGAAAACTAATGGACAAGAAAATGGACACAAATGTTGGAAACTTCCGATTTGGGATATTAAAAGGTAATAGGAATAAGTAATTATTTGATGCTTGAAAACTAAAATACAAAAACTACATGTATTGAAATCATTCTCTCGTCACTGCAGCTCAACACTATGATAGCCATTCTTACTGAACGCAGTATCGGCAACAAGCTTAAGTAACCCTAATGAAATATCTTATGGCAAATAGCAAGTCTGTTGTTGTTATATTCTTTAGTTTTTGGTTATTTGCTGGATGGTATAACCGACATATAATCTGTATAATATGAACCGTTTTAAATACTTCACGCATGAACTTCTGTTGAATAAATAGCTTTCATCTAATTTGTTAAAAACTAATTATACATATGAACGTGAAACAGTGGTTCAGTCTTCATTAGATATACCCAGATACTGCATGGGCCTATGTGATATAGAGTTGTGTGTTACTACAGTGAATGCCTATGATTGGTAAACTTTCATGGTTCTCTTACAGTGATGTGATCTTATATGATACGAGCGCTTATACATCCCTGCTATTCAGAGTCGTATTGCATCACTCAAAGAAAATTCATGTTGTCCAGCGAATGGACTGTATGTTTGCCTTTCTATGATTTTGCATTTTGAAGATTGTAACAGTTAATCTTGAAGTTTTCTAAGAAAGTGAAAGTTGTTGCAGGGTTGGTTTATATGTGACCAACTCTCTAGCTTCTGATTGGGTAACGGTGGATCTGAGCTCTTCTTGTTTCAGGGTGTCCGTGTCTCGCCAGTTCAATGTTAATATAGTTACCACTGTTAATCAAAATCTACTGACTGATCAAACAGAACAAAGACATTAGTTGATTGTAAACAAACACTGTTTGGGACTTATTCTCCCGTCGTGTTCTGTATACTAGGTTAACAAAAGAACGAAGAATTAAAAATGCATTACTGATAAGGGAGTAACACCACAATTCGCATATTGTTAGTCTATGCGCATGCGTGAGATAATAACGCTGGTAACCCACACTACACACAATAATCAGGCATTATGGGAGTATTATTATGAGTAAACGGTTCCTTCATATCTTATTATATCGGTCAATGTATTGTATAATACATATGTAAGGCATCATAACACATCGACATGGTTGGCTATACTTTGAAGCCGAATATTACTCAAACGTGCAATTTGCATGCATATAAGTAAGCTCCGTGAATCTCATGTAGAGTAGAGCGGATAATTTTTTTTAAATCATTTATGAAACATTTTGGTGTACCGAACTATACGATATACATTATTATTACCAATAAGACCTATATAATGACGTTATTGAATGGGCTAATTGCATTGATTGATTGTATGTCACTTCGTTCTCCGTTGTTACAGTGAGCGATCGTTGTCATCAAGGTGTAACTAAGGACACCTGTGGGCCGGACCTTAAGGCTTTGGTGGAGGACAGAAAAGGGTAAATAATCATTTAATTGGTTTATTTTTAAGTTTCTGCGGAGAAGAAAGATGATTTGGGGCAGTGGCGGCGGAACCGGGGGGGGGGCTTGGGGGGCTCAGCCCCCCCAATGAAAAAGTTGAGGGGGCAAATGCATGATAAGCCCCCCCAATATTTACCAAGGCTCCGAAACGTGCATCTGCCCATTTTTTAATGCATACTTGTCGATCTGTCCGATGCACACGTATGCTATATAGGTGTAATAATTAAATATGATAATTGATTGTCTGTATCATGCCTCATCGAATATTAGTGTTTTAAATAAGAGGGTAATAAGCTAAACGCTACACTCATCAACATTTGCGTTTACACTACGAGTACACGCAAGGCGTGGAACATGGCTTTATGTTCAAAGGCAATCAATTATTAAACGAACAAAAGCACAATATTAGCATTTCACCGGTACTGTATAGGGTACATGCATTCATGACACGATGACAGTGCTAGGTCATAGAAATTTGTTGGCAACTGCACATGGTTTTGGAATTACCCATTTGTTGGCATAATGAAATGTTTTCTGTGTTTTCTTATGACATTTATTTAATTCAGGGGCGTCGGAGCCGGTACGGGCAAATATTCACGACGCAAAAAAAAAAAGTAGGACTAAAAAATGGAAAAAAAATCTCGGAGGTATATGTTTCAATAATTTTCAATAATGATGACGGTAAGTAGGCTAAAAGTGACTACTCTGGCATGGCAGACGTCTTGTTTTCAAGCTCGGGAAGTGCCATTTCCTGCAATCTGGGAGGCACATTTTCAAAATTTTCTCCATTACGCTACGCGCCAACCATGCTGGCGCGTAGCGTAGTTTGACCTACCAAATGTCCCCCCGATAATTATGATAGTATGCCACACTCTGAACCGCCGTACCAATCAAAAATAGCTTCCGACGCCCTTGTAATTATTGCATTTAATTGCAAGTAGTAATTTACTACACTCAAAAACGTCTTTGCGAGTACACGTCGAGTAATAGCTACTCTCTGCACCATCGAATATACAAATTAGAATGTTTTTACATATTTTTACGTGCAATCTGAGAAATTGCAGGCTTGAGAACCATGTTTTAAAGCCCGGTCACACTACAGCGATATTTTATCGGAATACGGTCCGATTTTTCCGATTTTAGGCCGAAGAGTGAGGTTTGTGGTAGTGAATGTAATGAACTCAGTGGAATATTCGAATACCTACTCCAAATCTGAGGGGTTCTGGAACGGACTACATTCTGAAGTGACGTCACATCGAAAAACGATAAAAATCGTAAGAGAAATCGGATAGCTTTCCGATAAAAGGAAACGGAGTCAATATCAAAAGTTAGGAGAGGGCTATTCCACATCGGAATGGCTCAACAGATAGCAAATCAGGTCCTTTATCACTGTGGCTAGAAGACCCGAACGAAAAACTGGCAGTTTCGATTCCTCCGGGAAAATCGGATAGTATTCCGATAAAATATCGCTGTAGTGTGACCTGGCCTTTAGGGCTAGGTATTCATAGCATAAAACACTCGGGAAGTGCCGTTTCCGGCCATCTGGGGGGTTTGAAAAACCCCAAATTTTATTGTTCGCTCCGCGCCAACCGATGGTGGCGCTCCGCTTAGATAGTCTCCACATATTAGCCCCCCCCCCCCCCCCAATAATTTTCCCGTTCCGCCGCGCCTGATTTGGGGTAAACATGATCAGTATTAGGTCGCGGTTAAATTCAGAAATAAGCTTGGACGAACAATTTAGATTATTTGCTCCTTAGAAGAAATTTAAGTCTTGGCCATATCTCAAATTGTTACAAAATGACAAGAAGCGACATATGTATGCCCCGCTGGGACCTACGCTACAAGCCCCAATACTCTCTGGTTCAGGGCTAAATGAAATTGAACAAACTCAGTGTTATCTGATCAGTTTAAAGGCTTTCGATTTTCGATATCTTTTCCCTGAAATAATCTTAAAATATAAACTGAAATGGAAAATGAGAGAATTCCATTAATTCATACTACAGTATTCTGTATTGTGTACCAGATTGAGAAATAGCACAGTCTTGTGTACTTTTGTAGGACTAATAGTAACAGTTGCCGGCAATCAAGTATCACAAGATTTTACCCAGACGGAAATAACTTCTTTTTCATGGAAATCGCCCATACGTGATGTGATAACGTCCTGTTATTGTATTGTTGTGTCACAAACCCACCGACGTCGCTTGTGCCGTTTTGCCCTTCATCATATTGTTTGTCCCAATCACATGCGCAGTATAACCAGTACGTAACGCATTGCATGTTTGTTCATAAACAAAATCATATAAACTATGATTGAGTAGTAATACACCAGCACAGTAGTAATTTATTGTTATTAAAAAATGCAGGAAATTCCAGGCGCGGCGGAACGGAAAAATTATTGGGGGGGCTAATGTGTGGAGACTATCTAAGCGGAGCGCCACCATCGGTTGGCGCAGAGCGTACAAGAAAATTTTGGGTTTTTTTCAAACCCCCAGATGGCCGGAAACGGCACTTCCCGAGTGTTTTATGCTGCGAAACCTGGCCCTAAAATATGGGTCTCAAGCCTGCAATTTCTCAGATTGCACGTAAAGTCTGTAAAAACATTGTAATTTGTATATTCGATGGTGTTTTAAGAGAGTAGCTATTACTCGTAGTGTACTCGCAAAGACGTTTTTGAGTGTAGTAAGGGCAGTGGCGGGGCTAGGGGTATTGGTCGGGGGGGGCAAGAATGGTCTGTAGGGGCGCTTTCGACACTATCTTAGCGGAGCGCCACCACAGGTTGGCGCGGAGCGTACAGAAAATTTTTGAGTAAAGATACTCCCGAGATTGCAGGAAATGACCCTTTCCGGGGCCTTGCTAATTTGCAGATAAACGGAGAATAAATAGGTGTCGTCGCCAATTTCTCGGAAAATACACCGACAGAATATGACAAATGTCAATAGGTATATGAGAGCGCAATAAAATAGTCAAAAATCGCGAATAAGTAAAAAGTAGTGAAAAGCTGAAAAGGGCGCCAGCAGTCCATTTGAGTCCGTCAGGGGGGGGGGGGCATCCACCCCTGACTGTATATATGGACGCTCGATCCGCCACTAAGTAAGGGGATGTTGGAGAACTGGCTGAAATGAGGCAAGTCATTGGCCTAAGACGAAGTTGTGTTACGCTTACCGGTACTCACACTCACTGCTTCCACTTTTCACGGGGCGTGAAGACGCGGTTGGGATGACAATGTGGTCTATAGCCAAGGGACGGGCCGAGGGTCCCCCAGCAATTACTAAAATTATTACACCTATAGAGTATACGTGTGCATCGGACAGATCGACAAGTATGCATTGAAAAATGGGCAGATGTACGTTTCGGATCCTTGGTAAATATTGGGGGGGCTAATCAAGCATTTGCCCCCTCAACTTTTTTATTGAGGGGGCTGAGCCCCCCCAAGCCCCCCCCCCCGGTTCCGCCGCCACTGGGAAATTCCTACGTGCGTGTTTCGATACAAGGTATCTACTTTGGGATGAAACAGAGCTAGAATTCAATAAAGGGAACTACAGTGAATAAACTTGAAGATATTGTACTGTATACGATTCCTATACGCAATAGGCCTACATACTTACATAGCTTCAAGTAACACGAGCACACGTGTTAGCTGACTACACTAATTTTATCTGAATATGCGTTTCATAAAACACTCGCATATGATTGGTTAATATATTCAATGAATTCAAAGTACTAAGAGAGAAAATCGTCCAAAACGCAGTTTACGGTCTCTGAACGGTTATGACATTAAATCGGAGGGTCCAGACATGTTAACGTCCAAGTTCAAAAGTGGACTTTATTCCAAATTAGGCCTTTGATGTATTTTCCAATTAACGTATAGTTTAAGATAAAAAGATTGCCAAACTATTTAATGCAAACAATTCCTGCCACTGTTTCATTGCAGGTTCATTGCAACTGTTGAGGTACTGCGGGTTGTACCAGATGAGCGAGACCAGATTGAGGTAATAATTATCGCCCAGCTTTTGTAAAATCATGGAATCTATACAAAGACGCAACCATTATTAACAGAGCTGTAGATGTTCTCTATCTGGCTCTGATTTTAAAGTATGAACAGCGGATGACGAAGAGGAGCTTAGCATGTATATGTATCAAACTGAAGGGATGAGATGCGCTTATAACTACCTATAGGTTATATCGATAATATTATTAGCCATTCACAGGGATGGACAGGGACAACCAAGGGCCTTCAATTAAATTACACAAATGTCGCCTGCTTGCCTACATGTGACGACTCCTTGTTTTGACGAATGAATGAGAGGGACCGTTTTATATATGTCCCGTTTACTGTGATGTAAATTTTTACATGATTAGTGAGAATTGTGTTTCAACGACATCTTTGTGAAACAAGTTTAGAATACCTGTATTGAAAGTATATTTGGATCCTATTACTATAGTACAAAACTATGGAGATGAAAGACCGTCTTATATTGTGTTGAACGGCCAGAGACTAGCCCGCTCCAAGAAGATTGGCATTGGTCAAGGTCCCGCCTTCATGTTTTCTATCCACGTCAACTGCTAAGGGCAAAGTTATCTGAAAGTTCATTAAAAGAGGATAGTTTACGATTCCGAAATTAAATGACACTTTACTAACACAGAGTGAATTACATGACAAAAGCTGGGACTATCATATGGAAGAAGCCAATGGTGTAGTTCAAATACTAAGGGCAAAGTTATCTGAAAGTTCATTAAAAGAGGATAGTTTACGATTCCGAAATTAAATGACACTTTACTAACACAGAGTGAATTACATGACAAAAGCTGGGACTATCATATGGAAGAAGCCAATGGTGTAGTTCAAATACTAAGGGCAAAGTTATCTGAAAGTTCATTAAAAGAGGATAGTTTACGATTCCGAAATTAAATGACACTTTACTAACACAGAGTGAATTACATGACAAAAGCTGGGACTATCATATGGAAGAAGCCAATGGTGTAGTTCAAATAAATAGTTATTAATTTTGCTGGCAAATCAAAGAAGGATCACCAATTAAAAGTTCAGCAACCATGTCAACACTGCTCAAGATAAGAGACAACTTGTCTTTTCGAGGTCTCAACATGATTTGGAATCGACACCGTAGCATCCAAGAAAGTATTCAATATATCATGAGGGAGGGGGAGGGGGGCGCAATTACAATATTTTTACTGAGCTAAGAACATATGTCGTCCAGGGAGGGGTCTTATGAAAGGGGTGGCTCCTTTTTTGGGGAAATTTTTTTATAGAATGGCGGTCGCGTAGTTGTAAAATGAATATAGTGCTATATTTTACAACCTTTGTAAGAATGTTAAACTATTTTTCACTGCGTTGGTTGTACGGCACATGCATGTTTTATATTTATATACTATACACTATAGGATTTTATTATCTGACATAAGGGGGGGGCGAGGGGCGTCTGAGCCCCTCATTATATGATATCTTCCGTACTAACACTAAATTTTATTACCGTTTATAATACTATTCAAGTGATTGAGAGGACTGCAACCTCGCGCTGCCTGGGATATAAAATAGGGACGCATTAGAGCATGGAAGGGCTTCTGGAAATTGGGATAAAAGAAAAGTGTTTCTCATAATATATGAAAGGAGATATGAAGAGTGCAAAATGTGGGTCCGGTAACCTAATTGTCCGCGGTACCCAACGTGGCCCTCGACGCCTCTGCTACAGAGTCTATTGTGCCGTAAATGATGAACTAACCTTTATCTCGTTAGGAATGATAACGGAAGGTCTAAATCTTGAGAAAAGACAACAGGCCTAGATGCAGGCTCTTGCGGAATAAATGTACTGCGAGGCCTAAGTCTAAATGTTAATGTATTGTTGAGAAAAAAAAGTACGGGAACTTTTTCTTCAAGTTATGATAATAGCCCAAACCTTAACACTACTAGTTTTGTCCAAAGGTATTTGTGTAGCGGGTGAACTAAGAATATTTAAACCACAAATAGTTGGAAAGCAGGGCGTCAAGTTGACCAAGTTGACTAAAACGGCAAATTTTCCAGATTGGTTGAATGTTGTTTTCCATTTACACTAATGTTCAGGAATATTGAAAGCATTATATTATTTTATCATTAAATCAGCGGTATTACAAAGAACCGCTGATTGCACGTGCCATCGCATTGGGCTTATTTTGTGTCTAACACCCCCCCCCCACATCTCCACTCTTCAACCCGCCCACCCCTTGGCTTCCAAGGTACATACCGATTATCATAACACGAATTGCATCTTTAAACAGAGGGCGCTAATGGAATGGAGTGATGACCTCATGTTAGATGTAATTCTAACCACTGGTGGAACAGGATTTTCAGCCAGAGACGTTACTCCAGAGGTACATATCTGTATATCCTTATTCGTGTTAGCAAGAATGCCAATGTTCTAGTTTGAAGCTATCATATGAGGATGAGAAATTAATAACGGAGTAGGTGTGCCTTTATACACATACTGTACAGTGGCATCTGGGGGAGGGGGGGGGGGGACGGGCTGGATGGCACAAAGAGTTCGAGTGGGGGGAGTTTCTCGCGTGTCTAACACCCCCCCCCCCCACATCTCCACTCTTCAACCCGCCCACCCCTTGGCTTCCAAGGTACATACCGATTATCATAACACGAATTGCATCTTTAAACAGAGGGCGCTAATGGAATGGAGTGATGACCTCATGTTAGATGTAATTCTAACCACTGGTGGAACAGGATTTTCAGCCAGAGACGTTACTCCAGAGGTACATATCTGTATATCCTTATTCGTGTTAGCAAGAATGCCAATGTTCTAGTTTGAAGCTATCATATGAGGATGAGAAATTAATAACGGAGTAGGTGTGCCTTTATACACATACTGTACAGTGGCATCTGGGGGAGGGGGGGACGGGCTGGATGGCACAAAGAGTTCGAGTGGGGGGAGTTTCTCGCGTGACCTGTTCGGTCATTTAAGGTACTATTGCAATAAGCCCCATTCCAAAACACTTGTAATCATGGTAAACGGTACTGTTATGAATGGTTCTTTACCCATATTGAACAGTTTATTCCTGAGCTCCATCCGCTAAATTGTTGAAGGGATAGTCCAACTTAAAATACGTACTTGATCTATTGTAGAGAAAGCCACTATACTCTTAGGCGATAACCCTGTGTGCTATGTTCTCTTTTACAGTACACAAATGTATCGTTCACACTTTTGGATGTGTCACTGTTTCTGTAAAATTGTTGCGATTACAGAAAAGCAAAATAATATGATAATATTTAACTAGAGAAGCAATTGGCTGTTATTAATTGAAAATTCCTGTCAATTACGGATTAACGTCAACCTTTAAAATGCAGTTTGCATGGGGGGGGGGGGGGATAGCAATAATGACAGTGTACCAATGCATTCATTTTATATCAGATTCGTTTCATATAGTTTTCGTGGTACATCTAACCTTAATTCAGACTGACCAATTATTACAAACTGTATGTGTTCTCAGAATGTATTATCTCGGACCATAGTTTGTTAATTCTAATTCCAGGCAACCAGATCCGTTATAGAGAAAGAAGCGACTGGCTTGGCCATTGCAATGCTTACAGGATCGCTAAAAATGACACCATTAACAATGTTGAGCAGGTGAGCGTCCCCAAGATGAGCATACAATTGATTTAGTGTTATTACAGGGTGAAGGAGGGTGGGAGAGGAGTTGATGAGGGGCAAGGTCGATCGATTTTGTTCCTTATTTTGGGTCATGGAGTACAATTTTCCACTCTCTAGCCATATTATGTAAAGATCACTCATTATTTGCAAGACCTCAATCTAATAAGAGATCCCATGGTTACAACCACGTGGTTGCTCCTTAAAATATAGAGCATTCAGTCCATTAAAGAAACTGTTTGTGTCCCACAAATTAGTGTAGGCCAATGCTTTGTTTTTGCAATTCTTTGATATTTATTCTACATGCTTGGACAGATATTGGTTAAACTCAAAATGAAGAGGCTAACAACTACCTTCTATTATTTTGGTCGAGTTTTATTCAATTTCGTGGCGTTAAATTGCAGCTTTATTTATCACGTATTTTTCAGACATCAAAAGCAATGAAAGATATTCTGATACAACTTTAAAGTAGATATATGCTATGCTGTTCCCCAGTGGCCACACATTTTAGCAAATCTTATAGCGCGTGACGTATAGGAATCGGAAGGAGGCGTTGGGAGAAGGGGTATTTCCCTGTGAAAAATTTACCAATAAAGCATGGAGATGTATTAAAATGAGATTACAGAGTAATTCCTCTCTTTGATATGTAATTTTGTGCTTGAAAATTGCTACAAGCGAACGAGAAATAAAGTAAAATGATGAACTTTCTCTGAGACTTCGCTTCTGGCATTCCCAACAGACTGCCCCCCCCACCCCTGTACCTGGCTGTTATTTCCCAACACAATAGATGTACCAGACCCATCTGATCAAATACCTTCATGAGCTACTGAGAGTAGCACTGTATTGTCTAATATTATAATTGTACAAACTAAGACTTTCTTCCAGACTGCCTCACCAAACTTAACATTAATTAGCAATTAAGAAGAACAAAAAATCAACGAACATAAGGAAATTCTATCAGAAGTTCGTGTAAAGTTTTTAAACCATGAGTTTTGTGTTGTTGTTCTATTTATTTATTGGGGGAGGCAGGGGGTGGGGGTTAAGGCGAGTGCATGGGATCAAGAACTATTAACTAATAAGTGTATGTCCTGTAACGACATCTAGGAATGCAGACGATATGTGATGATGAATAAAACCGTAACGACATACTTCCTTTTCTACAGGCCTGTATGCGGTATAAGACGAAGAACATTAATTATAAATCTACCCGGAAGTAGGAAAGGCTCTAAGGTATGCAACTTTTACTTTATTTTATACGTGGTGTGACTCATTGCCATACTCTTGTTGGTCATTTCAGTTCAAAATAATTTGAGACAAACCAATTAACAATATGCTGAAACTGGGCATCACGATTGTTGCTCGTATAGTACTTCGTAGCATGATAACAAACACGGGTGTGTGACGTTTTATACCAGTGTTTGAGTTCAAGTTGGTCTAACAGAGTTATGTATTCAACGGTCCCCATTTCATTTCAGCAAAACAAAAACAAAAATGATAATAGGATGTTAACGTGAGTTGTAGATTTGAAGTCATCTTCAACTTCTCGGCATAGAACAGACCGACATTTTCAAGGATTCAGTTACTTGCAATAAAAGGGGAAAGCTTTAAAAAGTTACTGCCAACAAAATGAGAAAACCCTTACCGTACAATTTGCAGATTAATATCCTAACATGATAATTCTCTCTCGATAATCGTCAATTCTTTATCGAGTATTGCTCGAATAAATTAAGACAATTAATCAAACTAAGACAACACTCTAGATTCAGGTAATCATGATTCATTAAGCGAATTATATCTGATCCTGCACATATCGTTGCAAAAGCACTCTCGTTTCATTATTCATGAAATATAAAGACGAATTATTACATTTGACGTTTCTGGACTTTAACTTCACTTTGTGTGACATGAAACTTGAGCAGTTAATGATCTACAGTATGCGATTTCAATATATCGGAAATGAACGTAAAAACATAATGAATCCATTAGATAATAACAGTGATAACAGTAATAACCAGGTGCGTATCCAGGGGGGGGGCGTTGTGGGCGCGCGCCCCCCGGGTAAGGAAAAGAGGAGAAAAAAAGAGAGAAGAAAAAAAGGAAAAGGAGAGGGAAAAAAGAAAAGGAGGAGAGAAAGGAAGGGAAAAGAAAAAGAAAAAAGAGAGAAAAAGGAGGGAGTAGAAGATAGCCAAGACCTCGGAAAGAGAAAGAGGAACAGTCATAGTTAAAGCGCTGATCCCTATTATATACACAGGGTAGCCAGCGACAGATCAAGGATTACGGAGCGGTGTGCGCCTCACCCTACCCCTTATACCGACAACTCCATTTTTGACGTTTCCATTTTTCCTCTCTCACTAATGTATCTATATAAATACTATATATGGTCTATCATAACGCGTGTGTGTATGGACGCCTTAAACAATTGTACAATTGTGCTATATGGAACCAACTGTGGCTGGTCTTGAACTCGACCGAGTCGTCGGGGAACATGACGCATTTCGGGAAGGGGGCGACCGCACTCCCCCCCCCCCCCCCCGAGCAAATTTTCTTTATAACATCGCTAGTAATTTCAAAATAGACAATGCTTAGCAGGCGCGTATCCAGGATTTTCAAACCCGGGGGGCGCGAATTACTATCTAAGCGGAGCGCCACCATCGGTTGGCGCGCAGCGTACAAGAAAATTTCTGGTTTTGATACCCCCCAGATCACCGGAAACGGCACTTCTCGGGCTTGAAATGACCAACCAGATGTACACTTTTTGCCTGAGAACCAAGTATTTCCTAATAGTTTTTTTTCTCATCCATAACCTTTTTGAAGATTGTCAACCCGGCACACGTCATGTTCGACCTGATCGCATCTCCTGTGGGTCTTTGCTTTTGTAGGTGATTCTACGTCGCGGCCCACAATACCCGTCAGCCCCACTTTTCAAGGTTTTAAGCCCCGAATTTCTTCAGAATTTGAAAATTCACATTTCTCGTGAATAAACTCACTTCAAAACATACCCATAATGTTGTACAAAATTTCATCTATAGACAACCAATATAGAAAAACTTCCTTCAACCCCTAACAGACCGGTCAAAATTGCACGAGTAGAGGGAAGTGTGATGCAGAATGTTGGTCAGAAATGTTCGAAAATTCAGACACAGTTAATTTATTGGTGTGCAAATATTAAAACCTCTTATAACGGCTATTATAAAACTTGGTTGAAGGAAATGAAAAAATAGCAGATATTTCCTTCAACCGAACACTACACACATAGGCGTAGGAGGCGCGGCGGCAGTGGCGGAGCTAGGGGTATTGGTCAGGAGGGGCGAGAATGGTCTGTAGGGGCGCTTTCGACACTATCTAAGCGGAGCGCCACCACTGGTTGGCGCGTAGCGCACAGACAATTTTTGAGTAAAGATACTCCCTAGATCGCCGGAAATGATCCTTTCAGGGCCTGGCTAATTTGCAGATAAACGAAGAATAAGGTGTCATCGCCAAATTACACCAACAAAATGTGACAAATGTCAATAAGTAGATGAGAGCGCAATAAAAAAGTCAATAATCTAGAATAAGTAAAAAGTGGTAAAGAGCTGAAAAGGGCGCCAGCAGTCCATTTGAGTCCGTCAGGGGTGCATCCGCCCCCCTGACCGTATGGACGCTCCGCCACTGCGCGGCGGGGGTGCAGCCCCTAATTCGCCATTACTAATGAAAAAGAAACTTTTGACATAATTGGACCTCCATGCTTTTTATACATCTACATGAGACATGTCGTTGTTTACATTAGCATCCCGCGGCATACTGCGCAATTTTAACGGACCGTACGGTACATAATGGCATGCGATGTAATAACCGATGCTTGCTTATATGATATTGACATTGACACGTTGAACGCGCGCTAGGCGCGCGATAATTTTGGTTATTTTTTCAGGCAAGTCGGACAGTTTTGAGGATTTTCATCCTGGAACGCCATTTTCATGCTCACTGATATGATGTGATATCTGCTGTTTGCGTTACAAATTCGAACAGGCGCGTAGCGAGGAATTTGCCAATGGAGGGGCGAAGCCTGTAGGCAAATTATCTAAGCGTAGCGCCACCATAGGTTGGCGCGAAGCGTACAAGAAAATTTTGGCCGAAAATGCCTCCCAGATCGCTGGAAATGGCACTACCCAGGACCATTTGTTAGCGCGAAGCGTACAAGCAAATTTTGGCCGAAAATGTCTCCCAGATCGGTGGAAATGACACTTCCCAGGCCTTGTAAGTTGCATCTAAGCACTTTCTATTTTGAAATTACTTAGCGATATCATTTAAAAAAATGCTGAATGGGGGGGGGGGCGGTCGCCCCCATCCCAAAATGCGTCATGTTCCCCGACGACACGGTCGAGTTCGAGACCAGCCACAGTTGGTTTCATAGCACAATTCTACACACGCGTTATGATAGACCATATATATAGTATATATAGGCTATATAGATCATTAGTGAGAGAGGAAAATGGAAACGTCAAAAAATGGAGTTGTCGGTGTAAGGGGTAGGGTGAGGCACACTTTTACGAAATCATTGATCCGTCACTGGCTACCCTTCAGCGCTGTAATGATGTCACTGTTCATCTTTCTCTTCCCGGTGTCTTCGCGTTTTTCTTTTACTCCCTCCTTTTCTCCTTTTTCTCTCTTTCTTCTTTTTCTTTTCCCTTCCTTCCTCTCCTCCTCCTCTTTTTCTCCTCATTTTTCCTTTTTCTTCCCTTTTTTTTTCTCTCCTCTTTTTCTTACCCGGGGGGCGCGCGCCCCCAACGCCCCCCCCCCTGGATACGCACCTGCTTAGATGCAACTTACAAGGCCTGGGAAGTGTCATTTCCAGCGATCTGGGAGGCATTTTCGGCCAAAATTTTTCTTCTACGCTTCGCGCCAACTCATGGTGGCGCTTCGCTTAGATAGTTTGCCTATAGGCTTCACCCCTCCCTTGGCAATTACTCGCTACACTCCTGTTCGAATTTGTAAAGCAAAGAGCAGATATAACATCATATCAGTGAGCATTGAAATGCATGTTCCACGATGAACAGCCTAAAAAACTGTCTATGTGTGTAGTCAAAGGCGTAGGAGCCCAATTGGATTTGGGGGCTGTAATGACTTGCCCGAAAAAAAGCCCAAATTTTTCGCGCGCAAAGCGCGCGTTCAACATACCGATGCCAATATCATATAAGCAAGCATCGGTCATTACATTGCATGGCATAGTGTACCTTACGGTCCGTGAAAGTTGCACATTATACCGCCGGATGCAAATGTAAACAACCAAATGTTATGTAGATGGAGAAAAAGCATACAGATCCATTTATGTCAAAACTCTCTTTTACAGTAGTAATGTCGGCCAAGCTTAGACCTTTTATTTTAATTACCAAGGAGATCATTTTAAAGCTATTCATTGCTATTTATTTTTCTTTCAGTAGGTGCCCGAAAAAGTGGGAAAACTTTGGTTGCGGGGGGGGGGGGGGTGGGGCTGCAGCCCCCGCCTCCTACGGGACCTACGCCTATGTGTGTAGTGTTCGGTTTCGATATACCTGATATCGGAAATATCTGCTATTTTTCGTTTCCTTCAACCAAGTTTTATAATAGCCATTATAAGAGGTTTTAATATTTCTACACCAATAAATTAACTGTGTCTGAATTTTAGAAAATTTCCTCACCAACATTCTTCATCATACTTTCCTCTACTCGTGCAATTTTGACCTGTCTGTTGGGGGTTCCAGGAGGTTTTTCTATATTGGTTGTCCATAGATTGAATTTTGTGCAACATTATGGGTATGTTTTGAAGTGATTTTATTCACGAGAAATGTGAATTTTCAAATTCTCAACAAATAATGGGCTTAAAACCTTCAAAAGTGGGGCTTTCGGATATTGTGGGCCGTGACGTAGAATCACCTACAAAAGCAATGATCCATAGGACATGTAATGAGGTCGAACATGATGTGTGACTGGTGACAATCTTCAAAAAGGTTATGGATGGAAAAAAACTTTTGGGAAATACTTGGTTATCAGGCAAAAGTGTACATCTGGTTGGTCATTTTCAAGCCCGATAAGTGCCATTTCCGGTGATCCGGGGGGTATCAAAACCAGAAATTTTCTTGTACGCTCCGCGCCAACTGATGGTGGCGCTCCGCTTAGATAGTAATTCGCGCCCCCCGGGCAGTGGCGGCGGAACCGGGGGGGCTTGGGGGGGCTCAGCCCCCCCAATAAAAAAGTTGAGGGGGCAAATGCATGATAAGCCCCCCCAATATTTACCAAGGCTCCGAAACGTGCATCTGCCCATTTTTCAATGCATACTTGTCGATCTGTCCGATGCACACGTATACTCTATAGGTGTAATAATTTTAGTAATTGCTGGGGGACCCTCGGCACGTGCCCTGGCTATAGACCACATTGTCACCCCAACCGCGTCTTCACGCCCCGTGAAAAGTGGAAGCAGTAAGTGTGAGTACCGGTAAGCGTAACACAACTTCGTCTTAAGCCAATGACTTGCCTCATTTCAGCCAGTTCTCCAACATCCCCTTACTTATTGGCGGAGCGTCCATATATACAGTCAGGGGCGGATGCCCCCCCCCCCCCTGACGGACTCAAATGGACTGCTGGCGCCCTTTTCAGCTTTTCACTACTTTTTACTTATTCGCGATTTTTGACTATTTTATTGCGCTCTCATATACCTATTGACATTTGTCATATTCTGTTGGTGTAATTTTCCGACAAAATGGCGACGACACCTATTTATTCTCCGTTTATCTGCAAATTAGCAAGGCCCCGGAAAGGGTCATTTCCTGCAATCTAGGGAGTATCTTTACTCAAAAATTTTCTGTACGCTCCGCGCCAACCTGTGGTGGCGCTCCGCTTAGATAGTGTCGAAAGCGCCCCTACAGGCCATTCTTCCCCTCCCTGACCAATACTCTAGCTCCGCCACTGCCCTTACTACACTCAAAAATATCTTTGCGAGTACACTACGAGTAATAGCTACTCTCTTAAAAAACCATCGAATATACAAATTACAATGTTTTTACAGACTTTTACGTGCAATCTGAGAAATTGCAGGCTTGAGACCCATATTTTAGGGCTAGGTATTCGCAGCATAAAACACTCGGAAAGTGCCGTTTCCGGCCATCTGGGGGTTTGAAAAAAACCCAAAATTTTCTTGTACGCTCCGCGCCAACTGATGGTGGCGCTCCGCTTAGATAGTCTCCACACATTAGCCCCCCCAATAATTTTTCCGTTCCGCCGCGCCTGCCCCCGGGTTAGAAAATCCTGGATACGCGCCTGATAACTGCCTTTACCGTCCGTCAGTTTCTCTTTGTTTTCTTCAAAACTAAAAGTATTATCAATTTTGCGTTTAGACTTAATTATAAGCCTAATTTATAATCTAAATATGCCTCAAAATGCCTCATTTGAAGTCTGAACTTTTGAAATGTTGTTCTGAGAGTTGGGAAGGACTCTCAAACGCCCTTAATGGAAGTCGCATTCAACCAATCCACATCCACAATTTTCATACGTCCATAAAGGTTCATTCAGTCAGGAGATATTTCGAATTTAGCCTCCCACCTTTGAAATCCTGGGTACGTCATTGCTCAATACCTCATCTGCTTGCCTACTCCACAGACAAATTATCTTTTCATTTCTTTTCTAGGACTGCTTCCTTGTTGTGAAACCTTGTTTAAGCCATGCGGTACACCTCTTACGCGAAAACCAGAATACTGTGCGAGCAACACACGCACGTATGGAAGAACACACTGTTTCTCAAAGCGATTCAGAGACACAACTGACCAGTTAATGAGCATGTGTGGCTCTGCTGGAGTGGTGCGGGTGAGAGGGGAGGGGGGGGGGGGTGGAGGTGGAAGAAGAGGAAGGATGCAATGTTGTTGTTTTTACTATCCCGGAATTCCCAGCAAGCTGCAGTATTTTCTGATGTTTCACTCGTTAGTGATTTTCGAGCACAAAAATACATGACAGAAAGCAAAACTATACTGTGAAATATCTTCTTTTACCAAACTCTTGGAGGTTATAAATACCCACCTCACAGCTCCTCGCCCCGTGCAATTAGCACAAAAGTTCAAATTATCTGATATCTCTATGAGATATTCAGGGTAATACATGATGTCTATAACATGAGATTCCTTATAAGAAGACTTTACCAGAGAGAATACAATTAGAAAAGAGAAATATGAGAAACAACACAGTAGAGTATGACAAAACAATTTTTGAATCTGAGAGTTTATATCATCATCGGCTGTTTTCATTATAAAAAAAATATGTAGGCATTGCTTTGACAAAAGAAAAAAAAAAAAACTGCCATGTTGAAATATCGCCTCCTCACAAACCATTGTTTCTGATTAATTACCAGAAGAGATGTATAAACTGTTTGACATGTAGAAATGGAGACAATAATTACCAGAACTGATGAATTAACTGTTTGACATCTACAACATAGACATAAGTAATCAGAAACTCACTGCCGATATATGGTACAAAGTAATCTATAAGAAGTACTTCAGACTTGACAACCTATTGTTTTAGATAAAGTGGATACAAGTTACTCAGGGAGAGAGTTCTCCGGTACCTTCAGGTAAGTGTGGCAACCATTGCTGTTTGTAAACTGCATAGAGTTATTATATACATAGATGTCACCTGCATTATTGCCTCTACAGCTTTATATTGTTCAAAAGTCCCAAATTACTTTCCTAGGAGAACTGATCAATCTAAGATATTGCCGGACTGGAATTTTTAACAAGAACAATAAGTTACAAAGCTTCAAAGGTTGACAAAGTGTGATCATGGATGAACATTGTCTTACTTTCTTGTATATTTGTGAACAAATTTGGAGGCAACTACTGGAAAGGAGGGTATTAATAAAAGCATAAGGACAGGGCGGGTGAATGGTGAGGTAAAGAAGGAGGTGGACTCCCTTGTACCTAGCAAGCTGGAGTTCCTTTGGACTGACAGAAATCACCCCCTCTATGTCCACCTTGTGAGAAAAGTAATCTTGCACAGTGGTAGGCTCAGGCAGCCTTCTTCTGTTACCTAAACCCGCTAGCCTTTATCTTTCATTCCTTAGGCTAGTAAAATTCATAATATTAATTTTAAATGTTTCATTTTCTTTCTTGCCATTTCTGTACATCCTGCTGCTTTTTATGTTTTCGTTCTTTTTAGTTTCACTTCTCATTCTTTTGTGTTTTATTGACTTGCGATCACCGTTGTTTCCTTTTAATGATCAATAAAGTTTTTCTTATTCTTACAATACAGACGGCCAGCTTAAACAATATGCAGATCCTCATCACAGTCAACTCAATGTAATATTGCAACACACTAATTGCACCATTAATTCTTGATAAAGCTCCTAGAGATATATAGAAGGATCGGTGCCCTGGCTGCGAGGCAAGCTTAATATCAATATCAGAACCTTTACTCTGATTCCAATTTCATTATTATCATGTAGGATATGCCTTCAAAAAGAATATGACCAAAAAATGCACATTTCTTAAAAAAACACAGTTCCATACCAAATGTCCAATTAAAAAACAAAATAAGATATCAGATATTAAGAGCATTGATTCAAACATATAATAGTATTAAGGAATAGAGTATAACAAAGATAAAATGGTAATTTCTACATGGCTTTTGAGAGACAGTTATCATACTAACATTTAGAGTTACTGCCATATGACAGAGACTGCCTCAAAGATTTTCTACCCCAACAAAAGGAAATTCAACAATATAAACCAATTGACTGGTGAATGTGTAACCAGTGCAGATAGATAACCAGAAAGCAAACAACCTTATTGATTACCACACTTTACAGTATACCAGAACACTTCATGTTAACTGTGCACCTGTTCAGTCCTTAAAATGAATCCAGAGAGCAAGTGTGAAGTTCACCCCAGTTTCTCTTTTTGAGTTATCTTGTTTTTCAGGTTTTTAGACCTGCTGCCCTCAAATGACCTTTGACCTATACAAAAATAAAAGGGCTCTTGGACGAGGATGAAGTTCCTCCAAACTTTAGTTTGTGAGTTATCATGTATATAAAGTTCAGTCTTCGATCTATATTGTCCTGTAACATCCACCAATTTCTATAGAGTTCTTGTACTCACCATTAGGAATCTACATAGCAAGTATGAAATTCATCCAAGCTTTACTTTGTGAGTTATCATATTTACAAGGTTTTCAGTCTTTGATCTATACTGACCTCAAACGACCTTTCACCTCCACCAATTCAAATTGGGCTCTTCTACTCACCATGAAGAATCTAGATGAAATGTATGCACTTCATCCAAGCTTCACTTTTCACATTTACAAGGTTTTTAGTTTAACCATGTCTTTGGACTATCTTGACCTCAAATGACCTTTCACCTCACGTGACCATATGACCTCACACACCCACCCCACCACCATCTAACAGATTCCTGTTGCCTTTGGTAAAGAATAAAGAATGTGTGGAATACAGTCACATTTACAAGCTTTGGTAACCATGGAAGCAGTTTCTTTTTCTCTTTTTTATTTAATTACGATAAGTATTCAATAATTTAAGTTAACAATTTGGTAATAGGCCCCCATACATTAAAATATTAATCAATATGACTTTGAAGGAGGAAGGTGAGGAGCAGGGTGTCCACTACTGTTTATCTTAAGTTGTAGCTTCAAGGCTCATTTAATATTACGTCTAGTACTGCTCTTGATAGTTATGTCAAACTGTAAAAGGTTAATAATCACAATAGATTTGACACATTTATAGTACACAAACAGCTACCATTTACTTAAATGTCAATTAAAATAATATTTGAGTAGCAAAGATGAAAATAAAGTTGTTACACATTTAATGGAACATGTTTAAAATAAGTGAGTGATTATACTGGAACAGGCGTATGTAAAGGAGCCTCGGCATTCCATGCACAATGGAGCCAATGACTCATTACTCCACAGAGCACACAGTCCAAACAGAACAATGAGATTTGCACAATTTGAACAATTTTAGTTGCATGTTTAAAAACATAGTGCCACCAAACAAAAGTGGTAAAATATAAAATATTTTATCCGCAACATCCTTACAATTAGAAAAGGCCAAGGTTACACTGGTCAACTAAAGGCAAGCATTCATCCTGTCCCAAAAGTATTTCTCACTAAACATGGTTGCATTAATCTGTTGTTGGTTTGACTATTAAAACTATCCTTGATAGGAGACAAAAGTTGTACCTTTAATGTTAGAATACTGCATATAACTTGACAGTTGAAGATGCTGGTAAAGCAAAAAGGAACAGCTCAGGTATTTTACTGAGTGATTTCTAGGTATCATGTGGTGGGTAAAACTGTAAAAGTGTAAGATAGTTTTAACCAATTAATATTAACTAATCATATATTACCGGTGCTGTGGCCAAGTGGATAAAGGCTGTGTCATTTGAAGCAATGAGGCTTAGCTACCAGGAAGTGCCTGGTTCGATACCCCGGTGGGTCATTGTCAGGTGGGATTTTCAACCAAGAGCAATCTACAGTTTCCCATCTGAAATGACTTTCTAAATTGAGAAGATTCCAAATTTGAGTCAAAATGTTGAATGTGAAGCCACCCGACGTGTAAGTTGTAATCCATAAGCCCTTGCGGGCTTCTCACACATTTGTGGTCGTCACTTAAGCTTCGTAAAAATAACTGCTGATTTTTATTGTTATTATAAATGTTGTATCAAATTTTTATGATCTGTAACTTCTTATCCTTCCTCATTGTTCATTTTGGATCATTGTACTTGCTCAAGCGATTTAAGTGTGGCATTAAAATGTTTTTTTTTTATCTAAGCGTATTAATTGGTCATTTTATCTTGTGACCTGTTAAATACATTGAGCAACCTGTTAAGGTGAGATTCTGCACAGTGAAAGATTGTTATCACCTACATAAAAGAACTCCTGATTGTCATGGCAACCAATATGAATATATAATTTTCATCCGGACCTATTATGAGAAAGAGCATCAAAACTTCCAGAACAGATCTAAAAATATGGTCTAAGAGAAAATTTAAAAAGTTTAGACTATGTATCAAAGTAAAAGTACATCTAGAATCTTAAGCATGGAAGTCTGGGGGTAAGGCACTGACAACTTATAAGAGTCCATGGTTACTGTGCTATTTTCATCTATAGTACTTGTTTTAATTTTGTAGCAACATCAGGTCGCAGAATCTCTGTTAAAAGTTCAATAAGATGCTGGTAAGATTTAAGTTTAGCCTGTTGGCATGCTGCCTTCAGGACTACATCTGTTGGAGATTTGCGCCTTTGATTACATGCTTGTTGAATCTTGTTAATCTTATCAGGTGTAAAGTCCAGCTTCCCTGCAAGGGCTTTCCAGTCATTACCAAGTTCACTTGCTACATCCAACACTCTTAATACTTCAAACACTTTAAGTTCATGAATTTCAAAAACCATCAGAGTTGATGAATCTGTTGCATCTAAACGCTCTGTTTCCGTCGGTTGCAGCCGGTTCTGTATAACGTTGACAACATCAGTTCTCTTCATTTTCGTTGCTATCTCTATCAATCTCTTGGGAGAAACATCTACACCTTTGTGAGAAGCTGCTTGCAAGACTGCCTTAGTAGGATCTCTTTCATTATTTTCAATTATATCAATTTCACCCACTTTAAAACCCAGTTCATCTGCTAATTTATGCCAATCGTTCCCATCAACACTTGGAGGATCAAGTTTATGCCCCAGTTGATTTAAGAAAATAATATCATTAACATTAATAGACTGAGATGAGATCTGTGGCAGGTCTTCATCACATATCACTGCTGTAACCTATCACAAGAAAGAAAGAGAGAGCAGTGACACATTCAAAATACTAATTGTAAAGAGAAAACTTAAACTGATGCCACCATTTTGAAAAAATCAGCCTACCTGCTTAGGAAGAGTTTTTGACACAAATCTGCACTAGTATGATGATACCTTTGACCTCAGTTGCCATGGTTATCCCATTTTTTGGTAACACAAATCATTCCTATAACATATTTGGAGATTGAATATCTATTGAACATTTTGCTGTGAAAATGTAGATTTTCACACTCCAAAATTGCTGTGAGAGCACTGCACACTGTACTGTGTTCAGATTAGCCACGGGAAGGAGGACTTCAAAAATTTCTTACGATGCTTTTGATTTGCTGGTGAAAAGCATAAGCCTTAATATTGACCAATCAAGTTGAATTTTATATCACAGTCACTAGAGAGAAGAGTCAACAAATTTTCCTTTGGCATAGGAACGAAATTAGTTATGCAATCACACTACAGGAAGCATAATGTAAGCATTGAGAGGTAGGGACATTTTGAAGAGGTTCACTGCTTTCCGAGGTGGTTTTTACTTTTTCAGATTAAAAAGTACAGGGTTTAGTTCACACGCATAATGAATAATGACACTTCATTGTAAAGAGGACACAATATTTTTCAAAATGACATAAGAAAGAGTTTTCTAAGTGCTATACTTAAAAAGTTATGAAAAGATTTAGCGCAAAATGTGCTGATTTTGTTGCAATATTTGCTGCGTAACAGGGTGTTTTGTGCTGAGTCCTTTTTAAACTGGGATAACCATGGGGTAACCATGACAACTGTTGATATGACAGCCATAACAGGATCCAATGATCAAATAATTACAGTATCTCACCTCCTCCCTATAATAATGGCACATGCAACAAAACTGCAAGAGCTGCAGAACTCCAAATGCAATTGTTAATGTGTTTTTGTTTTTTCATGACCTTCATGTACAACTTCTTGGGCAGACAATCACTTTCACAATCATTTCTTGCTGCATATGGAAGAAGGAGTACATGTAAAGATATCTCATAAATAAGAGTTGTATACTTACTGCAGTTTCAAGAGCCTTCTTAGCTGTGTGAATTTCTTCCTCTGTGTATGTGTTGTACTGATCTTCCAGAGTACCGACCCAGTCTATATTTGAATAACAGAACAGGAGTCTTTATGCATCGCTGCATTTACCTTTGGAGACCACTTATTTCTTAAAGCTAAGATTTAATTGTAACCCATTTTTTTATGGAAAATTCAATATGAATCACCTCTTCAATTACTCTATGGTTTTTCTCATTTATCAAATCCATCTGACAGCTTGAAGATTAGTGATCCACCAATACTTCATTTGATGGTACACTTTTATATTTGAGCTATTCTGACAGAGAAAACTATGACTCAAACTAGTGATCCAAAGACCCAACAGATGAATTAAGTCTTATCCTAATCATACATTCTGACAGTCGACTAACACAAACAAACTAGTTATCCAAAGACCCAACAAATGAATTAAGTTAGAGATATCTTATCCTAATCATACATTCTGACAGTCCACTAACACAAACAAACTAGTGATCCAAAGACCCAACAGATGATTTAAGTTAGAGATATCTTATCCTAATCATACATTCTGACAGTCGACTAACACAAACAAACTAGTGATCCAAAGACCCAACAGATGAATTAAGTTACAGATATCTTATCCTAATCATACATTCTGACAGTCCACTAACACAAACAAACTAGTGATCCAAAGACCCAACAGATGAATTAAGTTAGAGATATCTTATCCTAATCATACATTCTGACAGTCGACTAACACTGTAAACAAACTAGTGATCCAAAGACCCAACAGATGAATTAAGTTAGAGATATCTTATCCTAATCATACATTCTGACAGTCGACCAACACAAACAAACTAGTGATCCAAAGACCCAACAGATGAATTAAGTTAGAGATATCTTATCCTAATCATACATTCTGACAGTCGACCAACACAAACAAACTAGGGTTCCAAAGACCCAACAGATGAATTAAGTTAGAGATATCTTATCCTAATCATACATTCTGACAGTCGACTATTAAACACAAACAAACTAGTGATCCAAAGACCCAACAGATGAATTAAGTTAGAGATATCTTATCCTAATCATACATTCTGACAGTCGACTATTAAACACAAACAAACTAGTGATCCAAAGACCCAACAGATGAATTAAGTTAGAGATATCTTCTGAGAGACTAACAATATAACTCAGGCTGGTCACCTAAATAATCTATGAGCACTTTGTTTAAAGTCTTGGCTTTATTATTTATTCATCAATACGAAAAATAGAATGCTACATCAGCTTTTAATAGACTGAAATACTTCTTTAAGTTATGAATCATAATTGGCTTGAACCTCATAAAGAAGTGACCTCAACCGAACCCAATAGGCTTTTTGCATTCAATATGAGATATACATATGCCATGTATGTGAAAAGCCTATTAACATTCTTCTTTCAAGAGACAGTGTTGAAGGGTTTGCTACCCCATGCTGACCTTTGACATCCCATTAATTCATCTAGCTCTTGGTAGTTTAAATGAAGCATTCATATAATATTTATGAGAAACATAATCTATCCAGCCCTTCTTGGCTTTATCCAGGTTGCATACATCTCTTTACCTGCTGCACTATTAGTAGTGTTATGATAAACTTACGTTCAAAAGAGTTTCTTGATGATAGTTCATGATTCCAACAACTGGTTATCATTTTCTCCAGTTTCTCTGGCGTGCAGAACTTTGGGAGAAGATCCACCTCTGGTCTGTCCTTGTTTTTAAGTACCCAAAACTTGAAATCATTAATCCTTGCATCTGTCATGATTTCATTTCCTTCCACTACAATAAAACACAAACAAGGTGAGAGAATGACAGTATCAGCAAGCATGTACAGGGTGAGTTCAATCAACTGATACAAACAGACCGCTATGAATGAATCGCCTTGGTGTGAACATTACTGACAAACATAAAACCAACCTGAATAATCGAATGTAAACAATATTGTACATACATGGTGTAGAACAATATTAATATCTACTATTAACCAAAGGTAACACAGTAAACCTTTCCCTAGAGCAAGAATCTGGCATTATATGAACTCATCTTTCATGGTTTAAAGGGTGTGAAGACTCGCGCACAAAGAACGTCTCATGCTGGTAATCTGACCTAGTTTCGAATGAGGTGTAACAGAAGTGTTAGACACCACCATCGATCCCAGAAAATACACACACAGCTTGCTACCATCAGTAATTAGACACTAGTGTACAGTCAGTAAATACAGCTGCCGTCAATACCCACAGCACAGTGTACAAACAATACAGCGATGGACATCTCAGGTTCAGCTAAAGATAACAAGGTATCATGTTTCATTACTTTCTGCATTTTGTAGCGACACGAACAAAACGTCACTTGCAAGCAACGTAAAGTTAACTTTTTTAGATGGCCGCATGCGGTTTGGGGCGAGTCTTCAATGCCTTTAATACACTCATGGGAAGATATATCAATACATGACTTCAATCAACAAATTCTATCTACCAGATAGAGTTGTTATGTATTAAGAGTTACTAATTGTTTTCATCTCTGAAATACTAAAGCCCATCACACACTCTGCCTTTACACAATGGAACCCAACTGAACCAATCAGCAATCATGAACATCCCAGTAGTGTGAGGGTGCTTACCATTATCACTGACCAAGCATTTGCTAGTAAGTAACAAACACTGATCTAAAATCTGCCAGATTTACTGTTAGGAGTGGAAGTGCAGGGGTGTTTTTCAGGGGATATAACTTTGATTTTTCAAGAAATGCATCCAATCATAGGACAGGAATTTTCTTTTGCATGTACACATTAATTCTACAGAAAGTGTATTATATTAAACACATTCTCAATATTCTCAAGTATTTCAACAGAACATCTTAGGCCTCATTATGATTCATAGTTAACTTACCCCTAAAAATGCTTCATTGTGAAGAGTACATCCATTGTGTAGAGTACATCCATTGTGTAGAGTACATCCATTGTGTAGAGTACATCCATTGTATAGAGTACATCCATTGTGTAGAATACATCCACTGTGTAGAGTACATTGTGTAGAGTACATCCATTGTGTAGAGTACATTGTATAGAGAACATCCATTGTGTAGAGTACATTGTGTAGAGTACATCCATTGTGTAGAGTACATTGTGTAGAGTAATAAAGTACATCCACTGTGTAGAGTACATTGTGAAGAGTACATTGTGTAGAGTACATCCATTGTGTAGAGTACATCCATTGTGTAGAGTACATTGTATAGAGAACATCCATTGTGTAGAGTACATTGTAAAGAGTACATCCTTTGTGTAGAGTACATTGTGTAGAGTACATCCATTGTGTAGAGTACATTGTGTAGAGTAATAAAGTACATCCACTGTGTAGAGTACATTGTGAAGAGTACATTGTATAGAGTACATCCATTGTGTAGAGTACATTGTGTAAAGTACATCATTTGTGTAGAATACATTGTATAGAGTACATCCATTGTGTAGAGTACATTGTATAGAGTACATCCATTGTGTAGAGTACATCCATTGTGAAGAGTACATCCATTGTGTAGAGTACATTGTATAGAGTACATCCATTGTAGAGTACATTGTGTAGAGTACATCCATGGTGTAGAGTACATTGTATAGAGTACATCCATTGTGTAGAGTACATTGTGTAGAGTACATCCATTGTATAGAGTACATCCATTGTGTAGAGTACATTGTGTAGAGTAATAAAGTACATCCACTGTGTAGAGTACATTGTGAAGAGTACATTGTATAGAGTACATCCATTGTGTAGAGTACATCCACTGTGTAGAGTACATTGTATAGAGTACATCTATTGTGTAGAGTACATCCATTGTGTAGAGTACATTGTGTAGAGTACATCCATTGTGTAGAGTACATCCATTGTGTAGAGTACATCCATTGTGTAGAGTACATTGTGTAAAGTACATTGTGTAGAGTACATCCATTGTGTAGAGTACATTGTATAGAGTACATCTATTGTGTAGAGTACATCCATTGTGTAGAGTACATTGTGTAGAGTACATCCATTGTGTAGAGTACATTGTGTAGAGTACATCCATTGTAGAGTACATTGTGTAGAGTACATCCATTGTAGAGTACATTGTGTAGAGTACATCCATTGTGTAGAGTACATTGTGTAGAGTACATCCATTGTGTAGAGTACATCCATTGTGTAGAGTACATTGTGTAGAGTAATAAAGTACATCCACTGTGTAGAGTACATTGTGAAGAGTACATTGTATAGAGTACATCCATTGTGTAGAATACATCCACTGTGTAGAGTGCATTGTATAGAGTACATCTATTGTGTAGAGTACATCCATTGTGTAGAGTACATCCATTGTGTAGAGTACATTGTGTAGAGTACATCCATTGTGTAGAGTACATCCATTGTGTAGAGTACATTGTGTAGAGTACATTGTGTAGAGTACATCCATTGTGTAGAGTACATTGTATAGAGTACATCTATTGTGTAGAGTACATCCATTGTGTAGAGTACATTGTGTAGAGTACATCCATTGTGTAGAGTACATTGTGTAGAGTACATCCACTGTGTAGAGTACATTGTGTAGAGTACATGGATCCATTGTGTAGAGTACTAAAGCACATCCAATTGCAATTGTTAGGCACAGTGTCCTTCAAACTGGTCACAAGAATTCAACTTACTTTCAAACAAGTTCTCATTGGTAATTCCTTTGTATACAAGAAGTCCAAAACTGTTGCAAAAATAAAAAGAGTAACAAACATTTAACCACTGATTCATCTTTCTCGGTTCATTAAAGCAAAGAGCTCTAATACATTTGTAATATCTGGTAAAATAACTGATACAATTATGCCATAAATGTAAACTTTCTCCTCATAGAATGTTGTCACATCCCAGATCTGTGGCTGCCCCTGGATAAAACATAGTTTCTATTTCCATAATGCCAGAAAAAGGACAATATTCTCAACTACTGCTGATATGTGGTAGGGGAGAATAAAGCAAACTTATACGGTGGTTCTGAAGTGACAAGCTAGTTGTAGACATCATATTAGTATAACATGATATATCAAAGGTTTTGTATATTATGTCGAGAAAACTTTCAAATTCTTGAGCTGTTGCATTGCACCGTACTTTACAACACCTCAAAAATATGTTTTGTCTAATTCATCCGTTAACATGCTAACATGACGAAAATTGTTCAGTTACCGTGTTGCATGCAACTTGTCAACTAAAAATGCTCTATTTTCGACAACCATTCAACTGTACCAATATGGTATGTTTGATGAGTGTCGTGTTTCACTAATAGCATATATCTCACCTGTTTGTTCAGAACCACCGTACCATTGGCAGGCATTAATATCTTACTTTGACATGTATCAAATTACAAGACCATTGAAGTTGTATGCAGGAAACAGATGTTAGCTTCTGGTCCATTAAACATAACAAATTGCAAAGGACATTTTTAATCTAAAATATTTCTGATATTATCACATCTATTGAGGTTTGTACAAGATAACAAACCTTGCACATGAAAAATGATTACTTTTTACATTGACCAACTTGACATTAATGTATTCCACTAACTTGCAAGAGGTGTTGATTGCAGCATTTTGTTGAATGTCACACCAAAAGAACACATGACACAACCCAGGGGCAGATTTGGGCATTGAAGCAAGTGGCGCCTCGACCAAAACTAGCACTTTTGTGAAAAAGAAATCGGCTCCTACAGTTTTACCTCTGCTGACCTTATATACTCAATAAGGTGAAAGACATTCCAATATGAAATTTATAACAACATGTCCTTTCAGTAATGGTGTTTTACAACCCATGGGGAGGTGGGGGGACCTTTCAATCCACCATACACATTCATACACATACCACACACATGTCATATCAGCATACAAAAGATTATTTATGCTTTCAGCAAGGCATCCATTTTGATGGATTGTGGTATTGAATGTAATAACCTGTAGAGATCATCATCTTCTGTCACTCTCTTGTGAGGATTTTCAAGGAGTTGTGGGCTAATATAGGGAAGACTTCCAGATGGGGCCATGACCGACAGCTGATCTACAGTCCCTTGGCTGCTAGTACCAGAATCAACACCAGTCAAGCGGGCCAGTCCACAATCTGTCACCTAAGAAGAGTCACAGATTAAAGTTGCTCATAGTAACAAAAAATTAATTTCGTTAATTGAGTTGATTGATTGCATTTAAACCAGTTAATTAAATGTTTAGCATTTCATCCAAGACAAGAACATAGCAATTTTTTTAAATTTATGATTGTGATTTACAATGTCTATACATAATGGAAACTGTATGGGGGCCATTAAACACAGCACTGAGGGACAGGTCAAATTTTTGATAAAGGTAGTACTTGGGACTGTACTCACTCCATGAAGGAGAGTTTGACTTGTCAGTTCCTTAATTGCTTTACATAGAAAGAGGATGGTGCAGATGTGGGTGACGTGGTGCAGGCGAGAATGAGGGAGTCACATTGGTGGAGAAAACAGAATTGTGGGGAGTCAAGACAGTAGGGTAAAAGCCTAGATACATGTGAATGGTACTATGTCAATTTGACAGCAATCTATGAGTTAGTTCAGTATTGTGTATAACATCGGTACTCACTTTAGCTTGTAGAGAGTGGGAGATTAAGATGTTTGAGGGCTTAATGTCACAATGGCTGATTTCACAGGAATGTAAATAGCTGAAGCCTCTACAAACATCCAAGTATATTGATGTAATACTAGGCCAAATTGATGACCACTTTGCTTGGCTGATTTTGATGTTATTTCTAAGCATTTTCAAATCACAAGGCAACAGTTCCATGGCAATATGTGAACACATATTGCTTGAGTCAGCTCGAATGACAGCCTTGATATTCACAATGTAATCACTGGTGATGGCTTTCAACAAAACTGCTACTTCTGATAGGTCAACTGGTCTGCAAAAAGATTAAAGAAATTTTATAAGTAAATGTAAGTAAATATCAAGATTAAATGTGAAAACAAGTTTTAATTGACCAGAAATACATCCATTAAATACTAGACAGTTTCATTATACCAAACACAATGTGCAACCCCAGCAATTTCACCCCACTGAACACAATGTGCAACCCCAGCAATCTCACCCCACTGAACACAATGTGCAACCCCAGCAATCTCACCCCACTGAACACAATGTGCAACCCCAGCAATCTCACCCCACTGAACACAATGTGCAACCCCACCAAATCTCACCCCACTGAACACAATGTGCAACCCCAGCAATCTCACCCCACTGAACACAATGTGCAACCCCAGCAATCTCACCCCACTGAACACAATGTGCAACCCCAGCAATCTCACCCCACTGAACACAATGTGCAACCCCAGCAATCTCACCCCACTGAACACAATGTGCAACCCCAGCAATCTCACCCCACTGAACACAATGTGCAACCCCAGCAATCTCACCCCACTGAACACAATGTGCAACCCCAGCAATCTCACCCCACTGAACACAATGTGCAACCCCAGCAATCTCACCCCACTGAACACAATGTGCAACCCCAGCAATCTCACCCCACTGAACACAATGTGCAACCCCAGCAATCTCACCCCACTGAACACAATGTGCAACCCCACCAAATCTCACCCCACTGAACACAATGTGCAACCCCAGCAATCTCACCCCACTGAACACAATGTGCAACCCCAGCAATCTCACCCCACTGAACACAATGTGCAACCCCAGCAATCTCACCCCACTGAACACAATGTGCAACCCCAGCAATCTCACCCCACTGAACAAAATGTGCAACCCCACCAAATCTCATCCCACCAAACACACTGTGCTAGGGACTTGCACATTCAAAGCCTCCAGAATAAAAGGTCAGAAGTCGATTGAAGCAAAAAGTAACCATTTCGTACTGATATGGAAACAATGATTATCACCAGTTGAGTATTCTTAAAATATATAGTTACAATGAAAAATGAGGTTAAAATTCAAATTTGAGTTATACTTTGAGTATAACATGTACAGACTTACAGTAGTATAACAAGCAGAATATAAATTGATGCATATGAAAATCAGCACACACCTTTTTAATGTTTTCAAAGCAACTGGTATGTGTTGCTCCTTAAATTTGGCTTTGTATACTGTTGAAAAACCACCTTCTCCTAGTTTCTCCCATTCACTCTCGTCACTGAAGCTTTCAAGACTCTTCTCCAAGTTGGTGGCAATTAGTGCCGGGTGTAAGCTGGATAAGTCCATTGCTGTTATTGCAGCAGCATCTCCTCGGAATCACAGGCCGTCTAACTCATCCAGTTCGTTGTTGTCATCCTAGACTGATCCAAAAAAAAAAGAACTGAGTTCAAAGAAATGCTTCAAATCTTTACAATAATTGGTGAAATGTTGTGTGCATGAAACTTACAGTATACAATACAGAAACACATGCATCTTGGCGAAACACTAAATGAACAGTTTATTAAGCCAGTTTGAAGACTATTTTATTAAAGCGAATCTAGCACTCTCACAAACCACACCCAGGGGTTCTATAGCTCAGGACTTTATGTCACCTTCTCCACCTTTTATGTTATCATAATGAAACAATTCATGGGCATATGAAGAATATTCTGAAAATGAGCATATCATTTTTTTTTGCATCAATTTTTAAATTTCAAAAAGTGGAAAAGTTACCAGTTTTGGTAGACAGGGCAATTACAATTTGGTTGTCCAAAAAAATGTAGTAAAATAACTAAGCATGGAAAATGTGTACACTGTAATCTGAGTGATATCTGGTTTGGTGAACAGAACACCAGTTTTAGGGAAGATAACACTCTAAAGGCATTGAAGACTCGTCCCAAACCGCGTGCCGTGCTCTGAAAAAGTTAACTTTCCGTTGCTTGCAAGTGAAGTTTTCTGCTTGTTGCTACAAAATGCAGACAGTAATGAAACGTGATACCTTGTTATCTTTAGCTGGACCTGAGATGTCCATTGCTGTATCGTTTGTACACAGTGCTGTGGGTATTGACCGCAGCTAAATTTACTGACTGTACACTAGTGTCTAATTACCGAAGGTAGCAAGCTGTGTGCGTATTTTCTGGGATGGATGGTGGTGTCTACACTGTAGCACTTCTGTTACACCTCATTTGAACCAGGGAGCTGCTACTCTAACAGTAGCAGCTCCCTGTTTGAACTAGGTCGGCTTACTAGCATTAGATGATTCTTTTGCCCGAGTCTTCACACCCTTTAACTATTTGGGGGTATTCAGTTACAATACAGTCTGAACTTAATATAACTAGTCCTCCCATCGGATGACCTCCAAAGCTGATTTTGGTCCTCTGAAAATAAATGTGGTCCTCTGGGACAACCATTCATAAACTTGCTCTGGTACGTGATACCTTGTTATCTTTAGCTGGACCTGAGTTGTCTTTCATATGTGAGCCTTACATTGTTTATTTGATGGATAAGCGAGTTGACTTCCCCAACTTCAAAAATTCAAATCACCAATGAGTGCTACATAATAAATGTTTAAACTTACTGTAGCAAAAGAATTTATCCTCATACAAAATACTTATCCATGCTACTTCACATGACTGTAAAACTAACACATGTGACTATATCCTTTGCCTTTTCATAAGGATTCTTTGTTAGATATAGTCACTTAGGACATCTCACATTTTTATGTTATTATATAGTGTTAAGCAATACAGTTATCCATAACATCTTTAGGCTCAAGTTTTGTCAGTAATAAAGATTAACATCATTTTTCTGCCCTCCCCACACCCCCTCCCCCTTCTTCTTCTTGGGAAGTCTTCATAAGTTCATGGAACATGCCTTTATTATCAAGCAAATGGTTATCATTTTTTCTATATCTGCTATTTCCCTGGGTCCCTAATTAACCCTATGTACAGGGCCTATAGATTCCCCCCCCCCCCCACACACTCCAAGGTTTACCAGAGGCCAGATTTCCCTGGACATTTCCCCTCTTCAATGGCTTACGTTGGCATCCATGCAGATTTATAATACTGCTTATAATATCCAGACTTAAAATATCATTAACCAAGTCTGCCATATGTGTCCAAGTTTGACGTAGAAAGTTGCTAGGAATATTTCAGAAATCAAATGGGCCATACTAATGCGACCGATTTTTAACGCACCGTATGGCTGTAATGCTGGCAGCTCATTTTAGTATGATTGAAAGTGTTGGCATGCCAGTTTGTGCACACGTACCTGTGACAGCATGATTAGTGTGAATTAAGGCACTGTACTAAAAACAGGCATTCACTAAATTGTGTTTCTTGTGGAACTAAATTAATTATGATTAGTTGCTAGGCTAGGATATTTTTCTGATAAAAAGGTGATTAAATTTTTGAATTGGATCATGAAATTTTGTTTTACTTAAGGCTACAATTATGGCACCATTCTGCATATAGACACACTTTCAAAATCAGTTTTGGCTTCAAAGGGGAGGGGCCACCCCTCTCTACAAACATAGAGCAGTGTCCTCCTTTATAACAAATAAAATATGGCAATCCTACTCGTCCCATTCATGTCTGACTATACCTTTATAACTGTGGATGGTATATGTCCAGTGGTAAGAAATCAATAAAACTGTCACTTGCAGATGTTAAATATAGTCTAACTTACGGGAAGTTAGGCCTAGAGACTAGGTGTACTAGTATATTACCACTATAACTACAGTTTTGTTTAACCATGGAGGTGAAAACAGACCTCCATGGTTAAACTAAGGCTAGTTAATGAATCAATGTCATGAGACATGACAAGACTACTTTAACAAACGGACATAAAACAGTCTGTGTTTACCTCGACGAACAGACCAATCAGAAATCTCTTGTGAATCCTGGTATAACATTTGGGGAAATGTAGTTTGGGTCGCCTGTGATTGTGAGTAAACCCTGATATGTTCGAGTACCTTACTCATATGGGTACATTAAAGGCGTACATTTACGCCTAGGCCTAATCATATTTAACCTATACTATTACTACTCTATAGGCGGATAGACGCCCCAAAAAAAGTTAGGCCTAACGTTATGCCGTACCCAACTTAGGATATAATCAAGGCCCAGTCTACTTCTTACTTCCGATATGCCGTTTGTCACTGAGGATTTTACAAACGCCTAACTGTTAGGCCTAGACTTTTTTAAGAAACCCTTCATTAACTAACTGAAAAACACTTCTTTCTGCTTCTTTGTGTTGATCCGAGCCTCTTTTTAAATACTTTAATTGAAGAATTGCTTTGACATATCACTGTTGCATGTGTGCTTGAGAAAAGACCATGGGAATTCCCTTCCGTACCTGACGTGGACTGACCGTGCGCAATTATACGTTCCTCGAAATTAGACCGAGGTTTACGGCCACAGTATTGTACAGATTTCTGTGAGGTTACGCAATAGATACCTAGTTCAATTATTACACTGTCTATGGGTTAACACACTGTTGCCTGTAGACTTACGATTGATTGTGGTGGAACATGTAATTTTACCTGATTCCTGAGTACTACTACTAGTTTCATCAATGTAGACATATGGAACGCTTGTATGATGTTTGATTTTGTCTACATTATTTCACAGCGAGGGGACACTCTCATTTCCAAGTCTTGTATCCTTCTACAATTTTTACAACGGTTTTTGTTCATATGATATAGCCAAGATAAGGCCTACACCTTGGCCTTTGCTAGGCTAATTCGGCTTATGAAGAAAACGCAATCACAGTATCATGTTGAGTAGCGTTGTAGTTGAGAAATTTTCCATGTGTTCTTTGGTCTTGATTGATGTTCGTTGCTGAAAATCTCACAGCCTCTTAATTCGTTTTTAAACAATAATATAATTCCTCCACCCCCCAGTAGCCTACATCTACACTTTCTGTAGGGGCCAGAATTATTATCCTGCCTTTCCCTGCTGTCAGAAGTTTCTGGCAAACTAGAAACACTGTATTTACACTGCAAATACTGTCATTGAAGTCTTGTGGTATAGTAAGTAAGAACTGTATCACTAGCCCTACTTGTGTCACAGTGTTAGTGAAATTACTTCCCAATTGGGTTACTGCTATTTTATGAGATGAGACTCAGTAACCAGTAATTCTGAGTTGGAGGGGCACCAACAATTCAAGGAGGTGCACAATAGGGCTATGCCAACTTTGTGAAGTAATATTGTAAAAATGATGTTAGCATAATAGGGGACGGAGTGCACACTGTCAGCTGCATGCATGGGGAAGTGGCTCCTGAACTTTCATTGTATTGGAAGGTTAACAGTAGTCGATTCAAGTGTGGAGTGTGAAAAACTGTGTTACCATCTCCCAGGGGAGCAGTATAATCATGGGAATATCTCAATGGTAACTTAATAGTGCCACAGTACCCCACATTGCATTTGGGAGTCACATGTATACAACACCAGTGCAAGCCTATCAATTGAGCAGAACCGATGAGGAAGATTTCTACACTTTTGCGTGGGTAAAATATGCGTAATGGGAAGTCGATTGGGACAAACATGTGAAAAATGCAAGTTAAAATAGCAGCGACATGCATGAAGAAGGAAATGCAAGTAAATCCTATAATTGGAACCAGTTGTTCCTCATCTTCAGTTAAAAATCAAGAAGTGACGAGTCTGAAAGCTCCATTTTTTTAAGCTTTGAATTTTTTGTTTATTATGTAACTAAGCAGATTTCTGTACAACCTCTTTGATTGTTTATTTACCCTATTTTTACTGTGGTTAATCACATTCTTGACTAATGAAGCATACACCAAGAAGTGCAACAGAGACAGGTGGGGGCGTGGAAAGAATGAAATTACTGTTAGGAACACATCGTCACACATACACCTACAAGTCTGAACCATCATGGAAGTTATCACAAGACTAATTGCTCATACGTAGTATGACTCATCACCCTGTCTGCCTCTTTTAAAGAACCATAACATAGAGTAGTGTACATCCGCCTGAAAAGATAATCTTCAGAAAATAGTTCTTATTGGACCTACTGAGGTAACTGTTTTGGCATGTCTCCAGTCATCATCAATCTTTGTGATACTTAAATATTAACTGGATGAAAAAATTTAGGACTAGGTAAAACTCGGGAGGCTTTGTTTGGATCCCTGGGTGAAACAGGAAGATTCAACAACAAGAGCGTCAGAAAGGCTGGATGCTAACAAATCTTCTAACCCAAACTCTAAGCAGTCAGTGTGCAGGGTAAATCTACATGTGAAGTGTTAGCCCAACAAACAGCTATCATGTCATCGTCGGATGTCAGTTGAAAACTTCTTTCTATGCTCCAGCGGCTTTGGAAAGTGATGAATTTAGTTTGAAAGTGAATGGAGTAGTTAATAGGGGTATCAAGCCTATAGCAATTGCACAGAGATAACCGGCAGTCACAAAATAACAAAGAATGCCAGGAACAAAAGTAATGACAAAGAGACAGATTTGTAAATGTAATGTTTGCTCTTTATAAGCATCATACACACAAATAAAACATATAAGATATGTTTTCATGTGAAAAGTATACTGTATATATTGAAAAAATTGTAAGGTTTCTCAGCTGCATTGCCAGTGAACAAAAACAGCGAAACTATCACACATTCGGCAACCTCCTCCCAAGCAAAGAAATAACGTTACTTTCATTTCTAAATTAATTGATGATTAACTTGAATCCTGGTCTGATCATCTCTTGCAAGCACACCTCATTCCAGTGTCCATTAAATTATAAAACTCTGCAATCAGCAATTGGAATTGATGTCGAGAAAAGTTGACAAAGGCTTCAGGTCTCGTGACTGCCTCTTACATATTTGTACAGTAACTAGTGTACAGTAGCTGGATAGGTAACGCAAGACCGAAATAACTGAAAGTATTCAAACAAATTAACTTAATAACTAAAATGTTAGTTAATCAGGAAGAATAGTATCATTATTATGAAGCAAAATAAATTATACCTTTAACATTTCCTGGAATTTTGATCAAAACTTCTTCCAGAGGAAACAGCATACAGATCAACTATAAGTCATATTTTTGAGATACAAACTGCAAAAGCTGCTGACTGGTGAGCAAAAATATAAAACAATTCACAAAAACATTCAATGTTCTTGTGGCTATTAATTTCTCCCTTTCATGCATGGTTAAACAAGTTAACCACATAAGCTTTACGTGAAACAAGGTGTCTTTGTAGTGTGTGTTGAAACAAACCACTTAGTTATACTGGTGCGTTAAAGGAACATTAAACCTGTGATATCTCTCAAATGCAGTCAGATTTTTCATAGTTGTTTGTGGAAGTTTTTCATGACAGTCTTCTCTATGACATCATTGAGTAATGATTGCTGGGTTTGTGTCTCCTTTATGGTCAGAAATAGAAAGTAACACTTATAAAATAGGTTTATTTGGCCTTGTTTAGGTAAGAGTAACAGCCAAAACCTTTGTTGTAATGAGCTTAACAATCAAACTACAGATACAGATGCAACAGATGATAACAATGATGCTTGCAACAAGTTCACTGATTGGCTTAAAGAGGCTAGAAATTCACCACTACTTCCAATCAAGGTAGGTCAACTTTAGAACCTAGTGAAATTCAATTTCAAGAGTGACATTGCAAATTTGTAATTTATAATATGTGCTTGTCTAAAACTGAAGCTACAGATCAAGGCCAATATTGGTAACTGTGATGAGTTGCTTAGTTACTCTTAGGTGATGAGAAAGTTGAATGTATTAATGGCGTGGAGGCAGGTATAAAGTATAAGGATCTAAATAAATAATACCAGTGAACTTGATGGGTGGCTTCTGTTGTAGACAAAGGATGTTTTGAAACTTGTCATGTTCAGCAGTTTTACAGTAATCAAAGATAGCCTTTGTTCATTGAAAACCAGTCTCAATGCATTTATTCACCTCAAGAATAGCCAAATTACAACAGAGTCAATATGTGTTACTAGGTATGACTGAATTTAACTTTGTTCTTGATTCTAGGAGCTGAGAGGATGTTTCCTGTTCCACATTAAGGTATCAACATTTTACTTGGTTGGAACAACAAAGGATGACCAGGTGCAACCATTTTTGGCTTTGGAATTGTTAATCAGGTTTGTGACAGCAGTTGTGTTATGTTGTATTATTGTGTAGGAACTTGTTCAAGTGGCCTTTTCTCTCAGCTTTGATGTCATCGGTAGCCATTGAATGAGTGATGACAAGCCTGTTTAATACTGTGCTAATATACATGTACAGTAATATCATTCTAACCCTGTCTCATGAACTATAGCAAAGAGAGTAACACCATGGAGCTATTATAGCTCCATGGTAACACTTAATATGTGTAATCATAATATATTTTGGATGATAGAGTTCATTTGAAGGTCAACAGAAGTGGAATAGTGAAAACCTTGAAAAAGGAATATTTCGAAAAGGAACAACTTTTTGAATGTCTTCCTTAAAGTTGTTGTAACTTATTATTATATGAGTGTAAGGAACATGTATGTTCTGTATATGACTTGGAAGTACACTTGATGCATTTGTACATTCTGTTTAATATATTGCTACAGGAAGCAGCAAACATTGCCCAGCATGCTTGTTTGTATAATTTTTACATAGCAAAGTCATTCCATACAATATTTTCAGTGTTTGTTCATGCTTCACTGGGTGATTCCTGAAGCTGAATTGTTTCTTTAAATTCATTTCTGTGTTTTGATCTGTTTTAGATCTCCTTTCATTTCAGGATTAAAGAGCTGATCAAAGATTTCTGTGGAAGCCTTACAGAAGAGGCCATTGCTTTAAATCGTACCTTAATCTTTGAATTATTGGATGAAGTTGCTGTAAGTGTGCACCCTTCTAACCTATTCTGGTATTGTCCAGTTTAAGGTAAGAAGTAAGTACTGAGATTAAATTTGGGTATAATGTGAAGGATGTATGTTGCTTGATTTCACAGTATGGACGGTCTATTGTCAACTCACAGTAGCTCATACCAGCCCAGTGTTGGCCTGTATGGCTTGTCGTGGGTCTTTGGTTTCTGACTAACACCAACAAGTTGCTCATAGAGCTAGTACCAGCCCAGTGTTGGCCTGTATGGCTTGTCGTGGGTCTATGGTTTCTGACTAGTACCAACAAGTGGCTCATAGGAGCTAGTACCAGCCCAGGGTTGGCCTGTATGGCTTGTCGTGGGTCTATGGTTTCTGACTAGTACCAACAAGTGGCTCATAGAGCTAGTACCAGCCCAGTGTTGGCCAGCATGATTGGCTTGAGGTCTATGACTACTGATTGCTGTTATGATTTGGTTAGGATTTACTCTCCCAGCTCTGTGCTTGCCATCTCTGTATGTCTCTGGTCTTTGATTTCTTAAAACTCTAAGGAATGTGTCATAGAGATTTGCTTCAGCTCAAGGTTGGCCACCACAGTTGCTGGATTGCAGTATTGTCCCAAGGCCAATTTATTAAATTGATTTCTCATCACAAAATTTCTTTGATGAATTTGCTCGTTGATCCAATCGTTGACCCAATTCTTTGGAACCAACTCCCATTGTCTGTTAGAAATTTGAGTTCTTTTGCCAGCTTTAAATATTGATGAATATATGCTCTTTGATCCAATCGTTACCCAATTCTTTGGAACCAACTCCCATTGTCTGTTAGAAATTTGAGTTCTTTTGCTATAGCTTTAAATATAAACTGAAGAAATACCTTTATGCATGCCTTTGGTTTACATTTTGAGTTGTACATGCTTTTCCTTTGGTTAGTGCTTGAATAGATCATTGTTCTGCTGGTGCTACATGAAGTGCCATAGACATGATTATATTGTTATGATATCCTTGTATTTCCTGCCTCAGGATTTTGGTTTTGTTAGGACAACGTCAACCCAAACCTTGAAGCCTTACATTCAGCAGAAGGCTCTTCCAGTTAAACATGCACGTCAGCAACAAACAGTGTTTGGTTTCGGACCGGGATTAGTGAGTATTTAACGTTTAATGGTTGATGCTAATTACAGAACATAGCTTTGGAATAAGGTTTTGAAACTTTGTAGTAGAGATACCTCTGTGACAAGGATACATACTTCAGGCTTAGCTTAAAGTGTAGTAAAAGTTGCAAATTTGGGCTCATCAAAGAATAAAAATCCCATATGTTATGAATGTTTAGTTCCTTAAACCACTTGTCAGGGGAGTTAGGGGAACACAAGTTACTATCATAAAATTATTTCAGAATCTCAAAGATTGTCATGTGAACTTTGAAGGTCTACTTTCAGTGTATTTTGACTTGAAGATGAAGATTGTTTGGAAGCATTGTCCAGTGCTTGTCAATTATCAATTTTTGTTCTTCTTCTCTTGCAGTTCGGAGCAGACTTTCAGTCAGCACCTAGCACAGCAGCAGATAAACCCCTGAGTCAGACCCCGAATCATCAGGTATTAATATAATTGAATAATACAGAAGGGGCTGTTGCCAATGCCAAATGGTGTGGCAGCAGCAGGTAAACCCCTTAGTCAGACCCAGACCCATCAGGTATAAATATAACTGAATAATACAGAAGGGGCTGTTGCCTTAGTCAGACCCAGACCCATCAGGTATAAATATAACTGAATAATACAGAAGGGGCTGTTGCTAATGCCAAATGGTGTGGCAGCAGCAGGTAAACCCCTTAGTCAGACCCAGAGCCACCAGGTATAAATATAACTGAATAATACAGAAGGGGATGTTGTCAATGCCACATGGTATGGCAGCAGCAGGTAAACCCCTTAGTCAGACCCAGAGCCATCAGGTATAAATATAACTGAATAATACAGAAGGGACTGTTGTCAATGCCACATGGTGTGGTAGCATCAGATAAACCCCAGAGTCAGACCCAGAGCCATCAGGTATAAATAGAACTGAATAATACAGAAGGGGCTGTTGCCAATGCCAAATGGTGTGGTAACACTAGGTAAACCCCTGAGTCAGACCCAGAGCCATCAGGTATAAATATAACTGAATAAAACAGAAGGGGCTGTTGTCAATGCCACATGGTGTGGTAGCAACAGATAAACCCCTGAGTCAGACCCAGAGCCATCAGGTATAAATATAACTGAATAAAACAGAAGGGGCTGTTGTCAATGCCACATGGTGTGGTAGCAACAGATAAACCCCTGAGTCAGACCCAGAGCCATCAGGTATAAATATAACTGAATAAAACAGAAGGGGCTGTTGTCAATGCCACATGGTGTGGCACCACAAGAGTTTGATATCAAGTTACTTTCTAGTTTGTATGCCTTTCATTTTTCAGCGAGCTTTGACACACTTCTAGTCAAAGTTCTTTGTCTTGTGTGTGTGGATCAATCACTTCTCCTTTTAATAATTATTCACAGTTTTTATTGATGGTGAGTTGTGTTCATTTAATTATAATATTCACTCTATTTCTACTGTGATTTTCGTCTGTTTACAGACAATATCAGGAGAACGGAAGGAAATATTTTTGGATGTGATAGAAAAATTGAGTGCAGTTATAACTTCCAATGTAAGTAGCATTTACTTCAATCGATGGGGAGAGGAAGGAGAGGTGGGTGGAAGGAGGGAGGTGAAAATTGTGTATCATTATTTTAGATCCTGAAGAATAAAGCCTCTATAAGTATATTTTGCATAAAATGGGATAATATCAGTGATTTTTTTTGGTAATATATATCTTTATGTTTATTATTATGATGATGTAGCAGTATTAAACAGTTTCTTTCATTGTTGTCCTATCTTCACCAGGGATCAATCATAACTAGCGAATTCATTCTTGTTTTGTTTCTGAATAAGTCAGAATCAGGAATTATAGCAAAATCTTAAGTTTCCTTCTTCCAGTAAATGACAATATTGCAAACAAAACTGTAATTGTAAGAGAAGTTGTGAATCATTAATTCATAGTCATGAAGCATAATGCCTCTATAAGGTTTGTTGATATAAGTCGGCTCTGTTATTTATGTATATGTGTATTATACTTAAGCAGTATTGAAACAGTTCATCCAATTGTTGTCTTGTTTCCACCAGGGATCGATCATCACTAGTGAAGTGAACGGATCAGTTCAAGTGAGGTCATTCCTGTCCGGAGATCCAGGTAATCCTGTAGCATTCATCCATTGTCATCTAAACATCCTTCTTACTATAAGAGCATCAGAGACTCCAACATTGTAATGCAAGATCGCACCAGTCAAAGACTGGACCAATCTAGCTTTCTGCTGTGTTTAATCATCTTTTGACCCACTGACTAACATGGTATCAATGTTCATGAGTTTGGTAATATTGTTTAGCTGTTAGAATAAGTTTCATTCCTTTTCAAGAATGTAAATATCCCTCAAAGACCTTTTTTTTAAATTAAAAATGGCAGGGATGGGGTGCCTTACTACTTTATTTTGGAGGTTTTGATCACCATGGTGACATAGTAAAATAAATGTTGGATGAGTATTGATCATTTCCTTTGCCCAGTCCTAGACATGTACAGGAACTTGACTCTGTTGAATTAAGTTGAATCATAAACTGGTCTCTGGCTGTGCATTGATATGTGCAGTTGGTTTTGTGAACTAATGGTACTTACTCCAGTTTCCATTAAATGAATACTCACATTGAAACTGACATACCCATTGTTTCCAGCTTATCACCGCTTTTAAATTGAGGTTCCCTTTGACATATTGTTTTTTTTTTACCATTCATGTTTTGCAGAACTGAAAATCGGTCTAAGTGACAATATTGTTATTGGCAAGTTGTCACAGGTTGGCTATGGATCTCAGCTTAGAGTAGACCGTGCCCAATTCCATCCAGGAGTCAAGTTAGATCAGGAACACCAGACTAAGACATTATCCATCCATCCACCAGAAGGTGAGGTGAGTTTCAGTAACACCAGACTAAGACATTATCCATCCATCCACCAGAAGGTGAGATGAGTTTCAGTACACCAGACTAAGACATTATCCATCCATCAAACAGAGGGTGAGGTGAGTTCCAGTAACACCAGACTAAGACATTATCCATCCTTCCACCAGAGGGTGAGGTGAGTTTCAGTAACACCAGACTAAGACATTATCCATCCTTCCACCAGAGGGTGAGGTGAGTTTCAGTAACACCAGACTAAGACATTATCCATCCATCCACCAGAAGGTGAGGTGAGTTTCAGTAACACCAGACTAAGACATTATCCATCCATCCACCAGAAGGTGAGGTGAGTTTCAGTAACACCAGACTAAGACATTATCCATCCATCCACCAGAAGGTGAGGTGAATTCCAGTAACACCAGACTAAGACATTATCCATCCTTCCACCAGAGGGTGAGGTGAGTTTCAGTAACACCAGACTAAGACATTATCCATCCTTCCACCAGAGGGTGAGGTGAGTTTCAGTAACACCAGACTAAGACATTATCCATCCATCAAACAGAGGGTGAGGTGAGTTTCAGTAACACCAGACTAAGATATTATCCACCCACCAGAGGGTGAGGTGAGTTTCAGGAACACCAGACTAAGACATTATCCATCCATCCATTCTCCAGAGGGTGGGGTGAGTTTAAGGAGAAGGATAGGTAGTGAGAAGTTCAAAGCCCTCAAGGAGTGACCACCTCCCTCTCTTCAGACACACACACATGGACATAAATGCTTGACAACAGAAAAGTAAAAGAATGTAAATGATGTAGTTCTGAGGTTCTCTCAGGGCCTGACAGATATCATTACTGGCATTTCAGAACTCCACTGTGAATAGCTGACTGTAATTGAGTTCCACCTGAAAGAAAGAAATATAATTATTCATTGGAATTATTCATCTGAAGTAATCATCTGGTTCACTTTTCTTTTGTAAAGCAGCTTTTTTTGTGGATTGAAATTGATAATGTTAAATACTTTGTTGAATGTTCATATCAATGTCTGCAATGCAAATTATTAGCTAGACTAATAAGTTCCAATTCAGATAATGAAGATAATCTTCAAAAGTTTGAAAATTGGTGAGGGGATGGTTATATATGATTAATATGATAGCAATATATTTAATATCTAACTTGTGGAAATGATGCTTTGAGCTGTTAAATTTGCCATCTTTGATGCTCTATTGTTCAAACATTTGCTACTTTTAGAAAGTTTTCAGTTGTTTTCTTCAAATCTTTAGTTTACATTACTGAAGTATGAAATCAGCAGTGAATTACCGAGAGGACTCCCATTCAGACTTTCTTCTTTAATGGAGGAGTTTCCTGATAAGCAGTAAGTTAACCAGTTTCAGTTATTTTGCTTTCTATGTAATAATGAAGTTTTGTATCTAATACTGTACAATCAAATTCTTCTTTTAATGTTACGTATCTTTATTTGTGAGATTATATGTGGCTGGACTAGACACAGTCTTCAACTTACTTGAATCACATAGAGACAGTCTTCAGCCTCCCTGACTCACATAGACACAGACTTCAGCTTACTTGAATCATATAAACACAGTGTTCAGCTTATTTGTCTCACATAAACACAGTCTTCAGCTTACTTGACTCATATAAACATAGACTTCAGCTTACTTGAATCACATAGACACAGTCTTCAGCTTACCTGACTGACATAGAGAGAGTCTTCGACTTCAGCTTACCTGACTCACATAGACACAGTCTTCAGCTTACCTGACTCACATAAACACAGTCTTCAGCTTACTTGACTCGTATAAACATAGACTTCAGCTTACTTGAATCACATAGACACAGTCTTCAGCTTATCTGACTCACATAGAGAGAGTCTTCGACTTCAGCTTACCTGACTCACATAGACACAGTCTTCAGCTTACCTGACTCACATAGACACAGTCTTCATCTTACCTGACTCACATAGACAGTTTTTAGCTTGACTGACTCATATAGACACAGTCTTCAGCTTAATGACTCAAATATACAGTCTTTAGCTGACTTGACTCATCAATTAGATGCAGTCTTTAGTTAACCATACCAGTCTATACTTTACCAGGTTCAAATGGACATGGACTCTCACTCAGTATTTATTTTAAAGACTCAACTAGACTTAAATACTTATCTCTGCAAGACTCAGGTAGGCAGTGTTGCTGACTTGCATTAAGATATATATGACCTGAAAAACCTAAAAATACTAGTGCCCTAGAAGTCTGCTTCATGCACATAGGTTCAATTTGCATGTTGAATTTAAATTACCAGTTATTATTATGATAGGACCCAGCATTCTGTATATTAAATCTGAACTCATCACAATATCTTGATAAAGTGCACTAGATATAGATATCTGTTCCATATGCCAATATAGCTATTCCAGATACTATACATATGTTCTGGTTTAGAACTTTCCAGCTAGCTGAATGGTCACATAGATTCCAGTATTATGGTCTGATTGGTTGATTGATCAAGTACTGTTATTATCCTAATTAGCATGTTTCTCTTCCCCAGAGAATTAGACGTACAGCTAAAGCTTTACTGTCTTCTACCAGAGACTAACAGCGCAGTCAACATCAAGGTTCATATACCTATGCCAGCCGATACCAAAAGGTAACAGCTTTGATCCTGTCATAATTTATGCATAAAGAAAGAGAGATTAGATCCTTCTCCTCAAGAACCACATTATTGATATCAATAGTTAACAAACTGTAGTTTACGTAAACTTAACTCATGTGAAACATGAGTCATATTAATACCTTCTTAATACCATTCTTCCATGTGTGTAGTAGTCAATGAATGTTGGACCACTAAGTAACTTAACATGGTCTGGTGATGTGCTTAATGTGTGTGGTAGTATATGAATGTTGGACCACTTAGTAACAATTAACATGGTCTGGTGATGTGCTTAATGTGTGTGGTAGTAAATGAATGTTGGACCACTTAGTAACTTAACATGGTCTGGTGATGTGCTTAATGTGTGTGGTAGTATATGAATGTTAGACCACTTAGTAACTTAACATGGTCTGGTGATGTGCTTAATGTGTGTAGTAGTAAATGAATGTTGGACCACTTAGTAACTTAACATGGTCTGGTGATGTGCTTAATGTGTGTGGTAGTATATGAATGTTAGACCACTTAGTAACTTAACATGGTCTGGTGATGTGCTTAATGTGTGTAGTAGTAAATGAATGTTGGACCACTTAGTAAATTAACATGGTCTGGTGATGTGCTTAATGTGTGTGGTAGTATATGAATGTTGGACTACTTAGTAACTTAACATGGTCTGGTGATGTGCTTAATGTGTGTAGTAGTAAATGAATGTTGGACCACTTAGTAACTTAACATGGTCTGGTGATGTGCTTAATGTGTGTAGTAGTATATGAATGTTGGACCACTTAGTAACTTAACATGGTCTGGTGATGTGCTTAATGTGTGTAGTAGTAAATGAATGTTGGACCACTTAGTAAATTAACATGGTCTGGTGATGTGCTTAATGTGTGTGGTAGTATATGAATGTTGGACCACTTAGTAACTTAACATGGTCTGGTGATGTGCTTAATGTGTGTAGTAGTAAATGAATGTTGGACCACTTAGTAAATTAACATGGTCTGGTGATGTGCTTAATGTGTGTGGTAGTATATGAATGTTAGACCACTTAGTAACTTAACATGGTCTGGTGATGTGCTTAATGTGTGTAGTAGTAAATGAATGTTGGACCACTTAGTAACTTAACATGGTCTGGTGATGTGCTTAATGTGTGTGGTAGTAAATGAATGTTGGACCACTTAGTAACTTAACATGGTCTGGTGATGTGCTTAATGTGTGTGGTAGTAAATGAATGTTGGACCACTTAGTAAATTAACATGGTCTGGTGATGTGCTTAATGTGTGTGGTAGTATATGAATGTTGGACCACTTAGTAACTTAACATGGTCTGCAGTGTTCGATTTTTCCGGTATCGCATCGCAAAATGCGATCCAAAACAACAAACTTGCGAGACGTTTCCAAATCAGCATCGCACATTGTGCCGATTTATGCGATTCAAATTCCTAGTCAGATTTGGGAGCAAACACTCAAACCTTAACTTACGAACTGTCGATCACAATGTAGAAGTTATAATTTATTGAGTTTATACTCAATGTACAACTTATTCACTTGACCGTATAGCGAAAAAAAAACCTGAAAAAATAATATCCTACCATAGTTAAGTGTAAAGCAAATAGCCTAACCACCTCGGCGGTTACGGATCTCACGTAACTAAAAGGTTCCCTGGCAACGTGCCCAAAAAATGTTAAGAAACAGGTGTTACACAGGGGATGAGCTCACAGTTGTTGGGAAGGTACCTGGGCAAATTCGCAGCACATGTACCGTGGTACAATAGTTGGGTATAGGGTTAAACACTGCAGTTGTAAAAATGTACGCATAGTGCACGCTATTCATTGTTAGGCAGTCTAGAAACGGGGCTTTACTGAACGTTGTTTGTTTCATAATATCGGAAGTTTTGTAAGTCGCACTTTTTAAAGATTGAAAGACAGATTAAATCTCTTTTCATTTTATAACATAATATAGCTACTTTAACTTGTCATTTTAAAATTTTCATCAGTTTCGTGACAATTTAAATAAAAAAGTTGTCAGTATTTTGCATCCTCAACTGCGAAATTTTTCATCGCCAGACATCGCAAAAAATGACAACTATTTCCGGGGGCTTTCGCCCCCAGGATCCCCACGAGGGGTTCTACCCCATGACCCCACCATAGCCCTAAGACGGGCCCCTGGACACCATGCCTTTATGCTCGCACGTTACGCGTGCTAGGCAGGCGAACACCGGCGGGAAATCGGCAGTGTGTTCGCGGGAAATTGAACAAGGTTTTCCAACACTGCTGAACTGTGCAGTTACTGTATCCATCATGTTCAAGGTTTTCACGGAGGCCTTTTAGGAAATGAATGGTTAGTACAGTGTATATATGCTGCACTAATGCTGTGTGTAGGCCAAGGTTCACGAAGGTCATTGGTTATATTCGCGCGCCGTAGACGTGTTTTTAGATGTTACGGAGAGTCAGGTTTCCATGGATATTAATCGAAAATGAATCTGAGTTTAACTGACGCTAAAGAAATGGATCGTCTTGGGCAGATTAACAAATCATTGCAAGTATAAATAAGTACAGGTAGCTCTGCTGTTAAAAAGAAAAGTTCAATATCGGTTTGCTGTTATCGGCAATTGGGCAAAATTTTACCGATACCGATATGCTGCCGATATTGCAAATATCGGCCGATACCGATATTGAAACCGATTATCGTAGCAACACTAGTATAAATAATAATAATAAACAAACATTTTCTAGTTAATACATTGATCGCCAACATTTGGTCCGTTTTGTGGTAATTTCAAAACTGCTATTCAATATTGGGGAACTGCTATGCAACAAAAATATTGTATAGCAATTGTCGAAATTTGTTGCTATGCAATTTTTTGGCCATAAGTCAAACCCTGATGGTCTGGTGATGTGCTTAATGTGTGTAGTAGTAAATGAATGTTGGACCACTTAGTAACTTAACATGGTCTGGTGATGTGCTTAATGTGTGTAGTAGTAAATGAATGTTGGACCACTTAGTAACTTAACATGGTCTGGTGATGTGCTTAATGTGTGTGGTAGTAAATGAATGTTGGACCACTTAGTAAATTAACATGGTCTGGTGATGTGCTTAATGTGTGTGGTAGTAAATGAATGTTGGACCACTTAGTAAATTAACATGGTCTGGTGATGTGCTTAATGTGTGTGGTAGTATATGAATGTTGGACCACTTAGTAAATTAACATGGTCTGGTGATGTGCTTAATGTGTGTAGTAGTAAATGAATGTTGGACCACTTAGTAACTTAACATGGTCTGGTGATGTGCTTAATGTGTGTAGTAGTAAATGAATGTTGGACCACTTAGTAACTTAACATGGTCTGGTGATGTGCTTAATGTGTGTGGTAGTATATGAATGTTAGACCACTTAGTAACTTAACATGGTCTGGTGATGTGCTTAATGTGTGTAGTAGTAAATGAATGTTGGACCACTTAGTAACTTAACATGGTCTGGTGATGTGCTTAATGTGTGTGGTAGTATATGAATGTTAGACCACTTAGTAACTTAACATGGTCTGGTGATGTGCTTAATGTGTGTAGTAGTAAATGAATGTTAGACCACTTAGTAACTTAACATGGCCTGGTGATGTGCTTAATGTGTGTGGTAGTATATGAATGTTAGACCACTTAGTAACTTAACATGGTCTGGTGATGTGCTTAATGTGTGTAGTAGTAAATGAATGTTGGACCACTTAGTAACTTAACATGGTCTGGTGATGTGCTTAATGTGTGTGGTAGTATATGAATGTTAGACCACTTAGTAACTTAACATGGTCTGGTGATGTGCTTAATGTGTGTAGTAGTAAATGAATTTTGGACCACTTAGTAACTTAAAATGGTCTGGTGATGTGCTTAATGTGTGTAGTAGTAAATGAATGTTGGACCACTTAGTAACTTAACATGGTCTGGTGATGTGCTTAATGTGTGTAGTAGTACATGAATGTTAGACCACTTAGTAACAATTAACATGGTCTGGTGATGTGCTTAATGTGTGTGGTAGTATATGAATGTCGGACCACTTAGTAACTTAACATGGTCTGGTGATGTGCTTAATGTGTGTGGTAGTATATGAATGTTGGACCACTTAGTAACTTAACATGGTCTGGTGATGTGCTTAATGTGTTTAGTAGTACATGAATGTTAGACCACTTAGTAACAATTAACATGGTCTGGTGATGTGCTTAATGTGTGTGGTAGTATATGAATGTTAGACCACTTAGTAACAACTAACATGGTCTGGTGATGTGCTTAATGTGTGTGGTAGTATATGAATGTTGGACCACTTAGTAACTTAACATGGTCTGGTGATGTGCTTAATGTGTGTGGTAGTATATGAATGTTGGACCACTTAGTAACTTAACATGGTCTGGTGATGTGCTTAATGTGTGTGGTAGTATATGAATGTTGGACCACTTAGAAACTTAACATGGTCTGGTGATGTGCTTAATGTGTGTAGTAGTAAATGTTAGACCACTTAGTAACTTAACATGGTCTGGTGATGTGCTTAATGTGTGTAGTAGTATATGAATGTTGGACCACTTAGTAAATTAACATGGTCTGGTGATGTGCTTAATGTGTGTGGTAGTATATGAATGTTAGACCACTTAGTAACTTAACATGGTCTGGTGATGTGCTTAATGTGTGTAGTAGTAAATGAATGTTGGACCACTTAGTAACTTAACATGGTCTGGTGATGTGCTTAATGTGTGTGGTAGTATATGAATGTTAGACCACTTAGTAACTTAACATGGTCTGGTGATGTGCTTAATGTGTGTAGTAGTAAATGAATGTTGGACCACTTAGTAACTTAACATGGTCTGGTGATGTGCTTAATGTGTGTGGTAGTATATGAATGTTAGACCACTTAGTAACTTAACATGGTCTGGTGATGTGCTTAATGTGTGTGGTAGTAAATGAATGTTGGACCACTTAGTAACTTAACATGGTCTGGTGATGTGCATAATGTGTGTAGTAGTAAATGAATGTTGGACCACTTAGTAACTTAACATGGTCTGGTGATGTGCTTAATGTGTGTGGTAGTACATGAATGTTGGACCACTTAGTAACAATTAACATGGTCTGGTGATGTGCTTAATGTGTGTGGTAGTATATGAATGTTGGACCACTTAGTAACTTAACATGGTCTGGTGATGTGCTTAATGTGTGTGGTAGTACATGAATGTTAGACCACTTAGTAACTTAACATGGTCTGGTGATGTGCTTAATGTGTGTGGTAGTATATGAATGTCGGACCACTTAGTAACTTAACATGGTCTGGTGATGTGCTTAATGTGTGTGGTAGTATATGAATGTCGGACCACTTAGTAACTTAACATGGTCTGGTGATGTGCTTAATGTGTGTGGTAGTATATGAATGTCGGACCACTTAGTAACTTAACATGGTCTGGTGATGTGCTTAATGTGTGTGGTAGTATATGAATGTTGGACCACTTAGTAACTTAACATGGTCTGGTGATGTGCTTAATGTGTGTGGTAGTATATGAATGTTGGACCACTTAGTAACTTAACATGGTCTGGTGATGTGCTTAATGTGTGTGGTAGTATATGAATGTTAGACCACTTAGTAACTTAACATGGTCTGGTGATGTGCTTAATGTGTGTGGTAGTATATGAATGTTGGACCACTTAGTAACTTAACATGGTCTGGTGATGTGCTTAATGTGTGTGGTAGTATATGAATGTTGGACCACTTAGTAACTTAACATGGTCTGGTGATGTGCTTAATGTGTGTGGTAGTATATGAATGTCGGACCACTTAGTAACTTAACATGGTCTGGTGATGTGCTTAATGTGTGTGGTAGTATATGAATGTTGGACCACTTAGTAACTTAACATGGTCTGGTGATGTGCTTAATGTGTGTGGTAGTATATGAATGTTGGACCACTTAGTAACTTAACATGGTCTGGTGATGTGCTTAATATGTGTGGTAGTATATGAATGTCAGACCACTTAGTAACTTAACATGGTCTGGTGATGTGATTGATGTGTGTGGTAGTACATGAATGTTGGACCACTTAGTAACTTAACATGGTCTGGTGATGTGATTGATGTGTGTGGTAGTACATGAATGTTGGACCACTTAGTAACTTAACATGGTCTGGTGATGTGCTTCAAGTGTGTGGTAGTATATGAATGTTGGACCACTTAGTAACTTAACATGGTCTGGTGATGTGCTTAATGTGTGTGGTAGTAAATGAATGTTGGACCACTTAGTAACTTAACATGGTCTGGTGATGTGCTTAATGTGTGTAGTAGTAAATGAATGTTGGACCACTTAGTAACTTAACATGGTCTGGTGATGTGCTTAATGTGTGTGGTAGTATATAAATGTTAGACCACTTAGTAACTTAACATGGTCTGGTGATGTGCTTAATGTGTGTAGTAGTAAATGAATGTTAGACCACTTAGTAACTTAACATGGCCTGGTGATGTGCTTAATGTGTGTGGTAGTATATGAATGTTAGACCACTTAGTAACTTAACATGGTCTGGTGATGTGCTTAATGTGTGTAGTAGTAAATGAATGTTGGACCACTTAGTAACTTAACATGGTCTGGTGATGTGCTTAATGTGTGTGGTAGTATATGAATGTTAGACCACTTAGTAACTTAACATGGTCTGGTGATGTGCTTAATGTGTGTGGTAGTATATGAATGTTGGACCACTTAGTAACTTAATATGCCTTACAATGCTAATCTGAGCTTAGCACCCCTCCCTTCAGAAAAAGATTAAAAAAACTCATATCTGTTGTAGCTAGAACAAACCATAATATTTTGGGTGTTTGTAGACTAGGGTTGCTCTTACACATTGCAGCAGACAGGACCCTGAAAAGAAAGAAAGTGTTATTCTATTTATGAAGTGGCAAACATTTCACATTATTTGAAGCACCTCTGGACAAATTGTTTCACTATTTGTTTTTCTGTCCTTTTCACCAGTCATGTTTTGTACAATACATTTGCTGAAAATATAGCAATCATAGCAGTAAACAGTAGACAAAACTGTCACCATAATCAATGTAAATATGACATGATTCAGTCAGAAAGTCTTGCTTTAATTACACCTCTCTGTCTTTGACTTTTCAATCCAGCGTTGGGCCGAGTCTTCCTAGCAAGGACCAGTCATTTGACTTTAACAACAAAGACAAGAGGGCGGTTTGGATCATCAAAAAGTTACTTGGCAAAACTGAGTCAGTGGTCAAATTAAGGGTAAGCAAGAGTCCTAGTAATCTGTTTTAGAAGTTTCCATTCCTTGCTGGTTGTTTCTCCCTTCATGGTTTTCTCAATACTCTTCATTTTTCATCATTCTTTACCATTTATTCTTTAAACAAAGAAACACAAATTCAAATCCTTTGTTGAGATTGAGTGGCTTACTATTAGTATCTTGCTGTAATAGTAAGCCCATGATGTAAATAGAATTGTTATTTTCCTTTCTTTCTTCCAGCTCCAGCTCAACTCTGTTACATCTTCTTCCAAACTTCAAGTTGGTCCAGTAAATTTGGAATTTGAAATAAAAGATTGGACATGTTCTCACATTCAAATACATTATCTAAAAGTCTTGGACCCTCAGCGACCTCATGCACCTCAGCGCTGGGTTAGATATATTACTCATAGTGACTCTTTTACGTTCCGAATCAGGTGATGTTTCCGAGGCTCTGGTAATAAACTCATGCATATCCAGTAGATGAGAGGAGAAGTCAGGTAGCATCACTATATTATTTGATACATTCATGAAATCCAAGAAACAAGTGGCAGGTCAATATGTATGAAGAAAAACTGATGAGGTGAATATGCAGAAGGAAGCCTTTACATAAGAACAAAGAAACACTTGATGAGATGAATATGCAAAAAGAGGCCTATAGATAGGAACAAAGAAACAGATGATTAAATTCATATTCAGGAGGAGGCCATTGGATAGGAACAAAGAAACACTGGATGAGAGTAATATGCAAAAGGAGGCCTATAGATAGGAACAAAAACAGCTGGTTAAATGAATATGCAGAAAGAGGCCATTGGATAGGAACAAAGAAACACTTGATGAGATGAATATGCAAAAGGAGGCCTATAGATAGGAACAAAAACAGCTGGTTAAATGAATATGCAGAAAGAGGCCATTGGATAGGAACAAAGAAACACTTGATGAGATGAATATGCAAAAGGAGGCCTATAGATAGGAACAAAGAAACAGATGATTAAATGAATATGCAGAAAGAGGCCATTGGATAGGAACAAAGGCAGGAATGTTTTGAATTCCTTAAACTATGTTCTACTGTTTACCATATCTGAGCAAACATCTACCATCGGACCATGAGTCATGTCTGAACAAACTGCTAGGAGCTGTCACATGTAATCAGGCATTAATACTTATGTACCACCAAGACACCCTTATGTGTTATGTGTTATATGTGAGATCCAACCTGTCATTTCTTGCTCTGGTACGACATCACTGTATCATATCTCATGATGACACTAACAGACGGAAGATTCCAAACTTTTGCAACCAAGAGGATTAATTTAAATAGAACTTTCTCTTTAATCTGTTTACACTTAAAGAATGCATAGCAACATAGTTTAGTAACGTCTGATCTAGAAAGTTTGGTGAGAAGTCGGTTTGCTTTCTTTCATTTTTGCCTGGATATTCTCATTGAAGCTGGAGAGGCTTTTGATATTGTTACAGATTTGTAGGAATACCTTATTACCCCAGCCTTATTACTATTCATAAATTTGCATTACTATGCATATGCCCTGTTCATATCTCCCATAAGGACTTAATGTCTGTTGTAAACAGGCATTTTCGTTTGACTTAAATGATAATTGAATAAAGTGCAATCAAGTTTCTTTTCAATTTCAAGTATACTCTGTATCTCATTTGGGTGGTTTGTCGTTTTACAAGTTACAGATCGCATTACTCTTTGTTTTCATACATAACTGCTAAATCTCGATGCAAAAATTCATAGATGCCATGTGTGTTATGACACAATGTCAACATTTTGAGCCATTGATTTCAACAAAAAGTTACACTATAATGAAAATTTGACAGTTTAGGTAAACTAGGAAGGCTTTTGAGGGCTTTGGGAACCCACTTGGAATGTATTTGTAAATGATCTGTGTAAGTCTAGCTCAAAAGCAATAAACAGGAGAATTGATGTTGGGAACCAAGCAGTGGCGTCACCAGACTTTTCAGTCTGGGGGGGCACAGGGGGGGCACCAGCATTTGATGGGGGGGCACTTAGGTGGATACGGATCAACGTCCTGGGGAGGGGTCTAAGGGGAGGGGGTGCCCCTCCAGGCGCGGCGGAACAGGAAAATTATTGGGGGGACTAATGTGTAGAGACTATCTAAGCGGAGCGCCACCATTGGTTGGCGCGGAGCGTACAAGAAAATTTTGGGTTTTTCAAACCCCCAGATGGCCGGAAACGGCACTTCCCGAGTGTTTCATGCTGCGAATACCTAGCCCTAAAATATGGGTCTCAAGCCTGCAATTTCTCAGATTGCAAGCCCCCAAGCCCCCCGGTTCCGCCGCCACTGCCCCCCCCCTCCCCTTTGGAAAATTTTCGCATACGGAGGATGGGCTAGATGCAAAATGCTGCCACATTTGATGCTAAATTCGATCTGAAGATATCTCCAGAAATTGCTCTTATTGAGGTAATGATTTTAACAAGGCGCAGAATTTTGCAGAGGATATGAACCACATGCTGTAGATATTATGCCTAACCCTATCAATAGAAGCTACATTTGTTGAATTAATGTGTGCATGATCCCGACTCCTTTCTTGACCTTCTCGTTTTCGCCCATTATCTATTAAGATGTAACAGGTTCCAGCATCGTTATTGGCTCCTATCAGGGATCTCACCATGCAATCCAAAGTTTGATCACACATCGAGTATGGCTCAGTATGCAGGTGTGAACATTCGCCATTTGTTCCTACAAGCATCTGACCTCAAAGGACCTCTGCACCCCTTACACAACAGGGTTAGTATATGGGTCCACAAATATAGGCAAGTATGGTGCCTGCGGACCCTCACATTCTCACATTTCGTCAGCTCCTAACCTGTCAACCTCAGACCAAGGCAACATATTGCAGTACCCTCCCTTCTCACAGTCATGTAGCTCACGAAGCGGACTTGTATATCCGCTGGTATGGCGTGAGCACTGACACATTCAATGTAAATATCGACACCTGTTGTGATGGCGCGGGTTACGACTTCGATACCCGACGTTCAAGGATAAACTTGTTAATTTTTTCGCAGCTCATTGGAAGAAAATACGAATTACTGTGCTTCTTTGTCCTTATGAAATACCAACTCAGATGATGGGAGTTGAATATAACAAAATATATATATATTTTTTTACCAACCCAAATCTCAGATGGGGGGGCACCCGGGGGGGCACTAGGTTTTCCAGGGGGGCACGTGCCCCCCCTGGCCCCCCATTGGCGACGCCACTGGAACCAAGTCAATAGTTTGAAAATATGTTTTATTCAATTGATTGGAAATTGTGTTGAGTACAAGGCACAGCATACTTACTGAGTGTTTCTCAGCCTTTTACACAACTCCCACATTTCATCAAGAATAAATACTTGTACACCCCCTTTAACCAGTGAGGGATGAATGATCTATGTCTGGAAATTTGTTGTTTATGCATTAACAACCCATGGAGACCTGTGTTCCACCCAGGTAGAAAATGCTGTGCTAGCCACACCTTGATCTACTGGAAACCTCGGGAGCAGCTCCACCTCCCCTTGCCCAGTTTGGAATCAAGTTTTCAGAAAATTTAAACTACATATAAAAATCGTGTGCATTTTAAAATACTAAAGCATTCTTAAACTCATTGTCATTGATGGACAGTACTCTCAACTGAAGTAAACATTCCATTCATCCAAAAGCCAGTGAGAAAAGAAGTTTACTCAAACATTAACTGTACATTACATTACCATTGACTGTACATACCATCAATACATTACCTTCACATTCAGAAAACGACCTGCAATGTGTCGGCAATAAGAAAAGATGAACAAATCATCAATGGATAATTATGTAAAACTCTCCTTACAATGCAAAGTTTGGACTAGTAGTCATTAATCAAATATTCCATTTGTAGATCATGAAAGGAAAATCATAATACTTGTAATGCACATATAGGAAAACCACAATACTTATAAAGCCCATATATGCAAATATTGGAAAACCACAATACATGTAAACACATATAGGAAAATCACAAAACATGGAATGCACATATAGGTAAACCAAAGTACTTGTAATGTGCATATAGGAAAACCACAATACTTGTAATTGACATATAGGAAAACCACAATACATGTAATGCACAAATAGGAAATCTAAAGTAGGCCTACTTAAATGCCCATATAGGAAAACCACAAATACTTCTAATGCACATATAGAAAAACGAAAGTACTTGTAATGCGCATATATAGGAAACGCACAATACTTGTAATGCACAAGTAGGAAAACCACAATACACGTAATGCAAATATAGGAAAACCACAATACTTGTAATGCACATATAGGAAAACCAAAATACATGTAATGCACATATAGGAAAACCACAATACTTGTAACTGACATATAGGTAAACCACAATACTTGTAACTGACATATAGGTAAACCACAATATCACTAATGTGCAAATAGGTGAACCAAAGTACTTGTAATGCACATATAGGAAAACCACAATACATGGAATGCACATATAGGAAAACCAAAGTACTTGTAATGTGCACATAGGAAAACCACAATACTTGTTATGCCCATATAGGAAAACCAAAGTACTTGTAACTGACATATAGGTAAACCACAATACTTGTAACTGACATATAGGTAAACCACAATATCACTAATGTGCAAATAGGTGAACCAAAGTACTTGTAATGCACATATAGGAAACCACAATACACGTAATGCACATATTGGAAACCACAATACACGTAATGCAAATATAGAAAAACCACAATACTTGTAATGCACATATAGGAAAATCAAAGTACTTACAATGCGCATATAGGAAAACCATAATACTTTTAATGCTAGGAGAAAACCCCATCTCAATACTGTTCGTAACAATTGTAGTAATGAATTGTAGAATGATACTGGGTTAGCGTTTGTGCCAGATATAACTCTTTGGTACTCCTACGTGGGCTGTGGTTACATTAGTGCAAAAGTTTTCCAAAAACTTTACTTTCCTACAATGATCTTGTTTTCTATTTTACCTTAAAAAGTTAATAAAACTGGAATAAATTTACGAAGTTCCTCAAATAAATTTTATTCGTCCGTATCATCACACTGTCCACTTTGCTCAATTTTGGGATATATACACCGATAATTGACAGAGATAGCATATTTAGTTGATTTGGAAACACCCTCTAACTAGCCTCAAAATGCCAGACACGTCCAACTTTACATCTGCTATTTTCTGTATATTTTCACCAAATTTCATTTCTATCGTGATGAAGTTGATCGGATGAAAGCATTTAACAATGTTGACAAACAATTACAAGATCTCTCTGGCCATTCTGTCCTGTGATGCTGTGAGTTCTAGTATAACTCAGCTGGTGTTGCCAGAAACATTCATGAAACATCAGTTTCACAGTTACTCCTGCTCTCAGGATGTGGTGACCAATAATTAATGCAGAAATCAAAAATTGTCTTAAGTTTTGTTAAATTCTTTCTTTTTTTCTCTTTCTCTTTTTCTTCTCTCTTGATGTCTTTGCTCCTTTTTTCTAATTTGAAAAATGCCAAAAAAATAAAGATTTCACTATTAATCTTGATTACAATTGTAATCTTTTGGTCATTACTTCAGAACGCAATCAAGCCTAACATGTCTTTTCTCTGTTCGAATATGTTTTATGATATCAAAGTCAGTTTTTGATTGTTGATTTACATGTGTACAATTTTTCCGAGGCATTTAACCTCCATGGCTGGTATACTTCTTTTTAAGTTGCATATTTCATTGTATTTGTCGCAATATGTTGATATAAAACTCAACAGGTACAGCAGGAAATATATCGTACCTTAAAACATGATATGCTGATGAAGCCAACCACAGCCTACCATTAATGAGAAACTTAAGTTATAAACTTAAGTTATAAAGTTAAGTCATAAAACAGGGGAAACAAGATCGTGGAAAACAAAGTTTTTTTTCTATTGAACTTAACTGTTTGCAACTTCTAATTAGGAGCATCTATTTGATGATAAGCTCATTGGTGTCCTAGTTCGAGGGATATCTGGTTATGTGAAAATATCACAGGGTTGGGTCACATTATCAAAGAACCAAAATGCAACACAAGTGCAAGTTTGTATAAATAGAGGGCGTCCTATCCCTTGTATTTGCGAGAAGGTGGTCCGTCTTTGTATGTGTGTATGTATGTATGTATGTATGTATGTATGTATGTATGTATGGGTGTATGTATGTATGTATGTATGTATGTATGTATGTATGTATATATTTATTTATTTATATATATCTATATGTTTGGTCTCTACGACACAACGACATCATAAGGAATTTTTCTTTTTTTATAGTAGCACTTGCAGCGTCAAGGGCAGATGACCTGCGTCTTTGTATGTGACTGTTTTGTTTAGGGGATTCTAACCGATCAGTGTGAATTTGAGGTGTTGGGTAACTCCGTGTAACTTCTCGTGTATGGTGTTTGAGTGCAAAACCTGACGGACGTCTTTCCACCGGGAAATCAATATGAAAGAGCGCCGTATTTCATCTTGGTACAACAACAAGCTGGATAACAACTAAAACTGTTAGAGGCAGCATAGAGCATGTGCACACAGTTCCATGTGTACTTGGAAATAACGCGTTCAGGTAACGCAATGTTGGTGAACGTTGAAGTAGTTTTTTTTTTTGCAGCGTAACAATTAATTGGCATTGAATGAGTAAGGACTTCTAGCTCAAATGTCAGTGTTCATGAGAGTATTTGAGAGAGGAGGGGGGGGGGGGGGGTAACACGACGGAAACAATCAATTAAGCTTCTCTCACGTATGACACTATGTTAAGGCAAAGATGACAGAATACACCTAGACCCGATACTAGTTAAGTATAGTTTGATATGACCCAAAACTGATCATTTGCAAACAAAGTTATACAGTGAGAAATTAAACCCTCAGTAGAGTCAGGAACTTCAGCGACGTCACCGCAAGCTATTTGGCGCGACCTAAAAGTGGGTCACGAAACATTTTCGGATGGTCGCGGGATTTTTGCAGTTTCGGAGTTTAATCACTGAAACATAGTCTATTTTCGTTACAGGGCGGGCGGCCTTACAGTTCCTGCGAAACTCCTCTTCTATACTATGGGACTCTATTGACAGAGTCATCATTGGCAACTACTGCATGGACTTCCTCGAAATAGTATTATTTGGGCTGTTAGTCAGTCAACAGTGGAAGAAAAAAGTTTCCATGAATTGCCGATTGAAAACCTGTCGTCAAGAGAAGGTCACATGATTTGAAAATATGATTCAGCATAGAGCATGTTTAAACAGTTCTTTATATCCAAGTAGGCAACATGTGAGAAACTGGGGAAAACAATCGTACAGGGATGTCTTGGAATATCTACGTAGTCTCAAGGGTTTGCTCTGTAAAGGACTTCGAGAAGCTTAACAGAGTAAATAAATATCCGATATCATGAGATACGGGAGATCACAAACCAATTAAACAGATCGATGCTTGTTGGATGTTGCAATATATGTTTATATATATGTTCTGGATTTCCCAACTCACTGCAATTTCAATCATATATATATATATATATATATATATATATATATATATATATATATATATACACACATATATATATACACACATATATATATACACACATATATATATACACACACATATATATATATACACATATATATATATATCGCACTTATCTTTATTTACGCCATCATCACCATCATCATCATCATCATCATCATCATCATCATCATCATCATCATCATCATCATCATCATCATCATCATCATCATCATCATCATCATCATCATCATCATCATCATCATCATCATCATCATCATCATCATCATCATCATCATCATCATCATCATCATCATCATCATCATCATCATCATCATCATCATCATCATCATCATCATCATCATCATCATCATCATCATCATCATCATCATCATCATCATCATCAGTGGCGTAGGAAGGTACTTTTGAGTGGGGGGGCTGAAGACTGATGGCCGGCCTGGGGGAGGGGTCTTTGGAACTTTTTTGCATTTCCAGGTGGCCTCAGATGCAATTTGGTGCAATATAGCACACTTCAACACCCACTCCATTTTGTAAAGAATTTTGCATTTTCACTTGGCCTTAGATGCAATTTGGTGCTTCAAATGAGATTTTTTTTCTCATTTGGAAATGAAAAAGGGGTTTTCTGACTTGCGGAGCGGGGGGGGCGGGGGGCGGAACGATACTTCCACCCCCCATATTTTTCACTGGGGGGGGGGCTGGCGCCCCCCCCCAGCCACCCCGGTTCCTACGCCCTTGATCATCATCATCATCATCATCATCATCATCATCATCATCATCATCATCATCATCATCATCATCATCATCATCATCATCATCATTATTATGTCACGTCCCTTCTTTCAATCTATAGGCTGAACTAGATTGATTACCAATCTCAAACCTGCAATTTATGAAACGCAGCACGTAAAACTTTCTTTATTGAATTTTGCTTCTAAATTGTCTTTGACTCGGCCAGCCGATCAAAATTTAATTTGTTGAGTCTTCCAAAATCCGACATCGTCTCCCGAGAAGCATCATAATTTGGGACCGCCCGGTCACTGTTTAACGAAAATGGTCTTCTGTAACAAAATACATTACATTCACGAGCTAGTTTATACAAGAAATTGAAGTACTGGTATCTACGGAACCTCATAACAACTGCACTGGCGGATCCAGGGCCTTTGTTTGGGAGGGGCCAAAGTGGCATTAGAGTGATATGGGGGAGGGGTCTAAGGAGAGGGGGTGACCCCCTTGGAAAATTTTCTATTGCTGAATGCCCTCAGATGCAATTTGGTGCGACAAAAGTGTACAATGGTGATGTTAATTTACTTCTAAACAAAATGTTTCCCAGGTGTAATTTTCTAAAATATTTATAAAACAAAGTTGGGATCATCTTTCTCAAGAAATTTTATTTCTCATAGGTTATAAATTTCTTACAACCAGCCTGTAACTGCAAAATGGTGTTAAACTGTAAATCCTCATGCTCATACATTTACATAGCTCCCAACTCTTGAGCAGGCAAATGCTGGTCTATGCCACGAATCGCCGTCCTGGGGGAGGGGTATAAGGGGAGGGGGTGTCCCCCTCCCCTTTTGAATTTTTTTGGAATCCTGGTGATGCCTACATGTAAAATGGTGGCACTTAGGAAGGCTTTTGTCACCCAAAATTTTCTGAGAAATATGCATTTTTGTGTGTGTAACATCAATAAATTGAATAGTAGGTGATAATTCATTCTTTCCCGTGGCATGAAAATGTTCGCTGCTCGCCCCAATGAAAAGAAATATAGGCTAATTTGAGATTCAAATGATGCTGTAAAGGAGGTTTTATACTCTATTATGCTAAATGCTAAAGAAATGATGGTTGCTAAGTCAAAAATTGATGCAATTTTTTTTATGTATACTTGACAATTACAATGCGGTTTTTTCGGACGCTTGTGCGGGTCAGCGGGTTTGGGTGTTAGAATGCGGGTCTAATTCCCGCGAATTGCGGGTCAGTTGGGAGCTCTGCATTTAATTTTAAACCAGAAAACGAAAAAGGTTTAGACTAGTCTACCACTGCTATTCCTCTCGATTTTTTTAATTTCCAATCATATGATTCAGCGGATGTTCGGAAACACTTTTTGGCTCACCTTTGGCTCAACCATGGCCCCCCCCCCCCCCTTGGATCCGCCAGTGATGACTAGACGCTTGAAAAAAAAAAAAAACACCAAAGCTTAAAGTATCGCAACGCAAATTACAAGGACACAACATTACACATCAAACACGAACATATTATGCAGGTACTGATGAAACGTTGATTCGAATTTTTTTTAGAACAGTCTCCGAACGTTCCGAGCCTGAGTAACCAATAAGTTAATTTCATCTTAGCTAAACTTGGCATGTGAACAGAGGCCTGCGTTCGTACCCCCCCCCCCCCCCATTTCCATAAGCTAGGAACCGCGCGAAGCCACTGAAGAAGACAACCGAGAGGCCAAACACAACGAAAGGAAATGTAAGACAAATAAACTGATGCATGCTCAAGATTTTCCAGGAAGTTTCACCTTTGGTATAGACATGTTAATAAAGTAACATAATGTATATTTATTTGTATGTGAGAGACACATAGTAATAATATGTAAATTTACGTTGACACACAGAGACTAATGGGTAAAACTGACTCCTAAATGCTGTTAACATTTGGTACTAATGGACAGCATCAACTCTAGAAATTAGAATATGCATCTCATGCTGCCTTCCGCCCATCCGCCCATCCGCCCCGCCCCTTCTGACCCTCTATCAAGATGGAGAAGTTTGACAAAATGGCAATGGGACAACTTTCACGATGTTGCGGAACTTTGAAAACTGCTATTGTAACAATTCAACCTTCAGAGACGATTTTTCTGAGTATCCAATGAGACAATATTTTAAAGCCATATTTTGTTAGAAAAAGTGCATCATCATACCGAAATTGTGATCACATAATTGTAAATGTTACGTCTGCTGAATAATTTGATTTGTGTATTTTCATTAATTATAGTGCGCTCACATTTCTGCAGTTATTAAATTAGTATGACACTCGCTCATTGCATTTAAGAGCACTCAGATAGCTCTTCGAGTCTATACTTTTGATATACACTTTGAATTACGTAAAACATAAATAGATTAAATATAAAAATGTACTGATTATTACCACACTTGGGATTGTCCTTCAACCCCTCCCCCCATTTAAAAGGTGGAGGACGGATTCCAAATCCCCAGCTGATTTATGCAGGGAGCTGAACTTTAATGAGCCAGAGGTGCAAGAAGATTCTCATCAAGAAGGAGGGGTGGCTTAAGCCGACCCATATAACTCTGGGGGTTCCCCCACAGAATTAAAATTAAAAAATTTAGACGTCAAATGGTGCATCCTGATGCAAAGACTATATTTTATGGGTCTATAGAAGAAGCACTAAACGGAGTGATTGGGGTATTCGCCTGAATCTTTATGGGAGGGCTAGATGCGAATGAAGTGTTTCATAAAGAAGGGTTACTGTCGTGGGCTAATTGAAGCCGTATCATATAGAGGAGGCGGCATATTTAGACTATAGTTAAGATCTAAAGGTAGGTGTTGGTGATAACTAATAATAAGTTTAAAAAAATTTCCAGACTGATTTAGGTAGGGGCCGGAAGTAAACCAAGCACTTTGTAAAGCAAGGTTTGAAACCGTTTCCTATCAGGGTGGGGTGGTGTTACTGGGGATTAAGTGTTCATATGTTGAAATTACATTCAAATACTGTCATTCGTAGCGCGGAATATACACACATACCATGACTACATTTCTGGCCTAAGCCATCTTTTAAGTTATGCAGTGTGCATCTTTCACGATTTCGACTGTAAGGTCAGAAGAATCATACTTCCGTGTTGCATTGTAAAGTGTAGTGGTCTTGTGATACGGGTTGCTAATATTTATTTTGAATTACGGGTTCTAGTAACAACGGAAACCGTTGCTTCTGCCAACACAAGAATTTATTGAAACGATGTGTTAAATCCGTAAAACACTTAAACTGTTTCAGTAATATACCACATCGCCTGATCTTATAAAGTAAAGTCAACTAACAAAGCACATTTCCTTATGGAAGCATATCCTATAATCGACCCTTTTATCTTGTTGGACCCTGGGAATAGTGAACTCGTGAGCAAAATACAATGGGTTTATTTTGTTGGCGAAAAGTTTATCAACAACACCACTTCCTATCAATTGACGTCATCCACAGATTCCCCGTTGCTAAGGGTTACTGTCGTTTTAACCGCTGATTGGTGTAAGTCGCTCGAATTTTGCGGGGAAAGGTTAAAGGTAATAACAAAAGAAACTTGACTGTGTAGCTGTATCCGCGACATGTACACAGCTCAAACTGTCAGAGACCCAAACATTTCGTGCACACCGTGTACAGCTCAACCTGCTGAAATTTGAATGAGCCACTGAACTAAATGTCGTGTAAGTTATAGAGAAACTACTGTCACTGACAACAGAGTGATATAAAGGCATAGGTTTTAGCGATAAGGAACACATGAGAAAGGTTTTCAGCCTGTAAAATTACGTCAGTATTGGAACTGGGTCTGGAAAAAGATACGAGCGAATGCTATAGTCGAAAACGTTACGCTATACTGGCAAGCATATCAGGCAGAAAGCAACATCTGACCTGGAGCATTAAAAACAACATCTTCGATTTAAGCCTGTAGGCTGTAGCCTATGTTATTACATTTTGTGCACTTTGATGTCCATGCCTTGTACTGGTGAGCTGTGGAATACAATCTGGAAGTTAACTGCATGTTACAAAAGGATTGTAGGAAATATCATACACCTGCATAACGAAGACAAATGATTTTCTGCTCATAGTAGTTTGCAGCACGACAATTGTACTATTGTACTAGCTGGCCTAGGCCTATGTAACAATTGATTAGGCCACAAAACCAGAGTGCGTGAACCACATATACTAGTCAAGCCAAGGCTAGACGGATAGCTTTAGCATTTTCGTCATTGGATTCTCATAATTTGGGCAATTTCATCATGGATCTTAAACAAGGGTATATCAGAGATAATCTATGCTCAAACTTGAAATACAGAAGAACCCCAAGAGGTCTATTTCTTTGGAGAAGAATTGCATTTTTAACCCTGATCTTCTGTGTCGCTGCAGCAATTTCCAGTCTTGCAAAATTTGGTAAGAACGTCAGCTTAAGCTAACTTCAAGCCCACAACGTTAATGTTACAAACTAAGATAAGTAGGCTAAACATGCTTGTCTTAGCCAGGCCTAGGCTAGACTGAACTGCCTACAGTACTAAAAGGATCATTGTGACTTAGGTCTTTGGTCAGCTACACTAGACAATGCAATGGGTGAAACGATATTGTTATCTAACCTGGCTAATTTAAGTGTTGTAACTTGTATTCAAAATTTGAAGGCAAGGCTGATACACATTTCCAGATTTATGGTTCCTTTGTTGCAAAGGTAACCTTTACTGGAGCCTTGGAGGCTAATGTTTATTGTAATACTAGCCTAGGAATAGTAGGATACTGTTGGCGTATTTGTATTACTATGAAGCCTACAGTAAGTTTAAAACTTGTTATAGGCCATTGTATGACTTGGCCTACAATAGCTTTGCATGCAGAATACACATTTGACTTGCCTCCCATACTTAAGACTAGTTAGTCCATTGCAATGTACACATACTGGGCTACAGTAGCACAACAGTGAGACAACAGCTTCAAATTACCAAGGGACAAATTCATCTGACATTCCATAATAAAATGTCAAGCAAGTTTAAATATATGTTGCATTTTTTTACTTTCAGCCTAACAATTAATACTCGCCTAACTTTAAAATCACTAGATGCAAATTAAGAATATTGTCCCATAATTTTCAGCTGTTCATGTTTGGACAAACTGCAGGTCCATTTATTTGCCATAATCTCATACCTTGAAGATCCCAAAGTCATTGTGTGAGCATCTAAGATTATTGCATGTTGATAGTCAATATAAGTTGTGTATTTTGGTTTTATGCAATCATATGACCAGGAACACAGAACAGTGTATTGTGACCCACGGCTACATCTTAGTAAAGTGCATAAATCTAACATTTTACAACTTCTAAACACATTGTATTCTAATCAGTAAACAATACATTTTATTAAAAATTAGTTGGTAAAGGTCTCCCAATATATTGTTACCTCCTGTTTGATGGATATAAATTATAGAAGACTGCAAAAAAATAATCAAAAGAGATGTTTGTGTTGAGACTGTCAATGGTAATGTGATATAAAGTTCATCGTTCAGTGGTTGTCAAAGGTGAGTTTCATAAACAATACCATTAGTCTCATCTGATAACCAGTAAATAAAGTCTTATCAACAGTCTGTCAACAGAAAGTAACATCACAGCTTCTTGTTTTGTTTGTGAGTGTTCAGTTTAATTGTTGTTTTTAATAGAATACATTATGTACTTAAGGCTTTGGATTACTTATGTGCTACCGGGGAGCCTGTCACATGACCCTCCATGTTTGATCATTTGCTTCTAAGGTGTTTCCCTCCTAATTGAGGTAATCAGTCCAGATTTAGAATCACAGTTATTCATGATTTCAAGGGTGGTACAGTGTGTCTATATTATAGTATGAGCTTTCTAGTGTAGTGTTGATGTCTGTTTTGAGGATATGGTCTTGAATTTGTTCCTTTGTATCTGTCAGTTAGATCAATGATACTGCACATTACATTGTATAATTGTTGATTACATGATTCCAGTATTTACTCTATTTATAGTGGCCTAGCATGTAATTGCATTACATGTCCGGGATACATGAGAGAAATCGTTTTCAAATAGAGTTTACTACAGAAACCCCCAAACTCCCTGGTTTGGGTATTTACAACAGTACTTACAGTACCTGTCTCAACTCTACTATTGCACTGCTCTCCTTGACCCCCTCCGGTACCTGTTCAATACAACAGCCTATAAACAAACAAAGTAGCAGTGCAACAGTAGAGTAGAGACAGGTTAGAGAGGAGAGGAGGAGCGTAAAGGGAGGCTGCAGTGCAATAGTAGAGTAGAGGCAGGTAAGAGTGAGACGAGTGCAAGGGGGGGGGGTAGCAGTGCAACAGTAGAGTAGAGACAGGTAAGAGAGGAGAAGAGGAGCGTAAAGGAAGGATAGAGGCAGGTAAGAGTTGAGAGAAGGAGTGCAAGTGGAGGGGGGGGGGGGGTAGCAGTGCAACAGTAGCAGGGTTGGCCGGTTTTTACCGCCCCGGGAAAAACAAGTTTTTTACCGGTTTTTACCGGGAGGTTTTTCCCACCTATAAGTGGGAAAAACTGGGAAAAACCTCAAATTATATAGAATTCCTAAAAACTCATGTGGAACTTGTGGAGGAGCATAGAATCTACAAGAAAATGGCATCTTATGGAAGGGGGTTGGGTTACATCCAAAGAACAGCTATGATCTATAACTTGTGAGTTTACCGATTAGACTATTATAAATAATTCAAATAAATAATATATTGGATGCTCAAATCAACCAACTTTATTTTCCTATCGAGATGCATAATTCCATTATCTAGAGAATGGACTCGTATCAAACTGTGGGTGCCTCCTAGGGCTATGGTTCGTCATATTATACATGCCACATTAGTCCGCTCAGATCCAAATGATGATTCACATCCAAGAACGATCACTTCATGTCTGCGATAAATTGTACTCTGTTCACACTTCGCACTAGGCACTGTACTATGCTTATATTGCTTATAGGCACTGTACTAAGTGACTGTTGTGACATCAACTAATTTGAGAATAAGTAACAATTGGAACAGTTACTTGTGTTGTTGATACTCCTACCTCTTCAGTTAGCCTATACACAGGAAGTGCCCAGTATCACCTCACCTGTCCACCTCAAAGATGTTTAATCACTCATGCATGAAGTTGTATAATAATTGGACCATGTTTGCATCAAGGTAAACAGTTTGGTTGTGTGAATGGCTCCATAGGGCCATTGTGCGTTTAATACTTTAATTGGGCCCATGTGCCTTACAAAGTTTCAAAGCAGTTTCTATTGAGCCCCCTGGATTGAAGTTCACCTCAATAGACTGTTGCCTACTGTATTAATGGAATGGAATGAACTGTCTGAGCACATAATATTATCTTATTATATGGTTCCTTGTCCCTTTGAGGCTTTGGGGATGCCATGGTTCGCCACTTCGTTCTATCCTCCGCTGTTCATGCCACATAATAGGCCTGAAGAATTTAGGAGGGGTGAATGTCCCAGTGTAGACCTATAATGGTTTGGGCAATAGGCAATGCATACTGCTAAAGAGATCGTGACAGAATAACTATACATGTGCAATCCGAAAAATACTCTTTTTTCCACAAAAAGTAGAATAAGAATGTGATAAAATAGCTCAAAATGAAGCTAAGAAACTCCCATGTTCAATAAAATATGCCTGTCATAAAACAATATCGTGCCTACTGATGACCCTGCATTTTACGGACAATTAATACTAGTTTTCGAGACGGAGGCAGTTTTTACCGGTATTTACCAGTTTTTCCCGGTTTTTACCTGGTTTTTACCGCTTAGTGGGAAAAACAGGTTTTTCCCGGGAAAATGCCAACCCTGATGCTACTGTTACAGTAGAGTAGAGACAGGTAAGAGCGGAGAAGAGGAGCGTAAAGGAAGGATAGAGGCAGGTAAGAGTTGAGAGAAGGAGTGCAAGTGGAGGGGGGGTAGCAGTGCAACAGTAGAGTAGAGACAGGTAAGAGAGGAGAAGAGGAGCATAAAGGAAGGATAGAGGCAGGTAAGAGTTGAGAGAAGGAGTGCAAGTGGAGGGGGGGGGGTAGCAGTGCAACAGTAGAGTAGAGACAGGTAAGAGAGGAGAAGAGGAGCGTAAAGGAAGGATAGGGGCAGGTAAGAGTTGAGAGAAGGAGTGCAAGTGGAGGGGGGGGTAGCAGTGCAACAGTAGAGTAGAGACAGGTAAGAGAGGAGAGGAGGAGCATAAAGGAAGGATAGAGGCAGGTAAGAGTTGAGAGAAGGAGTGCAAGGGGGGGGGGTAGCAGTGGAACAGTAGAGTAGAGACAGGTAAGAGAGGAGAAGAGGAGCGTAAAGGAAGGATAGAGGCAGGTAAGAGTTGATAGAAGGAGTGCAAGTGGAGGGGGGGGGGTAGCAGTGCAACAGTAGAGTAGAGACAGGTAAGAGAGGAGAGGAGGAGCTTAAAGGAAGGATAGAGGCAGGTAAGAGTTGAGAGAAGGAGTGCAAGGGGGGGGGGTAGCAGTGGAACAGTAGAGTAGAGACAGGTAAGAGAGGAGAAGAGGAGCGTAAAGGAAGGATAGAGGCAGGTAAGAGTTGAGAGAAGGAGTGCAAGTGGAGGGGGGGGTAGCAGTGCAACAGTAGAGTAGAGACAGGTAAGAGAGGAGAGGAGGAGCGTAAAGGAAGGATAGAGGCAGGTAAGAGTTGATAGAAGGAGTGCAAGTGGAGGGGGGGGGGGTAGCAGTGCAACAGTAGAGTAGAGACAGGTAAGAGAGGAGAGGAGGAGCTTAAAGGAAGGATAGAGGCAGGTAAGAGTTGAGAGAAGGAGTGCAAGGGGGGGGGGTAGCAGTGGAACAGTAGAGTAGAGACAGGTAAGAGAGGAGAAGAGGAGCGTAAAGGAAGGATAGAGGCAGGTAAGAGTTGAGAGAAGGAGTGCAAGTGGAGGGGGGGTAGCAGTGCAACAGTAGAGTAGAGACAGGTAAGAGAGGAGAGGAGGAGCTTAAAGGAAGGATAGAGGCAGGTAAGAGTTGATAGAAGGAGTGCAAGTGGAGGGGGGGGGATAGCAGTGCAACAGTAGAGTAGAGACAGGTAAGAGAGGAGAGGAGGAGCTTAAAGGAAGGATAGGGGCAGGTAAGAGTTGAGAGAAGGAGTGCAAGGGGGGGGGGGGGTAGCAGTGGAACAGTAGAGTAGAGACAGGTAAGAGAGGAGAAGAGGAGCGTAAAGGAAGGATAGAGGCAGGTAAGAGTTGAGAGAAGGAGTGCAAGTGGAGGGGGAGTAGCAGTGCAACAGTAGAGTAGAGACAGGTAAGAGAGGAGAGGAGGAGCGTAAAGGAAGGATAGGGGCAGGTAAGAGTTGAGAGAAGGAGTGCAAGTGGAGGGGGGGTAGCAGTGCAACAGTAGAGTAGAGACAGGTAAGAGAGGAGAGGAGGAGCATAAAGGAAGGATAGAGGCAGGTAAGAGTTGAGAGAAGGAGTGCAAGGGGGGGGGGGGTAGCAGTGGAACAGTAGAGTAGAGACAGGTAAGAGAGGAGAAGAGGAGCGTAAAGGAAGGATAGAGGCAGGTAAGAGTTGAGAGAAGGAGTGCAAGTGGAGGGGGGGGGTAGCAGTGCAACAGTAGAGTAGAGACAGGTAAGAGAGGAGAGGAGGAGCGTAAAGGAAGGATAGAGGCAGGTAAGAGTTGATAGAAGGAGTGCAAGTGGAGGGGGGGTAGCAGTGCAACAGTAGAGTAGAGACAGGTAAGAGAGGAGAGGAGGAGCTTAAAGGAAGGATAGAGGCAGGTAAGAGTTGAGAGAAGGAGTGCAAGGGGGGGGGGTAGCAGTGGAACAGTAGAGTAGAGACAGGTAAGAGAGGAGAAGAGGAGCGTAAAGGAAGGATAGAGGCAGGTAAGAGTTGAGAGAAGGAGTGCAAGTGGAGGGGGGGTAGCAGTGCAACAGTAGAGTAGAGACAGGTAAGAGAGGAGAGGAGGAGCTTAAAGGAAGGTTAGAGGCAGGTAAGAGTTGATAGAAGGAGTGCAAGTGGAGGGGGGGGGTAGCAGTGCAACAGTAGAGTAGAGACAGGTAAGAGAGGAGAAGAGGAGCGTAAAGGAAGGATAGGGGCAGGTAAGAGTTGAGAGAAGGAGTGCAAGTGGAGGGGGGGGGTAGCAGTGGAACAGTAGAGTAGAGACAGGTAAGAGAGGAGAGGAGGAGCTTAAAGGAAGGATAGAGGCAGGTAAGAGTTGATAGAAGGAGTGCAAGGGGGGGGATAGCAGTGCAACAGTAGAGTAGAGACAGGTAAGAGAGGAGAGGAGGAGCTTAAAGGAAGGATAGAGGCAGGTAAGAGTTGAGAGAAGGAGTGCAAGGGGGGGGGGGGTAGCAGTGTAACAGTAGAGTAGAGACAGGTAAGAGAGGAGAAGAGGAGCTTAAAGGGAGGCTGCGGTCTATGTGACTCTGAAAGTACAGAGTTTGCTCCAGCTGGTTTTTGCTGGCTTCTTTTGGTGTGAGCAAGTTCCAGTTCATGTTGTAGGAAGGTAGGGTAAAGGTCAAGGGATTTCAACAAAGTACAATCTGAAACCTTGAAAACAGTTTGCCACTGTCATTAAACATAAATCATAATAACAATAATTATTAAATAGTATTATACTATAAAGCCTACTGTAAATAGCTATGTACAGTAATATCTGCTATGCACATTTCCCTACCATGTGTTTATGAGAATCTGGTTGGATCTGTAAGGTCACTTGAGGTCAAGTCCTAATTCTAAGTTAGACCCTTGCAGAATGATACTGTATATCATGAAGGGAAGCATTTAATCCTCATGCTTGATTGCCATCCCACTTCCATATTGTTTTCCTCTTTTGAGGTCATGTTTCAATTGAGGTCAACAAGTTGTTATACAGTGTATTAATTACTTTAGAGAGAATTAAGGAACCATTGAAGAAGTTGTAAAGTCTAGTTTGCCACTGGTGAACCTGGTACAGTGTAGATATGGCTCTTTGAATCTTATAACAATTCCTTGGACTAATGTATGGTCAGTAATATTGAGCTTTCTAGGAGTTGTCAGAAACCAAATTTGCAAAGACTATTTTGCAAAACTATACTGTATGCTTGTTGTTGTCTGTTCATATAATACAGTGGTCATTGCAAAATCATCTTCAGTTTATAACTACTGGTAGGGGAATAGGGATTGGGTGATGGGGTGGGGGTTGGGGGAGGGGAGAAGGGGAGAAGGGGAAGGAAAAAAGGATATCTGGATACATATGCATGTATGCTATGTTAATTTGTCACACATAGCAGTGATATGTCATAATTAGGAGCAATATTTTTCACTTTAGTTGGAGAACTTGAAGTTGTTATTGTGAGTAACTTTGATTTCCATTAAGAAATTCTGAGGACTCTCTATAGCTTTGTTAATTTGAGATAGCTTTCCAAGCCTTTCCTAGGGGTTCATTTGCTGAGTTTTACTAAATGTTTGGAGACTTTAGCCGAGTGGGTTAATGAGATGTCATTAACTCAATGTGCTCTAGTCAGCTATAAGGTATGATGGGTTTTTCATCAAGGAGAAATCCATGGTTTTCACATCTGAAATGGTCTTCCAAATTGTTTTTAAAAAATCCAAGATATCTAAACCTGTAAATTGGAAGGTACCCGATCTAAAGTGTAAGTAATTAGCCATGATGTTTCTCCCTCATACACAAGTGGCTGCTCTATAGTGTGTAAGTAACTGCCTTCCACTGCGGATTTTATATCTGAGACTATGTTATAGTGTATCTTTTGACTATCAGTGGATTATGAGGGTGTTCGTATTTCTGTATTCATTGATTCTCTTTCTATCTAAGTCATTCAAAGTCATTCAAAGCTACTGTACTGTTACCTGACTGTGTTCACTATAAATTGAATAAAACAGTCTTCTTGTACAGTAAGTCTGTACCTGACTGTGTTCACTATAAATTGAATATAACAGTCTTGTTGTACAGTAAGTCTGTACCTGACTGTGTTCACTATAAATTGAATATAACAGTCTTGTTGTACAGTAAGTCTGTACCTGACTGTGTTCACTATAAATTGAATATAACAGTCTTGTTGTACAGTAAGTCTGTACCTGACTGTGTTCACTATAAATTGAATGAAACAGTCTTGTTGTACAGTAAGTCTGTACCTGACTGTGTTCACTATAAATTGAATGAAACAGTCTTGTTGTACAGTAAGTCTGTACCTGACTGTGTTCACTATAAATTGAATATATAACAGTCTTGTTGTACAGTAAGTCTGTACCTGACTGTGTTCACTATAAATTGAATATAACAGTCTTGTTGTACAGTAAGTCTGTACCTGACTGTGTTCACTATAAATTGAATATAACAGTCTTGTTGTACAGTAAGTCTGTACCTGACTGTGTTCACTATAAATTGAATATAACAGTCTTGTTGTACAGTAAGTCTGTACCTGACTGTGTTCACTATAAATTGAATATAACAGTCTTGTTGTACAGTAAGTCTGTACCTGACTGTGTTCACTATAAATTGAATATAACAGTCTTGTTGTACAGTAAGTCTGTACCTGACTGTGTTCACTATAAATTGAATATAACAGTCTTGTTGTACAGTAAGTCTGTACCTGACTGTGTTCACTATAAATTGAATATAACAGTCTTGTTGTACAGTAAGTCTGTACCTGACTGTGTTCACTATAAATTGAATATATAACAGTCTTGTTGTACAGTAAGTCTGTACCTGACTGTGTTCACTATAAATTGAATATATAACAGTCTTGTTGTACAGTAAGTCTGTACCTGACTGTGTTCACTATAAATTGAATGAAACAGTCTTGTTGTACAGTAAGTCTGTACCTGACTGTGTTCACTATGAATTGAATATAACAGTCTTGTTGTACAGTAAGTCTGTACCTGACTGTGTTCACTATGAATTGAATAAAACAGTCTTGTTGCACAGTAAGTCTGTACCTGACTGTGTTCACTATAAATTGAATATAACAGTCTTGTTGTACAGTAAGTCTGTACCTGACTGTGTTCACTATAAATTGAATCAAACAGTCTTGTTGCACAGTAAGTCTGTACCTGACTGTGTTCACTATAAATTGAATCAAACAGTCTTGTTGTACAGTAAGTCTGTACCTGACTGTGTTCACTATAAATTGAATATAACAGTCTTGTTGTACAGTAAGTCTGTACCAGACTGTATTCACTATAAATTGAATCAAACACTCTTGTTGTACAGTAAGTCTGTACCTGACTGTGTTCACTATAAATTGAAAATATATTGGAAATGGTAGAGATGAATCAGTTACTGATTGAGCTCTCTACGTAGCTGCAGATCATTAGTTTACTTCCAGGTTTTAATACAAGGTTTGACGTATTTAGTTGACACTTGGGGTTCCCTGAACCACGGCAACAATTTGGTATATAATTGACCTCTTTTTAATATACTGTAGATCCAAGTTAGATTTCATTTTCCATTCAGCTCAGTAACATTGTACTATGATAGATAAAGTCATAAAAATGTGCACAAATGTGTACATTCATGTGCACATCTAGTGTATTGAGAAACAATCATGTAATTATGTAATTTTTTTTTAAAGAACCATATGTACATTAGGTTCATTCAAACAAGCATAAATCTGTTTTAGCAGACCAACATGTGCAAAATTTGAGACTGTTGTAATGCATGTTATTCCTTGTGTTCTAACTGTTTGGGAACCTTAAATCCCATTTGATTCCACTTCCTGTCCACCATTTACCACCTTCAGGTTTAAGGTATTTTGTCGGACTCATTAAGGCTGACTTATTTGTCTTTGTATTGAAAGATTTGAGTTGGATAGATAGGCTAGAAGATGTAAAGTAAATTACCTGCCAAAACAGATTACCTTTCACAAGACATCATCAATCAACTCTTTGTGTGTAGATGCCAAAACAAATGTACAAGTACTGTATGTTCTCCATTGAAAGTTCAGCAATACATTTAGTACGTAGCCCGCTCATTTTGACGTGGTAAGAAGAGAAACTATATAATGTGAATTCTGTAAATTGACTTCGTTCCTCGCTTACCTGTCTCCCCACAACCATTTAACACTGTGCACCCTCTATGACCGGCTCCTCCGGTCACGGGCCTTCCTTTTCATGCTACCATCCAAAGTGTCTAGATCGTTTTGGAATTTATCTTTAATAATGGCTCAACAATCTACTGTTGGGACTTTTCCCTTTTGAGAAAGAAAGAGGACATATTAATTGAAGCAAATAGAAAATGTCTTAGAAATCAGATAATTCTGCATGGTCATCATTGTTAACCTTGAGTATTAAAACTAAGTAAACACTTGGTGATCTGATTCTCCAAATTATTCTCAGGCAATAAGAAATATTTAAATTAGAATGTCTCATGAGAGGAGGAAAGTACTTTGAGAGTGGCTGCCATACCATTGCTACAGCCTATACACATGATTGAAGTAACCTTCATTGGTAAAGTACTTTGAGAGTGGCTGCCATACCATTGCTACAGCCTATACACTTGATTGAAGTAACCTTCATTGGTAAAGTACTTTGAGAGTGGCTGCCATACCATTGCTACAGCCTATACACATGATTGAAGTAACCTTCATTGGTAAAGTACTTTGAGAGTGGCTGCCATACCATTGCTACAGCCTATACACATAATTGAAGTAACCTTCATTGGTAATGTACTTTGAGAGTGGCTGCCATACCATTGCTACAGCCTATACACATGATTGAAGTAACCTGCATTGGTAAAGTACTTTGAGAGTGGCTGCCATACCATTGCTACAGCCTATACACATAATTGAAGTAACCTTCATTGGTAAAGTACTTTGAGAGTGGCTGCCATACCATTGCTACAGCCTATACACATGATTGAAGTAACCTTCATTGGTAAAGTACTTTGAGAGTGGCTGCCATACCATTGCTACAGCCTATACACATGATTGAAGTAACCTGCATTGGTAAAGTACTTTGAGAGTGGCTGCCATACCATTGCTACAGCCTATACACATAATTGAAGTAACCTGCATTGGTAAAGTACTTTGAGAGCGGCTGCCATACCATTGCTACAGCCTTTACACATAATTGAAGTAACCTGCATTGGTAAAGTACTTTGAGAGCGGCTGCCATACCATTGCTACAGCCTATACACTTGATTGAAGTAACCTGCATTGGTAAAGTACTTTGAGAGTGGCTGCCATACCATTGCTACAGCCTATACATATGATTGAAGTAACCTGCATTGGTAAAGTACTTTGAGAGTGGCTGCCATACCATTGCTACAGCCTATACACATGATTGAAGTAACCTGCATTGGTAAAGTACTTTGAGAGTGGCTGCCATACCATTGCTACAGCCTATACACATGATTGAAGTAACCTGCATTGGTAAAGTACTTTGAGAGTGGCTGCCATACCATTGCTACAGCCTATACACATAATTGACGTAACCTGCATTGGTAAAGTACTTTGAGAGTGGCTGCCATACCATTGCTACAGCCTATACACTTGATTGAAGTAACCTTCATTGGTAATGTACTTTGAGAGTGGCTGCCATACCATTGCTACAGCCTATACACATGATTGACGTAACCTACATCGGTTGGTTACTGTCTAGAAGTACTCATATTTTCATAACATTTAAGAAGTTAAGCTTTGACATTTCCTGACCATTAAGGGACAGCGCTTATCTTAGCACTTTACAACACAGTTGTATTGAAGCTAACTGTGTACATTGCATATACTGTAAGTGACCATGTGGGGAAAATGCTTTTACAATTTGACAGTAAATTTATTTGTAAACCTGCTATGGAGGTACCGTAAGTCTGTGGTGTTCAAAATTACAACCACTACTGCCACTATTCTCTAGAAGTTAGAATTATGTAGAACACACTGTAACCAGTACTGTACAGAACCATTGGTAACATATATTATCAGCTGTCTTTCTCTGCCCCAGAGAAAATTATTGCCGCATGAGAGATTAGTTCACTTCTAATTGCATTCAAGACCATTTATTACCTCGTACACTCTCAATAAAAAGAGAAAGGAAAAACTGTAAATTTCAGTGAAACATTTTTCATTTTGCTTTCGAACTGAGTTTCATTAAGAAGCTTGAGTTATGAAACCAGTTAGTTTGATTCTGCAGACAAAGTTACTTGTAACTGAAGCCTGTGGTATCTTTTTCATTCTTGTTTGTGTACTAACTTAAACTGTTTTGGAAACCAATAATCACATTTAGGCCGTAAGAAGTATCTTAATTTACAATCTGACTGACTGGCTGAGCGATACTATGTGTCAGCCATTTATTGGATTCTTCTCAGAGCAATTTACCTTAGAAGTGTTCGATCATTTAGGTCAATTGATGGTTGTAAAACCCCCAGGCGCTCATCAAAATAAGATGAGCACTTAGGAGTGTTGGTACAATGCATGATGGGTAATTTGATGCCTTGAAGCAGCACATTACAAGGAGAGAAACATCAAGTTTTATTACACCAAAGGTTTCATCTCCTCTCTTCATTTAGATTTGATAGAACTGTCATTTTGCAGGTTTTTTTTCTTTTTCTTTCTTATACTACATACTAAGTAGAGTCGAGTTACTCTGGAGGATGTCAAATTCTTGCAGGCTATGGAAGTTTTGTTCATTGAGCTGTACAATTTGTAGAATAAAATAGATATTTAACTATGACTTTTGGAAGGGTTTGTCATTTTAAATCCTGAAAAGATATGGAAAGTGAGCCGATTAACATGTAAAGTTGTTTCACACATTTTGAGGTTTAGACTTGATTCATGTCAGTTTGGCTGATGACTCATTCAATCATTGTTTAATGTGAGCTGAATATGAATTGGAGGATCTAATTTCCACTCAATTTATTGTTAGAAATACAAGTTTCATCGTTATGTTACAAAACACACAAAGACAACCTTGAAAGCAGATCTCTGTGTCATTTATATTTGTCTCTCCTTTAGTTCTAATATTAGATATTTCATTTTACATATTCTTATTACTATCAGGTATTATTAAATTACCATGGTATTACCACCAACTTCCATATAGAGTTCCAGGATCCTCCTCCTCCTCCCAAAGTTTACCAATGCCCATAAGCTGGTGTAATACAATAATGTTTTATTGTTACACATTATCATTCAGTTCCCTCCCCCTTCCCCACCTTTGTCTTAATTCTGTGTGTGTATTATAAGTACTTTCACCCACTGTACTACTTGTAATGGTCGTTAGCTATTTGCAATATCAAATATAAAACTTCTATATCATTTCCATGATTATCTCTGATTTCCATTACCAGATTTTAGTTTTGAATAATGTTTTGAATAATTATGTTTGAATAATTGAAAATCTAGCACATACACACAGTATCAGGGCATGGCATGAAACACTCCACAAAATTGATACATGTATACATAGAGCATACAACATTTCATTATGCCTGAATGAATTCTGGTACGTATTCTAGGCTTAGTTCATAAAACTAACGTGGCTGAAATCTAAGATGTTGTGTGACGCACAGAGGTTTCATCGATGAAGTCAACCATAAGCTGTGGGGAGCTCTCCGTAATGAGTGCTCAGGTGAATGTTAATGCAGGCCAGTGTAGGGACAGTCAGGACTGCTCTACATGTGTACAGTGGTAGTAGCTGTATGGTAAGTTAATGGAATGTGTGGAATGAGAGTGGTATTTGATCTATGTCCTGTTGTCTGTGCTTCTGCTGGATTTAATTTCAATGTTTGGTGCTGCTATTAGCTCACTGGGATTTGAAATTCACCAGCCAATAGAGTAAATACAATTTTAATATCTTGACCGGGTATTATTTAAGTCCAGGCTGTGATTGATTCATGTTTTCACACTTTGTTAGTCCGTTCTACAATTCTAAAACTCTGCTGCCAGGGGATTTCCTATATAATGTTACAAAAGGGAAGAAACAGGCCAGGAATTTTGCACTCCTGAAGCCTTAAAATGACCTAAGCTCATTTTAATCCAGTTTAAATGCATTGCATTAATTGTTTCTGTGGTTTATCAAGTAACCATGGAAAGCATGCATTAAGTGTCCAGAGTTTGAAGAATTCTTGGATGATATGCATGCGTATCACTAAGGTAAAGATCACTTTGATTAGGTCAAGCATATTGATGATTGCTATCTCAAGTGAATCTATTAAATATTCACTGACTACGATGATACACGTAGGTACTTGTATGTGTAGACAGGTATGTCAGTGTTCTTCCCTCAGGTGATGAGGACTTACCCAGCTGTCTGTAAGCATATCTGGGATGATAAAACCAATAGTGCACTCCTAAAGAGTCACTGCACTGCACAATGATAATAAAACTAAAAGTGCACTCCTAAAGAGTCACTGCACTACACAATGATAATAAAACTAAGAGTGCACTCCTAAAGAGTCACTGCACTACACAATGATAATAAGACCAAGAGTGCACTCCTAAAGAGTCACTGCACTACACAAGACCAAGAGTGCACTCCTAAAGAGTCACTGCACTACACAATGATAATAAGACCAAGAGTGCACTCCTAAAGAGTCACTGCACTACACAATGATAATAAAACTAAGAGTGCACTCCTAAAGAGTCACTGCACTACACAATGATAATAAGACCAAGAGTGCACTCCTAAAGAGTCACTGCACTACACAATAATGATATAAATGGAGAGTGCACTCCTAAAGAGTCACCACACTACACTATGATAATAAAACCAAGAGTGCACTCAACATAATATAGAGAAATCTGTCTATAATGTGATATTATCCTAATATCCTGAAATCCCCAAACAATGTAGCTACTAGCTAGGTCATTAACTGGATAATTTAGTACTTCATCATACCAAAAAGTGATCAGTTTGGGCAACAAAATGTTGATTTTAGAATTAACTTTTATAATCAGTGTTACAAAGATTACAAGGATATTGATAAGCTTGGTCATTGACAACCTTACTTGGAACAGTAGTGGGTAAAGTTGGTTGCCCATTCAATGTGTAAAGGGTACTACATATGGAACACAGTAAACTTCATATGGAGCTGTATGAACAGGAATAACCCAAACACACACAGGTACTACAGACTTGTACAAATATATCTGCTTGAAAAGACTGGAATATCAGGCTGACAAATTACTTCACTTAGTTGGAGGGTCCCACATTGAAAGAGTAAGACAGACCATCAACTCTTGCATCCCTTCCCTACCCATCCTTCCCTTCATCTGTTGTGACTGTCTCTGGAGAGATAAATTACTTTTCAAACCATTTTTGGGTAAATGGCTATATATAGAGTAGGCTTATTACTTTGTGGTAAAAAGCCAAAATTAAGAAATGACTCCATTTTTTCTAGCATCTTTAAATTTCCTTAGTTACTTCGTTCCCCGCTAACAATACGAAAAACATGTGTAGACACTTTGGGTGGTAGAATGAGAAGGAGGTCACTGACCGGATGTGACCGGTCACTGAGGGTGCACAGTGTTAAAAGATTACCAGGGCATACTAGACACGGTAGAATGCGGTGCTAAGGTTGTGGGGAGACAGGTAAGCGGGTCACTCGTAAATATATAAACCAGTAAGTTTTATAATTTGTTATCTGCTAGAGTGATTTATAGTGCCTTCCACCTATTGAGAGCAATATTAATAACCAGCAAGTACAGTAGTGAGAATTAATTTCATTGTTAACAGACTGCTGCCCTTGGAGTAGTTTATTGTTTTACATCTAATCTGCTTATATGCTGGTCGTACTGTGGAACTGCTGGTGCTCACAGAATTCATACTGTATGTAGTGTCATCATATGTATGTATGCATATATTGCAGTGTGATCGGGCTTTCAGCTTAGCTATGTAGCGATAGTGATATTTCGCTGAAATTTTGTCACTTTTTGCCACCATTATGTGTTTTGGTTTGAGTAGCAAAATGTCTTCCATCTTAACTATCCTGTCATTTTGGCACATCATTCTACCCCTGGGAGAGGTGATCAAGTAAAAAAAATGTAATTGTTTTCAGGTTTCCTATCTAGTTTGATGTCATTCTCTGTGAAAGGACTAACTGGGCAGATTTGCAATTTTAACTTTTCAACAGTTTGTGTGTGGGATACGACATGTGAGAATGACCTAAATTGTTTGAGCCGATTACGATTTCTGCCTGCTCTTTAACGTCTCACTGTAGTACATCGATTGTAATCAAGTTGCTGGTCCTATTAATGTATAGGTGAAACTTTCGTGAGCACAATTCAAAGGATATATCCACAACTTTTAAGCAGAATAAGCAGAGGAATACTCTTTTATCGTTTTTGTTCTATTATTGCATGAATTAAAACTGTGAAGTGCATTCAGTAATACTGTTGGTTCTTTGTTTTTGCAATGGGACATTGTTTATCCCTAGTAATAACTAGAACAATCCATATGTAATAAGTTCCTGACAGTGTCTCCACTCTGAAGGAAATATCCCGGAATACGACAACATCAGGAATTTTTTTGGAGAATAACACATGGTGGTTTGTATACACCCTACAGTAATTAGGGCAAATAACCGTTGAAATCCGGATTTCAGGATATGTAACGGCGCAGTTCGGGGCATACTATATCTGAAATGTTGAAACACTGGTTATTGATAACACAGTCTGCCAATGATCATGACAATTAACATGATATAATCTATTAAGAGTCTATCATCCTAGATGAGTTTTTGGTATACCCTCTACCTGTAATTGCCAACACTGTTTCTTTCTTCTTATCTTTTGCCTGCTGTTTTGTCTGCTAAGTAGGATCATAAGACAAGTTAAAGAGACAGACAGAAAGAAAATGACAACGTTACACATTACACATTGATAAACTGCTCAGAAATATTGCCAATCAAAAACAAATTCTCAAAGAGAAGCTTAGCTGAGCGTCTGCAATGTTGCTGCCTTTGTATGTGTTTGGATTACAGACTGAAAACTTAACATGTTAATTAACAAAACTCAATTAATATTTAACATTCAGTTTTACCCACTTGAGTCATGTTCCAATTTCTTTTTCATCCTTTTGCAGCTAAAAAGAATGACCCGACCGAACACAGAACTGAGCCTCAGAGAGTGAATTTGCGACGTCTTCAGTCCGTAGAGGACAACAGCTCAGACTCTAGTGTAAATGAGTCAGAAATACATTGCATACCGTCTAGTGAGTATTGAATTACAGAGAGGTCTGATGGCTGGGGGGGGGGGAGAGAGGAGGGAGTAGAGGGTGAGGGGTGCAGGCCAGGGAGGGGTGTAGGCCAGGGAGGCATGCAGACCAGGGAGGCCATAGTTCAAGGACCCTTCGTGGTTCTCAATACATCTGCTTAGTATAAACATGATGAAATAGAAAACTTATCTCATAAATCATGATAAAGTTAGCTGTAAAATAACTTAATATCGGGTCACATCTCTCTCGCTACACCTGTCTCCACATGTGCAGATGTTTATTGTACTTCCATATCTACTGCAGTAAACAATGAATTATATTCTCCTTCATCAGATCATGACACTTCTCTCTTGTAACCACTAAAACTCAATTATGAATTGCTTTATCTCTACACGTGAGTTAAACTACTTGGACAATGCTGGGAAGATAAAGGGCAATGATGGTATGAATGTCAGTTTATTGTTTATGTTCAAACTCAGTGTGTTTTCAGTCAATCTTGATCATTTATTCAGTTTGACCATTGGCATTGGTTGTTGTTCATTCTTTTGAGTTTGAATGATTACACAGCTTGCCAAACAGTTAGCAATGATCAATAAATAGTAAAGCATGTTGTTCTGATAGATCTCAGGCATTAAATCACTTAAACTGGACAAGAATTAAAAACTGATTACAAAATTATAATTAATTGGGAGATATACAAAATTTACTTCGCTCCTCCCTTACCTGTCTCCTCACAACCTTAGCACCTCATTCTACCGTGTCTAGTATGCCCTGGTAATCTTTTAACACTGTGCACCCTCAACAACCGGTTCCTCCGGTCGTTGCCCTTCCTTCTCATTCTACCATCCAAAGTGTCTACACATGCGTTTTCATAGGAGGGGAGGGGTGGAGGTGAGGTGAAGGAGAAGGGAAGAGAGGAGGATGGAGTGAAAGGAAGATGGAGGAAGACTAATGCTCTGTGAACTCCTAATATCCTTGATCTCCTGCAAACTTGTCCTGAAGGAATGTAGCAGTGTTACATATAGAAAATGCTAATCTCGCCAATGTACAGCTGGACAAGGAAGTTGATGTGTTTGTTGCAGGTTGGAAGTAACTTACACTCTCATCACTGTTGTAAAATATGTAGCCTCTCCTGTTGTGATAGGCTGCAGGTGTGATGGGGTTTGTTGTCAAGCCGACAGCATAAACAGCGATACATCAGAGAGCTGGTTAGTAATCTTCATCTAGGTATCCATAATTTATGTGGCAAGTCAGATATGTGGGGGTAGTGTACATTATGGTAATGTCATGTTGTTGAGCATTTATTGCATTTTAATCTTGTATGAACATGTCTGCTGTGACCTATACTTAGTGAGACCTAGAATTGATCCAAAACTTATAATTTGATTGCATTTATCTAACGAAGTATGGCCTTAAACTATTTAGATACCAGAGATAAAGGTCATTGTCTAGCTTGTTGTGGTCAAATTTTGCAAGATAACCCAAGCTTTATAAGTATTTTGTATAAACAATAAGTTCAGTTCACACTTGTCTGAAAGCTCTAATTGAATTACTACTTAATACCAAATCAATCAAATAAATCATTTTGGTATCCTCTGAAAGTCACAACTTTAGATTTCAAAAATTCAAAAGGTTGGCTTGTTTCTAATCCCCAAAATGATTTACATAATGATGTTGTAGGGAGTATTTGGCCTATTGTCTGGTTAAAGCTCAGTATACAGTACTGTCACTGTTGATATAATGTGCTGAGGCACTTGCTGGCCGTGTTTGATGCAAAACATGTTCACGTGATGGCTAGATCAAATCAAAGTATGCGTGGTGTTGTTCATAAAAGTACAGTGGGCTTTTTGCAGCCAGTTTAGCCCAACACCTGTACATGTCTACAGCTCCGTATTGGATTATATGTGTGTGTTACATGTCAGTATGAATGTGCACCTAGTTTTGTATGTTCACAAGTCATGGTGTTTCATCCATTCCAGATGAACACATTTATGGATCATGACTTAATATCAATGAGGTAACTACATACAGTACATAGTCTACTTAGCAGAGAAAAATAACTCTTTCAGCCCTGTTGGTGCTGGTTATTCATATGCTTATTTATAGATGACTCAATGAGGTAACTACATACAGTACATAGTCTACTTAGCAGAAAAAAATAACTCTTTCAGCCCTGTTGGTGCTGGTTATTCATATTCTTATTTATGGATGACTCAATGAGGTAACTACTGTACATATGTATATAGTCTACTTAGCAGAAAAAATAACTCTTTCAGCCCTGTTGGTGCTGGTTATTCATATGCTTATTTATAGATGACTCAATGAGGTAACTACATATGTATAGTCTACTTAGCAGAAAAAATAACTCTTTCAGCCCTGTTGGTACTGGTTATTCATATGCTTATTTATAGATGACTCAATGAGGTAACTACATATGTATAGTCTACTTAGCAGAAAAAAATAACTCTTTCAGCCCTGTTGTTGCTGGTTATTCATATGCTTATTTATGGATGACTTAATATCAATGAGGTAACTATATACATAGTCTACTTAGCAGAAAAAATAACTCTCTCAGCCCTGTTGGTACCGGTTATTCATATATATGCTTCATAATGTCTTGGTAGATTATATGTAATAATAAGTACTATATTCGATAGTTGAAAATAATATCCATAAAATTCATATTCCCAAAGCACAGCCCTTAGGAATTCACTGTTTGACTACATGCATAAATTGAAACATAATTAACAAATATGTAGGTGTGCAAGTACTGCCTTTGGTGTACATATGTCCACATAAACAATTCAGCCGTGACCAATATTATACATGTACAGGCTCTAATGATAATAATAACATAAGAGGCTGTCCTCTCCAGTCTCCATGTATGCTGTCATCTGTGTACAGGGTACAGAGGACACTCTGTATTTGTGAGGACTGTGAGGCTGTCCTCTCCAGTCTCCATGAGTGCTGTTATCTGTGTACAGGGTACAGAGGACACTCTGTATTTGTGAGGACTGTGAGGCTGTCCTCTCCAGTCTCCATGTATGCTGTCATCTGTGTACAGGGTACAGAGGACACTCTGTATTTGTGAGGACTGTGAGGCTGTCCTCTCCAGTCTCCATGAGTGCTGTTATCTGTGTACAGGGTACAGAGGACACTGTATTTGTGAGGACTGTGAGGCTGTCCTCTCCAGTCTCCATGTATGCTGTCATCTGTGTACAGGGTACAGAGGACACTCTGTATTTGTGAGGACTGTGAGGCTGTCCTCTCCAGTCTCCATGAGTGCTGTTATCTGTGTACAGGGTACAGAGGACACTCTGTATTTGTGAGGACTGTGAGGCTGTCCTCTCCAGTCTCCATGAGTGCTGTCATCTGTGTACAGGGTACAGAGGATACTCTGTATTTGTGAGGACTGTGAGGCTGTCCTCTCCAGTCTCCATGAATGCTGTCATCTGTGTACAGGGTACAGAGGACACTCTGTATTTGTAAGGACTGTGAAATCAAAACAAGTCACAATCACCTCAAACCAGAAGTAAATCCTTACATGGACTCAATGGAGTCTTTCTTCAAAGATGTTTATATGCAGATGATAAACATTTTAAGTTTTATGTAATGTAACCATATATAGTACTTTGCTTTGCTCTGTATTTAGAAGAATGAAGTAATAAATTTCAGGTTGATACTTCCAGGAGTATATTACACTAGATTCCCTCTTAATAACTTGTAGTTAGACAACCCCTACCGCAACAATGTTTAACAAATCTGATTTACTGACTCAAATGTTACTGGTGAACCTCTGAGCACTTCAGATTAAACCCTTGTTGCAATATATGTGCTACAGATTTGTACATGTATACCAGAAATGTTATTTGGTTTGGTAACCATTGGTGTCGCAACCAATGACAAATGTGTGAGGTTTTAGTAGCAGTCCAAATGTCATACAGTAATTATTATAGTCTGACCTAAGCTGTTAATGATAGCGTTGCTTGTACTTTCACTCAACTTATATTTTATTAATATGCTCATCCTGCCTTAGGACATGAATCAAGAGATAATTTGCAGTTTAATTCGAAAGTGAGTCTGACTTCTTGAGACTGAGAAACATTATCATGTTGTCTAAAAATAGAAAGACTAAAAGTGACTATCTATCATCAAGGTGAAATTTACTAATGTCTAAATTCAATAGTATTTTGCCATTTAAGGTGGCAACTAGAAGAGTCTTATCAAGGTCTTTAATTATACAAATGGTAGGTTTATGAGTCGTGGCAATTTTGTTAAAATGTCAATTCTCACCACAATAGGATGCTGTGATCATTTAAGTGGAAATGCAAAGTGCAATTTAGCTGTCTTCAGGATGTAATTAATTAGGTATAGATGTCGCTGAACATAGTAAATAAGACCTCTACTTCGTTATCGATATTACCTGCAACTAATCTGCTGATAAAATTGTAGAGTGTTAAGGTTAATTCCTGTTTTTTACAAGGTGTTGAAATATGGTTCCACCGATGATAATTTTGTTGATAGGACAAGGTGGCATCACATCCACAGAATGGATTGACTGCTTGGCTGTTGTTAGTAAATTGTATTTGTCTACAAGGTTTATGCTCTCAATGTAATGAATGCTATTGTGTTGCGCTCTGATAATAAATCATACTGTTTATATATATTGCTTCAGTGGCCAGGTTGAGCATACTGGACATCCTATGGGAAAGTGGACACCAAGTAGGAAAAAAAAGTTTTGTTGGTCCTCACCTATTTGTCCATATTATAGCATTGTTCTATGACATAATTATGTGTCTTACTGTCTAGTTTGGGTATTAAACTACAAATTATGTTGACACAATGCATGACAATGCTTTTGCATTCGTAATCAACATTTACTGAAGTTATCTTCTGCTTCTATCTTGTTCCTGATGTACACAATAGAAGGCAGGACTGTATAATATATATCTCCTTTGTTATCAGTCCAAGAGCTTGTTTCAACCAAATGTGGTAAATAATAATAAAATGTGGTAAAAAAGAAACCATTTATCACATTGGAAGCAGTATAAGGTAGGGGGGGTGCGGGGGGAAACAAATACTGTTGGGGAACGAGGATTGAAAGGGTAAGCTGACATGACTAGGAGACTGCCTTAGACATGTCATCTCCATCATGGATCAACGTAAACTAATCCCATCAGAGCCAGGCTCTAATCCAATGGGAACTTTCAATGAACATTGTGGATGGAGTATTATTTATATATGTTGATCTTTAATTTGCATTAGGATTGTTACTTTTTGCCAAGTACTTTGAACAATCCTTTAATTATGATAAAAGGATACCCCCAAAATCTGCCAGTACCAGTTTAAACATAAACAGGGTTAACTCTGTTACACAACACACATGACATATAGTAAATGGATCTCAAAAGATCCATTCACTATGTATTATGTGTGTGGTGTAACAGGGTTAAATATTTGAGATCCATACACTCTGTTATATGTGTGTATGGTGTAACAGGGTTAACCCTGTTAAACAACACACATATAACATAGTGAATGGATCTTAAAAGATCCATTCATTATGTATGTGTGTGGTGTAACAGGGTTAAATATTTGAGATCCACTATGTTATATGTAACAGGGTTAGTCCATTCACTATGTGTATGGTTTAATAGTTTTCATATTTTGCTCATATACAAGTATATGCAATATTTTCTTTTCCTTTTCTCTGTCAGCTTTATTTTTTGTCTTTATTGTTATTGTCACCTTGTCAATGTGCTTGAGGAAGGACACCAAATACATGTTTCCTTAGATTGTCTGAAAAATCATTGACCTTTGGAAGGTCAATGTCAGGTCATGAATATTAATGGTTTCATTGATACATTAACAGCAATTACCTCAATTGGGTATCTTAATAGTCATGCATAAGTTGGTAATTAACATATTGACCAATCAATACAAAAAAAGAAAAGCATCAAGTACTGATGCTGAAATGATATTAATTCAGAAGTAAAATCTACCTTCTTGAAATAGCATGACAGTAATATAGTTCACCTACAATATACTGTAGGCGGCATATATATCATTTTTTGCAGCCGTTATTTTAGCAGCAGAAATTGTGACATAAATTCATGTTGTTTTAATTTATCTTATTAGGTGGACTTGTTACCTTTGAAAATGCTTTGAAATGCTAACACACATGCTCACTTTTTCAGTTCAACATGCAAAGAAAAACTCAATTGATTGGTTAAAGTATCTTCTGTGTGTGGTCACAGCTTCAGTTTTACACCCAGGGAACACCTGTGTTTGCAGTCACAGTATCAATTTTACACCAACAGCATGCCTTCTATGTGGTTTCATTGTGAACCCACAGAATACCTTCATGTCCTCCCAGTGTCATATTTACACCCACCGAGTACTGTATATATGCTATGTGTGCTCACACACGGTCCACAGAATACTTGCTGTGTGTGTTCACAGTGTCCACCCAGAGGCTTTCTTCTACATATTTGTTCATATAATCATCAATATTTCTGTGAGACAAACTGAGACCAGGAAGTAACTCTTCCTTCCAGTTGTCATTTTTGCTGTGATCTGTGAATGTAATTCAAAGCCCTCATTTTGTGGTCCCTGTTCAATAAATAAAGGCATAGTACATTTAAAACAATGGTTGACCTTTCATTAGATACTACAGTAAAACTGATCATCTGTGTGGTCAGCCTATCACATTGTTTTGTCTTTCTATTTTTGTTACAAAGAATCAAAACAAAATGAAATGCCACATGTATCTAGGCCTCGTGTCATCTTACCTTTGCAGGTAATTTCTTGTTGCTATGGTAACTTCAGGGCAATAGGAAACTCAAGTGTTTTGAACAGGTGCTCCTAGATTGATACTAATCTTCAGTACTTGAAGACGAGCATCATGCCAAAGCTAGCTGCCTAATCTTTCAAGTGCACAGTGCAATTCATCCCAGAACATTTCTGTTTCAATTCTTCATTTTACAGAGAATCTGCTTCGTTAGGGATAAACATTCATGTGGAGGTAGTCTTGTTGGGCTCCAAAACCATCCTGTCAAAGAAACCTCATTATCTAAACGTGTTTAAATTTATTCTCACTCAGTATTTAAATATTCATGACTTAAGATCTTCATAATAACTGAAAAAGTCACGATGGAGATGAAAGATGTTATTTATCTCCCAGACGAGGTACTGATGTCACATTTGAGTTAATATTTCTAGAAATCATGCACGATGTTAATATATATAGCTAACACTATAGCTGTTGTACTACTTATTGATTAGTACAACCATAAATCTAGTGTACCTCATATGACTTCAAAATTAGTCGAATATGATCAGAAATTTTGACTATCCTGAATGTTTAACAGTAATTGCAATTAGTAACTTCTCCAAGTATCAATTGAAGCACATAATTCTTTGGAATTGGCAAAGTTGAGTTATTATTTTGATAATGCATCAATTGGTGTGTGTCAGCTAGTCTGACTCTATCCTTAACTTGCACAAGTATGAAAACAATTATATATTTAGAAACCTGACAATTATAACAGACAAGTGAGTCTAGAGTTCTTAACTAAACTGAAATATTCCTACCCTTAGTTTGATAATAAATTAACATCATAGACTAGTGTAAAAAGAAATAAGCAAATATAATAAGATAAGAAAAGAGTTGAAAAGATTGCTTAATTCAAATGTAATTTCACTATACAGGGCAATATAGACATTTCTCAAAATATGATAAGAAAATACTTTCTGCAAGAATGTCATAACATAAAATTAACTGCGTACAAGAAGATATTGTGCACAAGTTGTCCTGTTGTACTGTGCCGAAATGCTAGTCTGGAATATAGATGTAACTTCTTAAAGGGTTATGAAGCACATAGAGTAGGTAGGAAAGAAAAATATGCACTTCATAAGATAGAAAGAAGTAGAAGCACTACATAGTAGATAGGGAGAAGTAGATTAACTACATAGTAGATAGGAAAAAGTAGATGCACTTCATAGTAGATAGGAAAGAAGTAGACGCACTACACACTAGATAGGGTACAAGTAGATACACTAGAGAGTAGGTAGGAAAGAAGAAGATGTATTGCATAGTAGATAGGAAAGAAGAAGTTGCACTCCATGAGTAAATAGAAGTGAAGTAGATTCACTACATAGTAGATAGAAATGAAGTAGATGCACTTCATAGTAGATAGGAAAGAAGTAGATGCATACATAGTAGATGGGAAACAAGTAGATGTAATTCATAGTAGATAGGAAAGAAGTAGATACACTTCATACTAGAAAGTAAGAAGTAGATGCACTACATATTAAATAGTAAGAAGTAGAAGCACTACATAGTAGATAGGGAGAAGTAGATTCACTACATAGTAGATAGAAATGAAGTAGATGCACTTCATAGTAGATAGGAAAGAAGTAGATGCATACATAGTAGATGGGAAACAAGTAGATGTAATTCATAGTAGATAGGAAAGAAGTAGATACACTTCATACTAGAAAGTAAGAAGTAGATGCACTACATATTAAATAGTAAGAAGTAGAAGCACTACATAGTAGATAGGGAGAAGTAGATTCACTACATAGTAGATAGAAATGAAGTAGATGCACTTCATAGTAGATAGGAAAGAAGTAGATGCATACATAGTAAATGGGAAACAAGTAGATGTAATTCATAGTAGATAGGAAAGAAGTAGATACACTTCATACTAGAAAGTAAGAAGTAGATGCACTACATATTAAATAGTAAGAAGTAGATGCACTACATAGTAGATAGAAAGAAGTAGGAGCACTACATAGTAGAAAGGGAGAAGTAGATTAACTACATAGTAGATAGGAAAGAAGTAGATGCACTACACATTAGATAGGGTACAAGTAGATACACTAGATAGTAGGTAGGAAAGAAGAAGATGTACTGCATAGTAGATAGGAAAGAAGAAGTTGCACTTCATGAGTAGATAGAAGTGAAGTAGATTCACTACATAGTAGATAGAAATGAAGTAGATGCACTTCATAGTAGATAGGAAAGAAGTAGATGCATACATAGTAGATGGGAAACAAGTAGATGTAATTCATAGTAGATAGGAAAGAAGTAGATACACTTCATACTAGAAAGTAAGAAGTAGATGCACTACATATTAAATAGTAAGAAGTAGAAGCACTACATAGTAGATAGGGAGAAGTAGATTCACTACATAGTAGATAGAAATGAAGTAGATGCACTTCATAGTAGATAGGAAAGAAGTAGATGCATACATAGTAGATGGGAAACAAGTAGATGTAATTCATAGTAGATAGGAAAGAAGTAGATACACTTCATACTAGAAAGTAAGAAGTAGATGCACTACATATTAAATAGTAAGAAGTAGAAGCACTACATAGTAGATAGGGAGAAGTAGATTCACTACATAGTAGATAGAAATGAAGTAGATGCACTTCATAGTAGATAGGAAAGAAGTAGATGCATACATAGTAAATGGGAAACAAGTAGATGTAATTCATAGTAGATAGGAAAGAAGTAGATACACTTCATACTAGAAAGTAAGAAGTAGATGCACTACATATTAAATAGTAAGAAGTAGATGCACTACATAGTAGATAGAAAGAAGTAGGAGCACTACATAGTAGAAAGGGAGAAGTAGATTAACTACATAGTAGATAGGAAAGAAGTAGATGCACTACACATTAGATAGGGTACAAGTAGATACACTAGATAGTAGGTAGGAAAGAAGAAGATGTACTGCATAGTAGATAGGAAAGAAGAAGTTGCACTTCATGAGTAGATAGAAGTGAAGTAGATTCACTACATAGTAGATAGAAATGAAGTAGATGCACTTCATAGTAGATAGGAAAGAAGTAGATGCATACATAGTAGATGGGAAACAAGTAGATGTAATTCATAGTAGATAGGAAAGAAGTAGATACACTTCATACTAGAAAGTAAGAAGTAGATGCACTACATATTAAATAGTAAGAAGTAGAAGCACTACATAGTAGATAGGGAGAAGTAGATTCACTACATAGTAGATAGAAATGAAGTAGATGCACTTCATAGTAGATAGGAAAGAAGTAGACGCACTACACACTAGATAGGGTACAAGTAGATACACTAGAGAGTAGGTAGGAAAGAAGAAGATGTATTGCATAGTAGATAGGAAAGAAGAAGTTGCACTCCATGAGTAAATAGAAGTGAAGTAGATTCACTACATAGTAGATAGAAATGAAGTAGATGCACTTCATAGTAGATAGGAAAGAAGTAGATGCATACATAGTAGATGGGAAACAAGTACTGTAGATGTAATTCATAGTAGATAGGAAAGAAGTAGATACACTTCATACTAGAAAGTAAGAAGTAGATGCACTACATATTAAATAGTAAGAAGTAGATGCACTACATAGTAGATAGAAAGAAGTAGGAGCACTACATAGTAGAAAGGGAGAAGTAGATTAACTACATAGTAGATAGGAAAGAAGTAGATGCACTACACATTAGATAGGGTACAAGTAGATACACTAGATAGTAGGTAGGAAAGAAGAAGATGTACTGCATAGTAGATAGGAAAGAAGAAGTTGCACTTCATGAGTAGATAGAAGTGAAGTAGATTCACTACATAGTAGATAGAAATGAAGTAGATGCACTTCATAGTAGATAGGAAAGAAGTAGATGCATACATAGTAGATGGGAAACAAGTAGATGTAATTCATAGTAGATAGGAAAGAAGTAGATACACTTCATACTAGAAAGTAAGAAGTAGATGCACTACATATTAAATAGTAAGAAGTAGAAGCACTACATAGTAGATAGGGAGAAGTAGATTCACTACATAGTAGATAGAAATGAAGTAGATGCACTTCATAGTAGATAGGAAAGAAGTAGACGCACTACACACTAGATAGGGTACAAGTAGATACACTAGAGAGTAGGTAGGAAAGAAGAAGATGTATTGCATAGTAGATAGGAAAGAAGAAGTTGCACTCCATGAGTAAATAGAAGTGAAGTAGATTCACTACATAGTAGATAGAAATGAAGTAGATGCACTTCATAGTAGATAGGAAAGAAGTAGATGCATACATAGTAGATGGGAAACAAGTACTGTAGATGTAATTCATAGTAGATAGGAAAGAAGTAGATACACTTCATACTAGAAAGTAAGAAGTAGATGCACTACATATTAAATAGTAAGAAGTAGATGCACTACATAGTAGATAGAAAGAAGTAGGAGCACTACATAGTAGAAAGGGAGAAGTAGATTAACTACATAGTAGATAGGAAAGAAGTAGATGCACTACACATTAGATAGGGTACAAGTAGATACACTAGATAGTAGGTAGGAAAGAAGAAGATGTACTGCATAGTAGATAGGAAAGAAGAAGTTGCACTTCATGAGTAGATAGAAGTGAAGTAGATTCACTACATAGTAGAAATGAAGTAGATGCACTTCATAGTAGATAGGAAAGAAGTAGACGCACTACACACTAGATAGGGTACAAGAAGATACACTAGATAGTAGGTAGGAAAGAAGAAGATGTACTGCATAGTAGATAGGAAAGAAGAAGTTGCACTCCATGAGTAAATAGAAGTAAAGTAAATTCACTACATAGTAGATAGAAATGAAGTAGATGCACTTCATAGTAGATAGGAAAGAAGTAGATGCATACATAGTAGATGGGAAACAAGTACTGTAGATGTAATTCATAGTAGATAGGAAAGAAGTAGATACACTTCATACTAGAAAGTAAGAAGTAGATGCACTACATATTAAATAGTAAGAAGTAGATGCACTACATAGTAGATAGAAAGAAGTAGGAGCACTACATAGTAGAAAGGGAGAAGTAGATTAACTACATAGTAGATAGGAAAGAAGTAGATGCACTACACATTAGATAGGGTACAAGTAGATACACTAGATAGTAGGTAGGAAAGAAGAAGATGTACTGCATAGTAGATAGGAAAGAAGAAGTTGCACTTCATGAGTAGATAGAAGTGAAGTAGATTCACTACATAGTAGAAATGAAGTAGATGCACTTCATAGTAGATAGGAAAGAAGTAGACGCACTACACACTAGATAGGGTACAAGAAGATACACTAGATAGTAGGTAGGAAAGAAGAAGATGTACTGCATAGTAGATAGGAAAGAAGAAGTTGCACTCCATGAGTAGATAGAAGTGAAGTAAATTCACTACATAGTAGATAGAAATGAAGTAGATGCACTTCATAGTAGATAGGAAAGAAGTAGAAGCATACATAGTAGATGGGAAACAAGTACTGTAGATGTAATTCATAGTAGATAGGAAAGAAGTAGGTGCACTACATAGAGTAGATTGGAAAGAAGTATACACACTTCATAGTAGATAGTAAAGAAGTAGATTCACTTCATACTAGAAAGTAAGAAGTAGATGCACTACATATTAAATAGTAAGAAGTAGATTCACTACATAGTAGATAGAAAGAAGTAGAAGCACTACATAGTAGAAAGGGAGAAGTAGATTAACTACATAGTAGATAGGAAAGAAGTAGATGCACTACACATTAGATAGGGTACAAGTAGATACACTAGATAGTAGGTAGGAAAGAAGAAGATGTACTGCGTAGTAGATAGGAAAGAAGAAGTTGCACTCCATGAGTAGATAGAAGTGAAGTAAATTCACTACATAGTAGATAGAAATGAAGTAGATGCACTTCATAGTAGATAGGAAAGAAGTAGATGCATACAGTAGATGGGAAACAAGTACTGTAGATGTAATTCATAGTAGATAGGAAGGAAGTAGGTGCACTACATAGAGTAGATTGGAAAGAAGTATACACACTTCATAGTAGATAGTAAAGAAGTAGATTCACTTCATAGTGCATAGAAAGTAGTAGATGTACTTCATAGTAGATAGGAAAAGTAGATAACACAGTGTGAATTCAAATGGGTGTTTTAAAATGTTGTTTTTCTTAACCTTGTGAAGTTGATGCCTACATAGTGTTTACACAGTAGTCTGGATTCAAAGAGGTTGATGTGTATGTTTTAACCTTGTGAGGGTAGATGTAGCACTTACTAGGATACAGGAAAGTAGATCAAACAGTAACAATTCAAACATTCTTATTGAGCCAGCAGAAATACAATCCTTATTTTGACATACCCTTAACATATCTCATGAACTGTAAACTATGTACTGTAGCATAAGTTTTTCTTTGAACAGAATATAATACACTTATTCTGTCCTCTCTTGTAGTGTAGGGTAGATGGTGTATATTTTCATATTGTCCCATGTGTACCAAACTCACTACTTAACACTACTGATAAAATTGTTCCATCTGCTTGATGTGCTTTCAGAATGCCAAAGATTTCTCATTTCTGCATTGACATATTTAGCTGAAGCGTAAGGAGCAGGGTTTCTAATGGATTTTTTGCCGAAGGCTGTTACCATTTTCACATGCTTGATTAGTATGCTGTCACCTACCATCATTTTCTGTTATTTTGCTTGCCTCATTTCTTTCCCATTTCTCTGGCGTAATCCTCCTCCTAGCCCTGCAGTCAGTCTGTTATGTATCATTGAAGAGAGTCGTCAACTGGGGGTGATGGACTTCTCTCCATTTGGGTTAAACGTAATGAGCATTGATTTTACAGCTCTATCATGCCTTCATTTCATTAACTGTGTCCTCTGTGGAGCTGAGGGTTTGCTTATCGTGCATCTATTGTGCAGCATTATAAATCATGTTTACCCACTGGTTTCTTGTTAAAAGGTCACAGGTTTTTATCAATCACTCCTAGTCCACCATTCAACGATAACACCAACATCACAAATCACTTCTTGATATCTTATTTCCTTATTGTAAACTAATTCGCAGTTTCAAGAGTCAAAAATTTGCTACTAGAGTCATATAACTTTTCTATTTCCGTATGCAGCAATAACCATGGCAACAGCTGAACGATAACATCATTGGTATCACGTACTTACCAGATTTTCCCTGTGGAAACTTTCTCTTAAATTTCTAGGTTATTTCATTAAAGCTTTGCTTTAGAACAAATACATCAATTGGTCACTCACTACACAGTGATCAATCTGGTGTAAATCAAAATTGTATTAAAGTGCGGTTTCAAGGCTGTCAAAGCGGCATTCCTCAGATATCGCTTTCTGGAACTTTATGAAAAGATCTGCCGTCGGCTGTAAAATCATGGCACAGATGAAGAGAGAAAATCTGTTAAGTACTGTAGTAGATGAATAATCAGAGTCCAGTAGTATAATTCAAACAATTTGGATGTTTTAATTTTGAAAAAATCTTTCACTTTTAGTAGTGAGATACTGTACTTTGTGTGGCTAGGATGATGTATATGAAGTGTGCTTGTGGTATATATGTGGAGTATTCATATTAAGCTTAAATTTACTGATAAACCCTTGTAAATTAATCAGAAGACATCTCTGCAATTGAGTAAGATATGTAGCTATATTGCATCAATGTTCAGCATAGACTGGGACACTTGAGTTTATTGTGTAGGAAGCAGTGCACAATGAGAAACATCTACGTAGGTGAGAATGTTTAAAATTGGTGACAATTAATATATTAAAATGAAACAAATCTAATCTCCAGCTGGGGCACAACAATGGAAGACTTGATGGACAAGATTGTACCTACAGTAGATTGTGGACTGGATCTAAACAATTAGAAATTCAGACTGAGTAGGCTGTAACTTACCACTAGATTGTGGACTGGATCTAAACAATTAGAAATTCAGACTGAGTAGGCTGTAACTTACCACAAGATTGTGGACTTGATCTAAACAATTAGAAATTCAGACTGTGAGTAGGCTGTAGCTTACCACTAGATTGTGGACTGGATCTAAACAAGTAGAAATTCAGACTGTGAGTAGGTTGTAACTTACCACTAGATTGTGGACTGGATCTAAACAATTAGAAATTCAGACTGTGAGTAGGCTGTAACTTACCACTAGATTGTGGTCTGGATCTAAACAATTAGAAATTCAGACTGTGAGTAGGTTGTAACTTACCACTAGATTGTGGACTGGATCTAAACAATTAGAAATTCAGACTGTGAGTAGGCTGTAACTTACCACTAGATTGTGGACTGGATCTACACAATAGAAATTCAGACTGAGTAGGCTGTAACTTGCCACTAGATTGTAGTCTGGATCTAAACAATTAGAAATTCAGACTGTGAGTAGGCTGTAACTTACCACTAGATTGTGGACTGGATCTAAACAATTAGAAATTCAGACTGTGAGTAGGCTGTAACTTGCCACTAGATTGTAGTCTGGATCTAAACAATAGTAATTCAGTCTGAGTAGGCTGTAACTTACCACTAGATTGTGGACTGGATCTAAACAATTAGAAATTCAGACTGTGAGTAGGCTGTAACTTGCCACTAGATTGTGGACTGGATCTAAACAATTAGAAATTCAGACTGTGAGTAGGCTGTAACTTACCACTAGATTGTGGACTGGATCTAAACAATTAGAAATTCAGACTGTGAGTAGGCTGTAACTTACCACTAGATTGTGGTCTGGATCTAAACAATTAGAAATTCAGACTGTGAGTAGGCTGTAACTTACCACTAGATTGTGGGACTGGATCTAAACAGTAGAAATTCAGACTGTGAGTAGGTTGTAACTTACCACTAGATTGTGGTCTGGATCTAAACAATTAGAAATTCAGACTGTGAGTAGGCTGTAACTTACCACTAGATTGTGGACTGGATCTAAACAATCAGAAATTCAGACTGTGAGTAGGCTGTAACTTACCACTAGATTGTGGTCTGGATCTAAACAATCAGAAATTCAGACTGTGAGTAGGCTGTAACTTACCACTAGATTGTGGACTGGATCTAAACAGTAGAAATTCAGACTGTGAGTAGGTTGTAACTTACCACTAGATTGTGGACTGGATCTAAACAGTAGAAATTCAGACTGTGAGTAGGTTGTAACTTACCACTAGATTGTGGTCTGGATCTAAACAATCAGAATTTCAGACTGTGAGTAGGCTGTAACTTACCACTAGATTGTGGACTGGATCTAAACAATCAGAATTTCAGACTGTGAGTAGGCTGTAACTTACCACTAGATTGTGGACTGGATCTAAACAATCAGAATTTCAGACTCTGAGTAGGTTGTAACTTACCACTAGATTGTGGACTGGATCTAAACAATTAGAAATTCAGACTGTGAGTAGGCTGTAACTTACCACTAGATTGTGGACTGGATCTAAACAATCAGAATTTCAGACTGTGAGTAGGCTGTAACTTACCACTAGATTGTGGACTGGATCTAAACAGTAGAAATTCAGACTGTGAGTAGGTTGTAACTTACCACTAGATTGTGGTCTGGATCTAACCAATTAGAAATTCAGACTGTGAGTAGGCTGTAACTTACCACTAGATTGTGGACTGGATCTAAACAATCAGAATTTCAGACTGTGAGTAGGCTGTAACTTACCACTAGATTGTGGACTGGATCTAAACAGTAGAAATTCAGACTGTGAGTAGGTTGTAACTTACCACTAGATTGTGGACTGGATCTAAACAATTAGAAATTCAGACTGTGAGTAGGCTGTAACTTGCCACTAGATTGTGGTCTGGATCTACACAATAGAAATTCAGACTGTGAGTAGGTTGTAACTTACCACTAGATTGTGGACTGGATCTAAACAATTAGAAATTCAGACTGTGAGTAGGCTGTAACTTACCACTAGATTGTGGACTGGATCTACACAATAGAAATTCAGACTGAGTAGGCTGTAACTTGCCACTAGATTGTAGTCTGGATCTAAACAATAGTAATTCAGTCTGAGTAGGCTGTAACTTGCCACTAGATTGTAGTCTGGATCTAAACAATTAGAAATTCAGACTGTGAGTAGGCTGTAACTTACCACTAGATTATGAGGCGGCTTATTTGGACTGCTTGTCTGTTGCTATGACTACCAGAACTGATGAACTTTAATATATGTGCATCCACAGGAAATGTACTTAATTACAACTTTGATACAGATATATATTCAAAGTTGGTTACCTTTTGCCGTATTGTATCGTGAAATTCACCCCTCAGTCCTGACCACATTTGCAATTTAAATCTTATAGTAAAAGTCATTTGATACTTCTGATCCCCAAATGAAGATTATGTACTTTATATCATAACTCCTTGCAATGGTTGGTTGCTAGGGGTTGTTGACTATGAAATCCAATTCCTCTGACCTATATATATACTAAGCTCAGAAACAGATTTGACGCAGAGCTTTATTTTCTTCTTCCTCTGTGGAATGTTCAAACCAATGAGCTTCCATTTGACGGTTCAGGTAGGGTTCTTAATTGTTTAGGATTGCGTTAAAGCGAAATTGATGGTATAAGTTAAGATTCTATTTCAAGAAACCCTACCAGTGGATGTGTAAAAGTTCAGAATTAATTCCTTTATTTAAATTGTAGCATTCAAAATGTTGTTAAACTGGATATGACAAAAAAAATGAAATGGTTCAACTTTGATCAGATATGAAAAAAAAGGCAAAACATTAAGTTATTAACTTGCTTATTGTTATTTTGTGATTTCTCAACCTTTGTATTGCTTACTTTCATCTTGAAATTTGTGAATACAATGAGCAATTAACTGGCACATTGTACCCAGCCATTTTAAGTAAAGCAACAGCAAAAGACTGACTGGGAAGTTGCACACAAATTTGTAACTTAGCAAAAATATTGTTGGCTATCTCAACCAAATCCTCATAAAATCACTTTCCTGCATGACATTGTGGTGTGATGACTGGTTACATGCAAGGTACCAACGGTCCTGCATGACATTGTGGTGTAATGCCTGGTGTACATGCAAGGTACCGACGGTCCTACGGTCCTGCATGACATTGTGGTGTGATGCCTGGTCAGTGTGTAAATTTAAGAAATTTGAAGTGGTTGTCCCCAGGACAACCAGCTCACCAATTTTTGGTTGTCCTGCTGAAATTTTGGTCGTCCTGTTAAGCTATAGTAATTTATCTTCAGAAAAGAAAATCCTAAGAAACCATGAATGTTGAGCGATTTCATGTATTCTAGATCAAATTCTGTGTTTATTTTATAATAATGCTGACTGTAGCAAAGATTGTGTACATAAGTTAGGTACATGATGTTTTGCTGCAGGGCGTAACGATACAATAACCACGTGGTATCCTGTAGGTGCGTCATAGTACTGGTCTAGTGTTTCAGTTTCAGTAATGCTATTAGCGAAAAAAAGTTTGCCTCCCAGGGACGCAAGCCCCCGAAAAAGTTTGTGTCCTGTAAAAAAAGCTTGCGTCCCGATCGAACACCAGTTACGTTTATTGTATGACCTACTGTACCATTACTAGTGTAGTATCAGTGCCTATACTTTGTGAATGTCATACACAATATTATAGGGCAGATGGCTCAGTGTCTTAGCTTCGGTGTTTGACAGGGGCGGCCCGGCCGACTCCTCCTTTCGCCCACCCTGACGTTTAAAAAAAAAATACCCCCAGCCCCCTCCTTCATCCGCCCTCGTACTTCCCTACTCGCCAACTCTGTAGTAGCTCCATGCTTTGACCTTGCAGCGCATCCAACAGCCAACTATTCAAAATCACTGTACCTACAGTGTGCATATCTCTCGCTAAATTCCACACTGTACTACTGCAATTACATAGGCCTGTTCAAACTTCATTTTCAACTACACTTGCGCAAATCTTTAAAATCTGATCCAACATTTATCCTGGGTTCTTTGCAAACAATCATCTGTGCGAAAATTACAGTAGGCCTCTGTGAATAGATTTTTACGCAATGTCGATAAAAAAAAATACAGAAGTAAGTTTACACACGAATGTTGCTCAAAAATAAACTTTTCTGAAGCACTTGGTCAATTGAGCCGCGAAAAAGTTTGCAACAGAAACTACTGTGGTATGAATGCACATTTCACATTAGCAACTCTTATTGCAGAGAAAAGAAACATTCTGTGAGATAAAATATCCTTTCCGGATCAGATGTAAGCTTCCCACAAAACTCATAACATTTTCTGATCAAAACAATGATTAAAATATTACGTGATAGTCTCAGAAACAATTCAAGTGCATCTTCGTACCAGCAGTGATTGTTGTCAAAATGTACATTACAAATATGAGACAAGGCCTAACGTTATGATATTTGAGTGCACATATATGATAGCCTTTACCACAAACTTTGTTATCTCTACACAAGGGAAAGTAAACGTTGCAAGTAATTGTTGTTAAACAACTTACTTCTTGTTCATTGAGCACTGAAAATGCAAGAATGTTTGCAAACAATCGGTAGGGACTATTAGCCAATCAATCACGGGAATCTTGGTAAAGCATCATTGTCTATTTTTAGCATGAAAATATCTGTAATGAAGTTTTGGTAACCCTGTACCTTGCAGTTGATTGTTATGATATATTTATTTTCAAACAAATTTAATGATCTGTAGGAGTTGGAGAACTTTTGGTTCTTGTCAGAAGAAGTTGTGGTTTTTTTTAAAAGAAATAATGAAAGATGTTCGTTCAAAAATGTGTTTTGTTATGTTTTCCGTTGACCTAGTTGTGAGTGTGTACTTGGTGTTCGTTTCTAAAAAAAATGTGGTGGATAGGCGGGGTCTTTGTCCGTGGGGTTAAACCTGAACTCTGATTGGCCTTTGTTGACAAACGGACGGAACAGAAAATACCATGAAGCTTGGTTTGAGTGGTCCATGTCAATGTGAGGGCTTGGCCTTCCTACGTACTGTATATTATTTATTAGATGAAGGCGGAGTTTGGAATGAGTTTCTTCTTATTTGAAATGTCATTTTAAGTTTTTGGTTTCACGCTTGTTTCCGTGTCTTTTTCCGTTTGTTTCACGGAACATTAACCAGCCTTTTTGAAAGTTTTTGGTTGTCCGCCGGGCAACCAGTACTTCACGATTTGACAAGTTTTGGTTGTCCGGCAGGTAATTTGGTCGTCTCGGATGACCGGACGACCGCTAAATTTACACACTGCTGGTTTACATGTAAGGTACTGACGGTCCTGCATGACATTGTGGTGTGATGCCTGGTTTACATGCAAGGTACCAACGGTCCTGCATGACATTGTGGTGTGATGCCTGGTTTACATGTAAGGTACTGACGGTCCTGCATGACATTGTGGTGTGATGCCTGGTTTACATGCAAGGTACCAACGGTCCTGCATGACATTGTGGTGTGATGCCTGGTTTACATGCAAGGTACTGACGGTCCTGCATGACATTGTGGTGTGATGCCTGGTTTACATGCAAGGTACCAACGGTCCTGCATGACATTGTGGTGTGATGCCTGGTTTACATGCAAGGTACTGACGGTCCTGCATGACATTGTGGTGTGATGCCTGGTTTACATGCAAGGTACCAACGGTCCTGCATGACATTGTGGTGTGATGCCTGGTTTACATGCAAGGTACCGACGGTCCTGCATGACATTGTGGTGTGATGCCTGGTTTACATGCAAGGTACCGACGGTCCTGCATGACATTGTGGTGTGATGCCTGGTTTACATGCAAGGTACCGACGGTCCTGCATGACATTGTGGTGTGATGCCTGGTGTACATGCAAGGTGCTGACGGTCCTGCATGACATTGTGGTGTGATTCCTGGTTTACATGCAAGGTACCGACAGTCCTGCATGACATTGTGGTGTGATGCCTGGTGTACATGCAAGGTGCTGACGGTCCTGCATGACATTGTGGTGTGATGCCTGGTGTACATGCAAGGTACCGACGGTCCTGCATGACATTGTGGTGTGATGCCTGGTGTACATGCAAGGTACCGACGGTCCTACGGTCCTGCATGACATTGTGGTGTGATGCCTGGTGTACATACAATGTACTGACGGTCCTGCATGACATTGTGGTGTTATGCCTGGTGTACATGCAAGGTACCAACGGTCCTGCATGACATTGTGGTGTGATGCCTGGTTTACATGCAAGGTACCAACGGTCCTGCATGACATTGTGGTGTGATGCCTGGTTTACATGTAAGGTACCAACGGTCCTACGGTCCTGCATGACATTGTGGTGTGATGCCTGGTGTACATACAATGTACCGACGGTCCTGCATGACATTGTGGTGTTATGCCTAGTGTACATGCAAGGTACCGACAGTCCTGCATGACATTGTGGTGTGATGCCTGGTGTACATGCAAGGTACCGACGGTCCTACGGTCCTGCATGACATTGTGGTGTGATGCCTGGTTTACATGTAAGGTACTGACGGTCCTACGGTCCTGCATGACATTGTGGTGTTATGCCTGGTGTACATACAATGTACCGACGGTCCTGCATGACATTGTGGTGTGATGCCTGGTGTACATGCAAGGTACCAACGGTCCTGCATGACATTGTGGTGTGATGCCTGGTTTACATGCAAGGTACCAACGGTCCTGCATGACATTGTGGTGTGATGCCTGCTTTACATGCAAGGTACTGACGGTCTTGATTCACACCACTAAGAGGTAGATATCTCTGAGAAGAGCACCACACTTATAATCTTGAGGTCACTGGGAATTTCATTAGTCTTTTGGACAAATGATGTTGCTAAGTGACAGAGATAAACAGCATAGCTACTGAAACTGTTATTTTAATGTGCAATAATTTTTGTCACTTTTAAGAAATCATTTATTAAAAAAAAAGTATATCTTGGCTCTCCACATTCACAGAATATTCTTTCAAAGAAAAAACAGAGAAGAGGAGATGAAATGACCAAAAATAATTTGAGTTACTGAATTATACATAAAATAATGTTACAGTACACTTAAACATTGTATGTCCATTGGCTATCCTATTGGTCAATCTTTGAAGTTATGCAAACGCAAAGATCATTTCATGCTCAAGTATTAAATTTAGACTTCAACTGATGGCTAAATCTCTCACCTTGGGTGTTACCATTTTCTTAGGTGTCTGCTACAGTTTGAAACCATGCCGATATGCCAGATTGTGCATCGTTCTCTTAGGTCTAATATTGCAACAATTTGAAAAAGCCTGAAGATGATAGGCCAGTTTGTGTGTCCACTTCCTAGATAAATGTGAAGATGCTATGATGCTAGATTCATGCAGATGGTATGTGCGCATCATTGAACTTGTTCAGAATAGTAATTACATTTGAACCTGGTTGTCCACCCTATATATGTGTCTCTTGCTTTTTACTTCTTTGGAATACAAATATATTTGTAATTTTGAGTAACTCCCAAAGGGTCACATGAGGTAGCAAGGATTTCTGTGAAACAGGAATGATTTCTACTGAATCAGATTAAGTATTAATGTACCAAGTGTGAAATTATTTACTAAGATCTTGTGAGGTTACATATGAACTTCATTCCCATGTGAGATACATTTCACCCGACACAGTAATTTAAATGATGTGTGAGGAGGCTATTGGTGCCATCAGTATTGGGTAGTCTATGTACTGTATAAGTGTTAGGAGGCTACTGGTGCCATCAGTATTGGGTAGTTCTATGTAGTATATTAGTGTGAGGAGGCTACTGGTGCCATCAGTATTGGGTAGTTCTATGTATAACACCTCCTGTATGCATCTAATAGAACTTCACTATAACTTAAACTGTACAGAATCCTGTAGCAGAGGGTTTATAAATCAAAAAGCTGATAATCACTTCAAGCAAAGTTCATTAAATTGGATCTGTCCCATGCGTGTGATGAAATATTGAAGTTTAAAGATTGCATTTTTCAGTCATTCCCTTGTCTAGCTGTAACATTGTTTAAATCTAGCTGCATTTTACAGCATTTCAGTAATAAGTAGTTCTGAATTGTTAATAATGGAAAGCTGAAAGTTTTAATTATGAAACATGTTCAACTAAATTTACAATGAGCTACTGATTTTAAGCAAGTTTTATTGCACCAATATGTTGACAATATGTTGACAAGTACTACACTACTACTAAGCATAATGTCTATTGCTATATGAAGTACTGGTAGGCTAGGCTACGTAAGCACTGTTTAAGAAAATATGAATCAAACCAAGGGGAATTCATTGTCCTGACCAACTGCTACCTTTTGTACCAAACCTTTTGAAACAGTCGGTTAGTTACCATGTCCTCAATGCCATTCTTTATATTTTCAGTGATTGGAAGTACTGTTAAACCCCATAGCAACCGCAGCCGTTCTTAACTTGTCGTATGTTACAATGTTAGCCTACGTGTACACTACCTGTACACTTTGCACGTATTTACATATATGTGCAAAATTTTCATATACAACTGTGTATTGCAGTGTGTATTGAGTGCGGTATGTTTTTACCCACAACAGAGTACCATCACCCTAGTCAGCATAACCATAAAAATGAGTTTTCTGCAGATTATTACAAGATCAGTTTGGCTGAAATCAATTCTAACAAAGTTGTTATTAAGAAAACTTTATGCAACCTAATGATAACAGATTTAATTTACAGAAACTGGGTGTCCCAAAGTAAGAGAATTGCCAACATTGCAGGAGAGAGTTGAAAAGCAATTGCAATGTTTCCACATGTCTCAGTGAGGGAAGGTGCAGGAGGGGAAAGGGTGGAGAGAGAATGGTAGGACTTGGATGGATAGAGTAGAGTATCTCCTAGCTGCTTTGGAGGAATTTAACCTCACAGCTGTCAACTCCATATGTCATTACTTTTTCATCGCCTTTACTTTTAGCATTTTCTGTATTTTTCAAGTTTTTCTTCTTTGTTAAACACACTGACACTTCATTGTCTTTCTGTATGGATCTTATTTAATCAATCATTTTACTTCAATTTCTCAGTTTCCTCAGAAATCCTGTTCATTGCAAGATGTACCTAGATTATGTTGTCTGAACTAATGGTTATGTAGCCTTAGTATGAAAGGGTGACATTACTTTTACAATCATTCATTTTCTCAATCTTTTCAGCAATTGAAGAGTTTCCTCAGGACATCTTTACTAATGAACAAAGACAGAAAGGAGCCATTGTTGTCCATTTTTTAATTGTAAGTATTTGATAATAAAGAACTTCATTTGCTTTTCCAACAACAATTAAGGGTTAACATGCAGAAAGAAGGAAACAAAGACAATTGAAGAAATAAGAACTTGTGGTATAAGCAGCTCTGAGAATACACTAAACTCAAACAGGTTATGTAACAATGTTACTAGAAACAGCAATGAGAAAAAGATTGTGAGACCATTTTAGGATTAGACATATTTAGACTATAAGTTAGGTCTTAATAAGTATATCTAAATGCAGGGTTGTGCTTTGCACATGACACTAATCCCACTTCCAGTACACTACCAATGTTTTTATCCCTTTTCGTCCATTTTCTCAACTTTATGACTTTAGAGAATCTGTTTCATCCCAAGTTGCTTATGCCTGGGTTGTTCCTCATTTTAGCCTCTTTTTTTTTAAATTTTCTGAGAATTATGGAAGAAGTTAATAAATATGGAATTATTTGTGGGTGATGTCATGCTGGGAAACAAAAATTGGAAATCAAACTTGTAAGGTCCAGTATGATTGAAATTATGCTTAAAATTATGACTTCGATGCATTTGAACAGTATGACAGTATCTGTGTCGGCTGAGTAAGGTATTGTTTCTTCATGGTAATTCTACTAACTATAATTTTGAATTCTTGGAAAGAAAAAAATAAGATCCTTCCTTTCGTCAGTCTCAAGTTGCTCTATCCCTCCCCCGCAAACAAGAAGAAGGAAAAATAACACAAAAAGAAAATCATTTAAAACAGTGGTTGTATTATTGAAGATTTGCAATGGAAATTTGACATTTTCAATTTTGTTTTTCTAATCCTCTATTTAGATTTGTCATCTTTGTCTTAGTTGATTTGATAAAACATCATTTTACATTCTCATTACTGAGAATGATTGATAGTGCTTTTACTCGTTTGTCATTATCTTCAGTAGACTAACTATAAAGCGCCTGAAGTCGGTGATCTCACATGATCCAATCCTGTTTGCTGTTTTTTTTTTCTTTCTGCAGGCAATATATATGTTTGTTGCCTTGGCGATAGTCTGTGATGAATACTTTGTCTCGTCTTTGGAGAAAGTTTGTGAGGTAATCATTTTCATTTTCCTTTTGTGAAATAAATGTGTGAAATTATTATGCTGATGTGTTGAATTGATCTTGGAAATTGTAGAGTCATATACTGTAGCTGAAAAACAAAAGAATGCAATTCCAGATGGGTGCAACATTACAGTATTAACAATCATATGAGGTAATTGTTTCCCAAATCTTCAATGAATATACTGGTTTTCTGTACTTTGGTATCATTCACAGCTGACTAGTAATATGGCTTGATGCAAATAAAACAATTGTCAGATATCTTATTTAGGGACTAGTTAGTACTGCAATAGTGATCTTCTATATTGCTACTGTAGCTTCAACTTGACTATCATTTGGGGTTTTCTATTTGTGTGCTCAGTACATACAGCTACAGTGATATAATTCTCAGGTTTGATTCTAAGGTGTTCTAGAATCCCTGTGACCATGTTGTTATTTAATTGCTGTTATATTTACTCTGCTTACACACCTGTCTTCACACAATCATAACACTTTTGCCCTACCCTGATGTGATAACCCTATAGCAACACTGTTATGCTGCAGTGATAATGGTCAGGAATGGTGGTGGCTCATCACACTTCTGTCCAAATGTTTAGTTGAGTATCCAAGTGTCAGGAAGATAACTACCCATATAATATTATACTACGCATATAATCAATATCACTTTGAGTGGGTTATAATTTAACCTATTCCATATGGCCATTGTGTACATGTGTAACAGCATGTCTTGTCTTGGAATTAGCTATATAAATTTAGCCATTTGTAATTTCAAAGAATACCAGTGAGAGACTGTTAATCATGTCGTTGTGATCGGATAGGTTTTGTTGTACTTTGATTATTTTCTTTCTGTACAAATTGAAGACAGTATAACATATGAAGTGATCACCTACAGACACATTAATTCATATATATACAGTGTTCTGAATCAATATATTCAGGTGAATAGCTGAAAATTTAAGAAAGGTCACATCTTGTAATTTCTTTGAAATCACCTTTGATTGAGTAGTTACATCTACATTTATGTAATGTAATATTACAAGGTTTACTTTTAGCGATCAGGTTTCTCATTTCCGTTGGTTAATTCTTTCCAAGAAGTTGCATGATCATTGATGTTCTGTTTCAGCCAATCATCACTTTGGTCTCATATCCCAGAGTATGTAATCTAGTTTAATCTATTCTGATGGTGTCTCCTGGGAATTCTCTCTTGTTTCTATGGTGATGACACTGCAGACACACTTTCAGCTGATGTAACCATCCACTGTTGATTACTTCTCAAACATGACGTGACAATTATTTGACGAGTCTGCATTTACTGTAGAGATAAAGAGAACTTGCAATAACCCCAAGGCAGCCTCTCCTTGATGTATGATCACCAAACCAAACGTCAAGATATAAAAACGTTAAATCCCTTGGTTATTGTACCTGAAGTTAAATAAGTTCTGTTAGGCCGGTTGATAGCAGACTTTAGGTGTCTTGTGATCATTAACTTGCAAGTTTCTGTTTTATCCTCAGATGCATTTCATTCAGTAGGTTTTTTGTTGGATATTAAAACTAAACTTCCGGGTTGACCCTTTTTGTGCCACATAACAAGGCAGAGTACAATGCTTTTAAAATGTAATAAAACTGTAAATATAATTGGTGAACCCTTTTGTGAGTTTTAGCTGTTTCTTTGACATTTGTTTGAGAAGGTCATAGACATAGTTACTTGCTCATGCACTGCTCAAGTCTTCCAAAAATATTACTATATGTCTGCAAAAATATCACCATCAAGTGAGCTAAAACTCCCAGTGATACCTTTAATTTCTAATTTAAAATTTAAATGTGATTACTTCAATTCAAAGTTTGGTCGTACCAGAGTGCATACTAAAATTGATCTAGCAGTGTATTGTAGGTGTTTTTTTTAAGCAATTTTCTGATAAAGCTGATCTGATACATGTACTAAACATTTCTAGTCTCGCTGTATACGTTGCCTCTAATATAAGTTGATAGTCGAAACCAAGATTGGTACTAAAAATCTGCAGCAAATCCCTTTGAGATCTAGAAACCAATAGGAAAGCAGCTCTGAAACTACCGACTGGTTCAAGATATAAATATTAAACAGATTTTTCCACACTTTCTTGTTTTTTTAACGTTTTCTTGGATCTTATCTTTCCCACTACTTTATTGATCTGCTTTGTTTAGAGTTTTTCCAGTAAAGAGTGGTACTGCCATATGTAGTGTGAATTGACTGAGAATTTGTGTTCAATGGTTTAAAACTTTAATTTAACTGCTTTGTTGTCATATGAGTCATCTTTTTTAAATTGCAACGTGGGACGGAGTGGGAAAGGGAGAGGATGGGAGAGGATGCATTGAAGGAGCAATTATATTTCCAGGCTCATAACTTGTGATTGACCTTAGAGATATCTGTGAGAGGGTTTCTCATATAACTGTATATATTATCAGATTACAACTATTTGTACATGCACAATTAATATCTTTGCAGTAGCTGCAAGGTACATGGCCACAAGAGACTATAGATCTGTGTTTGTTCTCAATGTTTAAATATCAAATTAAAAGCCTGTCTCAATATAAAGATGGTTCAAGTACGACAGGCATCAATTACATAGGTGGGAGAGAGGAGAGGAAAGTAAACATAACATTGCAGTGATCTTACCAAGCAACCTACCACTCTAAGTAATGACGAAAATACATCAGAGAGGCTACTAACAAAGCTTGGTTGGTGATCCAGCTAGCTCAGGGTGATTGTTGTGTAGATCTCATGTAGGCTGCGATATAGAGATCTGCATCTGGTTATATCTACAACTTCATACTCCAGAATTTAAAATGTCCGTCAAGGAACTGAGGTAAAGATTTGTCAATTCAGCACAATGTGGAACTAACATTCATTTATTGCCATGTATCAAAGATGAATGTGACATTTTTTAAGTTTGAAAATTCCATTTTTTTTCAAAACTTCTTATTATAAGTTAGAATAAAATAAAACTGTTAGCAAACTGCTTATTCACTAGAGAGCCTGTGTAATAGAATGTGTTAAAGTAAGTTGGCCTGACGTTTCGATCCTACCTTTTTTTTGCATATTATAATTTAGTTCTTACTTGCAACATGCAAGTTGGAGATCATATTTACTGCTGAGGTGTTACAAGGACTTTAGAGGAAGCAATTAATCAAGGTAAACAACGTTTATATAAAGATTATGAATTTGGTGTAATTGGGTAGATTTCATCCAGCGAGTGTAAACCTTCCTTCCATTCACTTAACATTTCTCAATTCCAAGTTTGGACAAGTTGAATTTGAAAGTATCCCATCAAACTATCACAGTGAATGTTTATCTCTGCAATAGACAACATAGAGAATAACTTGATACATCATTTCACTTCCACCAAGGGCTGCATTTACTCAATTGTGACTTTTGTTGTGGAAAAAATCAGTGTCATCTTGATAAACAATTCCTAGAAATCTGCTAGACATATTTCACAAAAACATTTTGATAAATTAGCCATTATTCATAATAAATTGGCAGTCTGACATTTATCAGTTTATATTTCTTATATGCCACTAGGACATTAACCTTAAACTAAAGTACAGCATAATTCTTCTTATTTTGACCATTAGATAAATGAAACTGAATATCATCTGTCCTTAGTTGATGTGTGGCATCTTTTGACATGTGATATGATGTGTAACTCCAGAAATTATGACACAGTGGCCTGCAAGCTCCACGTAATGTTAAGTGTGAAAGGTAAAAATATAAGGTGAAAGCTTAACAATTAGGAAACTGTGCAATTGTAATCTTAGATTTAGTGGTTTTGCTAATATCGACTGAAAGATCAGAATTGTAAACATACTTGTTTTGTTCTCCATTTTCTGCAGTATTGTCTGTTTATGCTTAATGCTAAATCACTAAGAGAAGCCGCATAAAACAGTTCTCAGACTACTTAGGTAATATCTCGATCCAGCTAGAGCATTAACTCAGAGAAATGACGAGCTGAATGGGTTTGCCAACATCATTGTTATTTTACATGCCCTCACAAGCTTGTAAAGCCTGTTGACATATTTGCATCATGTTGTCATTAAGTTCTTTGGGATCACTTGACATTTCATTTGCTTCTCCTTTGCGTCTTCGAGCCATTCTCACTTCGAGCCTTTCATTTCCTGGTTTTCTACGGATACCCTCAAACTTTCCCAGGATCGATATCTTTTATGTTTGTTCATATTTTTGTGGGATCCATTCTTCTGTGTTCTGATAAAACAAAATGACGGAAGTAATTCACATACAAATCAATACATCAAAACAAACACACCAAGTAGGAAGGAAAGTAGAAAGAGGACATGTTTGATTTAAGAATGAAATATGAATTATGATAAGACAGTTTGGCGGGAAAATCAGGTTTTAACTGGTACACTGCTAGTTATGGAATGGTTGAATTGCATTGTGTATCTGGTACACTGTTAGTTATGGAATGGTTGAATTGCATTGTATATCTGGTACACTGTTAGTTATGGAATGGTTGAATTGCATTGTATATCTGGTACACTGTTAGTTATGGAATGGTTTGCACTGCATATCTGGTACACTGCTACAGTAGTTATGGAATGGTTGAATTGCATATCTGGTACACTGTTAGTTATGGAATGGTTTGCATTGCATTGCATATCTGTTAAACTGTTATGGAATAGTTTGCATTGCATTGTATATCTGGTACGCTGTTAGTTATGGAATTGTTTGCACTGCATATCTGGTACACTGCTAGTTATGGAATGGTTGCATTGCATTGCATATCTGGTACACTGTTAGTTATGGAATAGTTTGAAATGCATTGTATATGGTACACTGTTAGTTATGTGTATAGCTTCTGAAATTAGCAATAGCTGCTGATTAGTTATAGCTGCTATTAGGTATAGTTTCTGCAATAAGGTATTTTAGCTTCTGCAACTAGCTGTAGCTTCTGCAATTAGCTATAGCTGCTGCTATTAGATATTAGCTATAGCTGCTGCAATTAGGTATATAGTTTCTGCAATTAGATATTTAGCTTCTGCTATTAGGTACATAGCTGCTGCAATTAGGTATAGCTTCTCTTGTCAAGCTATGTATGTAGCCTTGTCATAGTATATAAATATTTTCTTATGAAAAATAAAGGTAGACAAACTTTATGCACTATACAGTACTTTAAATTAAATTTTAACTTCTGACTACATGTGTACCAGCAATGTATTTTCTTGTTAAGTTTCTGACATTCAACAAGTCTGAATTTAGAAAATGGTTCTCTGTGTGCTAGAAAGATATTCAGCGCAGGTGTAGTTTTATCTAGGCCTCCCATTAAAGTCATGGATGCTCGATAGAGCATACAACTTTCAGAATTTCACTGCATTGCTAGAATATAGGGTACAGACATATGGGAATGCTGTATATAAATAAGGTGCTTGAGACATATATGGTACAGTAAGCCCACATACACAGTCTAGAAGTTATGGAAAGAGCAAAAAATGGCACATAAGTAAAGACCGTTATGCATATTCATGAGCAAAATTTGTACAGTGCATAAGGAATTGAAGAAGTAGAGCCAAGTGTCTGGCACTTTGATATTACCAGGTATAACATTCTAATTTCATACAGTAGTATATGGACATTGTACATCTGTTTCATTAGGTTATAGTAATTATTATTCAGTGTATTTAGTATGACTTAGTAATCTCACATCTAAGGATACCATTCTCTTAAAATCATGATTTTTATCTTCAAAAAACACATTTTAGGGTGAGAAGTGAAATTTAATAAATCTTGTGATCTTGGAGCATTATTTAATATTTTTTTTTCTTAACTTCAGTTCAGGGTTTTATTTATTCCCTGTGAATTTATTGTCTAAATAAAATCATCCCCAAATTGTAAGTTTTATACATGTTACACAAGTAGGTGACTATTACGTTCATGCCTGGTTTTAATGTTGGTTCACATGCAGTGTTTTGTAGCTGGAGAGCTTGAATGGAATCAGTGAGTCTTATTAAAGTCAGGAATATAAATGATGTATGTATTTTAGATCCTCTTGCAAGAACTAATAATACTCCTAATTATAACTCTCAATGGCTACTAGCACCCTCGTCATGCATCTTACTCATAACTGTTACATTATAATGCTATGCACAACCACTGTATCATCTTTAGTACTGAATGTGCTATGATCTACAGTATATATGCACATTCTAATGCTATGCACAGCCACTGTATCATCTTTAGTACTGAATGTCCACCTATGCACTTTATAATGCTATGCACAACCATTGTATTACCGTTAGTACTGAATGTGCTATGATCTATGTGCACATTCTAATGCTACGCACAACCATTGTATTACAGGCAGACAACTGGTTCGGTCAAATCCTTGAAAGGCTCTGCTGACTATGTAATACTACATGAATGAAATTTCTCCTTGACAACCTATATACTGAGACCAATTAGTTAATTATAAGCCCTTTGATGAACTTACTTAAATAATTTATGACTCTGTAACAGCTGACTAGTTCTGTTTATCAACATAACCATGTGGATTGGAGTTTTTTTATATATTTTTTTATCTTTATTTTACAAACAATTAATTTCTTTTGTCAGTAACATATTAACTGCCTTTAAATTAGTTTGGTTATACAAATGTTAGCTAGAGATGCATTAATGAGTCTTCAAACTAGGGTGCAAGTCCTCAGACTTAGAGATGCTTAAATTGAAGTCTTGCTTGGAGGTAGGATTCTTTATTTCTTATAACTGATAACAAGCTACAGGATAACTTATTAAGGTAAAGGGATTATAAGTTTACCTTGTTCAATAGCCACCAGGGGAGACTACAGAACCCAACTTAAGGTTGTTAATATCAGCATCAATGTTTAATAATGTTGTTAATTCATGGGAATGTAATGGCCTTCGTCTCTAGGTGTAATAATTTTGATCATGAAAGTTTAATAACCCTACTGACATCCCCCCCCCCCTCTCTCTCTCCTATGAGACATTTGGAGTCTACTGTAACTGCTATTCTTTTAAGGTCAGGTTGTCTAAAGTTCATCTTACTCAACTGGGAGTTTGGTCTACAGTGGATGGAGTATCTATAATATGTCCAGCTGCCATTAATCTCTGAATCAGAGATCACTTAATACTGGAATTGGTTTGTGGTCTGAGAGTACAGCAGTAAAACGTGCCAACTGTTCTGATTGACAAAGATTCCAAACCTCACAGTTTGCATGGCCCATTTAGAATGGCTTTGATATATATATCTTACTCTGATGAGCTGTCTTTCTAATTGTTAGAAGTATTGTTACAAGAGTAGGGCACAGTTTGGGATTTAAGTTTATGTTGAAAGTCAACAATTCATACTGAGGAACCGCTTTTGGAAACTCATCTTTTGAAGATGAATATCATATAAATCTCAACAGAGTTGACAATGTTGAGTTTTATATGAATATTAAAGTAACCAGTATTTTTCCACGCTGGTATTGTTCAGCACCAATCTTTATTTAGATAGCAGACTGTAAGGAACAGTGTTCTCAAATAGTTTTAAGCTGTGGAAATTAGTAAGGTCACTTTTTGCATCCTTTGATGCTGAGTACACTGTTTTGAGCAAAGGTTTCACTAGCAGTCTAATCAATCAAATTTGCCATAGGTGGCGATCTGTTTTGTAACAAAAACCGGCACAATTTTTACATGGTTGTGAAGTTTACAAATTATCAAACCTAACAATGTTTACCCCAAAGCAATTTGAATTCATTTTGACCAGGTACAAGAAATTTCATGGGTTTTGAGGATATTCTACATTGACAAATGATATCTCGGTTTCAATGATAATCGTAACCTTTGCTTTCATGATGGCGTATGTGTGTTTGTGAGGCCCAACTTGTAAACACTATATCTGAAGAAGTGAAGGTTGGACCATTCATGTTTGGTGTGTAGAAGTAATATGTTTAGTGCAAGAAATTGATTGTTTTTAATGGAAGTCAAAGGTCATTTGGGGTCACCAGGGTCAAATTGCGAAAACCTTGTAAACAAGATATCTCAAGAAGGTAGGCTTGGGCAGATCTCATATTTTATATGTATATGAAGCACATAAAGTGCAAGAAGCCTATATATTTTGGTGGAGGTCAAAGGTCATCTGGGGTCACCAGGGGTCAAATTGTAGACATCTTTTATACACGATATCTCAGAAGGGAAGCTTGGGCAGACCTCATATTTGGTGTGTAGAAGTACCACATTTAGTACAGACAGCTAATTGTTTTTGTTGGAGGTCAAACATAATATCCCAAGGGAAGCTTGAACAGATCGCATATTTGTTATGTAATTGTACCACATTGAGTACAAGACGCCTAATGTTGTAGGGGAAGGTCAATGGTCGTTGGAGTTCACCAGTGGTTAAACCAGTGTGAAAACCATGCTTTGCACAATATTTCAACAAGGACAGATATTACATTTAGTATGTTGATGTATCACAAGAAGCCTATTGTAGAGGTCAATGGTCATTTCAGGACAGACTGTGACATTGTGAATTTATTGTTTGTCACATCACACTTCTTTTCACTGAATAACTAAGATCAAGTATGTTGTACACCCTCACTATACATTATGTCAGATACATGAAGAAAACTGTTAATGAAATTGATGTATTTAGCATTGCTAGATAATCTTTTCTATTACAGAAACAGGGCACCCCAAAGTAAAACACTGGCTATATTTTCAGGAGAGGGTTGATTACCACAGAAATAACAATTGAACCACTTACTTGAGGACAGCCAGATAGCATCGAATAACAGATGTGACAACATTTCCAGACACTGGGCTCCCTCCCCCCCCCCCAACCCACACCTTTTGTTTCACTAAATAATTATTAACTGAAGGAACTGTATTACTCTGTATAAATAAAATGTGTAGTATTCATTGTAGAGTGCTTGAGTCAGTATAGTGGATGCAATGTCATATTAAGAAGTAAATTTCAGCTGATCATATGAAGGACAAGGAATGCAGATATTTCTCAAGGATCAGTGGGGTGTGTAAAAGCTTTGAATCGGAAGGTCATGCTTCCACATGGATACTCTATAGATCTGTGAAAGATTTAAGGACTTTTGATGACTCTTAAGGTAGTTTCTAGGCTAAAGTTAATCTAGTGTATTACTGGAATATCTTAACTCAGTTCCACTTCAGATGAGGAGTTCGACAGAATAAAAAGTAGTCCACAGAACTTTGATTACATAAAATAAAATGAGAAAGTAAATACATGAGTAGATAATAATTAGAACCTGTTTTTGCTTTTACTCAGATGTCATTTGGTATGTCAATGTAGAGATCTTCCTGTTTTACATTGTTAACTGTGCAGCCTTCGATAAACTACTATTCATACTTTCAGTTGACTGAGTTTAGACATTCAATACATTTACAGGAATGATTTATTTCTAGCTGGTCAGCTCCTTTTATGACATTTATCTAGGATCCGATATTTCAGCGTGTATCTCACATCTGTTTTGAATCCAAAGTTGACCTGTCAATAGTTTTGTAAACCCGATGAGGCTGACTGTGAGGCTGACAAAATGCTTTTAGCAGCGTTCTGGCTGGTTACGTTAATATTGATTTTAGAGAGGCGACTGGTACGTTCAGGACAAGCTTAGAGGCTTATTTATTGAGAAGAGAAGATGATGAGGCTGACCATAGTAGTGTGGTTACTGCAACTAAGCACTCTTAGTCTATACAGAGAATACAAGTAGACTTCAATGTCCCTTCGGATAGGATTTTCTCATGATAAAATTATGAACTGTATGAAGTTTTTCCTGTATGTTAGGGGAACCCGGCAGGGGTCTTCCAATACGTTGCGTTTTCAATTTCATTTGCAAACTTGTAACTGATGTTTTGGTTTACAACAACCAAATGATGTATTAAGGAGGAAAAATATCAATAAATCACATTTAGTTAGTTCTTTGAATGCCATATTTGCTGTTGTAGTGCTTTTTGATGAGCTCTATATATTCTATGTCTAATGCCCCTTTTTCTTCATTTTCTTGCAATTTGTAACATTTAGTGATCAGAATCCTGTCCATTTCCCCAAATCTAATGAAACTTTATTAATATATAATATTTTATAGTACGCATAAATCCTTTCAATACACTCTTAGTTTCAAATGTTCAAGCCATCCGTAATTTTCTCTGTGTTTATATCCACCATGACTATACACTTCATCTGTCATTTTTTCTTTGTATATCTACCATGGCTATACACTTCATCTGTAATTTTTCTGTGTATATCCACCATGGCTATACACTTCATCTGTAATTTTTCTGTGTATATCCACCATGGCTATACACTTCATCTGTAATTTTCTCTGTGTATATCCACCATGGCTATACACTTCATCTGTAATTTTCTCTGTGTATATCCACCATGGCTATACACTTCATCTGTAATTTTCTCTGTGTATATCCACCATGGCTATACACTTCATCTGTAATTTTCTCTGTGTATATCCACCATGGCTATACACTTCATCTGTAATTTTCTCTGTGTGTATATCCACCATGGCTTTACACTTCATCTGTCATTTTTTCTGTGTATATCCACCATGGCTATACACTTCATCTGTCATTTTTTCTGTGTATATCCACCATGGCTATACACTTCATCTGTCATTTTTTCTGTGTATATCCACCATGGCTATACACTTCATCTGTAATTTTCTGTGTATATCCACCATGGCTATACACTTCATCTGTAATTTTCTCTGTGTATATCCACCATGGCTGTACACTTCATCTGTAATTTTCTCTGTGTGTATATCCACCATGGCTGTACACTTCATCTGTAATTTTCTCTGTGTGTATATCCACCATGGCTATACACTTCATCTGTAATTTTCTCTGTGTATATCCACCATGCTTTACACTTTCATCTGTCATTTTCTCTGTATATATCCACCATGGCTATACACTTCATCTGTAATTTTCTCTGTGTATATCCACCATGGCTATACACTTCATCTGTAATTTTTCTGTGTATATCCACCATGGCTATACACTTTATCTGTCATTTTCTCTGTGTGTATATCCACCATGGCTTTACACTTCATTTGTAATTTTCTCTGTGTATATATCCACCATGGCTATACACTTTCATCTGTAATTTTCTCTGTGTATATCCACCATGCTTTACACTTTCATCTGTCATTTTCTCTGTATATATCCACCATGCTTTACACTTTCATCTGTCATTTTCTCTGTATATATCCACCATGGCTATACACTTCATCTGTAATTTTCTCTGTGTATATCCACCATGGCTATACACTTCATCTGTAATTTTTCTGTGTATATCCACCATGGCTATACACCTCATCTGTAATTTTTCTGTGTATATCCACCATGGCTTTACACTTTCATCTGTAATTTTCTCTGTGTATATCCACCATGCTTTACACTTTCATCTGTCATTTTCTCTGTATATATCCACCATGCTTTAAACTTTCATCTGTCATTTTCTCTGTATATATCCACCATGCTTTACACTTCATCTGTAATATTCTGTGTATATCCACCATGGCTATACACTTCATCTGTAATTTTCTCTGTGTATATCCACCATGGCTATACACTTCATCTGTAATTTTTCTGTGTATATCCACCATGGCTTTACACTTTCATCTGTCATTTTCTCTGTGTATATCCACCATGCTTTACACTTTCATCTGTCATTTTCTCTGTATATATCCACTATGCTTTACACTTTCATCTGTCATTTTCTCTGTATATATCCACCATGCTTTACACTTTCATCTGTCATTTTCTCTGTATATATCCACCATGGCTATACACTTCATCTGTAATTTTTCTGTGTATATCCACCATGGCTTTACACTTTCATCTGTAATTTTCTGTGTGTATATCCACCTTGCTTTACACTTTCATCTGTCATTTTCTCTGTATATATCCACCATGCTTTACACTTTCATGTGTCATTTTCTCTGTATATATCCACCATGGCTATACACTTCATCTGTAATTTTTCTGTGTATATCCACCATGGCTTTACACTTTCATCTGTAATTTTCTCTGTGTATATCCACCATGCTTTACACTTTCATCTGTCATTTTCTCTGTATATCCACCATGGCTATACACTTCATCTGTCATTTTCTCTGTGTATATCCACCATGGCTATACACTTCATCTGTAATTTTCTCTGTGTTTATATCCACCATGGCTATACACTTCATCTGTAATTTTTCTGTGTATATCCACCATGGCTATACACTTCATCTGTAATTTTCTCTGTGTATATCCACCATGGCTATACACTTCATCTGTAATTTTCTCTGTGTTTATATCCACCATGGCTATACACTTCATCTGTAATTTTTCTGTGTATATCCACCATGGCTATACACTTCATCTGTAATTTTCTCTGTGTGTATATCCACCATGGCTATACACTTTCATCTGTAATTTTCTCTGTGTGTATATCCACCATGGCTATACACTTCATCTGTAATTTTTCTGTGTATATCCACCATGGCTATACACTTCATCTGTAATTTTTCTGTGTATATCCACCATGGCTATACACTTCATCTGTAATTTTTCTGTGTATATCCACCATGGCTTTACACTTTCATCTGTAATTTTCTCTGTTTATATCCACCATGGCTATACACTTCATCTGTAATTTTCTCTGTGTGTATATCCACCATGGCTGTACACTTCATCTGTAATTTTCTCTGTGTATATCCACCATGGCTATACACTTCATCTGTAATTTTTCTGTGTATATCCACCATGGCTTTACACTTCATCTGTCATTACTATATGTGTCTATTTAGCCGATGATGTTTGATTGAATATTAGCGTGATGAAGCATTAGTTGATGAAAATCTCTTGAAACCCTTGTCCTTGAAGCATGAATTCTGAGTGTACTCTCTAGTAGTTCTGTCTCTTAAGTTTATCCAATCATCATGTTGTAACAAATTAGTTACATTTGTCTCACTTGAGCCGGATAAGAGAATAACTATTAGCTACGTGTGTAGCTTGTTCCTCACTTGTCACGAAAAAGGAAACTGCTGTCAGGGATGTTTACATCAAGCTTGAAGGAATCTGAAATTCACATTGATTTCATAGCATGACTGCTGTTACACTTATTCATGGAAATATTGATATTTTAAAAGCTTTTCATCGTAACTAAAAGGAATCCTCTAGTTTGCTGATCGACTTTCTCTGTTGCCTCAGTCACTTCCTTCCCAATGGTCATTAATATGCTGCTGTGACTATTTCTAACAAATCTCTCTACCCTGGTGGCAAGGACACTCTTTTTTGTAACAAAGTGCACGATTTGAGGATGGCTGCTCACTATGTATTTCTTCATTAAACTTTTGTAGGTTGTCATAGATTTAGATGGTCAAGGAAATAAATGCTATTACTTGACCTGGTAAGTGATATCAATTACCAGAATTAATTATGTTTAACAAAGAGAATTGGAAATCAGAACAGCTATACAATTACCAATTGTAACTGATCTTCTGTAGCTGGTCACATTGAAAATAAAAATGAAATACTCTTCAAGCTTGAAATGTATAGGGTATTATAAACTATACTGTGATCCACACCATGGAAACTAAAGCAACCACTTGCATTTAAAATGTTAAGAAATACAGATTCACGGTTCACTAATTCCTATCCCTGGCACTAGTTTCCCTCTGACAGTAAGAAGTCTGTATGAATCACCTGGACTTTGGCTTGAATTCGTTATCAAGTAAAATCAGCCCAAATATTGGTAAATGTCAATTGTGCCTGGCTTAGATGCATCCCCTAGAAATCTGCTTGTCTTAATGCTCATATATTTATATTGGTGAGATGTAATTTTGTCCTGAACACAAGCAGCTGTGTTACACAGTGCTCCATAAAGCTCTGCTACTGTTTTGGACGGTACCCTTTGGAGGTCCTCCCGGCCGGCTGGGCAGGCTACTCACAATGTTTCTTGTAAGACTCTGTCTGGATTTAAACCATCTTCATCCTATTAGGAGGATGTGAGATTCAGCTCATCCAGGATCAAGTACTTTACTCTCAATGCTCTGAGATCTTTGATGAGATGGAAGGGGATGTAGCAATAAGACGAAATGCTTCTAACAAATGGCCAATCACTGATCAGCTCAAATATGTCATAACTCACTACTTTGTGATCACATAATCAAAACAACATTGTGTTTTCAAAAATTTAAATATAAAGACAGCATAATGTGGTACAGAGGAGAAAGGAAATGGGGCTGTTAGTGTTATGAAGACTGTATCATGTGGTACAGAGGAATAGGGAAGTGGGGCTGTTATCATAGAATAAATATTATCTTTCTCAACTGTAATTTAGTGGCCAAAATGCCACCCTCCAATACATCTCCCTTTTTCCCTATAAAAATTCTGCTTTATATTAAAACATTGTGGTTGATATCAGGGTGGAAGATGTTTGAACAAATCAATGTTGCGTTCATATAGCCATACTGATTGGATGAGTGGTTCCCAAATAATGTGTAAGTCTATTCATTGTAGAATGCATGCCTGGATTACACTCTACATTTATATGCAAATTTGTGAGTAATTTTCTGTACATATTGCTCATTCCCAGATATGAATGGGCCCTGAATTCACTAGAAATCATTGTGCTTTCTACAGTAGAGCTTTGCTTTCCGTAAAATAGCAATTGAGGTTCAGTCGTCTCTGAAAATGTCAGAGAATGTCAGCTGTTAATAGATCTGGCCTAGAATCTTCATGCTCAAACATCTTAAGGTCTTGTCTAAAGTAACAAATATTCTCATCGTAGTTTGCATTTGTTGTTGAAAGGCAAGCAATCATGACATTTCTAATGCATAGAATCAGGAAATGTTGAATAATTCAAGATAGCTGTGAGTATCATGGACAAGAAACTCCCACCACCAACTTGGTGGAGAATTGCAAACATAAATAGAAGTAAACAATATATAGTCTAAACTATAGTACATATATTCTTACAATACTCTATCGTACATTAAGGAGATAAAAGAAATGGTGGTGAAGGTATTGTTTGAGGGGTGCTGTATATATTAAAATGGAGGGTTGCTACAAAAAGAACCCAGGACAGCTGATGAATGTAGGGCAATTAAAGCTTCCAAAATCAAAGCTAAGATACTTGCAAAACCAGGCAGCCACGGCAAAGTCTGTCGGAAAGTGGTGGTATGAATCAAACTGTAGATTTAATTATTCAGTGTTTCTGTCTATTGGTACAATTTTCCACAATTCCATCTTTTCTCTTCACAGAAACTTGGATTTTCAGAAGACGTTGCCGGAGCAACATTCATGGCAGCTGGGAGTTCAGCTCCAGAACTTTTTACTTCCGTCATAGGTTAGTGTTGAAGTTTTAATTTGGCACACAGAAATCAGAATCTCTCTTTATCAAGTTTCTGTATTCAGACTTCTTGCAACAAGGATTTTGAGACGGTGAGAAACATCATACATTGTGTAACAGAATGGAAACAAATGATACCAGTAGAAACACTGCAGAAGCTCAGCTAAGCTTCTATTTGAGAATTATGTTTTGATTGGCAATATTTCGGAGCAGTTTATCCATTGATTTGTGTGTAAAATATAAGACATGCAGGAGCATAGTGTCATTTCCTTTCATGGCCTATTTGAATTTTGCATACAAAAAAATTAATTACGAAATTGCACCCATATAATAATAGAACGACCTGCAACTTGTTTACAATCGACGTACAGTGAGATACAGTGAGATGTAAAAGAGCAGAAATCAGAATCGGCTCAAACAATATCTAGGTCATTCTCACATATTGTATTCCACACACAAACTGTTGAAAAGTTCAAATTGCTAATCTGACAAGTAGTCCTTTCACAGAGAATGACATCAAACTAGATAGGAAACCTGAATAACAAGTACATTTTTTACTTGATCACATCTCCCAC